>NC_046313.1:42151743-42824153 GCF_009819535.1 Lacerta agilis
CACCACACTGCTTCTAGACATGGTTCTTTATATTCATGCCTATACAGTTTTTCATATGGGACACACACAGGTGATGCTTAATTTTGAGAGGGAAAGTATCTTTTTTGTTTTACAAGTTACAAAGATCAAAACAAAATAAAATAAAATAAATCCTTCCAGTAGCACCTTAGAGACCAACTAAGTTTGTTCTTGGTATGAGCTTTCGTGTGCATGCACACTTCAAAGGTGTCAGGTGAAAATTCAGGACTGTGCTGCATTTGAACACAGTTGTTTTCATGGTTTTCGAAATGCACAGAAATACAGAATCATTTCATCTCTTCAAGCAACAATCTCTTGCCCCTTTTTTGCCTTGTGTTACACACACACACACACACACACACACACACACACACATTATTCTATACATCCTATCTATACATTATTATTTCCCCCCTATTGGCTATCTTTTCCTCTCTCTGGGATGATTCTATTCAGACACCAACACAATGAAGTCTCTTGTACCAAGTGTTATCAGAGTTAGCTTGCTGAGCTGTATAGATAATCGTTGCTCAATAGAACACTCCCAAATAACAAAGGGAAATAGACTTTTGTGGTTAAAACTCAAGCCAAAGGGTGCAGGGGCGGTGGGGGTGGGGGGTGGGGGCTTGGCTAGTTTTGTCAGTAATTTACAGTGCGATTTTATACGAGGGTTTTCAATCTCAAATGAGTCTCCAAAATATCGTTTTATGGGAACCTAGAAACAAAGTTTTATGATTTTTGTTAAAGTCAAGCTATTCACATTTATTCACTTATTTAGTTAAACTTAATTAAACTTTTATTTTTGTTTCCCAAAGCCAAGAGTTCATTTGAGCCAAATGCAGTATAAGAAAGTACAACATGCCCCCAGACTGACTTACATTGATGTCAACTTTGATGCCATCCTCCTCCTCCTTTTGCACGTGTGACCGCAAACGATCCTGTTAACATGAACAAATTTGGATGTTTACCTACAGTGCAATCCTATATATATATATCTGCTCAGATGTTAACCCCATTGAATTCAATCGGATTTTCTCACAGGGCTGTAACTGCACTAGAAAACATGTTCTAGCATTGAAATAACTAAGGGGTTGAATCCAATGAAATCAATGAAATCAGAAATATTTCTGTTCACACAATGGGGCTTCCTCTCCCTCTCTCCACCACTCATGTGTGTGTCTGTGTGCACACAAACAAGCACCCAAATGTACTGTGGAGGTTTCACGTTATTTTAGGAGGAAGGTAGCAGTTTACGTTTGGAAATAAAGCACATTATTTTTATTGTTGTGAATTTAAATCTTCCTTTAATACCAATGTTACACCCCACCTCCATTCACTCACACAGTAACTTTCTCAAGCTGGGAAGTACTGGAGGCTAGATATTAGGGCTTCCTCCAGATTATCACTATTTTGTGTGAGGGATTCAAATGCATACCAGAACTTTGGGTTCATGCAGTCAAGTGAATTTAAGGGCTCGGAAAGTGATCGGGGACTGCATTGAAAACTGTGGGATGACTAACAAACGACTAATAGGAATGCATATAAACACCCAGTAAGGATGAACACAGGACAAATGCTCATTTTTGTGACCCTCCAAACAAATTAGGAGAAATGTTCAGCAATGACCAGACATAACCTAACCACCATGTAATGTTTGCACAGGCAAATCTGGATGAATGCTGAATAAGCAGGTTGTCTGCAGGGGCCCTACCTTAACCTAAACAGATATGTTAATAGAGGGTGTGAAAGGAGTAAATAGTAGCATTAGTATTTCTTTAAAACACACACACACAAATGTTCAAAACTTTGGGATTTAAGAATTTCCTTGTTGCACCAGGACAGCTCAGTTGGTTAGAGCATGGTGCTGATAACGCCAAGGCTGTTGGTTCGATCCTCATAAGGGACAGGTACATATTCCTGCATTGCAGGAGGTTGCACTAGATGATCCTCAGAGTCCCTCCCAACTCTATGATTCTAAGCTCAAACTGTCTGCAACAGTGGCCAGCCAGATACCTCTAGCAAGTTTAGAAAGTGATAGCCTTTCCCTGCCGTTTTCTGAAGCATCTGGCAAACCCAGGCTGTATAAACACCATATATTTAAAATATACTGCATCCCCCAAAGAAGCATGGGAACCATAGTTTACCCCTCACAGAGCTACCATTCCAAGCACAATTAATAAACTGTAGTTCCCAGGATTCTTTGGGGGATAGATTTAAATATAGAAACAAATGAGACCTGCAACAAGACATTCCAATTTGAAGTGCTCCTGTTCAGGGTTCTAGCCAGAGAGTCTCTTCCAGATAGTCTACTCCATTCTCCCTCAGCAGTCAATTGCCATTTTGTGTCCACTGAACACACTCACCCTCCCAGAGCTGTGTTTGGTCTTCTCTTAGTCCTCCCATCCCCCACTGTAGTTGGGGTTCCTGTGAGCTTCTAATATTTCCCTTGTGTGTGGGGGTGGTGCTGTTAGGGCTCACAGTGTGCCAGATATACTCCCTGGTCACATCTGCATGAACATTCATCCCCTGCAAAAGTGTGGGTTCAGTGGAAGTATTTGATGGCATTTGGGGTGGGGGTGGTTGAATTTCAAGAAATCTCACCTTTTAAAATTTGTGGTGATCAAAGGTTCTAAAGAATGAATCATTTGGGGTGGACGATTGCTGCATTTGTCATGAGCCCCGAGGAAATGTCAGTTCAAGATGAGAGGGGCTCAGTGGGTTACTGGCTGGTGATCCAGGAGGCAGAGGAACTCAGTGGATTGGGATAGGAGAACCTGAGAACTATTAGAGCTATCTGAGGGAGACACAGCAGTTAAGGAATCTGATCACGTGGAGGGACCCAGCGGCTTGCCATCCCTTTGTCCCTTGCCAGTCCCACCTGCACCCCAGCTCCAAGTCACCCCATACCAATCATGCCTCCAGCCTCAGCACTGCCTCCTGCATTGCCAACACCTGTCCTTCCATCATTTCCTACAGATGAGCCTCTGCCCACTCAGAAGACATTATACACTCCGGCTGGATCCGAGCTGTCACCTTCTCCATCGCCTAGGACAAAGAGACACCAACACTGGTGCAAAGCACAGCTCAAGCCCAGTCCATCTGGAGGAGTTTGCCCAATGCAAACAAACACCACAGAAACTTAGGAGTCGTGTCACTTGTCAGATCCATGTCATAACCTGCTTAGCCACTTGCTGCACATTTGTCCCTTTCTTTGCTTATGTACTACACGAATCCTGAGCATTTAAGGTTCTGGCAGAAAACGTAATCAGAGTTCAAGTTCTTCATCAAGTAGGAGCTAGGACAGCACCCATTTGTCACATCTACTGCATTTTGGATCTCATTCGAGATGCTCATGGTACATTTTTAAATCCTTAATGGACTATGTCCTGCATGCCTTTGGAAACACTGCTTCCTATATAACAGTGTGCCTAGGACTGCTATCTTAGGAATGACCCACAACAAGTATCTGGCAAATATTTATTAAGAATCAGAGGCACAGATAATTTTCCGTGGAAGATTGCTAAGAGGCCTCGCCAACACACTTCTGTGTTAAAATCAAGAAGGTTCAAAGACATTTCTAGCAGTGAATTCAAGGAGAAATTCAGAGGACATCTCATAGGGAAGAGGAATGTGGAAAGAGAAAAGGAAGCACACAGACCTCAAGGAAACATGGAAGATTTACATCCTCAATTCTCTTTCATAGTAGAAAAACATAAAATAAAGCTAAACGTTCCCTCAGTTTTCTTAAAATGTGCCTGCCATTTGTATTAAGATACATTTTTAATGAGGCATGAAAATACATCTTGCCTGAGCTGTTTTCCTGTTTATACAAAGGAATGCTTTATCAGCACTTTCCTGGCTATGCATAAAACATTGACTTGAGAGCACACTAGGTATAGAGTTACAAACAACCAAGAAGTGTATTTGGGTCCACTTGGGAAATTTCATTTTGTACAAATTGGGTTGGTTTTTTTTTGTTTTTTTTTTGTTTTTTTAAAGGGGGGGTGTTGATGCATTAGTCTGGAACAGGCTGTGTGAAACATTATCCATGGTATTGATAGTGAAAAAAAGAGAATTTCAAATACTGGAACTGAATGTTAGTACCAATAGCATTGGTTTGAAAAAGGCATTTTCGAAAAACAATAATACGTTTATTTATGGTACTCTGAGGAGAGAGTCACTCAATTCCTTGGATCAATACAGACTGGGGAAATAGTTACAAAATGTCAATTTGGCACCACAAAGGAAATATCCAGGAAGCTCCTCTGACTTTCTTCCCCTGCTTCATGGATGGGCATCCAAATGATGGATGAGCACTTCAGTGTACTGAAACAAACTGTTTTGATCCTTCCATTTTACTGAAAATATTATTTGTCCTTCAGGGTGTGTCTTGATTCCTTCTGTGCCCCATTTGATTGATTCAGAGACCATCCCCACCACCCACAATTGGCTTTATTTGCTTTCAAAGATGATGTCACATGACCCAATTGGACTGGCCTTGTGGACATGTGTAATGGCCTCCTGTTCAGTTTGTGATTTCCTGATAGCCATAGGTCACCCACAGTTGTAATCCAGAAGGAATGAGACAAAATGAGTAGTTGACAGGGAAAACTGGTGCTGTACTGAAATCTGTATCACATTTTCTCAAAGGTTTTCTTCGTGTGTGTGTGTGTGTGTGTGTGTGTATACTGCTTCATCTGTCAGATTAGTCAGCTTCTGTACATGGAATTGGCAGGAGGAAGGATCTCATCTGCCTCAGGTAGCCAAATCTCCTGGGCCAGCCCTGCTAATGCTCAGGCAAAGAGACAGCGTGCTCCCCTTTTAACCCCAATGGCTTTACGCATTTGGTATCTGATTTCTAAAAAGAACATCCAGTTCAGAACAAAATACTGTATTATTCAAAAACTCTCCGCCATCCTCTCAACCACCCACAGTTTGCTAAGCTACATCTTCCAAGTCTACCTCAGTAAAGGCATTTTAGGCAAAAAGGATATACGGTATATAGTTTGCATCTGCTCGTACAGAATCACTCTGCTTAATGTGGAATCTGTTGTTCACAGGGGATACCTTAGAAAACATTAATATCACACAAATAGCTTTGAAAAGGCAACATGTAAAAAAGGGAGGGGTAATGTATTCTTGGCGGAATAGCTAACTATTATTTTGTAACTGTTGAAAGTAGTATAAAAAGACCACTGATATAACAAAAGTTTGTCATAACTTCTCATAAACAAGCTTTTCTGCTTGGGTGTTAAACCAGCACGTTGTTTGTCTATGTACAAGAATGTATATAAGGAGCAAACTACATGTACAATGGCGCCCTGTCAGTTTTTTGCTGTTGAAAGAAGCTTTCATTTTGAGCAATGAAGTGAAGGTGGTGTATGTACTTACCCTGCCCTGTGCCTGCTGTTTGACTTATGTGGATTCTGTTTCCAAGTTACTTTTCACCCCGTGGTGTTCCCAATGCACAAAAAATTACTGGTATTCAGTTCCTGGTTCTGGTTACCTACATAATTCATTTAGAAAAAGGGGATATTTTAATATCTGTAAATTATATAGTTTAATATAATTTTACATAAACTATATTGTGCCTAGACTTGGTGATGGGACAGATGAGTGCTAATACACTGACTCTGAATCCTAGCAAGATGGATGGAGGCACTGTGGGTGAGCAGTTCCCAAGTCCAGCTAACTAATAAATCAATCGTCTACTTTGGATTGGGCTATATTCCCACTGAAGGGTCAGGTTTGTAGTTTAGCAGTGCTCCTGGATCCATCTATTACCAAAGGCCCAGGTGACCTCATTGACTGTGAATACTTTTTTTACCAGAATCAGCTGGTAAAACAGCTGTAGCCATTTCTGGACCGGGATATTCTGACTGCTATCATTCATGCACTGGTAACCTCTAAACTGGATTGTGCAATGAGACTTATAGTTTCTAGTCTCCCCTCACTCCAGCCCCTGCACATCCCCCGAGTTGTGAAGGTGAACCATCAATTTCAAAGCATATCAAATCCAAATGTTCTTAAAAGAGTATTGGCTAACCGTAATACATAAATCCAACACATCTACCTCCAAAATGATGTACAACATTCAAATTTATCTGAAAGAATTGCTGATTTTTCTAAATATGTAACTGTGATTTTGGCAACAGTGCAGATGAGGAGCAACCTCATATTTATGTACATTTTTAAAGCAGTGAAGAGAGATATTTTGAAAAAGAAAGGAAGAGGGGGCTGGCTAATCTTCAATTAGCCTTTCTTTTATAGGCATAGTTGCTTAATAGAGACTGTTCAGCTCAGTTCCAAATATAAAATTGTATATATCTACACACACACACACACACCCCAGGAGGATAGTATTTAGTTATCTTCAGTGAGTCCAGAGAACCTAAGAAATGAAGTAGGGCAGCAAATTCTGGCTAGTGTATATTTACAGCAATACAAGGAAATTGAAGACTAGTGTTATTTAAAGGCTCTCAATTTAAAGAACATCCTTTCCAAAGCAATTCTCTAACTCAAAGATGCACAGCTGTAATTTCCATGCCATTCATTGCTACTGCTCTTTGAACCAGATAGGGAGGCAGTTTGTTCACATTATTTAGGCAGCTGGTGCAGGTGTGGTGGCAAAAAAAAGTTGGTGGAAGGCATGAATGGCAGATCAGAAGAAAAACCCATGTCTCTAAATGGGATATTCTGAGTTTTAATTATTCCAGTAAGAAGCAGCCATCAGCCAACAAAACAGATGGCAGTCTTACTGCCCACTAGATTTAAAAATATCTCTGGGGATTTGAAACAATGAGCAGGCTTTCTGCAATTAATCTAGCAACTAAGGATTGTATCTGGAGCACTAATTAAAAGCCTAGCTTTGAATAAATGAGTTTTCTAAAAAGGAAGCCTGGGTTCTGAAATTGTGTTAACTTTTTGTCTTCTAATGGAGATTATATTATAAACAATTTGCCAGAGAAAGTGGTGGAGTTCTGTTTCACTTTATTATCATCTTTAATGAGCAATGCAGCAACTTTTGAGCATTCATTCCTTTTGGATTAAACAAATGGCCCTGACATAGTTTATTAAAAAATTCCAGTTTCCATAAATAATCTTAATTTCAGAGTTATGGCATAACTCCAGAGCTATGGGGTTGGACCAGATGACCCTTAGGGTCCCTTGCAACTCTTACAATTCTCTTACAAATAATAAATCATACTGGAATAGGACATCCCTATTTTCATTGGAGAAATGTTGGAGGGTATGCAACTAGTGTATCAAGAGCACAAGGATTTCTGCATGTGCAACGGAACTTCTTCTTGTGCACCAATGTGTCACATGTTCTCTCCTAGTTTGCCCCAGAGGATTGTGGGAACACTGAGAACAGATTTAGGGGACAAGCAGGAGGAAGAGAGTGGGAAGAATGTTCTGTTTCACAAGCAGAAATCCCTAAGCTAACAGAACATTTGTGGGATGTTATGTTGGATACAATTCATGGCAGTCAATATGGGTGCCTCTGTATGAACTTCCATCAGCCCCGGTCACCTGTGGTACAGCAATAACTGGAGGCCACCACCTTGGCTACCTTTGGTCTACACCAGGCATGGCCAAACTTGACCCTCCAGCTGTTTTGGGACTACAGTTCCCATCATCCCTGTCCACTGGTCCTGTTAGCTAGGGATGATGGGAGTTGTGGTCCCAAAACATCTGGACGGCCAAGTTTGGCCATGCCTGGTGTACACTGACCAGCAGTGACTTTCAAGAGTTTGGGGGTAGGGGGCTTTGTCAACCCCACCTGCAGATATGAGGATTTGTATCAGGGACATTTTGCATACAAATTATCTTCTCTTTCATTGACCTACAACTTTTCCCACTAAAAGAATTCGAAAAGGCAATTTTCATTCAATCTACCAGCCAAAGTGTAATGCAATTAGTATTCTTGGATCAAAGAACACAACAGCAAAGTGCAGACCTTAAGTATAACGAGTAACAAATCATATAATTGTATAACCTGCTAGCTGCTGGTTGCAAGTTCAGGGCAGATGACAATTCTTCATACCTCCAATCCTCATAGCACCCACTGATATTACTATATTATGATACGAAAGTGAAACTGAAAGGTGGTGATTTATCACCCAAAGCCACGTCGCGACGGCTGAGTGAAAATTTGAAGCTAAATCTCCAAAGACCTGCTCCTCACTCTACCAGAGGCAGATGGTTTGTGGTAAAATGCCTGCACCATTCTACATAGCAAAAACAAAAAAAAATGCTGGAACTCCTAATTAATTTTGAGGCTGCAAATATTTAGTAAAACATTTGAGCTCTGCAGTGGCAGCCTTTTGAATGTTCATCATCACTGTTCGCTGAAATCTGTTATCAGGATTGGGTGACATTTTGCTGAAAATGTTTTGGCAGCCACTATCCTTGCTATATGGGTAAGGTAATTGAGAGGTTTGGGTGTAATCCTAGATGCCTCCCTTTCCATGGAGGTGCAGGTTACAGCAACAGTTAAGGCAACATTTTCCCATCTGTGCCGTATCAAGCAGTTGGTCCCCTACCTTTCCTGCCCCGACCTGACCACAGTGATCCATGCGACGGTCACCTCCAGGCTTGACTACTGTAACCTACGCAGGGCTGCCTCTGAAACTGTCCCAGAAACTCCAGCGGATGCAGAATGCTGCAGCAAGGCTCCTCACAGGGACCTTGCCATGGGAGCATATTCATCCAGTGCTTTACCAGCTGCACTGGCTCCCAGTGGAGTACCGGGTCAGGTTCAAAGTGCTGGTTCTGACCTTTAAAGCCCTATGCAGCTTAGGACCCTCGTACTTACGGGACCGCCTCTCCTGGTATGCCCCACAGAGGACCTTAAGGTCCACAAATAACAATAGCTTAAGGGTCCTGGGCCCAAAAGAAGCCAGATTAACCTCCACAAGGGCCAGGGCTTTTTCAGTGTTGGCTCCGACCTGGTGGAATACTCTGTCCCGCGAGACTTGGGCCCTGCAGGACCCGACCTCCTTCCGCAGGGCCTGTAAGACAGAGTTATTCCACCTGGCCTTTAATCTAGCCTGATCCCCTATTCATTTCCCCCTTCCCTTTTTTCTGAAGAAACCCTTCTGGGTCCCCACATTAAAATTCCTCCCTGGTCTCCCTACTGGCCTAGCATGAATAACCTGGCCAGTTAGCCCTGGTAATCCCACTGATGTTTGTTTTTATGCTGTTTTTAAGTTGTTTTATTCATTGTCTTATATTTGTTGTTAGCCGCCCTGAGCCCGGTTTTTGGATCGGGAAGGGCGGGGTAGAAATAAATTATTATTATTATTATTATTATTATTATTATTATTATTATTATTATTATTATATCATTCCCCACCAACAGCAATCTTTGCAGTAACAGAGATGATACTCACAAAGAGGCATCCTTTTCACTGCTATGTGCTGTTTCTGACTTACCATTCCCAAACTGTGATAAAGCAAACATTTATGTAACCAGCACATTTTGCCCATGCATCTATTGTGCTTTGTTCTCATTCTGCTTGACCGCCCAAAGAAGTAGGCACTAGGCAACCTCCAGCTACAAGCAATGAACTCAGGTCACAACCATACCCAACTGGACCACTGTGGGCCTGTGTTCTTATGCAATGCTAAACCATGCTAGCTACATGATATATTAACCATCACAACCCAAGTCTATAGCTTACTGGGACCATGCAATTATGTTGGTTATTGGGGAGCTGCTAATGGGTGCTGTGCTTTTCCCTAGTCCTATTTTTGTTCCTCTGCTGAACAGATCTGAGCCAAGTTTGGTTTAGCATGTCATCAAAAGCCAGGCTCTTAGCTAAGCTGCCTCATCACCAACCACAATCTGTAGCCAGTAGGAGAAAGCTCATCTCTCAAAATTACCATAGTTCGACTTACCATGCTCCGTGAACCAGGCCTTTGTAAAATGTCTGAAAATAAGCTTTGCTTTCTAAATAAATCTCATTTTAACTGCTGCAATTAAATGGTACTTGTTATGAATAAAATAGCCCCCGAAAGGGAAAAAGGAAAGGCATGCTTCCTGCCATCATCAAAGGCTTATTATATAAGAACCTACAGTATTAGTCACTTGCAGTCTGAAATAGCAAGCTTAACAAGGAGAGAAAGCCATCTATTTTAAAGTAGTCTCCTGATAAGAGAATATTCTTCGTTATTCAGGGGTTCCTTGTTTGAAAATCATGGTCACTGTGATGAATTTGAATGAAAGCAACCTAAACCTACTAAGATAAACTTTTGTTCCATTGTTGCATAAATAATTAAGTTTCTGTGTTTTGTACCACAAACATTTGGAAGAGATGGTGGGAGGAGCTAGGCTGGTTGTCAGGAATTGCACAAAGGTGCTTGGGACAAGTCCCACCCTTTCAGTCAAGCCCCACCCTTACCTTATGACATCAGGTGTAGGGGTGAGTGGACATGGCTTTCTCAAAACTACCTCATGGGCCAAAGAGGAGAGTCTTGGTGGGCCAAAAATGTCTAACAAACCAGTGGTTCCTTGCCCCTAATTTATAAATGGTGTGGGGAGGAGGAATCACCTCAGACTCAGAACAGAGCTGAAGGTTACTTGCCTTATTTCAGCATTGCTACCCGACCCCACCCCACTCACCATGCCCCCTCCACCTCTTTCCCCCTTTTCTTCCTAATGTAATACTAATATCTCAACAAGGGAAACTGATCTGTAGAAAATGTAATTTGAAAAAAGAGACATTGTGCATACTTTTGTAAACCAAGAAATCTTTAACAAAGATATATTTGAAAAATATGAAAAAAACGGGACAACATGTAAAAGAAAGATCAAGACAGTTAAAAAACAAATGGCTTAATATAAATTAGAGTTAAGCGATATTAGCTAAAACACAAAATATTATGTAAAGAAGCTGACAAATGTTACATCATTCACTATAGAATTACCCATTGTGCATTTTATCTGCAAACTATTAAGTCCAGTTTTTTTTTATTCAGCAGAAATTGCATTATAGCCTCCTTTCAATTTATTTACCAAAATTAGAAACTTTATTAGATATCTGTGTCTTTAAGCATTTAAATAAATTATGTTGGCTCAACAAAAATGGAGTCTGTTAAATGCTTTGCAGTCTAATACTGTTGCCAGGAATTCAGTCAGATTGAAATATTTGCTGCTATCTTGGTTTGATTATTTAAGAAGAGAACTGGAATTGATTCAAGTTCAATAGAATGACTAGACAGCAGGAACTACAATAATCTAGTAGCAAAACTGGCGGATTGATGTAACTGATCAGATAATAACAGGATTGCAGAGAGAAAAAGCCCTCAAGTGATTAGCCAGCAGGAGGTTGGACTAAAAGGGCAATTGAGCTTACAGCAGTAGGAAGTGGGCAGCTCGTTCGTTGGAAAATGTGAAACAAAGATATTGAAGAAAACAACAGTACCAATATCCAGAAGTGGGGAGGGGGGAGTTCTTTGAGGAAAGCTCAGGCAGGATATAGAATAATTAGATACCAAGAACCACTCAATGGAAGAAGGTGGAAGAAGGTTGAAACCGGAGATGTAAAAGTTAAGCAAAACATCAAAAGCAACAGAAATAAACAGAAAGCAAAGCACATAAAGGTAATTGAAAAGCTGCAATATTTGAGTGGTGGGAGTATTAATCAGACCTGTATGTATGGGAGCTTTTGAATAAAGACTTAAGTTTAAAGTCTATGCAAAAACCTAGGACAAGATCCAACATCACACAGGTGGTCTGTGGGGCAAGTGGGACACACACCACAACTGAATACCACTCATATAGGACTGCAGTTTATTTTATTCATTAATTCATTCAACTTTGTTATTTCTTCAACCAGTTCAACTAAGATTTTAATTGATGAACTGATGGGAGTCAGTCTTAACTTGTGAAGTTTCTAAGTTTCAGAATGGTGTGTGTGTGTGTGCGTGTTCAGATATCTGAACCAAAATTCCTTTGAATATTGCCTAAGTGTCAGGTCCTGCCAGTGCTCAGTCTCCAGACCTTTTCAGAAGAAGAGGAATAGGGTCCTGCAGTGGCCCTCAGCATTGAAGGAGACCTGATTAACATCCTCTCTGGAACAGCCAAAGGCTGTCCCCTGTCTCCTGTGAGTCTCCACTCTGGACAATTGCCACAGTGAGGGATACAATGCGTCCTGGCAGTATCCCCACCCTTCTTCCTAACCCTTGGGATTTCAGAGGGTCAGATCCTGCTTGTCAACCCAAGCACCCTTCTCCAATCAGCCTGCTCAGGAAGAGAAGCCAAGTCCCAACCACACACTCTGGATCTGGAAGGGAATCCCCACATCTTCAAAGAAAATGGAGCCTCTCATATTCTACCAGTGAATCCCACATCCAGTGCTTTTCTTTCTCCCCTGACTTTCCAGATAAAATGTGGGGAGGGGGAGGCAAGAAGGCTTCAATGCGGAGTAAGGACTGGGAAAATGCTCTTGTACAAATAGAACTATTCTCACACTTCTCTGGGCCCAGTTCTGTGTACATGCAACATCTGCTCAAGGACTTTTCCTTGAACTTTAAGAGCCACTTAGGTGCAGTTTTAGAGGCTGATAGCTTATGAACATGGAATTATTTAGTAGAATTATCATAAGCCACCTGGTGAATGTATATGTAATACAGTCCACAGATTCTGAAGATGATGATGATGATGGTGTGTGGGTGTGTGGGTGTGTGGGTGAGAGAGAGAGAGAGAGAGAGAATAGCATGGTTGACAAAAGGTGTGTTTTGGTATCATTAAAGAATAATCTGCCTGCATGAAAAGGTTAACAGGTTAGACAGAGAAGATGGGCTACCTTGCTAAATATACTGAGCTTCTCTATTTATTTGTTTTGCTGTCAAGTTAAAAGTTTTTTTTTTTATTTACAAAGAGCTTTTAACACTTGAGTTTCAGATTTAAAATGTGATTGCCAGCTACTGAATTTGGTGTTGTTTTCTGACCTTTTATTTACTGTATGAAAATATATCCTTTATGAATTGTACATTGTTTTTAATAGATAAGCAACTTACCCCACATACAAAAAAGTGAGCAAAGAAGGAAGCTTAATTTTTTAGACCTGAGAATAAAGCAGCCAAAGGTCCTGATTAGAATGCAGTAGAGCTAGACTGCAAGAGAGAGGGAGCAGGGTGGCGAGAGAGAATGTACTGTAAGAATAAAGAATGGGAAAGGGCAATCAATTATATTCTGACAGGAGCCAATCAAGGGTGATGGCTGAGCAGTTAGCCTGGTAAAACGGCTGTAAAAAGGACTACTAATTGCACAAACAGCTTATCCAAAAGTGACAAGCACAGAAGGTGGAACAGCTGATTGGACAATGCTAACAATGAATTAATCAGTCAAATGACTGATCAGAGATCAGTTCACTTGGACAGGGCCTGATAAAAGAGTCCAATGGCTGAGGAGCCAGGTCAATTTGTCAAGCCAGAAATAGGATTTTTTAAATATATTTTTTAAATGTAACAGATCAGAAGCAACTCCTCATACAGAGAGCATACAGCCCTGGGGTGGGGAATATTTCTTAAGAGGGCTGTACAGTGGTACCTCGAGTTACAGATGCTTCAGGTTACAGACTCCGCTAACCCAGAAATAGTACCTCGGGTTAAGAACTTTGCTTCAGGATGAGAACAGAAATCACCCGGCGGCAGCAGGAGGCTCCATTGGCTAAAGTGGTACCTCAGGTTAAGAACAGTTTCAGGTTAAGAACGGACCTCCAGAACGAATTAAGTTCTTAACCTAACTGTATTCCCTTTTGGGTAATATTTGAGGGGCTGTATGATAATTCAAATGTATGCCAATGATGGGAGGGGAAGATGAGCAGGACTACTGATGTGACTCAGCTTGTGTGTGTGTGTGTGTGTGTGTACGCACACGCACACTCCATCCGCCATCTGGGCAAGCAAGAGGCATTGGAAGCATCCTAGCCAGGAAAAAGCACTAACAGATGGGGCAGGCCAGGGTGGTGAGAGGTGACCTGGGGAGACTCCTGAGGTCTGGAGTGCCATCTAACAAATATGTGAGTCACTGTATGTGCACAGTTGATAGTCAGAAATCACATAAGCATTGAGAGTAGGTTTTCTTTTTACTGGCCATAGAGACAATCAAACAACAGCAAATCTTTGTAAATCTGTTTATAGTAATTTGTCAAAGGAATAACAATTATGCAAAACACTGCAGGAGTAGAGGATAGAGAGAGAGGGGGAGAGAGAGGTTTTATTTGGCCGGCAGAATTTGCCACCTATTTTGTAATTAATGGTATCATTTTCATGCAGCAGGAGCACAATTACACAAGGAACAGGACAGTGAAGGCTTTCTTTTTTGAAACAAGAATTTCATTGCAATCATATGCCTGCCTGCACATTCCTCCTTAAGTATGTATCTGATTGCAGTCTTTTTCATTTTGCCCTGCCCAAAGGATAACAAGACACTCAGCTGGCTAAAATTCACAGATAACACATAAGCAACTTATCTCACATAGGAAAAAGCAAAACAAAAGCTCATCAGGGCAAAAGAGCCAAAGAAACCAAAAACACTTCCCACTACAGGTGCTAAGTCATGTTTCATGAGTAGCTCTGCATACCACAAAATTTCTTTCTGTACATGCCATGAAGACATTGTTGCACATTGAATAGATCAGGGGTTGTCAACCTGGTCCCTACCTCCCACTATTGGGCATTTCAGGGTTCTATGTGTGCTGTAGGGGGTTCTATGGCACAAGCTGAATCCTCCTTGCATCGAGCACTGGTGGGCGGTAAGGACATTTTACCATCAAAAAAGATGCATTAGTGGGCGGTAGGTATAAAAAGGTTGACTACCCCTGGAATAGATGCCACATCATAAGGTATTTCAGAACTGAGGTTTAAATTCCCACTCCTCTCCCAGCAAGTAACTTTCTTAAAAAACTACTACTACTACTACTACTACTACTACTACTACTACTGGCAGTTTATTCTTTAGCAAGCACTGGTGCCCAAAGCTTTCAGCCTGCCTGAGGCATCTCAATTCATAGTGACTAAGGATAGGGCCAGGCCTGGCTCATCCAGTGGAATAAAGCAGCAATAGCCTTACATCTTAATTTGATGATAGACTTGGCAGCAGAAAGCCCTTTCGGCACCACTTAATCCAGAGAGTGGTCATATTTTAGCAAAGAAGTATAAACCAGTGAGCGCCATGCAATGCTGTATCATTTGGCCTTATTGTTTCTTAAAGGAACATGGCAAGCAACCTGCTGAAGTCCATACAGGACAGTTTGAGACAGCACCATATGCATCAAAGCTTGTATATTCTTAGGCCCAGTTTGAACAAAATAATGCAGCAGCTGTAGATTGTAACTGCTAAGCCTTGGTCCATAGCAACCTCTGTGTTTCCACCTCCATCATTCAGCCCAGACACTGAGATCCAGCTCTGAGGGCCTTCTGGTGGTTCCTGCGCTGCAAGAAGTGAAGTTGCAAGGAATCAGGCAGAGGGTCTTCTTGGTAATGTTGCCTGCTCTGTGGAACACCCTCTCATCAGATGCCGAACAGATAAACAACTATATAACTTTTAGAAGACATCTGAAGGCAGCTTCGTTCAGGGAGGTTTTTAATGTTTGATGTTTTATTGTCTTTTTATATTTTGCTGGAAGCAGCCCAGAGTGGCTGGGGCAACCCAGTCATATGGATGGCATATAAATAATAAAATTATGGTTATGATTATTACCATGCCAAACCAATTCACCTGTAGCCTCTTAAGTGCAGCATAATGTTGATGTAAGGTGGAAGCATTTGTGCTGAAAAGTGTACCACCACACCCCAATTTTAATAATATTCCGCATGACTTTATTTAAATGATAAAAAGTCTCACCCTTAGCTAAAAAGGCATTGCTAAAATGTTGCATCTGTTCCGGTTTCTCCTTTCCTCTAGGTCAGGGGTAGGATTCTCAGTTCTGGCCTCACTATCTGGCCTTCAGGACTTTTCCCAGGCAATGCTGCATCTCCAGGCTGTACCCCTTCTTCTGAGACCCTACCCCTCATCCGTTGTAATGCAGCCTACTATACAAGGGTTAATCCACCCACTTTTGCCTCTGGCCCTGTCCAGCACTTCCATGTGGCTCACGGAAGATTTCCCATGAGGCAATGCAGTTCTCAGGCTGAAAAGGGCATCCCACTCGTGCTGTAGGTTTCTCAAGCCAACATGCTGTATTGGCTGAAACTTTCATGAGCACAATGGCCCTCCCCTCACCTCCAGCACACTCACGTGTACCCTACACACATTGGGATGGGGGGAACATCATCCAATCCAGTCCGGTGTGTCCCCCAAAGTGTTAAATCTCTGCTTTTGAAATGCTTGCCATGGCAGTGAATCCATCCTATCTGCATAATGCGTTGTGCTTGAGAGCCTTTGTAACTTCTTAGCAAGTTTACATTAGCTCTGCAAACTGAAACTTTTGACAATGGGCATTAGTTTAACTCAAACTTATCTGACGTAGCTCTCGTACGATTATTTCAGTGCTGGGAATCACAATTTATAGATGAGGCTGAATGAGCAGCACTCAGCTTCAGCTCAGGACAAACTTCTAGGATCCCTAGCAAACGGAAGTCTTTGGCAATTGAGTCAGCTCCTGCAGATGTAGCACATCTCGAGAAATGGGAACTTCTCAGCTGGATGCTCATTTACACCCTATGATTAGAAAATGTACTTATCAGTTTTACTTTCATTGAAGCTCTAGCAAGAACAGGGTGATAGCAACATTAACAAAGTACGCTGCGTATTTTTAGTCACTTGTTCTCACACGGCACAAGAACACCCTTGACAAGTAGCACCTACTTTGCCAGTCTTCTTGGGAATGTAACTGCAGTTGATTTCACGTTGCGTCACATGCATGCATGTATTAGTTCCAGCAGTGGATATGTGAGGGATAGTGTTGCACATCACTAAAGACAATGATCCATTGCTTATCAGATTTGCATCATGCACTTTCTTTGAAGGAGATTGGATGGGTGCACATAAAGGTAAACCTGTTGAGGACTGTTAACGACTGCAATTAGTCCTACAGGAAAAAGCAAGGGATAGTACGCAGATGACCAAAAATAGCTTTAGACAGTTGTAAACAGGTTTACCATACCCATTGAGCCAATCACCCATCTCCTACTACCTTTCTGAGAAAAAACCCATCCCACCCTCCCACTATATATAAGGGTCTGGTCACTTCTGTTTTAGTGTATCTGAAGAAGTGTGGATGCACACAAAAGCTTATACCCAGAACAAACTTAGTTGGTCTCTAAGGTGCTACTGGACAATTTTTAAATTTATTTCGACTGAGTGTGAATGAAATCCACCCAGATTGAGAGCAATACTTCTTGAACATACAGCTTCAAAGCAACCACTCACAAACTATTGGAAGTGAATGCTTTTAGATGGTGCTGGTGGAGAAATGTTTGTGAAACACAGTGAGTAATTCTAGTTTAGCACTACTATTATCTCTCACTGGGTGATTTTTTTTTAATGAATGGACAGGGCACAATCAATGAGGCTGAAATGAATACTTGATTTTTTTGAAGCACAACTAATCACCAGTGGATTGCGATCAGTGTGCCTGCACTGAATTTATATATCCTTTGGAAATATTATGCTTGTGAGCAATGAATTTGGAAGAAAAAATATTTCCATGAAACACTGTTTTCTTAATTCTTCAGATAGGAAATACATTTCATTTTATGTTTTATCAAACATATAAGGTACGGTCCAATGCTGAACGCATCATTTCCATAATACGAGTGTTTGCAAGTCACTCATCTACATTGTTGTTTGATGAATACATGAAGAAATGTTGCCCCTTAAGAAATATGGTAAGCTTCATTATGTCTCTGAGCATTTGGGAACTGAGGCAAGAAAGCTCCCATTTTTTAAAAAAATTGTTCCCTTAACTCTCTTGAATAGACATTTTCTTGCAGCAAACCTTTCATTTTCTTCCTGGACATTCATCACTGCTTTTTGAAGTAGTGCTTTTTGAAGAACTTGCATCAATCTGCAAGTGATTATTATGATTTCCACTGCACTTGCTTACAAATCTATCAATTTCTTCTGCACACTTTTCCTGGTCAGATAGCCGTAGCCAGGAAAAAAAAAATAGCAGTCTCAGCTAATAACAAATAAGCAAAAAGCAAACTCAGCTTGAAACGAACAGCAGGATTATCAAACCTGCACACTCAAACATCCCAGCCAGGACGTGCCTGCAATACCCAACTCCTTGAAGCCTCTCTCTTTCCATGCACCACTTCACATCCTCGTGACAGTCCTATAATTGCTTCCCCCAAATATGGAGAATAGGGGCTCAAAACTTTGTACAAGTCATACAAGACTTATGAGATGATAGGGTTGTTCACTAACTGCATTTGGCAGCCTGATGGATTTCATGAAATAACGCAGGTACCAAGGTCACCATCTCATCTTCTCTGGAGAAACGACAAGCACTGGGTTGGGAAACAGCACCTTCCATTCCCAGTGACATTGCCAAAACTTCTTAAACTTTATGCAGATTTATTTTGTAAAACAAAAATCTGCAGGACTACTGCATTGTCCTGTTGTCAAGAAAATGCTCCAAATGGAGAATTAATTTTGTCTGTTTCCTTCTATGGAACCCACCAAAGCTGAAATATGTTTACTTTCATGGGAGTGACATCCATGGAAGAAGCAGGACCTACTACTCAATGAATACTTTGTCAGTACTATGTCAAGAGAATTCCTTGCAAGTGAGATTAGGCCTGCAAGGTGCCTTATCACAGGAAATTCCTATCAATCAAGTGAGGAGTGAAACAAGGCTGTATTTTGCTGCCTTTTCTATTTAGTTTATATTTTAATGATTTAATTCCTGGTAAGGCTTCCCCTTCTTTCCCCCTTCCATTGGAAATCACAAGTTGTCCATATTGCTCAATGCCAATCACCAGGTTTTACTCTCCTTTAATAAAATTGACCTTAAAAGAAAGATAACCCAATTTGGGCAGCTGTGTAAATAAGAACAGCCCACAGTAAACTATACAAAACTTAAGAGTGTTATATTTGGCAAGAGGGCACTTAAGTTCTGGTTGTTCATTAGATGGGCATTCCCTTGAACATTAGTCCAAACTAACATTGCAAAACTTATTTTCCATGCCTCTGGAATTAGCTGCTCTAGGCATCAATTGCAGGCTCGGAGGATGATTTTGTTGATGACTTACATTTCTAGACTGCCCATCAACCAAGTTCCTTTGCACACTTTACAAAAATAAATGAAATGTACAAATACAATGCAACCAATAAAACAATTTCAACACAAAGAAAACTAATACAAGAGATGCAGATTAGATTAACAGGACGCACACTCATAACCCAGCAAACAACAGTATATGTTTGATTACCTCCACTTTCCACACATCCATTCACAGCAGGGATTTCTGTCCTAGGTGCTTATCTTCAAACATCACAGCACTTCAGGGAATAAGCACATGTTCTGAAATGGCTGCATGCACAGCTCAAAATTGGTCACCTCCACCCATTTGAAAAGGGTTTCTTGAAGACTGCTTTGACTGTCAGAGGCCTCTCATTATGCTAGACTACTATGTAGGGGTAAGGAGCAGAAGGCAGTTAAATATTTGTGTTTAGCATCAAGAATATGACAGTGGTGTTTCATTACATTATTGTAGATTAGCTACCGGTATATACACTTGGTACAGCTGTTACAAAGTTAATTAATAGCAAGAGGTACACTCCCCCCCCATACATTTCCTTGGATCCAGTTGAAATAACTGTCAAGGAAATGTTTAATCAGGTTAGTGCCTTTCATGTGCTGTGGTTTACCATTTAAAAGAATTTCTAGGATACAGTGAATTAATAGACCACTCAAAGGTGACCTGAAACATGGCCATGTTGCATTCCTTCTTCCTGTGAAATTGTTTAGAGGCGGATGCAAAAGAAACAAGAAGTATTTTTTTTTTTTGCTTAAAAAAGGCTTCTATCTGAATAGGAGGAGCTCTTGTGCCAAGAAATGCATTAAAACAACATCAGTCGGATCTGTTTAAAGGATGTGCAAAGGGCAGGCTTCCAGGCATCACATCAATGGCTACTTTGCTGTTTTGCCCACTGCAGTTTGCATTTTCATACATTATGTTTACCATTAAATTGGCAACATGGTAATGAGCAAAGATCAGGTTATGCAACGTATTATAATGCGCCCACTTTTGAAGTCCCAGTTTTCCTGCAATGGAGTTTTAAGATGTTCTAAATAACTTGTTTTGATATGTTCCAAGAGCCTTGCATGTTGATGGTTTTTAAAGAGCCAGGGTTAAGCTGCTTGGTTTGGGCCTTTGCATGTTCAGCTGTTAGATTAATATATTTTCCCCCATATTCTATTGTTACCAGGCTTGAGCCCTTTAGGAGAGGTAGACATTTATTGAATCATATTGTAAACATTATTTGCATTCTTTGCAAATAGGTGTAATGCATTTCATAACTTTTGACCATAACGGCTGCAATGCTGGGGCAGAACCACCTTCCTGACACCAGCCTTGCCAATCCAGTGCTCCCACTGGGGCATCCATGCAACCACAACCTCATTGCTCTCCTGGCCTCCTCCCCAGCTCCATGCAAGTAAGCTATGGCAATACTAATCCTGAGAGGGAGGCTCTGCAGCACAATGCTGGCCACTTCTGAGTAACATACTGGAAGGGTTGTTTCTGCTGCAAGACAGGGACTATGAGTAACATCTCAGTAGTAGTGTTTCTAGGACTAAGCTGATGCCCCCATGTTATTTTTGCTACTGGATGCTGCATGTTGTGATATAATCTTGTTAAATTTATATAATCAAAATGTACTTTTTGTATGTTATTATATTTGTGTTTTGCTATGGACCATAAAGAAGGCTGATCACTAAAGAACTGATACTTTTGAATTATGGTGCTGGAGAAGACTCTTGGGAGTCCCCTGGACTGCAAGAAGATCAAACCTATCCATTCTGAAGGAAATCAGCCCTGAGTGCTCACTGGAAGGACAGATCCTGGAGCTGAGGCTCCAATACTTTGGCCACCTCATGAGAAGAGAAGACCCCCTGATGTTGGGAAAGGTGGAGGGCACAAGGAGAAGGGGACGACAGAGGACGAGATGGTTGGACAGTGTTCTCGAAGCTACCAACATGAGTCTGACCAAACTGCAGGAAGCAGTGGAAGACAGGTGTGCCTGGCATGCTCTGGTCCATGGGGTCATGACGAGTCAGACACAACTAAATGACAAAACAACACAAATGTTATTAAATTATGTGATGTGTGTGTGTGTGTGTAATTTTATTTTTTATAAAACATTTCAAACATTACATTAACAAACCAACAATATAGTCTTTGCTCTGCCGAGTGTAAGACTTCCCACCATCCCTTCATCTGGTTTTCTATTATCAAATAAACACACTTGCACTTTGAATTATAGTTTTCTGATCTTAATAAATTTGACATCATCTCTTTTTCTCTGATCATGAAAATTCCTCAGTTTATCATTGCAGGATTTATTTCAATCCTGCTAGTGTCTTCACATTTTTGAAATAATTATTCATATAACAAATAAATTTACTCCAGTCTCTTTGAAATTTTGGGTTGCCTTGGTTCTGGATTCTGCCGGTCAGCTTGGCCAACTCCGCATAGTCCATTATCTTCATCTGCCACTCCTCAGTTTGTTAATATGTTATGAAATTGTTGCTATGCTATTGCTTTGCTACATTATGAAATTGTTACTGTGTTGTTATGAAATCTTTACTACGTTAGCACTTTGCTACATTATTATGAAATTGTTACTATGGTATTGCTTTGCTATGTTATGAAATTGTTACTATGTTATTATTTTGCTATGTTATTATGAAATTGGTTTTGTGGGTGGTGTTTGTCTGAAATGCATCCTTGTTTCTTTGCTGTAAGCCACTTTGAGCATGAATTTGTGTGTGGGAAAGTGGCATACAAGTGAAATGAATGAGTCAATGAATGCTGTGTTTTGACACTGAGATTGCTAAATGCTAAAGAAAATGCAATTGTCTTTTAACTCGCAGCAGCATGGAAGTCTAACTACCCAAGTA
The DNA here is from genome assembly GCF_009819535.1 of Lacerta agilis. Lineage (NCBI taxonomy): Eukaryota > Metazoa > Chordata > Lepidosauria > Squamata > Lacertidae > Lacerta > Lacerta agilis. The sequence continues at coordinate 42,173,844 of NC_046313.1, forward strand.
CACATTACACTTAATGCATGCCATATAGCTGCTTTATTCTTTTTACTTTTAATAAGTAAATTAATAATTAATAAATCACAGGTGTGCAAAAGGGCATCCTTACCAAATCATGGCGAGGAGAGAATTATGTCTTCCAGCATGAATGGAACTAAAACTATCCCTCTGGTTGTGGCTAGAATATTTAGAATATTTGGAAAAATCTTTCTCATCCTTGCCCTTGAAGCCATCAGAATTGTAACAGTAGCAGGAACCATACCTAACTTTCTCTGGAATATGCCGATTTGCATGATTTTCAGTAGCTCTAACTAGAGCTTGTTTGCACAGCAGCATGCTGCTTTCTCTGTTTTGGCATTTCAAGTGTTCAGCACAAAAATAAATATGCAGGAAACAACATTTGAAGGGGAAAAGGGGGGGGGAGTAAGTCGATGTAATATGAAACATTGCTTCTTCTCTATGTATAATGTGCCACCTATGCTGATCACCCAGCTATTTCCTTGGAGCCACAAACTGAATCAGACTAGAAACTCTGCTCATTTCCTTCCCTCTCATTCAAGAAAAATTACATTTGCGAATTCATAATTCATAGTCACACAGGATTTTCCCAATGGAAGAAACTGCTAACAGGAATCCTAGACTAGAATTAAAACTCAATGACTGGTGGCTATGTGCTGATTCTAGGATCCAATCCATACCTAAGGGGACTAAGAGCTGTAACTCAACAGTTAGAGCCTCTGCTTTACATGCAGAAGGTTCCAGGTTCAGACCCTAAATTTAATCTTCATGTGAGGCTGGTTTTCTGGATCAGTTTTTGTCTGAAAAGCCCATGGGACATATATTAATCCCAACACTTTCCACTGGCTGAGATGAAAATTAATCTCAATGAGTTCATTTCCCTGATCCATGACCTTTGCAGAGAGTAGACGCAGCTTGTGTGACCTTGTTCCTACTTCTTGATCACTCATTAGCTTTTGATGCCATTGATTATCATATCCTCCTGGACAGGCTCCAGAGAATGGAGTGATACACATGATTAGCACTAGGGGGAAGCAGAGGGGACAAGTGCCCCCAAACAAGGAGCTTGCCCCTATTTGCTGGTTTCTGTCATTAATATAGTGCTGTTTTCTTTCAGAGATTTTAATGTGTGCAACACAGCTCACCCACCTAAAAAATATACTTTGTCCCTTCTGTGCCCCCACCTCATTTTTTTCTGGTGCCACCACTGATTATATAGGAAACTCCTGCTGATTTGGTTTCCCTTCCTCTTGTTTTGCCTTCCTTGTTAGCACCAAGATGAGCAGAAACTGCTGCAGCACACTCCGGAGTCCTGTGACACAAACTGGCAAATTGTGACTTCACAAAGCGTGTGCTCCCTATCTAACCTCTTGACATGAATGGAAAATTCCTGGTGAATTCTTTTGCAAAGCAGCTGTTTCAAAGATATGCAAACCTTTCTGTGAATTCTGAAACTTTGTTCTGCCCTCTATTGAGTTAAAGCCAGAAATCCCCTATGCATATGCAAACATATATTCAAATATGTGACTTTCACACTCGGCTAGACATGATTATTTTTATTGTTAGTGCTTATCAATTGTTGACAGTGTGCACAGATACACACACATGACAGTGAAGCATTTCTTCAAAGCCCCACTAAGAAAGAGCTTGTTTTAGGAAACACTTGGGTCTCTTTTCTGGTAGTTCCATCCACTTTTTTTATTTTTTTTTTACGATGAATTACTGGTGAAAGTAATATCAGGGAATACTTTAGCTCTCAGTGTGAGTTCCTCCAAAATGTACAACGTTTATTCCTCCTACACAATTATAACTAAGGCAACCAGATGTGAGAGAAGACAGGGCTCTTGAGGAAAAGGATGTAGCAGAATGGGAGTGCATCTGCTTCGCATGAAGAAGCTCTCAAATTCAAATCCCAGCCTCTCCAGGGCTTGAACCATCCCCTGCCAGAAACCTTGGACAGCCTCTGCTACTCAGTGTAAACACTACTTAGTGGGACAAATGGTCTGATGCTGCCTTAGACAGTGTCCTATGTCCATTCCATGATCACCGAGAATACACAGTCCTCATTGGACTGCTTTGGAAGTCCCCTCTCCGCAAGGATTTTTTGACTGGAAGTATTTCTGCTAACCTTGGAGTTTTCTCCAAGCCTGATAATGTGGGGATGATGCAATTATTAGGATCCATGATTGGAAAATTAGTTTTTAGTATTTAGGATGTGCTTACTTTTTTAAAACAACAACAACAACTTCTGTTTGCATTGTTTTTAATTTTGTGTTGTTTAATAGAAAATAATTATTAAGCATTATATCATAAAAACACAAAGCTATATTGGTTTTTACTGTGGATTTAATAAACCCAAGCTGCATTTAGACCTTGCAGGTCTCTACAGTATGCCGGTATGTTTCCTTAGTGGACTAGATTCAGCTTTTCTCCAAGGAGAGGGGTGGTGGTGAGTTCTCAGAATCACAGAATTCATGCATTTTCTTCCATCTATGATAACTTTCATGAAACTCTATGGATTGCCTAGTCACCAACTGGGAAATAAACATTAGGTTTCATTTGGTTTGCAGTTTGTTTTTAAAGTGTGGGTGACATATGCAAACCATCCCTTATCCTCAAAGCGGAAAAATTCGTGCAAATCAGGAGTGACTCTTATATCATGCAGCACCAGCAATGTGATGCTTTTTGCTCACAGTGTGGAAGAAGAGAAAGATGTGTCTTCTCTCTCATCGCACCACAAATGTAGGCACCACTGAGATGCTGGAACTTGAAAGAGGAGAGGGAGGAAAGCCACTCACCGTTTGGTCCTATTCATTTAGGCACACCTAAACACACTGGCCACATGACCCAGAAGCTGTACGCCAGCTCCCTTGGCCAGTAACGTGAGATGAGCGCCGCAACCCCAGAGTCGGACACGACTAGATCTAATGGTCAGGGGTCCCTTTACCTTTACCTAAACACACTGATTAATGGTGTTAGACATACCAAATTCTGCACAGACCTAAGCTGTTGAAGTGAATATAGCTTTTCTGATCAAATACAAGATGCATAGCCATGTGCTAGAACTAACTAATGACCAAGACAAAAAATTAGTTCCTAGTCTGTAGTCTACTTGATTATTCTGAAAATATGGAAGTTAGCAGAGCTAGGTCCCTGCCATTTAGATTACAGGTAAAAGTAAAGGTACCCCTGACCGTTAGGTCCAGTCGCGGATGACTCTGAGGTTGTGCACTCATCTCGCTCTATAGGCCAAGGGAGCCGGCGTTTGTCCGCAGACAGCTTCTGGGTCATGTGGCCAGCATGACTAAGCTGCTTCTGGTAAACCGGAGCAGCGCACGGAAACACCGTTTACCTTCCCACCGGAGCGGTACCTATTTATCTACTTGCACTTTGATATGCTTTTGAATTGCTAGGTGGGCAGGAGCTGGGACCGAACAATGGGAGCTCACCCCATCGCAGGGATTCGAACCACCGACCTTCTGATCGGCAAGCCCTAGGCTCAGTGGTTTAGACCACAGTGCCACCCATGTCCCTGCCATTTAGATTACGAAAACATTAATTTTGTAACTGGGCATCTCCTGTAAGAGAAGATGGGTACATTTCTGTTCATTACAGTTTTATCTCAGCCTTCCTACAAGGATCTCAGGATGGCACGAATTTACCTTTTTATCCTCACAATAATCTTGCTAGGATGAGAGAAATGCTAGGATGTTTGGCCCAAGGTGGCCCAATGAGCTTGATGGCTTTGGAACCCAGCCCTCCCTAGTTCCTTAAACATTGCACCACACAGCTTCTCTGTTGCTCTCTACTTCCTCTGCCTAAGCCACCTTAAAATGCTAAATTCTGTTTTGTTGTTGAGAAAAACTCATCACATCTATCTCGACAGAAACCCCGCAGACCTGACTGTGTGCAGTGCTACAGAAAGCGAGGAGTGAAGTTCTGCCATGCTTTAGATCCTGCTGATAGGATACTGCAAGGCACTTGTACGCAGAGAGGAATTCAAAGGAAAAAATAATAATAATCAGACAACTTAGGAGCAGCTCGTAACTCATTCTAATCAGTATACCACTGTGTTGGAGATGGCTATTACAAACAAATAAATACTATCAATTATTTTCCCTTTTTGTATTTAGTATGATGCTCTCAGCAGTGTTTGTCTGTTTTATGGAATTACAATGGTAACCTGCGGGCTGTTAAGAGATGCTGATGCTGTGAAAAAGAGAAAGTGCTGCTGTAACGAGAGGCCTCATGATCAAAACACAGGTGTTGGCACATCTGTATGGGGTAGTGATTCCTAAACAGTGGTCTGGAGAGAATCACCTCTACTGTTTTTACAGATGGCTGAGTCATTTGGTGGTCATCCTGAAAATCAGTGGTGCCCTTTAACTAATCCTGCTGTACATCTGAAAAACCTTGAGGAATATTTGAAGCATTCAAAAGGAATACTTGAATGGTCCCAATTGATGTCCCCCTCTCTGCTGGCTGTGACCTCCTCCTTGAAGGACAAATAAATCCCTACCTTAGGTTTGGACAAAGACAGGAACGTCTCCCTCAGGGGAGTGGCATTTAAAACATATTTTTACGTGCCACCCCAATCTCTGAGCAGTGTGGAATTCCAGGTATAGCAGGATCACTTACCAGGGTCTGTGTTCCCTTTTGGACAATGAGGGACTGCAGAGTCTGTGAGGCCTTTATGATATATGGTATTATTTACACATATACAACCTGTGTCTACTAAAGCAAATAAAACCCACCAATTAAAAAACAGCCCAGGTACACTAAAAGCAGCAGCTAACACACATGAAATGTCCTGTTAGATCTTTCTTCCATCCTTTTTAGCTCTGCATTTTACAGATTAAATATCCTGTCAGTTCTAGGACCAGTATATGTGGCTTCTCTGACAGAATGGGATGAATCTATTTAAAAAATCTATTCACGTAAGGAAGCCCACTCTTGTCTTTGGTGGGGTGTGTGTGTTTGTGTGTGTGTGGTAACTTTAAGTTAGGAATGTATGCCTGCTTCACTGTCTGGCCCACCAAGAGAAACTATCTGTCTGGGCCCATGAACTTGGCCAGACAGACCATTTCTCCATCTAGCTCAGGTGTGGGGAACCTGTAGTCCTTCAAAAGTTCTTGGACTCCAGCTCCTTCCAGTTTCAGCTAACATTGTCAGAAATTATGAGAGTTGTAGTACAACAACATCTGGAGGGGCACATGTTCTCCATTTCTGACTTAGACCACTATCATGTACTCTGACTAGTACCAGCTCCTGCTACCTGAAATCTTTTTTAATTTGCATTGACAGGGATTGAACCTGGGTCTCCCTGACTACAAAGCATGTATTGCACTGAGCTGCTGTCCTTTCCAGTCACTGTGATCACACTGCTGTTCCTTTCTCCATCCTTTTCAATCCCTCCCTTATACACCTTAACTTTGAATCCCAAGACCAGCCTTCCCTGATCCAGTGCCATGTTGTTGTTGGACTACAACTCCCATCATCCTTGACCATTGGGGCAGATTAGAGTTGCAGGTCAACAACATTTGGAGAGCATCAGCTTAGGGGGGACTACCCTCGGCTAAAGAGCTGGAGCCCAGAACTTCCTGTTCTCAGCTGAGAGGCAAGAGAGTTTGCTTTTTGTTCCTGTGGTTTTTACTAATTCTTACTACCTATCTTTTCACAAACTTTTTAGATAACACAAGTTGTGGAAGAACCCTTCCACAGCATTTCTCGGTAAGTTTTCATTAAATGGGGTCATTCATTTGGATGCTAACCCATGCATCAAAAGCTCCAGCTCTCCAACAAGGATTTCTCTTGTCCAAAAATAATTCTAGAGATAAGTCATTTTTAAAAAGAAATCCAAGCAGAGAGAGCCATAAATCAATGTAAAATAGAGCAGAGTGTATCTTTTTCATGAAGAGTAATTTGTGTGCTATGCATAAGGGCAAAGAAAGGGTAATTTCTGTTCCCTGGGCAGAACACATGCATGCCCCTAATCTTGAAACAAAGTGATCTATGAGTTTTATCAAGTAGCTATCTCTAATCTGTTTGTAGTGGCAATTAATACTGTATGGATAAAATGTCCTAAATTAACTTGAGTTGTGTTGATTACTCCCTACAGTGATACTTGATTGGAGGACATGGGAGTATTGAACAGGTGAGTGCTTATAATAAAGGAAGTGCTTTGGATAAGATACTTTTGATAGTCTTTACTTGCTGTTCAGGATTAGATACTATAACTTCATTAACATTTTGAAATGACACAAGAGTTGGAATTAGTTCATGTTAAAACTTCCCATTTTCTAACCCCTCCAGTACTTTGCCTTTCCAGCTCACAGTGAGGGGGTGGCTGGGTGTTTCCACAAAAATCCTGTTGAGAAAATTAGAAGCACCTTATTAAGACCCATGGGGAAGTGCTTCCATTCTTTCCATGTTGCTGTTCTTGGAAAATAAGTTGTGGTAAAATGAAGATGGCAGAGGGATCTGTAAGGAGCAGTGTCAAGGCCTGAAGCTCAGAATGGTGCAAGCTTTGAGGCTAATTCATGAACTGAGTATCCCCAAATAACTCATTTTAGGAGATATCATTAGTTGCGTGTCGAGGTCCCCAAACCACCCCTCAAATGAAACACACTTCACACAGAAATTTAAGTTTAAGGTTTTTTGGCATAATTTTGGCCACAACTTTATTATACCTTAGGAAAGCAGAATCCACAGTTTCCCTCCCAAAAGGAGTTGTGTGTTGATGTCCCCAAGCCACCCCTAAAATAACACACACTTCACACAGAAATTTAAGTTTAAGGTTTTTGGCATAATTTTGGCCACAACTTTATTAAAATACAAAATGTGAGTGGTTGCTTAGGCATTGGTTCTGACTATCTGTCCCTGCCTGGGGACAGACTGACATCCGCCTGCCTTGCGGAAGTCAGTAAAGGGAAAACACTTTGGGGAGAGAATGGGAGCCGGAGGTCTGATCCTCGCCTCTCCCCTAATGCCCCCAGGGGCTCTTGCATGGGCCCTAGCCCCCGACCGGGGGATACGGACAAGCATGGTGAGCCCCTGGATTCCTTTAACGGAATTCCCCATGCAGCAATTAATAACCAATGCCTAACCACCAACCTTACAAGTTGTGACTAATTGCTACGCAGTAGGCGAAAACCAAATGGCACCAGCCAATCAGCCAAATGGAAAAATTCCTACCAGGCCCCTGCCCCAAAAGCAGATGACCCCATGACAGGCATAGCAAGGTCATATGCAGAGGCCTAATAATAGGGAGCCAGACATCCTGGAGAGTGAAGTCAAATGGGCCTTAGAAAGCCTTGCTAAAAACAAGGCCAGTGGAAGTGATGATATTCCAGCTGAACTATTTAAAATTTTAAAAGAGGATGCTGTTAAGGTGCTACACTCAATATGCCAGCAAGTTTGGAAAACTCAGCAGTGGCCAGAGGATTGGAGAAGATCAGTCTACATCCCAATCCCAAAGAAGGGCAGTGCCAAAGAATGCTCCAACTACCGCACAATTGCACTCATTTCACACGCTAGCAAGGTTATGCTTAAAATTCTGCAAGGCAGGCTTAAGCAGTATGTGGACCGAGAACTCCCAGAAGTGCAAGCTGGATTTCGAAGGGGCAGAGGAACCAGAGACCAAATTGCAAACATGCGCTGGATTATGGAGAAAGCTAGAGAGTTCCAGAAAAACATCTACTTCTGCTTCATTGACTACGCAAAAGCATTTGACTGTGTCGACCACAGCAAACTATGGCAAGTTCTTAAAGAAATGGGAGTGCCGGATCACCTCATTTGTCTCCTGAGAAATCTCTATGTGGGACAAGAAGCTACAGTTAGAACTGGATATGGAACAACTGATTGGTTCAAAATTGGGAAAGGAGTATGACAAGGCTGTATATTGTCTCCCTGCTTATTTAACTTAGATGCAGAATTCATCATGCGAAAAGCTGGACTGGATGAATCCCGAGCCGGAATTAAGATTGCCGGAAAAAATATCAACAATCTCAGATATGCTGATGATACTACCTTGATGGCAGAAAGTGAGGAAGAATTAAAGAACCTTTTAATGAGGGTGAAAGAAGAGAGTGCAAAATATGGTCTGAAGCTCAACATCAAAAAAACTAAGATCATGGCCACTGGTCCCATCACCTCCTGGCAAATAGAAGGGGAAGAAATGGAGGCAGTGAGAGATTTCACTTTCTTGGGTTCCATGATCACTGCAGATGGTGACAGCAGTCACGAAATTAGAAGACGCCTGCTTCTTGGGAGAAAAGCAATGACAAACCTAGACAGCATCTTAAAAAGCAAAGACATCACCTTGCCGACAAAGGTCCGTATAGTTAAAGCTATGGTTTTCCCAGTAGTAATGTACGGAAGTGAGAGCTGGACCATAAAGAAGGCTGATCGCCGTAGAATTGATGCTTTTGAATTATGGTGCTGGAGGAGACTCTTGAGAGTCCCATGGACTGCAAGAAGATCAAACCTATCCATTCTCAAAGAAATCAGCCCTGAGTGCTCACTAGAAGGACAGATCCTGAAGTTGAGGCTCCAGTACTTTGGCCACCTCATGAGAAGAGAAGACTCCCTAGAAAAGACCCTGATGTTGGGAAAGATGGAGGGCACAAGGAGAAGGGGATGACAGAGGATGAGATGGTTGGACAGTGTTCTCAAAGCTACTAACATGAGTTTGGCCAAACTGCGAGAGGCAGTGAAGGATAGGCGTGCCTGGCGTGCTCTGGTCCATGGGGTCACGAAGAGTCGGACACGACTGAACGACTGAACAACAACAACAACAATAATAGGGAGGGGGGCAGGTGATTCGATGCACGCAGCAAAGAGGTATATCACGCTGCGAGCCAAGCAATCTATAGTCACTGGCCCTTCTGTCAACAATTGCAACATAGAAATCTCCCCAATGACACCCAGAGCCCAATCACAGCAGTGGCCATCTATACAATCCTGCCCAGCAACAGAGGGGTGACTTGCTTGCCCCCACCGCAACACATGCTCTCCATAAAGGAGAACCCGCTATATCATTCTGACTGATACAGGAACCCACTGCTCACTACTCAGAAGTTAGCACATCATGGTGACATGGAGGAGGAAGAAAAAGGGGGAAGTATCCTTCCTCTACTTTCCCTGCTGCTACTGCTTGACAGGTAAGTAAAGGCAAGTGTTTGGGGAGTCAGGGACTGGCAGGGAAAACTTTTAGGCAGACTAGCAGATGTTTGGAGCTAGTAATTCTTCTCCTGCTCAGATTTTGATCCATGCTGGGAAATACTTTGTGGGCTTTAAAATTTCTCTTCACATTTCAATTGAGCTTTTATGACTCTCCCAAGTTTTCATTCAAACCCGTCTCCATCAGCATCTCTGGTCCGTTGGGGATAACATAAAGTCCCCTATGAAAGGTGGAGGTGAGTTTGGATATGGAGAAGAAAATAGTCACAGATTTGGGGTACCTTGAACTTAAGGGAATGGTTATTAGATCAGCTAAAACTCATATGGGCATAAAAGCAGCTCATGCAACTCTTCTCTCCTAGTGTCATATGAATCATATAGTTCAAAACAGAAATATCCCCATGTTTCTGCTTTTTCAACAAAAAATGTCAGTTGCCTTTCAGAATATGAGTTTCCTTTAAGACGTTACACTTAATACAGAATTTAGAAATCACAGGTGGGATATAAACTCTACGAAGGTCCCATTAATAGTTACTTCATCATTAATTATTGCTGAAGGCAAGAGTAAATTTTAAATGATTTCTTTCTTGTGCAAAATTAATACATGTCCTAGCATAGTCCTTCAGTCTTGGAAAATATAGGAACATTTTTTTTTCTGGTGTGAAGCCTTTTAGTAACTTTTTTAAATGGCATGGGAGCCGGTGGACTCTGGGGCAAGTCTTTTCATAAGTGCCTGTTGTGTAACAGATTGATGCAAGCTTACAGCTTAAATTACACAATGACGTAGATGAGCAAGGGCTTCAGTCATCAAAGCTCTTTCTTCTGGTGAAAGTCTCGCTTCCTTAATCACCGAGACTGTAATGAACGGACTTCTTATGTCTGCCTCTCATCTTATTTGCTTCCACTTAAAATGGTAATTCCATCTGGTCCTTCAGAGATGTGTCCAACCAAAGTTTTGATTTCTGCTGAGGCCCATTGCCCTTTGAACGATAAATTACTAATAATAAAATAAGAAGAAATGAACTCTTGACCTCTTATGTAACCCAACTCCTGATTTATTTATTTTAAAAATATTTTTGTAGGGGTCAAGGAGAAATCTACTGCATACTCAACTAGTTCCTTTTATGACATACAAAGGAGCAGCTGCTTGCTTCTTGGAAGATGCACTTGATGTCACAATAATTCTTCTGAGGTTATATGGACAAGCACACCTAGTTTGGATACCTGTTGTAAAAGTCTTCCTTATAAGGTTCCTCACTTTGGTGATAAACACCAAGGAAATACTTGATGCTTCTTCTTTGACTAATTTGACTGAATGTTTATGCTGCAGTATACCGGTATATCTTGTTCTCTTATACTTTCTGTACTGCAGAGGCAGCCAGCATGTTGTCCTCCAAAAGCTGTTGGTGCTGCCCAGTGGTCAGGGATGTGGTTGGATTCCAAATCCCATCATCTGGAGGGAGCCACATTGTCTGTTCTTGCTGCTTTGCACATGTCTCACTTACAGAAATTACTTTAATTCTGCAAATTGCTTTCAAAAAACCAAGAATGTGTCATTGCATAAAATGCAGACAAATTTAAGATCCCTGGATAAATGATAAAGGTAAAGGTAAAGACACCCCTGACCATTAGGTCCAGTCGTGTCCGACTCTGGGGTTGCGGCACTCATCTTGCATTCCCGGCCGAGGGAGCCGGCGTTTAGCTTCCGGGTCATGTGGCCAGCATGACAAAGCCGCTTCTGGTGAACCAGAGCAGTGCATGGAAATGCCGTTTACCTTCCCGCTGGAGCGGTACCTGAAGCTGGGGAAACTGTGGTTAGATTAACCAGGAATGTTGGAGAATATGGACGAAAACAGAAATGGGAACAGAAATTGTTGATGTTTTCTTATTCATCCCATATCCAGAACAAAAATCAATACAGTGAATTTGATCAGTATTTGCTATTGTTGTTTTCAGTTTGCAAATGATACATAACTGGTTACCCCTCCCACTGCCATTTGCATTGTGTCTCATTTGCATCAAAAAGAATGGGGTAGAATAATGTGATGGCAGTGTAATTTATGTAATTCCCATACTCTCACCACAGCGGACAGTAAAATGAATACTGTAGTGTTGGGTGGAAGATGATCTGTAGCAGAGCAGAAGCAGTGCTGCATGTGATGAATACAGGGCGAAATGTAAAACAATGCCTTCTTACATCGCTGCTCTTAACTATAGCTTACTGAAACAAGCCAACAAGGTTTCAGACAAAACATTAAACTGTACTTAACTGAAAACGACAGTGATACATTCTGATCCACTCCTTACATGCTGGAGAAGGGAAAGTGGGACAGCATCAGCCTGGGGCTTGGTCATGTAATGTAATGTCCCAACCAGATCATTGATACAAGAAGGAGAAAATATGTTTTCCAGACATTTCTTGACAAAGGCTGCAATCCTTTATACATTAACCTGGAGTATGTCACAATGAACTCAGTGGGGACAAATTCAGACAGCTGTCCACAATTAATATGCTACACTTAGTCCCTTCTGTATCAGTGGATCAGCTACAAAAGGGAAGAACTGAGAGTTGTGGCCTGATAGGAAACACAGGGAACTGTGCTATAGAAAATCCTCTTAGCATTATTATAGGGCAGGGATGTTCAACAGGTCTACTGGTCGATCATGGGGAGGGGGGGGCGGTCCGTTGTCGACCACGGGTTGATCATGGGATTCTGACACCCCCTCCCAAAAGAAAACTTTGGCTTCCAAAAAAAAGCTTAACAACTTTGGTAGATAACTGCCAGTTGTTGTTTTTTTTATAGTGGGAGTAGATCGCAGTTTCTTGAAAATTGGACATGCCTGTCATAGCTATGATCTGCTAAGCAATGTGCTAGTATGCTAAGGGCTTTAGTTCTTCATATTGGAGTGGCAGTGTAAAGGCAGAAGGGTAAGGTGGAGGCGTAAGTGTGATGCATTATTGGAGCTGTGCTTTTATATAAAATGTTAGAAGAGTGTTCTATAACATTATCTTTCAAAGAGTGGTACATCATCTGCTTTGTATGCAAAATATCTCTGGTTCAGTCCCTGGCATCTCCAGGTAGGGCTGAGAATGCCCCTTATCTGAAACTTGAAGAACCACTACTAATAGAGTATTATTATTATTATTATTATTATTATTATTATTATTATTATTATTAAATTTATATACAGTTTACAATTCAAAAGCATAAAATGAATACCATAGTAACAAAAAATACCCCCAGTTTAACAACAACAACAACAACAACAACAACAATAATAATAATAATAATAATTTATTATTTATACCCCGCCCATCCAGCTGGGTTTCCCCAGCCACTCTGGGTGGCTTCCAACAGAATATTAAAATACAGTGGTCTATTAAACATTAAAAGCTTCCCTAAACAGGGCTGCCTTCAGATGTCTTCTAAAAGTCTGGTAGTTGTTTTTCTCTTTGACATCTGGTGGGAGGGCATTCCACAGGGTGGGTGCCACTACCAAGAAGGCCATCTGCCTGGTTCCCTGTAACTTGGCTTCTCACAGCAAGGGAACCGCCAGAAGGCCCTCGGCACTGGACCTCAGTGTCCCGGCAGAACGATGGGGGTGAAGACGCTCCTTCAGGTATACTGGACCGAGTCGTTTAGGGTCGTAGATTGCTTAATTAGTCAAAGGCCTGGGAGAAGAGGAATGTTTTTGCCTAAAGATATGTAACGAAGGTACTAGGTGAGCCTCCCTGGGGAGAGCATCCCACAAGTGGGTAGTCATGGCAGAAAAGGCCCGTTCTCATATTGCCACTCTCTGGACCTCTCATAGAGGAGACACATGAATAAAGGTCTCAAATTATGATCACTGTGCCCAGGTTGGTTCATATGGGGAAAGGCAGACTTTGAGGTATTGTGGTCCTTAGCAGAATAGATAGTACTGAGCTAGATGGACCAATTGTCTAGCTCTATATAAGGCAGGTTCTTATGATCCTAAAAGATAGGTACCTATTATTTGAATATTAGTATTTTTGTGTGATCACAAATGGTCTTCCTCCTTCCTGACAACCACATTGGAAACAATGAACCAGCGCAAACTTCACTGCCAGTGTAGACTTTGGTGCATACATATAAACCTATAGCTCATCAAACAGTCTGTTTCGTCCATGAAACTCCAGATGTATAAGAAATTTCAGTGAGCCCATATGCCATTCTATCTTATTAAAAGATAATACACATTCTGTTCCATTCCACATTGTCTGCCTTTGCAATTGCTTTTCCAAATGTTGCTATAGAAGTCAGTTTTGTATCTGCTCCTCTTTTAATGCTACATCTCCTGTTTGGGGCAAAACAATTTCAGGAAGAATAGACATTATTGAATTTACCACCTTCTATTGTCACAGGAATAGTTGTAATACCAGTCATGTAAGCCTACAAAATAAAACCTTGACAATATAATAAAGATAAGCAAAGAAATATCTTACTTTATTAACCTTTTTTTGTACATATGCTTCTCTGTGTCTCTATTCCTTCAACAGTTCCATGCATTTCCTCAATATAACACCTGGAGTGACTTACTGACTTTCAAAATATCCATTAAGGCTGGAATTAGATGCTTGGTGACAAACACAGAATTTCCAATGTAAAGTAAATTTCCAATGTAAAGTGGAGAGGGTGTTCATAGTGGAAAAGTAGTAGGCAGGAGGGGTTTGGTTAACTCTTCTCTCATTTATTGCTTTTCTTCTGCAAAACACCTTATCCTGGGTTGTTTTTCTCTCAGAAATAGAGAGAAGGGTTTGCCAAGAAAAATGGCACCCAGGAAAATGTTAAGTACCCCATACTGTTTCTACCCTGAAAATGTCCTCTATATTATAGGCCAGAGGTCAGCAACCTCTGGCCCATAGTCCGGAAGTGGCCCACGAGCTGCCCGCCAACCGAGCCACCTGCTCAGCAAGGCCCCTGCACATGGGGCGGACACTTGCCGAGTGGTGCCGGAAATTGCATCTGTGCATGTGCAGATACTGGCAATCGCGTCTGCACATGTCCAGACGCTGAAAATCGCATCTGCGCATGTATAGACCCCTAAATTCGCTTCTGTGCAGGTGCAATTTTCTGCATCTGAGCATGCACAAAAGCGATTTCCGGCACCACGGACATGCGCAGACACGATTTCCGGCATCACACTGTGCATGTCCGGCCCATGGATGCTCTCTGTGGGCTTGATCTGGCCCATGGCTGGATAACTTTGTTGACGCCTGTTATAGGCAAACATTACCTTGGGAATCCTATATAATACAAGTCAGCTGCAACTCAATCCACTGAGCCAGGAAGTGTCTTAACAATCCACTTCAGCACAGGGGCTAGATAATTAGGAAGTGACTGTAGCTATTGGTGGACCATGTGTTCTTTATGCAGGCAGTTCCTGGTTCAATTCCTGGCATCTTCAAGTAGGAATAGCCACTCGCCTGGGGCTCGGGAGGAAGGTGTGTTTGCCACACAGTGCAGCCATGGCTGGTCTTGCATGGCTGGGGAAAGGAATGGACACCTGGTGCCATCCACCTCCAGCCACATTGGACCCTCCAGTCAGGGCAGGCCTCACCCACAAGTCTAATCAGGGGAGTCCATTATTTTGGTTCACCATGCGTCAGCTGCAAACGTCATGCACCTGTCATGGCAAATTCTCTCTCTCTGAAACCCCGAAGAACCACTGTCAGTCAGCATTTAGAAAATATTGTGCTGAAAGAACCAGTGTCCTATCCCAGTTTAAGGCAGTTTAGATATGTAAGGTCATGCCAAGGCTCCAGTAATTAGGTAGCAGCAGTCTTTCAGTTAGTGGCATCAATGAAGCTGTCTTGCCTGGACTCTCTCTCTCTCTTTCTCATGCGGTTGCCTCATAAATCTTGCCAATCTTCATCTCCCACTCTGCTGCAGCTTGGATTTTCAATTGTGGCATTTTCTCTGTCTGTTGTTCCATGCAGCATTCTTGGAGGAAATGATTGCTCCTCTAGTACACCTCCGAGAAGACACACAATCATCACCTTTGCACAAGCTGGAGTGCTAGCCAGACTTTTAGAAATGGTCAAATGAATTGCCCAGTAACTGCCAGGAGGAACTAAAACCTAGCCATTGCTCAATCAAACTAATGGTTGAATCATTACTAAATGCAAACAAAACCTCTTTACCTATACAGATAAATGTAAACTAGAAGGTCTGGTGGATTACAGCGAAATTGCTTAAGAGCACATTTCTAAATGAATGTAACATTAAGAGATATTTAAAAGTCAATAGCTTACCTATAACTATATGGCTCTCTTGGCTGAATCCAATATGTGAATGCTCCACACAGCTGGATTCTTACCTGCTTAGCATTACGATGCCAATCTCAGATGCTCTAAAGCCACAAGCCAAGCCTTGATAATCCTGTGATAAAAGGAAAGTATAGTTTTTGTTCTTTCTCTACCCCTTTCTGGTTTTGGTTTTGGTTTTTTTTAAAGTACAAAGCTCTCTGGGAAGGGCAAAGGGCCATGGATTTTGATTGTTTACATTTGAGCTCATGGGCTTAGTATTGTATGGGAGCAGGATGAATGTCAAAAGAACTTCAAAAAGAGTAGCCATATTAGACAGGAGCGAAACGTAAAAATGTTTGCACATCAAACTAAGGAATTGCTCTATGAATGTCAGAGGTTTGTGTCTTCTCATCAACTTGCGACAGAACAATGTGTACTTCGGTAGTTGTTTAATAAGGGGGAGCAGATAAAACAAACAGTTGTTATGGCTGAAATTTGAATTGAGTGACTGGTGTAGAAGATTTGGGTCTCTAATGGCTTTTCTTCTCATTTTGTTGAAAATTCCTCCCACAAGTGCTTTTATCGAGTGGCTGGGGAAACCCAGCCAGATGGGCGGGGTATAAATAATACATTATTATTATTATTATTATTATTATTATTATTATTATTATTATTATTATTATTATATTTTATCTCAGCTAGTGTAAGTAGAGCTGGTGGTGGGATTCTTGGTAGGAAATTTGCACTAGGGAAAGGGTTAAGTCTTCTCTTCTGTGCCAGCCCAAAAGGGAATCACAACACTACCATAATGAGCTTATCTACACTTACCTTTCCTCTGCAATTTAAAGCTCTGTGTCTGAGTGTTTTGTTTTAGTTTTTGTTTTTTTGCTCTGGTGCTTTCCCTGTGAAAACCCACTCTTTACCACTGAATTGGAGCAAACAGAAATGCACAGAAAACCCAATTCGTCATTTGTAGTGCTTCAGCTCTAAAAAGTACTCAGACACAGAGCTTTACAGTTTGGTCCTGTGCCTAGAAACCGCAGGGCAAACAGGAAGTGTGGATAAGCCCAATGTGTGCTTCTGCCTTCATCTTGCTCCCAAATCAATCTAGGTTTCATTTAGAACTCACACAGACTCCATTTTAAAATAGCTGTACTTGATTGTCTGTTCATTTCTGGGCTCAGTTCAAAGTGTTAACAGTAGTGTTTAAAGCCATAAATGACTTAAGTCCCAAACATCTGAAGGACCACCTCTAGACTGTCTTAGGCGTTGAGATCTTGGTGGTTCCGCCACTGTCAGAACATGAGAATGGGGTGGCCCGAGAGAGGGTATTCCTTAAGGCAGTGATGGCCAAACTTGGCCCTCCAGTTGTTTTTGGACTACAACTCCCATCATTGCTAGCTAACAGGACCAGTGGTCAGGGATGATGGGAATTGTAGTCCCATCATGCCTTAAGGTGTGGAATCCCTCCCTGCAGAAGTATGTCTGCATCTTCACACACACACACACCCTATTCTTCTTATTTGAAATTGTTTTAAACTGATTTTAATGTTGTATTTTTATATTGTACTTTACCTGCCCTGGGACCTTATGGTGGGAAGGCAGTTAAAAAAAAATCCAGTAAATCACCACCATCATCATCTCAGCCCCCAAATAAATATCAGTTTCACAATTCATGCCTGATGTTCACCCACTGAGTCTTAAGTATATATTTGTGTTAATGGCTGATGCAAGGTGGATAGAGAAGAAGAAAAGGAGAGGGTATTGTACAGGTGAGGAGCTGAGCATTTTGGCCAGTATAGGTTTAAAATTTGATTACAGACAAGTAGCCGTAAGCCTTGTGGGAATTAAACTCTTGTTCCCATTTAGAGAGTTCTGCAGAATAGAGCCCAGGTCATTTGACTCTTTAATTAGTTCTCTTTCCCCTCCTATAAAAACTATGCAAGACACTAAGTTTAAATAATATTTTTTGCTCAGTGTGCTTGCACTTGTTAAAATTAAATATACAAGCCAGGTGTTACTTTATGGTACTAATACATATTACATAGATATGTATCTAAGACAAAAACTGTTACAGACGGACTAACTCTGAGGCAAACTGTTAATAACCATAGCTGTCAACTTTCCCCTTTTTTAAGGGAAATTTCCTTATTCCAAATAGGATTCCTCGCAAGAAAAGGGAAAAGTTGACAGCTATGTTAACAACGGCCACTGAAATAACTGCCTCAGGTGTATGACATCACAGCATACTATGGCCCTAGTGAGCATTAAGCCTTGACTTAGCATTTTGGATGCTTTCATCCCACAAGCTTCATGTGTTGAACTGCCTTTACAATACAACTCATGCTGACATTTTGCATTCCCTCACTTGCTTGGCAAAGAACCTGACGACAGATGTGAATGAATGAAAAAGATGTCGAAGGTGATGAGGCCTTTTCGATAGGCATTCACTCGAGAAACCAACAGCTGAGCCACAATACATGTCCGCCGCCCTTAAACATCTTCATTTCAGTGAGGGGATTCAGCAGCCAATCTTATGTGGTGGCTTAGGGCAAGTCATTGTCTCTCAGCCCAAACTATATCATAGTAGCAGTGAGAATAAAAAAATAAGCATTGTAAAGCATCTTGTACAATAAAAAGCAACACAAAAACATAGTCTATCATCTATCTATCTATCTATCTATCTATCTATCTATCATCTATCTATCTATCTATCTATCTATCTATCTATCTTCCTCTCCATACCACCCATTAAATATCACATGTGAATCATTATATGTGTGTACAACTTAATTGTTTGTGCACATAGTCCATACCATCATCTAATGTAACTTGTGAACATCCCCTTAGACTAAAAGGTATGTCATAGACACACTTGGTCATAGTTCCTCTTTCCGTCCAACGTGGCTACACCATCCCAATGACTTTATGTTAGCCTGATCGTGTGCCCTACTTAACAAAGACACTCTGTTTCAAGGGCTGTTTGAATGAAGTCTGGGGTAAAGAGAAAGAAAGAGAAGGGACTTTGAGTTTCTCATCAACAGCATCTAGGAAGCAGACTAAGCAAGCACACCGGTCCCATGGCCACAGCCTACCCCATTATAATGAGTTTTGCTGTATACCAGGCATAGGCAAACTTGGCTCTCCAGATGTTTTGAGACTACAATTCCCATCATCCCTGACCACTGGTCCTATTAGCTAGGGATGATGGGAGTTGTCATCCCAAAACATATGGAGGGCCGAGTTGGCCTATGCCTGCTCTATACTCTTTCACCCTCTTTCTTTGGTGATGGATTTCCTCTTTGGGGCAATGTGTAAGCGGCAACCCTGATAACATGAGTAATTATGTTTCCATAATGAGCCCAAAATGCACCAGCATGATCTGTACCAGGCTGGGGAACCAGCAGCCCTCAAGATGTTGCTTTTCTCAAACTCCCATCAGCCCCAGGCAGCATGGCTGATGGTCAGTGATGATAGGAGCTGTAGTTCAACAACCACTTGGCCACATATTCCCTAGCCTTGATCTATGCATGACAACAGAGGTGGGGAATCTCCGATCCACAGGCCTAATTTGGCCCAGCATGGATCCCAATTTGGCCCACAAGGCCATTTCCCAACTGCCACACATTGTGACTTCACAGGTGGGGTAGGTAGAGATGCAGCTAGATTAGCTCTGTGACCAAGTTCCCCTGTAGAAAGCAGGATTGAAGTCATCTGGGTTAGAGGACCATGCGCCCAATCCCCTCTCCAGAATACTGTTCCTCATCCCTTATCAGAACATTTAATCAAATGGGCCATTGGCGATCATGGCTGGCCCAAGGAACCCCGTAACCATCATGGCTGAACAGGGACTTGAACCCAAATTTCCTCAGTGGATGCTTTCCTTTCCACCCACTACATCGCCCAGGCTCTCATAAGCAGTGTGTGTGTTTGTCTACACAATGTGGATCCTGTTTGGGAGAAGGCAAATTACTAGAGCATAGTAACATTAGAAGCCATTGATGAGATTGCTCAGAATTTGCACCTAAACCTGCAGTGCTGCATTTTAATTTTTTTAGAGGTCATGCATGCTGTGTTCTAAAACCTGTTCTTCATTTAAAGCAAAGACATATTTCATGAAGGATTATCCAAAGTCTTCCCCTGCCCTTTCATAACTCCTTATTGTGCAAGGACATTCTCAATCATATTTGAATGGAACCAAAACAATAGCCAAGCAGCTTGCTGGGCATGGATTTAGACAAAACAAGTTTGCCAAAATCTACTGGGAATCTACTCTAGAGAGGGCAACCACCATGCTTCTAGTTCTTGCCAGCACAATTCTGCTGGCACTCCTGTGGGCTCTGATTTGAACTCTTTGCACAGGCCTATTGCCATTTGTCTTGAAGTAATTGAAAACAAACTGGACAGATGGGAAGGGAGCAAGATCTTCTCTCGATGCTGCTTAGCCTGCAATTCCATGCAATCCAGGATTGGGACAGTTTCAAAACAGAGAAGAATAAATGGCACTGGGGCAGATGTGATACATAGTGTTGAATAATACAACAATGCCTCCATTACAGCTCCTTCACGTGCAAGAGACATTTTGTTGGATGAATGGCCACAGATGAGATGGAATGACAAGTTATCTTTTTATTGGGCATGTCTGGTTCCTTTCCCCCCTCATGCCCAGAGGAAAAATGTCCATTGGAAAGCAGAATGCAAAGGGCAAATGAGGATAAATAACACACACACACACACACACCCCTGGACAGCATGCAGGCTCCAGCATTGCCAAACTAGGCTACTTATCCTAGATTGTGAGATAGTTTAATTGAAACAAGGTTGCAGGTCTTGCTTGGTCAAATCAATTATTTCTAGTTCACCATTGGGTCTTTAATAACAGCCTGTCTGATGCTTCTGGATGCTCAGAAGCAGAACATGAATGTGATAGTCTTCCTGCTATTTGTCCCTGGGAACCTGGCATTTAGAGGTAGACTGCCCCTGTACAGGAGAGTTTCATTCAACCATCACTGCTCTTGGCTAAAGGAAAACTCCCCCAATAATACAGCTTAGTGAGTGAGTGAGTGAGTGAGTGAGTGTGTGTGTGAGAGTGAGTGTCAGAGAGGGGGAGGGGAGAGGGAGAGAGAAACCAAACCAAAAAGAAACATTGCTTCTCTGTTTGAAAGGTTCTGAGAAAGAACTCCCAATGAATTATTCTAGATTTATGTCTAAAAACCCTCTATAAAAACAAGCTTATTGGGTTAGCGCCAATAAGGTAGGCTTTTAGTACACTTCAGCGGAGGCAGAGAGAGAAAATACTTCTGTAATGCATTCTGTCACCTATTTAAGAAGGAAAATGGCTTGCCAAATATTCATTGATTCCTGTCTGTATTTATGCTTTTTAGTTCTGTACTATTGGTTTTTATTGGGATCACTTTACTTCCCCTCCCTCCTGCCCTCCTAGTAATCAGCATCAGCCATCGCTTCAGCACACTTCTCTTGGAATATTATATATCTATGTGGGTGTGAGCAAAACATGGGAATTTATCTGTGTGCGCCCAACAGCCTCATGGAATGCTTTATTATTATTATTATTATCAAACTGTGACGATAACAGAGCCAAAGGTGCATATTTCAACCAAAGTTTCAAACATCAGAAGAGAAGGAGCCAAATGTCAGTGGGGAGAGTGGGGGGGGGCAAGAGTTGATTTCAATGCAGGAAGAGATTTCAAAAAGTGATGGCACTGAAATTAGGAAACATGGAGCCTTCTAATGGTCAGTTCTCCCCACCTGGCAGGAAAAGGAACCAATTACAAGCCATGCCAAATTCCAAATGCCAAATTCACTGCATCTAATTCACTGACCTTATATCCAGGGGCACTGCTACCACAGATGTCAACCCCCCCCCTCACTTGCCTTTGGATGTTGCTGGCAACAGGGGGTTGCTGGGAAAGGTCTCTCCCGAATGCTGTAAATGTCCAAGGCACTACGGGGGACTCTGGTAAATGTAATTATCCTGGGTGTCTAAGTCCCCAAGTGTGACCGGTTGGTACCCAGGAAATTACACTTCCCAGGGATCCTTGCACCACATGTATGGTGACCCACAAAAAGTCTTCCAGCCACACCTCTTCTCGTTGTCACTCCTACCAAGTAAGTGGGAAGGGGGCAGTGGGAAATGTTTCACTGGGCTTCATGGGCTCATTTATGTCACTGGAGGTGTGACAGGGTCTGAAGTTTGGAACTGGGCTTTGAGGGGAAAGAACCATTTTCTATTAACAACCTCTTTGATTTTTGCTGAGGGGAGTGTGCCCATCACTCATCGGTTTGGTTGGATTGTGATTATGTATGGTGAATTTATGTAACACAGCTGTGTGGGCCTTTTGTTTGTGTGTTAGTTTAGATTGCCCTATCAGTGTAAGCCCAGGACACTTTAAATCAGAACTGGCACTGATGCCTTGCACCAGCAAGGAGCTCAAGTGTGGAATCATGAGATGACTGTGGTCAGCAAGAGCAAGTCCCAAGCAAAACTCCACAGAACAAACATTCCACATTTTCTCTGGAATTATTCTCTGCAGCTTTGGTATAAATAAACCAGCCTTCCTTCCTATCTATCAGAAAAGTAGTATCCTATTTGATATCATAGGAGTGGGTGGGTGGAGATTCAGCACTGCAAAGATTTCCTTTGGCTCCCTACAGCCCAGCAATGATTCCAGACTGCAACGATTCCATTTATGCTGGGGGGGGATTAAGCAGCAGGTATTTTCTACTAAGGTCATTACTTTAAGGGAACCCCTAAGCATGTCTACTCAGAGGTTAAGTCCCACTGAGCTCAATGAGCTTACTTTCAGGTAAGTATGGGATTGCAGTCACAATCTCTCTGCTCAAGTTATGCACATCTTTTGCCAAGTTTGCCTGACATTACTTCTAGAAATCATATACCGCAGAGCTGGATACACCAATCTCCCAAAGCTTAAAATGCCATTTTCATAAGTGCCTCATCCATCTGATGGTGTCACATGTGGGAACAGCAGCACAGTCGACATAGCAATTCGCTGCATAAAAATGACTGCCTTTGACACAATTTGAAGAGAAAAAAATGTTAATGAAACCAGCTCTATAAACAACGTTTCTGAACACTGAATGAAAGCTCTGGGCAAATCACTCTCCCCCCCCCGCCCCCAGTGATCTCTATTTTAGGGGAAATGTTGCAATAATTAATAATTAATGTATGCTACAAAAGAACTGAATATTAGGACACACTTGATTGCATTAAATTTTGACTTTCGTTTTGCATATCTATTCAATAACCATTAACCAGAGCGGGAGGGAAGAAATATTAATATGTTTATAGTAAATCATTAAAAGTGAAGGAAAAAACTACAGCAAGCCAGAACTTGCCACATCCCTGGAGTTAAAAGCAGATTTAAAAACACGAGACCCATAAAAGGTGACTAGCACAGACCAAGTTGCTTTAGAGGAAGAATGAGCGCAGCTGTGTGAGAGACCAAGCTTTAGTTTTGGGCACAGACAGTGTAAAAAGGCTGACTCCAACCTTTCTCTTTTTGGGCTTTGCAGCCCACGTGGCTGTTCACTCCAACCCCTTCCCATCGGAGGTGAGTTTCTCCCAGTCCACTTTAGCAAGGAGGCATGGGATGGAGGCAAATACCCACCCCAACCTACAAGCAGGAATGGCTTTGTCAGAGATGGCGCCCCAACTGCAAATACAATGCATGACTTGGCCCTTGAATACTGAAGGCTTATGCTTTAACAGCTATGAGGAAGCTTAGAGGAGCACAGCCTTCTGTCATAATATTCACATCTCTTGGATAGTGTGCAGTAGTAATAACCAAGTACTGCATGTTCCTTAGACTGCAAAGACATGGAAATCTTGAGCTACAAAGAAAACAACAAGACTATGCATGCTTATGGCATTGTTTTTTTCTATTTTAATAAATATTCACCATATAATACGGTCTTTAGGGGCAATGAGTAAGAAAGTCTCCCCATCCACAGCCAGTAATGAAGGAAACCAGAAACATCAGTAAAAGACCATCTCCATGATCATATTTAATACAGACTACCTTGCATTCTTTTTACAGAGTGTAATGATGATTTCTATTACAGAAAAGTAGTGCTGTAACAAAAGCAATTACATAGCTTAACTGGTTAGGATTTTGTAATTTGTTTTTCTTTAGCCTCCCAGTTTCCTTAATTTTTTATTGTTCTACATTCAGACATAATTCTGTAACTGATTTATTGCATTTTATTTTTTTTTTTTTGCCATGGGAGAAGATTCATTATTCATACCCATTCAGGAAACTCTCCCACATACTCATTAATTTGATAAGTAGATGACTTTCCTGTGCCAAGAAACTAGCCTCGCAAACACTCCGCAGCCATTGCTGATTTCATCCTGCGGGAAAAGCAAATGACACGCAAGAAACCATTTTTGTATAATCAAATATTGATTAAGTTAATGAAAATTTTGACAAGTCTGTTTTTGATGGCATTAGAATTATTAGCACCTGTTTCACTGGGCTGAGGTTTGGGGTTGTTGTTTTTTTCCTTGTCATTAAAATTAAGTTTTATTTTCCCAAAACATACCAATGAAAATTGAGG
This sequence comes from Lacerta agilis, assembly GCF_009819535.1. Lineage (NCBI taxonomy): Eukaryota > Metazoa > Chordata > Lepidosauria > Squamata > Lacertidae > Lacerta > Lacerta agilis. The sequence goes on from NC_046313.1 coordinate 42,197,902, forward strand.
GAGAACTGAATTAATCTAAGCCAGGGCTGGAGCTGGGGGTGGGTGGGACACTTTTCAGACTAAGGGCCACATTGTCTGTGGGTAACCATCTGGGGGCCACGTGCCACTTGGTGATGTGGCAGAGTCAAAAGTGACCAGAGCAGCACATGCAAATTTTACCTTTGTATAGTAGGCCAGTTTCTATACAAACTCAAATGTCCCTCTCTATTCCTCCATCTAGGCAAGCAAGAAGCATTTTCAGAATTCAAGGACACATTTTAGCCAAGTAAAAACACTCCAGAGGTGTGTGAAGTAGCAGCTGAAGAGGGAATGTAACCTGAGGGAGAGTCTTGGGAGTCAGATGAAGAGGCCTGGAGGGCTAAATTGGGCCAATGGGCCTGAAGTTCCCCACCCCAATCTGAACTTTAAAATGTTCATTTTATTCAAGTGTGTTTCACTTCTAAAAGTCTATTCAGAAAGAAATTCCCAATGAGTTCAATGGGGCTTACTCTCAGGTATATGGGTAGAGGACTGTAGCCTGTACAATGCTTTCTAAGATGCTTTCTAAGGTTTGGATGCTCAAAGAATCACCAGAGGAGGAAGCAGGAGCAGCTCATTTATTTCTTGTGTAATCAGTAAGAATACTTTATCTCCCTTGTGAGAAGATTATATACCAGGGTGTATTTTAGAACATGTTTCAGATGATGGGAGATGTACGTGGCAGTGCCATTGGGTGGTAGACCCACTGAGGTGGAAAGATCTAACTTTGTTATGGTTGTTAATTTCAGTGGGTATGCTCTGTGTAATACCTAGTTGAATACCACCCATAATATTTATACGGAAGCAGCCCAGTAAAGGACACCTGGATAGTTAAGTCCAGTCAAAGGTTACTAGGGGTGTGGCACTCATCTCGCTTTTCAGGCCAAGGGTACTGGCATTTGTCCACAGTCATCTTTCCAGTGCTAGTGTGGTGTAATGGTTGAGAGCAGTGAACTCGTAATCTGGTGAACGGGTTCGCTTCCCGCTCCACCACATGCAGCTGCTGGGTGACCTTGGGCTAGTCACACTAGGGAAGGGAAAGAAGAATGTTAGCCGCTTTGAGACTCCTTAGGGTAGTGATAAAGCAGGATATCAAATCCATCCATCCTCATCCTCTTCTGGGTCATGTGGCCAGCATGACTAAACCACTTCGGCACAATGGGACACCGTGATGGAAACCAGAGTGCACAGAAACAGCGTTACCTTCCCACACAGCGGTACCTATTTATCTACTTGCACTGACGTGCTTTCGAACTGCTAGGTTGGCAGAAGCTTGGACAGAGCAACCGGAGCTCACTCCGTCATGGGGATTCGAACTGCCAATCTTCTCATCAGCAAGCCCAAGAGGCTCAGTTGTTTAGACCATAGCGAACCTGCGTCCTGGCACAAGAAGTACCAGTGGAACCTGCAACAACATTTGGAATGCTCCTGTTCAGGATTCCAATCACTTATTCCATTCCCCTCCTCAGTTTTCCACGCCCTTCCCCACTCCTCCACCCCCAATTTGACCACAGTCAGACAGCTTTCCATGACCACTGATCATGCTCAGACTGAGCTACACTGGGTTTTTCTAATATTATTATTTACCGTATTTGAAATAAAAGAAGACATAGGAATAATCTCATGGGATGTTCCTCTGTGTGAATCCAATTGAAATGAACAGGAGCTGTGAAAGAAAGGAATATGGTAGGGATCTTGTGCAGCAACCATTCATATTCACAAATAAGCCTTGCAGGGGAGGATCCCCTTCCTACTGCTTTTTATTTTTGAGTTGAAGTGGGAGTGAACTAAACCTTAAAAGAAGTAGAACATGTACAAGCGCTATTCTGGAATTTCCAAAGACAGCAATTTTTCAAAGTGATCTCTAGGTGGCTGCTTAGTGTGATACCACTCTTCTGCCCACATGCCGCCACACTAACAGCTATTTCAGCCAACATCTGGGGTTTCATTGAGTACCTACAATACACAAAGGCACTGCCCCCAAACTGAGTTATCTGTAATGCACTCCCCAAAGCTCATTACATTCCTCTCCTGATATTGCTGTCCTTATCATTGAGTCACTGATAAATTGTATCAAGGTAAATTGAGTTTTTATCATATTTAATTTTATTTTTAGATAATTCCTTTTACAGCAAACTTTATCTTGATAGAACACTTCTTTATCAAGTGGAGCAGAACAATTAGAGCCTATCTCCTTAGCTCATCGGGCAACCAGGAACTTCAGAAGGCCTAAGGTAGTTTAAAATCCTTGGCTCCGTGATGGGGATGCTCTTACCATAATGGGACATTGATTTTAGCTCCAGCTGGATATATTGATGCTGAAAAGAGTGCTGGAATGGTAATCTTTAAAGACTGGGAGGTTTTGGTTACCACAAATATATAAGCAGGGGTGAGCAACCTGTGGCCTTCCAAATGTTGTTGAATTGTAACTCCCACCAGCCTCAGCCAACATAACCAATGGTCAACGAAGAACAACATTTGGAAGGACTCAACCTGTCAATAATCTCCAAATAAAGTTCATTGCTGCTCGTATTCCACATTCATTATGTGCCAAAGTTAGCCCTTTTCAGTCATTTGAGTACATGTACGAGTGCTTAAGCTGGAAAGGGGGTGTACATGCAAGCCCCACCAGCCATATTTCACGCACATGTCTGGCTCTACCTCAGACCAAGACTTCGAGGTGCATTTGGCTGGACACACTTAGAAGCCTTCCTCTGGTTGGGAACCCTGAAGGTCGCTGCTCTGGTTCGCCAGAAGTGGCTTAATCATGCTGGTGACATGACCCGGAAGCTGTACGCCGGCTCCCTCGGCCAGTAAAGCAAGATGATCGCCACAACCCCAGAGTTGTCTGTGTCTGGACCTAACGGTCAGGGGTCCCTTTACCTTTACCTTTATTCAGTGATTTATGCTATGGAAATTTGATTGTCTTGTAAAGCTGGGCTGAATTACAATGAGAAAGTGTCATTGCCCTGAGAAGTTCTTCAGCTTGGAATGGAGATGGTAAATGATACTCCTCTCTCTCTCTCTCTCTCTCTCTCTCTCTCTCTCTCTCTCACACACACACACACACACACCCCTTCCTGTGTGTTTACCAAATGCATGAGGGGTAAAGAGGAAGATCACACTGTTAGGCTTTGTACCTGGGCAGACCACAGCTGGGGAAAAGTGTTTCTGTCACAAGCATTAAGGGTGACAGGGCTTCCTTCAGATGTCTTCTAAAAGTCAGATAGTTGTTTATTTCCTTGACATCTGAAGGGAGGGCATTCCACAGTGAAGGTGCCACTACCAAGAAGGACCTCTGCCTGGTTCCCCATAACTTTGCTTCTTGCAGTGAAGGAACCGCCAGAAGGCCCTCAGCGCTGGACCTCAGTGTCTGGGCAGAACGATGGAGGTGGAGACACTCCTTCAGATATTTTGGACCAAGGCCATTTAGGGCTTTAAAGGTTACCACCAACACTTTGAACTGTGCTCGGAAACATACTGGGAGCGAAAGTAGGTTTTTCAAGACCGGTGTTATGTGGTCTCGGCGGCCACTCCCAGTCACCAGTCTAGCTTCCGCATTCTGGATTAGTTGTAGTTTCCAGGTCACCTTCAAAGGTAGCCCCACATAGAGTGCATTGGAGTAATCCAAATGAGAGATAACCAGAGCATGCACCACTCTAGTGAGAAAGTCCGCGGGCAGGTAGGGTCTCAGCCTGCATACCAGATGGAGGTGATAAGCAGCTGCCCTGGACACAGAATTAACCTGTGCCTCTATGGACAACTGCAAGTCAAAAATGACTCCCAGGCTGCGCACCTGGTCCTTCAGGGGCACAGTTACTCCATTCAGGACCAGGGAGTCCTCTATACCTGCCCACCTCCTGTCCCCCCAAAACAGTACTTCTGTCTTGTCAGGATTCAACCTCAATCTGTTAGCCGCCATCCATCCTCCAACCACCTCCAGACACTCACACAGGACCTTCACCGCCTTCACTGGTTCTGATTTGAAAGAGAGAGAGCTGGGTATCATCCGCATCAGTATGAATACCCAGCCCAAACCCCCTGGTGATCTCTCCCAGCGGCTGCATGTAGATGTTGAAAAGCATGGGGGAGAGGACAGAACTCTGAGGCACCCCACAAGTGAGAGCCCAGGGGTCTGAACACTCATCCTCCACCACCACTTTCTGAACATGGCCCAGGAGGAAGGAGCGGAACCACTGTAAAACAGTGCCCCCAGTTCCCAGCCCCTCTCTAGATGGTCCAGAAGGATGTTAATTGGTGATGGTGTCAAAAGCCACTGAGAGATCCAGCAGAACTAGGAAATAGCTCTCACCTTTGTCCCTAGCCCGCCGGAGATCATCGACCAGTGCGACCAAAGCAGTTTCAGTCCCATGGTGAGGCCTGAATCCCGACTGGAAGGGATCCAATATAGGGATCCAGTATAGTTGGATTCCATATTTTTTTAAAAAAACAAAAAACAAAACAAAACAGTATTTGGTCATGAGCAAGCAACTATTTCAGCAGAAAGTTCTGCCTCCCCCACCCAGCACACTTAGTTCCCCAAACTCTCAATTCAGAAGGTTCTCAAGAGTTAGATACAGTTGATTTGTTGCTGACATTGCAGTGCCCTGAGATTTAGTACCTGAGCTGTTTCAAACTCCTGTATGATGGTTTTTATTGAGTTCCTTGGTGTTTCAAATTTCTACTGCTCAGCTCATGCTGAAAGCCAAAATAAACATTCAGGCCATGTACACTGTGTACCTTTAAAGCACTTTAGAATCACATTCTTTTGCTCAAAGAATTCTGGGCACTGTAGTTTATCCCACACAAATCCCAGCAATCCTTAAACTACAGTACCCAGATTTGTTTGACTAAATTTGCTTTAATAGTTTAGTATGTACCTAGCCTTAAAGTGCCAGCTCCGTGAATATGGAAAAAGCATTTAAATGAAAGCAGGATGGTGCTTGTACACATGCAACACAAATTAAACTACTGAGGATCAATTCTGAATCTCTCACAAAGGTCAATTTCGTGTGTGAAGAAAAAGCATTTTTAAAGCACATTTTCCTGGAATATTAGCTAAATAATGATACTGTAAAGCAGCATGCCAAAAAATCAGCAACTATACCACAAAAATGGTAAGTGTAGACAGATCCTTAAACAGATAGGTGTTGGGCATCATTGTAAAGCAACCATGGGGCGGGGGGTAAAGAAAGTTTGTTTTAGAAACAGTAGCAACCACCACTTAAAAAATTTTATGAGCCTCTTGTGTTACTTACTTTTGAAGAGGCTATTATCACTGATGGGTCTTTTGCAAATAAACGCAACACAGACACAAAACCCTAATATTTTGAAAAGGATACTGTTACTGTGCTCAGAAACAGGATGATCCAGCACAAGCAATTGTTAGAACAATATGTTTATAGTAATAATTACTTACACTGTACTGGATTATTATGTTTGTATCATATCACACCATTGTGCTTGTGTTGGGTTGGTTGAAGAGAAGACCTTTGTTGTGCATAGTTTAGATTCTGCAAGGAAGCCACATACACTGCATTCTTTTGAAGGAGAATGAATAAAAGGTCTGCTCAGTGATGACTGCAAGCCTACACACAAGAATCTGAGAGTAAGTACCATGAATTTAAATGGAATTTAAGTGCAAATAAATATGCATAGAATCAGGGTAGAGGCCCACAACCACCAGGTAGATGGAACAAAAATATTTTCCCCATGAGTGTTCCTGCAGAGACATCTTTAAGATAGAATGACTGAAATAACCCCTGAGGTCTTGCTGTTTGGGGCATTTTCGTATGTATGAGTTGGGTCTGAAACAAAGTAAATTACCATGTTGTCATTGACTTTCTGAGCATTACTAATAGCACAATACTAGACTTGTAAGTTTCACTGTGTTCAGGCACAAGACTTACTCCCTAACATGTGTTTAGAACCGGACCCTTAAAAAAATCAAACATATCCCTTTATTCATATGCAAATTATACCTTTTGTTTCTTCCTACTGTTATTTCTCTGGAAGAGAAAGCAACACATATGTAGAAACGAGCTTCATGCATATTTGCTTTATAACTACTAGAGGTCGCCCCCCCCCATTTTTATTAAACTAAATTAAATCACCTAATTCTTCTGATCTCTCAGACCTCAATGTAAATTAGGATTAAGCCAAAGGAATGACACCATGCCCTAATCAATGCAAATTAGAGCCAATCCCCACCTTGGTTCCAAAAATCAATTTTAAAAGAGCATGATTTATATTTTAAAAGATCTAAATAAAATATTGATTTGACCCTTTGCAAACTGAGCAGACAGTGAGAGCTATATTAATAATTGACTTAAAGGATTACTTTTCAGATCAGTATACCATATCACCCATTAAGGAATCTTCTAACAACAGTATAAGACTTGACAGATTGATTGAATTTTTAAATACCAATCTTCCCTGAATAAATTGCTACGTGCATATTGAAAATTATGAGCTGTGTGGCCAATAAAGTGCCTTTGGCAAAGTTAGAAAAAGGAACACTGCAATAATTTTGGAAGAGGGTAGAAAGGATGGAACTTACTATCATCAGGTGTGAGTGTCCAAGGGACTTCTTAGCCGTGCATAAACAGTAAGGTAAAAAGGTAAAGGACCCCTGGAAGGTTAAGTCCAGTCAAAGGCAACTATGGGGTTGTGGCGCTCATCTCGCTTTCAGGCCAAGGGAGCCGGTGTTTGTCCACAGACAGCTTTCTGGGTCATGTGGCCAGCATGACTAAACTGCTTCTGGCGCAATGGAAAACCGTGATGGAAACCAGAGCACACGGAAACAGTGAGCAGAACTAGGGCCAACTGGTCCAGTTTCCCCGCAAATAAAGTGGGTGAACTGATCCTTCACTCTCAGGCTTCGCAGCAGCCAGAAACCATCAGTGAAGGAAGTGAGCTGTAAAACTGGCCCACCTCCAGAATTCCTCATTTTCTTGAGAAAGCCAGCCTTTTTGCGCCTTTGGTTGGCACCCTGCTGACTGACTGACTGACTGACTGAGCGCCCACCTGGGCTCAATGTACCAGGGAAAGGGGGGGGCCTACATCAAGACATGGGCTGATGGGGGGGCAGCACCCCTGAAGGGGATGACTGGCTTCAGGAGGAGGCAAGGGCAAGGGCAATCTCAAAACATCATTTCCCCAAATTGTTCAAAATTGTTTTAATTGCCTTTTAACTTTTTTTAAAAAGTTGGGGTTCTTCTTCTCGTTGTTAGACCACATCCCTCACAAAAATGTGAATTCTCAGGGTTGCCTAGGATTAGAGAATTGAACCAGTTTTAAATTTGTGGCACAGTGAGAGCAAAAGATTTTGTCTCTGCCCATTCTGTTTTTATTGCCAGGCAATGGAAATATTTTGAGGTTGAACAGATGCAACCAAAGACAGGGCTTCTTTTCCCTTGAACAGTTCTGCAGAATGAATGGTGAAGGAAGTAAATTTCAGCACCACATTTCCACAAGAATAAATGCTACTAATCATGATCTCAGGAACAATATTCTTTTGTACACAAGGCATGGAAGGTTGCAGTGGTTAGATCACTGGACAGGAGGTATTTCACATCTTGTTTTCCAGAATGGCCTGGTAACATACAGTATTTAGTCTTCTGCTGGTTTGTCTTCTGTTGGGCCTGCATTTCATTGCATTTTCTTAACTGCTCACACATTTATGATTATTGTAAGATTTTTACAGCTTATCATTTTGGCTTCCAGGTGTGTCTTGGGAGACCAAGCTTGGTAGAAAAAAAAATCAATTTTGATGCGCAGTAGTCATGGGGAAATTTGTAACTACCATATAGCGCTACTTCTACAGGTACTGAAGCTTCAGAGGGTAATGTTCAGCTTAGCACTAAGGCACTAATTCCTTTGGTGCAAGCATTTCTGTTTGCCCAATGGAATGATATCTCCGCTCTGCTCTTCCCCCTGCACAATGTGGGATCCTCCAACCCTCCAGAGTGGCTTTGTGGGAGGCACTTGGGCATGAGGGAGGAGAGGGTGAAAGCCCTAATGTGTTAGCAAGAGTCCTTGTTCTGGCTTTTGCCAGCAGAACCGGTTAGTTGAGTCTGGTCTGGAAATGAACACATGCAAGTCAAAGGTGCAAAGTGTCACCACAATGCTACCCCCCCCCAACCCCTACCATGCATGTTGAGCCTATAGCAGTTAGATCATTTGAAAGTAACAATGCAGTAACTGTAGATGCCATCTTGCTTATGGGTGGCAGTATTCATGAGAAACCAAAACTCAGAATGATGCCTCCTAGTGCAGGGAAATGAGTTGTCCACCTAGATTAGGGATGGGTAATATTTTCAGTATGTGCATCAGGGGCCACATGCGTGTGATGGGCAAGGACAGAGTGGGTGGAGCAACAAGTGTGATTGAGACATTTGTACAGTTAAAAATAGAAGTTTCTGCCCACTCCCACCTCTGTATCCTGCATTTAGGCAAGCAAGAGACATTAACACAGTTCAAGGGCACATTCCAGCCAGGCAAAAGCACTCAAAAAGGGTACAGAACAAGACAATGAAGGATGTGGCCTGGGGAAAGGGTGTGTGGCCTTGGAATAGGTATGGCCTGGAGAAAATCCTGAGGGCCTGGGAGGGGCATATTTTATCCCTGGACTTGAGGCTTTCATCCATGGCCTAGATTTAAAAGCAGATAATGAATAGCACTAGGTCAAGGCAGCATTGAATATGCTATACTACCACGAACAATTTGAAGAAAACCCATCAAACAACAACAACAACAACAACAACAACTAGTTGAATATTACTAAACATAAAAGTAGTCATGCTGACCTGGAACACTTTCTCTCTCTCTCTCTCTCTTCTCTCTCTCTCTCTCTCTCTGGAATTAAGGAATACTGGATCATTCACAGAACATATGCTGATTTGGCCAGGATCTAAAATCTGCTTTTTCAGATGGCTGATTGAGATTAAATTTACTAATTGTAAGCTTTTTATGATAGTTTTAATTAGGTGTTTAAAAGCACACAAGTTTATAAGCACACAAACCCCAGACATGAATTTGGCTCCAACCACTAAATGAAATTTTATCGCTTCCTGTTATCATTAGCTATAACGTTCTTCAAAGAATCTTGTTTTTAAAAGCCCTGTAACAATAAAAATAAAATATGGAAGTGATGAGAAGGGACCAACTGTGTGAGTTGTGAGCGGCATGACTATAGCTCAAGTCACTGTTCTGTGGTCCCTTAATAGACAATTAAGATAATATGCACATAAAAGAAAAAGGGGAAATGAACTAAATCTCATTGACTCTAAGTACATCTGCTCTCACTGATTGGCCCTTGATATGATTGTGCAACAGTGGCATGGAGAGAGCATGTGATGGCCCTTGTGGAAGAGGGATCCCACACAGCATTTGTCTCCTGAATGGTTCTTCCCTTGCTTTGGAGAAGGCAACTGCTCAGTGGTAGAGCAGGTAGCAGGCCTGCAAAGACCTTCATCTGAATCCTTGGAGAGCTGCTGTCAAAGAAGACAATTCAAGGCTAGTTGAACCAATGTCCTGATTCAGGATAAGGAAGGTTAATTTGTTCACTTAGGAAAAGGGCTATATTAGAATTCACCACCACCACCGACAACAACACATCTGCATTTCTGCCTAGCCCAAGTCCAACTGTGCTAGCTTTTTCATCAAGGTTACTACTGCCGTTTGGACATTTGGACATGCTCAGTATCCTGGATGATTAGCAGTTCCAAGATCCTTCTATGAACTGCTCTTTTGCATCAGCTTCTGCAGTAAGAAGAGGAATATGTTGCTCCTCCTGGGAGCTATCTTACCCACCTTATAAAGTGAAGGGCTGCTGGACTGCTGTTCTCCTTGGCAAATTATTTCAGAAGTTTGTTGCTCATGATAAAAATTCATGTCAGCAGCGGTTAGAGCCTATAAAGCAAAAACTGTTCCCCGACCTCTTTATGGGATCCCTCTATGGATAACCAATTACAACAACAAAGTTGAGAGTGTGCAGGCATCCTTCCTTCGACAAATCTTAGGAGTTTCAAAATGTGTTTCCTACTTGGCTATGTGTGCAGAGTTGGGCCAGCACCTCCTAGAAACCAGGGGCTGGATTATTACCTTCAAATACTGGCTGAAAATTCTCTTTAATACAGAGTCAGAAAGTCTACTAACTTTTTTTTATTAAAGGACAAATACAATTTCACTTGGTTTTCTGACATTACCTTTAAACTTAGGCAAATAGGCTTCACAGTGGATTCCCTCTTGTTATCTGAGGAATCACACATTTTTATGCTTATCAAGCAGAGGCTGCTAGATAACGAATTCCAAAAACTACATCCTTTGCAGCGTTCTGTGTGTTCCCCTGCCTATCTGGGACTGAAACCCCATTACAGAAGGATGCCTAACTACCTTTATGATTTGGTTATTCCATTACACCACAGAGTATTTATGTTGGCATGTTTGAATGCCTTTCTGTCCGCTGTGCTATCTGGAAGGTTTAGAGGCACCCCCTTGCAGAACAGACTCTGCATCTGTGGTCATAATGTACCTGATTCTACAGACCACATCGTTCTGGACTGCCCTCTTTTTAATACCTTTCGTGAAGATCCTTCAATGTCCTCTTTATGGCCCAGGGTCCCCTCTAATAAGCAACTCATAGTCCAATTTTTGCTGAGGGATGATTCTCCTGATGTCACTAGGGCTATGGCCCAATTTTTGACCAGGATTTTTGAAATAAAATCTGGGGTGCTCTGGTCTGTACAATAGCAGTTACTGAAGATCCCTCCCCCTTCTTTCCTTCTTATACATTGTATGTTTTAGAATCTCAGTATATATAGATAGTTTTATGCTTATTTTTTTATTTATGCTAATAAAGGTGTTGTATTGTATTGTATTGATAAAAATTTCCCTTCTGGGTCATTAACCAAGTCTGGATACGAGACTTGGGTGGGGGCAATTTGCTGTCCCTCCTTTGTGAATTCTTCCCAGTAGGCTGATTTACATTTAACATACTCGAGTGAGTGGAATACTTATTTTTGAACAGGTCTGAAGCATCAGATTTGATTTATTATTATTATTATTATTATTATTATTATTATTATTATTTGCAAATGAGCAATAGCAGTTCCTAACAAAGCAGGATGAGTGCAGTTTACTATTGTCTTTGGGATGGCAGGGAGCTTCCAACCTTTATAAAACAGGAACAGCTGCTACAACATCTGAAATAGGGCTTGTTGAAAACCCTCTGATAAAGGAGCCCTAAATAAGTCAGGAAGTGTCCAAAAGTTTATTAAAATGGCCCCACTGTTAGGGACAGATTATCTGCAATCTCTAGTAGACAGGTAATCATTTTTGACAAGTCCACAGAAAATAGACTTGGACCTAAGCCACTGTTTTGCACCCACAGGGATGGCTTGAGGGAGTGATTAGCATGGATGTATGGCACTAAAAAAATGTCACCATAAGCCATCCGTGTATCTTCTTCAAGATAATTCTGCAACTTGCCAACTGGAACTAATGAAAATCCAATATTCACTCATAGGATTCTCCTTGAATAAATTGCATAGGGATCACCTTCTAAGCAACTGTTCTCCCACTGTCTCAAATGGGATTATTCCTAGCAAGAGAGTACAGTAATCCTAAATTCCAAAAGAGGGCTGCTGAGGGATTCTTGGGTGCTGTGTACTTACCACTCCTCTAGCAGAGGTCCACCATCAGACAACTCCTCTCTGAGGCAATGTAAAGCTCCACTAATATTCCTTTTCTGCTAGTGGCATTTAACAGGTGATAGAACTGAACATATGCTGAGAGAGTGTCAGAGGATGCCATGGATCTGTAGGATCTTAAGTCCCCTTGGTCTCTGAATACTGCAGCCAGCGTGGGTAATTTTCTCTCATTGGTGGTGATCATAGAATTGTAGAACTGGAAGAAACCATGAGGGTCATCTAGTCCAACAATGCAATGCAGGAATTTCAACTAAAGCACCCATGACAGATGGCCACCCAACTGCTACTTAAAAAAACATCCAATGAAGGAGAGTCCACCACCTTCAAAGGGAGTCCATTTCACTTGGAAGGTGGTGGACTCCCCTTCATTGGAGAGGAGAAGAATGCCCTCCTCCCCCTTATCCTGCCTTGACGACCACATGCTAACAGGGTTTTGGATTGGGTGTTAAATGCCATGAAATCCCCTGCTTCTCTCCAGTTGAAATTGCAGTTTCTGTGCCATTATTATAGCCTTGGAGATCATTGGCTGTGCTTCTCTACTCAAGATTGCACTTTCATAATTTGGTTATTTATTGGAAAATCTTCTAATTATTGTATTTAATAAATATGACCTTCCCACCATACTGGTTTCTCAAGTCTTCTTTCAAGGTATGTTGACAATTGTGCGTTGAGCCTCCTGTTTGCAAATGCATTTCCTCCCATTGAATTTGGATCTAGGATTTTAGCCTGATGTTTTTGTTGGCTTGTTGGCAACGATAGCATGAAGGAATACTAGCATGGGGGTGGGGTGGGGACAACAACCATGCTGTTTGTTCCATTGACTCATTCCCTGGTACCATGATGCATAAGATATACTTGAAACATGAGAAGTTCTGAAAGACATCTTATTTCCTGTGTGAACCAATGTTCCAGAACAGATTTGAGTTAGTTTAATTCACAGCTGCCAGCGATCCCCACAGAGGCTTGGGAGTGAAGTTGCGCCCCTCCCAAGCCTCCTTGGGAGGAGAGCGATCCCCACAGAGGCTTGGGAGGGAAGCTGCATGCCCACCAGCCACATGGTTGGCGGGGTGCAGCTTCCATCCTAAGCCTCTGCGGGGATCGCTCTCCTCCCAAGGAGGCTTAGGAGGGAAGCTGCACGCCTGCCAGCCTTATGATTGGTGGGGCACAGCTGGCAGACATGCAGGGAAAGGGGAGGCTGCTGGCAAAGCTGCGCAGCTCCCCCACTTCCTGAGAGGCCGGCGCCCTGGCGCGACACACCACTAAGCCCTATGGGAAAGACTGCTCTTCTTGCACCTTAGCCTAAGGCCTACAGGTCTAACTTTTGTAACCAACACAGCCTTTTGTAAGAAACAAATGGGAAAGTCTTCCAACCTTGTCTAGCACAGTGTGGAAGGCTGGTTGTGTTCATGGTAAAATTGGTGCTTGCGCCGCAACAGTCATGATGGGTTGGGGAGATAAGATGGGCCTGTTGTCATATTCTGCACCGTAGTTACATAGGGCAGTAACATACATTGTGTTTATCTATTAGGAGAATGAGGTGCTTTCTTAAGAGTCACCTCTGTGCTTGCAAAACTTTCATTTGGACAATCTACAAATAAAACTGCAGTTAATTTATGCGTTGTGTATAATGAAGCATACACTTGAGCGTTTAGATAATATTCCTAACAATTTGTTTTGTATTTTTAGTCCCATCCCTTGTCCTTGTGCTCTTTACCCAAACAATTTAGCTGATAGAATCAATAAAAAGATGTACACTTTTGCTGATAACACAATACTAAGCAGTTGATCAAATAACCTAGGATGACACCAAAAGGATTATGCAGGATTTAGACAGCCATTTAAAAATGCCAAGTGTCTGCTGGCATTCAGCTTAGAGGCATGCAAAATTAGTTGAGGCGTTTTGAATATCAGCTGAAGGACATAAAGGTCCAGGACGGTGCCTAAAGATAATGCTAACACTTCATAATTGTTAATTGTTACACAGAAGAAGCAAAGGACTTAGAATATACTGTCTCCCCACTAATCATTAGGTAGAAGAAAAATAATAATGGCATTTACTATGTGTAGCTTTTGAGTAGAGGAGACCCTCTGTTCTCTTATAATGGGTGCCATATTAAGGAAGATATAGTGTTTGAACTAGAAGGTGTAATGACAATGGGAGGAAAGGTATTAAGGAACTGGTGAGCACAAACCTATTCGTTGGTTCCTAACTTTAGCTGTGAGCTTGTGATAAATGGTAAATCCAATAGGACATAATCAGAGGCAGTGCTTAACTGCATGTATAGTAAATTACAGTTAACTTGTGTTATTAACTCCATGTCATCAGACGTAACCCCTCACTGTGACCTGTGAACACCACATAATGGAATTGTGCATTCATTTATTATTATTTTTTACTTTTCACAGGTACAATGAGTTGTGCATATAAGCCTTGGCACTGAAGTCTGGGGTGTATCTGAGAAGCAAAATATAATGACCTTTGCATAGCAAACCTACCCAGACTACAGGAAATGGTCTGAAGGAGCATCAGGACACCACCTTGCTGAAGCTAAGCAGGACTGGGGTTGGTCAGTGCTGGATGGGGAACCTCCAGGAACCCACAAGTATGCCACCTTCAGTTCCACAATGGAAGAAAGGTGGTAGATATAAATCAATATTAAGGTGTAAATGAATGTTGATATATAATAAATGTGAAAATGTACCGGTAAATAGAGTGTGGTGGAACTTTCGATATTAACATGTTGTACAATGCAATACAACTAAGAGTTTACCACCATCCTTTGTAATGGTGTTTAAGCTGTTTAGTGAAGATGCCAGATTCACCTCAGTGGAGAGGGAGTTCCACAACTTAGGGGCTACCACAGAGAATGCCCTCAGAGATTCTGAGGATGGTGGAACAAGCAATAGGACCCCTATTGCTGATCTTAGCACCTAAGACGCATAGCTGTCAACCCTCCCTGCTGTTCCCCGCTGCTATAATAAGGGAATTTCCCGCAAAAAAAGGGAAAAGGTTGACAGCTATGCTAAGACGGTCTATAGTGAAGGAGGTGGCTTTGCAGATATTTTGTGCCTTGAGTCATTCAGGGTTTTAAACATTAACATGAGAAGCTTACTTGGGCCTGGAAATGAAACGGCAGCCAATACAGCTGTTTTAAAACACCCACCCTCCCTGCACTGACTGCATCATAGCTTTTGTTATTTAGTGAATGGCACCCACTCTTTCTAACCCCAGCAGTGAAGGCACAACTATGCCTCTGCCAACCCTGTGATGCAGACAACTGTTTTTTTTCACATGGTTACATTCAAAATGCAATATATTTTCTTTTATTTAAATTACTTTGTCAGGAGTAGAAAGCACTTCAACACCATTGTTGTTTACCATGGTAACTTGTGCAGATTATTCTTCACCTCTTTCAACCTGAACTAACTTTCAGGTATATATTCTTCAAAGCTGATTCAGGCATCTGTGGACCACATTGTTTTCTTACAATGCTACTATGTGGAAGATTGCTCTGTAAATCTGTTTTAGGCTGCATTCACACAGCAGTTTATTTCATTCCCCCCTCCCCATTTCCCAAACTGTTAATTTCCACATTACATTTGAGCTTTCACATGATGTAAAAGGCACTTCAGGAAATCCAGCTGAATATAGCGGAAGTTTAGCATTCATTTCCATGTTTATTGGTTCTAGAATAAATCTGTTTGCCACCCCTGAAAACCACTGGAGTAAAATGACAAAATCTGAGGGAACACACCAGCATGCAGTTCTTTTCTGCTGCTTTCATTCATGGGTGAATCATAGGGGAATGCATGTGTGGAAAGGATGGGGGAATCGCGATGTTGTCTAGTGACGGCCACTGCCATGCCACTGATGTGAATGAAATTTATTATGACATGCCAGTATATCGGTTCAACAACGCAACAGCTACTTCAGTGTGAAAGGAACAATAGAAAATGGCACAGAAGCCCTAGCATTGTAATCAGGAAACTAATGCAACATTCTTCATGTCTGAATGCACCCTTGGTAACTGGTATTTATCCCTGACCTGTTGCAAATGGCTATTTTTTCCTCATAAACATGGTTTCCTGCAAAAGGAACATTATTGATCATGATGATCATAAATGTGGTTAATTAACTCCATGATTGTATAAATTGTAACTTAGATTCGCCTGTGTTTAAAACTCCTTTAATACACATTTAATTTCCATTTGTATTTAATGTTCATACCTGGATTGAGTGTTGAAAAAATGCACATGAGACCCCACAACTGCTTCAAATTCCTGGCTAGTATGTGTCATTCCAATCTGATGCAAACATTTTCAGGCATCTCATGACAACACTGCCATTCTTCTGTCCAAACAGGTCATCAAAAGAATAAACAGGCACGAATTAGGCATAAAGATGGCAGCATCCAGGGTGGGGATGGGGGACCCAGTGAGAAACATTTTGAGTCTTCTCAGATACTCTGCTGCTCACCTGAAAATCACCAGTATTCAACAAACAACTAACTTCAGGTTTGGACTCCACTACAAAACAGTTGATATTATTTGTTTAGAGCTGAGATGAAACAGAGGAGTTCTCAACAAACCTTTGACATTAAGTTAGCATAGTAAACTTGGGACTATTAGCCATGATGATTATGTTGTTTCTCCACTGTTGTAGGCAATATGCCTCTGTATGCCAATTGCTGGGAATCACAAGTGGGGAAAGAGCTCTTGGACTCTGGTCCTGCTTGCAAGCATCTGAATAGGCATCTGTGTGGCTACAGTGGGAACTAGGTGCTGTCCTGTATTACCCTTTACTCTGATCTGACATGACTCTTATTATGTTCTTAAAACAAGATTGTGTTATCACCAACTACTCCTGTTCTGAATGGTCACTCTGCACATTTTAGATACATTTGGGCTTTACACAGAAATGATATTGTGGGTGGCATTTGCCTCTTGGTCCCACACTTGATAGTTCTTTTTGTTCTTTCCTTCCCTAGACGTAGAAACCCATAGTGTTACATTTCTTTCACTTTCCCGAGCTCTGAGAAATTTCAGGGGTGTAGCACTTACAGAGGCTTCATTTACTTTAGGAAGAGGTCACTGGAGGCTTATGATATTTGTTTAGAAATACAAAGGTTGAACACACTCCAGCAGAAAATCCCACTGCTTCCACATCACGTTTCCAGAAAGAGGTAGCCAGCATCGAGCAATATTTTCACGGCTTCCAAAGCCTCAAACCCAGCTCAGCCCTCGTTGTCTCCATGACATTGCATAAGCTTGTCTTGCCATATGGATGTTATACATGCAGCTGTCGTGATTTGTGCTGATCTCCAGACTGCAATGCCAAATACTAATTTGCAGTCCCCGCATGGAAACAGCCGAAAAATGCAAATGTGTGGCAACAGCTCCACTCAGGGGCTGTAACACTGGCAAGGTACTTAACATGCAATTTGTCCTGTTTACACTGGAGATGTCTGCTGCAGCCCCTCCAAGTAACTGCCAGGAATGTACTATGCTGGCATAAAGACTTCATGAAGCAAAAGAAAAATAACTCTCAAATGTTATGGCTTCCACGCTTAACTGTTTTCCTACAGGCCTATTTTTGATTGGACTTCATATGGGGGTTATAAGATATGAACTGATCCCTTAGACCAATTCACAGTATTTCATGAAGATTCTAAAGCTCTCCTATTCTTAGCAGGGAATTCTACCCCTGCCCAGTTCCACTAGCTCTGAGAAGTCTGTGCTCATACTAACGTAAAGCATAATTTGTGGGGGGTGGCAGAGGAGGGGAGAAACTGCTTGGGCGATGGCAGGGCCAGAACACCCATGAGCCAAGGTGAAATGACCACCTCAGGTAGCAGGATCCATGGGGCAACAGATCCACCTTCCAAGGAATGCATTGCCTAATGTTGTTGCTGCTGCTGACGTGGTGGTGAGAGCTGCAGCATGCTGCTTAGAGGCCACTGTCAACATCATCATTTATTTGTATTCTACCTTTGTATGTTAAATCACAACTTACTCCAGCAGTTACAAAAATATGACAAAATCAAGTAGCCATAAACAATAAATGAAAACATCTGAATAAAGATACTAAAAAAATAAGCAATCCCCACATAATTCATAACTGGTCTAACAATAACAACACAAAAACATAATGCCAATAACAGCAAAAAAAAAAAAATAGACCCTAGCAGAAACTCCTAAAAAATACCCCACCTTGATAGTGTCCAGGCCACCTGAGCAGCCATTCTTGCAGGACTCACAGGTAAGTCAGTATCTGATCCCTACCATAGTAGTAGCAGGCCAGGTGGAAATAGGCCAGAAAAGCAGGAAGTGGGTCTTACAGGACTCACAGGTAAGTTGCCTAATGCACCTCCTACAAGTCCTACAGTCTCCTTGATGCGGGGGAAATCTTTTCACGGAAGCAGTGCCCATTCAAACTTGGTTGACAAATAAAAGGCATCCAGATTTGAAAAGGGTCCAGCAAAGGTTATGGCAACAAGTTCAGAGAATGGGTGGAAGGGATTGAGGCAGCCATGTCCATCACCATCCATCACCTGGTATGAAACAAATTCAAGTTGCTCCAGCAGGAAGGTGTGGATAGCGGGCAAATGAGTAATGAAGAAAGTCATGTCCAGCTAAAACTAGGATGGTTTTATCTATATTTAAGTGTTCACTAGGTAGCCAAATTTTATCAGAATGGTTGCAGTTGTTTCTCAGTAATGCATACATATATTCATTTAAAAAGTGACCTATTAAGGAAGGACTTTTTTAAGGTTTCTAGCAGTTAAAGATTCTATATTGGTTATTAATTTATAGTTAACAGAAGATAAAGACCATCAGCTGTTATGCATTTTGTATTTATTTTAAGTATTTGTAATTTTTAACAGGGGCAGGAGGTAGAAAGAAGAAACCCTAAATGCCACAATTGTCTATCTGAGAAGTTAAAATATTCTCAAAGGAGTGCAGCGTGAGTCGGCTTTGCATGGAAGCAGATTGAAAAAGAAATGGCCTAAAAGGGCACAGACTTCTTTGCATGCTAATTGCTTCTGCACTGCAATGATAATGTTCAATGTTGTGCTAGCACAGCATATAATTGGCATCCTTGACACCCAAGATGTTTTCAAAGAAAATGGCAATCAACTTGCTTTGTTAACTTTCATGGGGGAGGGAGAGTTGGGGGAATAGCCTGTGACTCCCAGGTGTCAAAGTGGATGCCACTGGTCTTTTGCCAGTTTTTCAGTGTGTGTACACACGTGTGTGTGTGTGTGTGTGTGTGTGTGTGTGTGTTAAATGGATGGGTGCTGTAATGTATAATGTGGACATTTTGTGAGGCTCATGTAGGATTCTGTCTTGACAAGAAGAACAGTTAAAAATATTTTAGCAAAAAAAAAAAAGCCTTTAGGTCTTTCTGCTTGTCTCCTTGATGCTCATGTTCTCTTGCTACATTCCTCTATTGAGCTCAGAGGCAGATTTGGAGGGAAAGGAAGGAGGCAGCACCTGGGGAGCCATTGTTCCCTTCTCCCAGATCTTCCAGGCCCAAAGATGTGGCTTATCATATTCCTCCAGCTTGGAGGACACCCCTTCAGCTAAATTACTTATTACATTTATATACCACCTTTTTCTTCCAAGGAGCTTAAGGGGTGTACATGGTGCCCCTCCTCTATTTCATCCTCACAACAACCCTGTGAGGTAAACTGTGCTGAAAGGGAGTGTCTGGCCCAATGTCACCCAGTGAACTTCATGGCTGAGTGGGGATTCGAACCCTGGTCTCCCAGGTCCTAGTCCCACATCCGTAGCATTATCACACACTAGCTCACTGCCTCTACACTGTAAGAGCCAGTGGTTGCAGAATAGGTCAATGGCCCTTCAAAATAGCAGTCAGCTCTTTAGAGTGGATGGGGGTTATTCATTATCATTATTAGTATTGGTGTTATTAAAATTTGTATACCATCCTTCATCTGTAGATCTCAGGGCAGTTCATAGCCAAACAAAAACAAGATAAAAAGACAAAGTTCAGGTCACCCAACCAGCACAAGTTATCAGCAGGATAGTGAGGCAACAGCTTTTCTTGACTGTGTCCTAGCAAGCACTGGTTACTGTGAGCTCTCCAAGGTGCTGACAAGTTGACTGTTCAATGACAGCTTTGGCATATCACTGGCCAAAAAGATGTGTGATTTCCTACACAAAGGCAGACAATGCAAAAGGAAAATGCATAGTCAAAAAAGTGTTGGGCTATTAAAAAACAAAATATAAAATAAAGTGAGCCATTTTTGTCTCCCTCTTTTTATCGTGACTTTTAATTTGACCTGGAACATTCTCTTTAGATAACCATCTAGTCCAGGTCTTCCAGGGTGCACAGAGTAGCATTCTAGGTAGCAGCCTCTGAACTATGGGATTTTCTTCCCCTGGTGACTTCTCAAAGCCCAAATGAATTCCTTCCTGAAGTAGCAGGAGACATTTTTATTCCTATTGGTTTTGGCAATCAAGAGGGATATATAGAAAAAAATAGGATGGAATGGGCTATGAATCCAATAAAGTAGCTGAATTAAAAATTCCATTAGCAATGTTCCTTTCTTGCCCTATTTCCTCAGAGAATACATGCTCTTCCTATGAATATTTCTCCACTTCCTTTCTAGCTGATTTGCTTTTAATGGGGATGCCACATACATTTTGCAAAGCAAAATGCCTGCAATTTTGTGCTACTTCTCAGTATGAAAGCCCCATAAATTTGAAGAGTACTTGGTTGTGAATGATTTGCAAAGGATTGCTTCCCATGTTTTTATTTACCATGAAGTATGTGAGCAGCCACAATCCAATAAACCCACTTAAGACAGGTACTTGAATTAAGCTGAGTTATAGTCAAATTCACAGCCCAGATAAGCAGAATTATTTGGATCCGTTTATCAGTGGTGCTGAATCAGCTTAAATAAAAAACTCCACCTTAACTGGGCTGCAGGTCACAAGACCTGGCCAAATCCCACAACCCAGTTAAATCAGAATGCTTCTTGGATCTTATCTGTGCTGTCAATTCAAACACAATGTTGTAGAGCTGGAGAAGTTACAGGAAAAAAGCAAGTAGAAATATCAGGGGAATTGAGCAACTTCCTTATGAATATATGCTGAAGAAGTTGGCACTCTAATGTTTTGAAAAACAGGAAGAGCTAGATAATGACTTGCAAAATTTTGAAAGGCGTGGAAAATGAAACAAGGAACAGAAAAAGGTTGCTCATACTGCTTTTTGATAAGCACTAAGATTTCTTCACAAGTCAGTCCTTAAATTGTAATCAACCAAATACTCCTTCTTAACCTTCATCCAGAGTTGGGAAAGGAGTTATGAAGTATAACACCCATCATCCCTGACCATTGGCAGTCCTGATTCGGCCAATGGGATCTGAAGTCAGAAACTTCTGGAAAGCAACCCTGGTTTAGCATCACATCAGAAATATGTTATGGGTGACACCTGGCTTGAGAGCAGTACATGTGAAAAGGATCTAGGAGTCTTGGTAGACCATAAACTTGACATGAGTCAACAGTGTGATGCAGCAGCTAAAAAAGCCAATGCAATTCTGGGCTGCATCAATAGGAGTATAGCATCTAGATCAAGGGAAGTAATAGTACCACTGTATTCCGCTCTGGTCGGACCTCACCTGGAATACTGTGTCCAGTTCTGGGCACCACAGTTCAAGAAGGATACTGACAAGCTGGAACGTGTCCAGAGGAGGGCAACCAAAATGGTCAAAGGCCTGGAAACGATGCCTTATGAGGAACGGCTTGGGGAGCTGGGTATGTTTAGCCTGGAGAAGAGATAGGGGTGATCTGATAGCCATGTTCAAATATATAAAAGGATGTCATATAGAGGAGGGTGAAAGGTTGTTTTCTGCTGCTCCAGAGAAGCGGACACGGGGCAATGGATTCAAACTACAAGAAAGAAGATTCCACCTAAACATTAGGAAGAACTTCCTGACAGTAAGAGCTGTTCGACAGTGGAATTTGCTGCCAAGGAGTGTGGTGGGGTCTCCTTCTTTGGAGTTCTTTAAGCAGACGCTTGACAGCCATCTGTCAGGAATGCTTTGATGGTGTTTCCTGCTTGGCAGGGGGTTGGACTGGATGGCCCTTGTGGTCTCTTCCAACTCTATGATTCTATGATAACCAACACATCTAGGTAAGGGTGGGGTAGTCTTCTAATTTACTCATAACATTTTATAGCTCATGCTTAAGAACAGCTTTATTCATCTTTTGGCAATGATTACATTAGGAATGTATTTTAAAATATGCATTCTCAGAAGTGGGAAGTCTGAAATGGCTAATCTAGTAGGACTTGGCATAAGAAACACTAAGGGCCCCACCGACATCCTTTCTTTAATTGTGCATTCCAGCTTTCAATACCATTTGTGCCTGCAAAAAAATTGGGGTGGACATACTGTTTCATTTCCTATCATTGCATGTCCTGCCGAAACACTGACTTTTAAACACCACAAATGTTCAGGTTTATCTTTTGTCCTACTCTTGTTGCGCTCTAGTGCATGAGTGCCCTTCTAGGCGGCAATAATGTGACAACATTGGGGAAGTATTGCAGAGCAACTTAAAAAGCAGAATGATGCATGAACATTCCAGTATAAATCCTTTATTAGAGCACTGTTATTGGGTCAATGACATTGCAAATACACTCACAGAAAAACAAAACACCAGTCTGAAGACAGTAGTGCATTGTTGAAAAACTCAAATAATGCATTGTTTCCTGGGCTTTGGTTCCTTTGTTGCTTGTTGTCATCAGCTAATGGCGATAATCTGATTAGAGGTCTTGCTAACTATAGAAAGTGGTTGTTTTCAACTAAATTTTAGTCAGAGTAGGTATATCAATGGCTCTACTCTGATTGGATCTTACACTGAGTACAACTCATTTATTTTCACTGTGCATTTATTTTCATAATTCAACAAATGTTGAACCACTGAAGATTTGAATTATTAGTGTTTGCATCCATGGCTAGTAGATAGCATTTGAGGTGGAGGAGAAATTTGTTGCCATTTTACAGTAGGTCAAACTCATAGTTGCTGGCAGATCAGAACACACTCCCAGTTGGATTGTGCATGTCTCCAGATTTTAAGATGCTGTTTTCTTGCACAAAATATGCACACAAAATACTGTTTTATGTAATAGATGTGTATTTCAAGAGAAGGTGCATTGAAAAGTGTTCACTTGATGTAAAGGTTCCATACAAAGTGCATACAATTTACACGCAGAATTCTAATGAATTCTATATGACAGAGGACCAGCAAAATTGCAATGGAATGGAATTAGGAACATCATCCCTAGATAGTGTTTGGTTTGGTGAGTCCGAAGTTGTGGAGGCCTTCTCTGCTTACACATAGCTGCTATCGGGTCTGAACTGAATAAAAGTCTTGTGAATCTGATAAGGTGCCTTCCCACCTATTAAAACTTCAAAATGTGTTCCAGGAGAAGTTATGAGAAAAAAATGCTTGTGCATATTTCTAATGTGTGATTAACATAGAAGTATGAACCAAAGACAAATAAGTCTATTGAACTTGGATAAATTGCTTGTAGATCATCTAGGCAGCTGTCTTCTGCTTTTGAAAAAGTCCTTTACTTAACCAAAGAGACCTGCTAATTTTCTGCATCTTGAGTGAGATTAAACTGCTTGTTAATACATGAAAGAAATACAATAAGCAACAACATGTCTCCTTTTAAGAGTTTAAATTATAGGGCCCCCTGAACAATGTTATAAATCATAGAAGTATTTTGCTAGAGCAAAATAAATGAGCTTTTACTACAAGGATATATCAAAGACAGTCTCTTGGCATTTTATTTGCCCATTTCATTTCCCCGCAAAAATAATCTTTGTGATAATGTTCTTCAGGCAGCTATTTCTGAGTTGATGAAGTTGGTTTTATAATCAGGAAGGGTGATCTTAAGAGTCAAGTGCAATCAGAAACCGCTAGGCAGGAAGTGATTAAAAATGGATTCAATGACAACTTTAGAAATACATATCAAAATAAAGATGAATTATGAAAGTATTTTGCCTCAGCGAAATCATAACATTAATTACACTATTTCATTATTTATATATTCTATTTTCACTTTTTAAAAATCTACTTAATTAGTTTAGGATTCATTCCTTCGCATTCTTTGCACTGGAAAATATTTTGCTGTGAACAAAATTGCAGTACACTTAGGTGGCAACAAAGGTCTTGGTTTTTAGATATCCTTGGGAAACTAATTTGCTGGTTTCCCAAAGGCAACTGTAGAGAGAAGGGAGGCGTGAGGCAGGGGGAAGTTCTGCACTGTGCAAGCACAATGACGGGCAATCTGGAGATCCTGCTAGTGCATTTGCACTGTGCTAACCTCAAAGCCACCAAACATCTAGAGGGGAAGGGTGCTGCAAGTCCCTCTGGTTTGGAAATCAATACTGCCTGCCATTGAAACTTCCAGTTCATGAATGACTCTCCCCCTGGCCATCTCCGATTAGTATACTAAGGGCAAGGAAGATCCCTGGCACCAAGCAAAATGCTAAAAATGTAACCATTTGTCAACAAACTGATCAAGGCCCATGTAAATGTACAAGAAAAAAAGATTAAAGTCCTCCTGAGACAGGTGAGCACCATCAGCCTCAAACTGATGGATGTTAATCTTTGTAATATATTGAGGTGCAGATATACAAATTACCCATCACCCAATGCAATCATTAGTTATTCTCTAAGCCTTGTCAGCTTTTGCTGTGCATATGCTCCCCCTGCAAAACCATCTCAGGAGTATTTATGTCTTCATCAGGTAGAAACTGGGAATTCTTAGGAAACTAAATCCAGAAACTCATCCTTTATTTTCTGGAATAAATCTTACTTTGATTAACACTTTATTTGCCTTGCATTATGCAAAGTGACAGCCTAAAGCACATACCCTTGCCGCTCTCTCTCTCTCTCTCTCTCTCTCTCTCTCTCTCTCTCTCTCTGTCTCTCCATACATTGATCATCTTAAATTAATGTGGAGAACTAACTTTCTCTATGAGATTATAAGCCTGACAGTGTTGTTTGTGCAGCACCTGGAAAACTAGATGCTTCATACGTATTATTATTAATATTTTTTTAAAATATACCTAAGGCAGGGCTGGGGGGACCCTTATTTTCCCGAGGGCTGCATACCCTGAGACCTTTTGATATAGGGTGGAATATAAATTCAATAAATCAATAATAATAATTAACAAATGTCTTTGTGGGCAACCTTTTGGGGGGCCAAGTAAGTAGAGCTAGAAGCAAAAGTAGGTGGAACAATGGATGCCGCTCTTTTTACAGGAGGCCATACCAAAGTCAAAGGTTTCTACAGTAGTGGACCATAGGGCCGGGCAGTGGTGCTTCCATGACCTCCTGGCAGAAGACTCACTGTTGCTTATCAGGTGAGAGAGTGGAAGGGGCAAGTCAGTGACAAGGTCACTGCTGTGCATATCGGCTCCCTGCCAGTAAGCAGCAGTGATCCACCTGCTGGTTGGGAAGGTAAGCCACCTGCTCCTGGGCTTCTACACACTCACACACATCTCTCCATTCTTCATCTAGGCAACCAAAAGACATTATCACAGTTCAAGGATAGATTCCAGCCAGAAAAAAGGCACACAAAGAGCTAGTGAATCACATGGCCTGGGAAGAGTCCTGGGAGCCAGATAGAGAACCCGGACAGCTGCATTTGGCCTATGAGCCTGATGTTCCCTACCCCCAGTGGAGGCTGGTCCATTAGGGCAAATGGGACACTGACACACCAACATCTATCTGTCCTGAGACAGCCCTCCACCAGCTGTCTCAGGACTGCTGTGGGTGGCTCTGACTGTCAACCTCTTCCTTCTTAATGTGTGCTGCCCTTCTAGGATTCAGAAGGGAGGATGGGGTCAAAACCAGAGTTATTTGGTTCTTCCTGTTATTGCCTGTGACTCCACCAATGGTTGGCCTCCAAGCCTTCCACCCTACCAGTTCAATGGACACCACCCACCACTGCCTATCCTCTAGACCTAAAGCTTATAGCATAATGTAAAGAGTATTTTGAAAGCCCTGTAAATTAATTTTAAAAGGTATGGATAGATTTGTGCCAGCTTTATTTCCTCCTCTTTGTGTCCCTGGCTACTTCCCTGGATTTGGACAAAGACGCTGACAATTAGTTGCACTTTAGCAATATGTTTGGAGCTCAAACAAAACCAGAAACAGCAAGAGGTGGCATCTGAAGCCAGAAAAATAAAGCAAGGAAGGGGA
Source organism: Lacerta agilis (assembly GCF_009819535.1). NCBI lineage: Eukaryota > Metazoa > Chordata > Lepidosauria > Squamata > Lacertidae > Lacerta > Lacerta agilis. The sequence goes on from NC_046313.1 coordinate 42,223,875, forward strand.
CAGTGTGAGATTATTAGAGAGCAGCTAGCTAGGGTTTAGGGATCCAGGTGGCGCAGTGGCTAAAACCTGACTTGCTGATCAAAGGTTGGCAGTTTGAATCCCTGTGACAGGGTGAGCTCCCGTTGCTGGGTCCCAGCTCCTGCCCACCTAGCAGTTCGAAAGCACGTCAAAGTGCAAGTAGATAAATAGGGACCGGCTCCAGTGGAAAAGGTAACGGCATTTCCGTGCACTGCTCTGGTTCGCCAGAAGTGGCTTTGTCATGCTGGCCACATGACCAAAAGCTGTACGCCGGCCTCCCTCGGCCAATAAAGCGAGATGAGCACTGCAACCCTAGAGTCGGACACGACTGGACTTAATGGTCAGGGGTCCCTTTACCTTTACCTTTAGCTAGGGTTTGGATCTTACAGGGAATTGACCTAGCCTAGTTCATTAGTGTATTAATGCTTGTTCCATAATACTTTTGAGAATGATAGAATTATATATCAACTTGAGCAGACTGGACCTGCATATTTTTTTTTATTGAAAAAATACTTCTTTGCTATCCTAAAATATTGTTAACTTTGTGCCTACAAATTTACTTTATTTAAGCAAGCTTGTTAGCATTTTAATGGCTTCATTGAAAATCAGTGTTTTCATGGGCAGCATTTATTCAGCACACATTATCAAAACAATGCACCATTCTTTATGGATTATGCAGATTCTAATTATGCAAAGTCCTTCAGGGAGAAGCATCCCTTATGGTATTCCAAGGGAACATCTCTCAGGAAATCAAGGCGCTTCAAACAAGACACGGGCAGCCACAATGTGGAATATTACGGATCATGATTACATGTGCCTTAATGAAATGTAACATTATGTGAAGGTAGGCTTCCCTCTGATTTGAGCATCTTTTGAAACTGGTATCCCTAAGCACATGAAAGTCTTTGAACTGGAATCACCCTGAGCAGTGTAAGATTTTGGTACAAGGCCAAAGCCTAACATACTGGGGGTGTGGGGGTGCCTCTTCCATGTGATGTGAAGAAAACTTTAAGCCTATACCAGATGAACGCTAATCAGTGAGCAGGGGGTGAGCAAGATAGTTTACCTGCATGGCCTTTATCTGCCAGGGTAGAATCCTTCAAATACATTTTGGGATAAAAAAAAAATCTATCCATACCTCTCTTCTTTATGGCAATGACATTATTCAATCTATTTGAGTCCCTGTACTGACTGCTTTAGGGACGTAGGTGGCACTGTGGTCTAAAACCACAGAGCCTAGGCCTTGCCGATCAGAAGGTCGTGGTTCAAATCCCTGGGACGGGGTGAGATCCTGTTGCTTGGTCCCTGCTCCTGCCAACCTAGCAGTTCAAAAGCACGTCAAAGTGCAAGGAGATAAATAGTACCAGCTCCGGCGGGAAAGTAAACAGTGTTTCTGTGCAGTGCTCTGGTTCGCCAGAAGTGGCTTAGTCATCCTGGCCACATGACCCGGAAGCTGTCTGCAGATAAACTCCGTCTCCCTAGGCCAGTAAAGCGAGATGAGCAACGCAACCCCAGAGTCGTCCATGACTGGATTTAATGGTCAGGGGTCCCTTTACCCTATACCTTTACTGACTACTTTACACACACACACACACACACACACACACACACACACACACACACACACACTGTGCATCTCCAAAGCTTTCTGAGTGCGAATATAGGTTCATGCAGATGTCTCTCATTTTAGGTCACATTGAATGGTTTGCTCAGTGTCCCTGAATCCACAACTGTTGTGAATCCTCAGTATCTGATAATCAGAGTTTTATGCTGTCTCAGAAAATGGGGGCTGCTCTTTTGACTATTAGAACTTTTAAAAGAGGTTGTGTTGTGTGTCCTGTGGTGAAATTCCTCCTTTTCTTTCCTCTTTCCTCAGATCCTGCAGTGGGGGGGGGGGGATAAGACCACAGAAAGAGCCTGGGCATGTAGACAAAGCTAGCTTACTTGTGGGTTACTGATTGTGGCTTCCATATGTAATCTGAAAGGACTGTGAAATTGTTTTCAATGCTTTAACTTCTAGGTTTGATCTGGGGGAACTATTCCAGCAAACACATTTCCTAGATTCAGAAGACTACTGAGCAAGGTAGGTCTTTAGACTGAATAAGGTGAATTCCACATGAATCCATAAACTAGCACCCATGGGCAGCTCTGTTATTAGGCAGAGTGAGGAGGCTACCGCAGGCAGTAATGCGTTATTGAATTTTTACAGCCATGGATACTTGTTGAATTTTCTATGCACTTTGATGGCAGGGCAGAGGGGTGTGTGCTCTTCCACCTCAAGTGGCAGAATGGCTTGGAACTGGTCCTGCTGATTTGTATGGAAGATTCCAGAACTCTGAATATGCCTCTTGCTTGCATGGATGGGCAATAGAAGAGGATGAGTATCTGTAGAAACTAACCTACTGTATAAAGGTAACATTTATATTCATTGCTCCACCAACTTTTGCCTCTGGCCCCACCCTGGCATGTGGCCCCTGGCAGATTGTCCAGGTTTGAATATGTCCTTGTGCTAAAAAGGCTTCACATCCTGGTCTATGGCTTACCATATTGTTTGAGGTCATTGTGTCAAGGAAAATGTTGCCTTGGTTGAAGGCCCTATCTTCCTTCAACCTAATCCTGAATATGCACGCCTATTGCAAACCATACCCCCCAAAAATGTATAGTAAAATGTTGAATTATAGATTATGTGTTCCAATGAATAAAGCTAGAAATGACCAAGGGGAAACACGGTTTTTCTTCCTTTAGAAAAAGTCCACCGTAATTAGAGAAAGTTCATGAATGTACATTTTCAAATAATCCTCTCACTCCATTTTATTATTATTTTAAAAAAAAACCCACTATCTCAGTAATATCCTCCTGATTAGCTAATACTTGGATGTTCCAGAGAGGTTTAGTATTTTCTTCTGGGAACAAACATTAACTGAGTGGTTAAATATCTGCTCTTTTATCCAGCAATTATAACCACCTACCTTTTCAGTGCTGATTATACTCATTTTCCCCCTCACATCATTAGCTTGTCTCCAGAACTTTCCCTCCAGTTTATGGAGAGAACCAATCTGAAGTTTCTAAGGATTCTAATTATGCTCAGCATATACTTACTGCTTCTTAATGCATTTTTTTGTATTTTAAAAAGTCTATAATTTAAATATGTGGAGTTATACATTAGAAAAGGATTGGACAAAAGCCACATTAGGGTTGCTAAGATTTGCACCCAGGCATTCTTCCTGTTCCTTTTATAATTGTGAATAAGCGAGGAATGAAATAGGTGTGGCTTCTTCTGATCCTTCCCTTGTCCCTTCATCCGCCAGTCCACAGCAACACACTTGCAGCAGTGAGCAGGAGTCCAGTAGGACCTGCCTTACCAATTGGCAGAGTGATGTGATCATGTCAGGAAGAAGATTCTGGGGAACAGGGAGCAGCAGTGAGGTGCTAAGAGGCAGAGTTTTGTGTTTTGCCTCCTAAGCTATTCTGCTTATGGTGGAGCAGGCTGTTTCTTCACTGATGTTGAGGTGAAATTCAACTGTTAGTCCAATCAGCTTCTGTACATGGAGCGGGAGGGAGGAGCCAGCTTGTCTTTTATCTCAGGCAGCAAAATATATTGGGCACATCTATTCTCATTGACTATGCGATGTGTTGCAAAAGAAAGGGCAGCGGATGTTGTACATTTGCCTCATTCTTCCTTATAGAAGAACAATAAGCCACCCTCTTTTTATAGTATATATAAATTGACAGCTTTTCATTATCCCCCTACATCCTGTGAGCAGGCTCACAGGCAGGGCTTTTCTCCAGCCCAAACACCCTGGAACTCAGTTCCAGGATCACTCAGGTGAGCACCATTGCCATATAAGAGAACATGGGTTCATGGTGAGTTTCGACACCTCTTTTTATAGAAAAACAGCTGTTCACAGGTCACCTAGTCACAGTCTTTCCTTCTATGACAAGCTTCCTTCATTGTAGGATTCTCAAGGAGCTTGAACAGTTTAGAGAAATTCAATTTCTTGTTTCGCATATCCTTTTTGACCCGCCTTCCCATTTTTACGTTTTTAGATTTCTTCTTTTGGGGTAAGTGTTTTCTTTGGTGTTGGAGTTTCTTTTTAGTATTGATGTTTCTTTGGTACGGTGTTTCTTTATAAGTGGGGGGGTGTATATCTCGGCTAATGGCAGACGTAGGTATAGCTGTCATTGAGGCCTTCACCGGGCACTGGACTCTGTGACAAGCTGTGCTTCATTTTTATTACATTAACAATTTCTCAATTGCATCTATACATATATTATTAACAAATGAAAATTATATGCAAATCTGTGCCCTCTCTTTTGGTGGTGTATGTGCATTGATGCATTTCCTCATTTTGGAGTAATGCATAAGTGTGCTACTCCAGAACCAAGTTGCGACCAACTAAACTGAAGCATAGCCCATCAGTCAGCTACAGTAGCATATCAAGTGCTCAATAAAACTCCTATTGCTTATCGCCACCTGCAGCAACCAAAACAAAGGAGGGGGTTGTCAAACAACTGGCAAATGAGAATACATGGCTTCTGGCCTGCTTTTATTCAGGCAAGCCACATGTTGTGCAGACTGGTTCTATTTCTGTCTTTCATTATTATTGATGACTCATCATTAGTCATCAATAAGCCGATACAGAAGGGATAAAGAATTAAATTAGTTGCTTCAGACTACACATGTAAGTGACAGGCCTCAAGTCTGCAGTGGTTCCTTAGCAATGCATCTCATCCCCCCCCCCCATTTTGCTGAAATGAAGGAACTGCAGGGAGATTTCATAAAGCAGTCCTCTGACCTCAGGTGATGTTGCATAGCCTCAAACATTTTCCCCATGAAAATAGGGATGTCCTAAAGAAAAGCAGGACATTCCAGGATCAAATCAGAAACTGGGACAGCTTCTCTAAATCAGGGATGTCCCTGGAAAATAGGGACACTTGGAGGGTCTGATGTTGCCTTGCTTGACACAGTGCTTGTATCAGAAAGGAGCAGAGATGGGTGCCCCGCCCAAAACTAATTGTTCTTAAAAGGCTACAGGATTGCATGGTTTATTTAAAACTAGAGGGCACCAAGAAGCAGAACTTGTAGATTTCATTAAAGGTCCCTTACTTCCTCCAGTTGGAGCCTTGCACCTAGAAAAGCAATCAGGGCAAGTTTACTTCCTGGTCTGAACGTTGCAGAGACCCACACTTGCTGGCTATAGGCAGCCTTCATAAAGCTGGGCATGAGATACAGCCCTTCCATATACCAGCGCTTAACACCAGTGTTTTAGGCCCACTTACAAAGAGACAGCTAATAAATGTGCCTAAAGATGATGGGATTCTTTTAAAAAATGTAACAAGCCAGATGAAACATTCTGCTTCTGCTCATGCGTTGCAACAGCAAATTAAGACAGGTTTTCTAATGAATGTTTAATAACTTGGGGATTTAAGGTGTCCTGCGTTTTCTCTGAGTAAGGCTATGTCTCTTGCATACAAACGAGAGCGAAAGAGGCCTTGGCAGGATGAGTGATGCACATTTGATTCCCTCTTATAATTCAAATATTATTTATGGCACCCTGCCTAGTCATTCCACCACCACTGCCTGCCTTTCCGCTGCCTGATTCCATGGTTAAAGTGCTTTTGGCTGCTCACTCTTCAGCTATGGAATTTGCTAGGGAAGCCTTTCATAGCCTTCTTTCTGACCTATGGTTTCCTTCTGTGGCAAGGCAGAACTGTCCACTGCTTCCCATCACCAAGCCCACATTCTTCAGCTGGTTTGCCTGTGTAATTTTTGGCGCTGCAAAACAGACAGCAGGCTGGCAAATGATAAATCCACACATATCTTCTAACGTTGGGAGAACACAGATTGGACTGGCCTTTTGCTCTCTCTGGTTCCCTGTGGTATTATAAGCATTAATGGATAATAATTAACCATTGGAGCATACGTGGCTGGAGCACATTTTGAGCTTTTTAGGGCTGTACAGCCAAGGCACAAATGATTTAGGACAGTGTGGGATGCTTCTTCTGGTTCCCGCAACATTTCTGGTGACCTGGGCGTTCAACTATAGCTTCCCTAACCAAGCACCATTTCATTCAAACACTAAGAGCAAAAATAGAAAAGATCAGTGGGTGATAACTATATTTCCTTCTCAGCCAGGTTCGTCATCCCTCCCAGAAGGAATTTGGATGTGGACGTGTGAACCTAACTCAAGCTTAGAATAACTCACACCAATACCACCCATTCAAAAACTAGGTACTGAGATGAAGTACTTGGTATAGACTTCTACTGCTATACAGTATTATGGCAGCTGTCATAGTTCCAGTAGCTGTGCAACAAAGTAAATAGCACAGATGGTTCAATGGACTTATGCTTTAGTCCAGGCCTTGGGGGGGGGCAGCCAGGTACACTTGCCCCGGGCCTTGGAGGGCTAAGCAAGCCAGAGGTGCCCACTAGGGACCAGCTGCATTTTTGTTTGAGTTTTTAATTTAATTTTAACAAGACTCAAACCTCGGGGCCTCAGACAACTCTGCATGGGCCTGCTTTGGTCTGTTCCATAACTACATATGTGTCTCTCCCCCGCCGACGATCCTGTCCCATCTCTGAAAAGCTCAGCAGCACTACTAGAACCTTTCTGAGCACATTCACCATGGCTCTGTCAAAATGAAAATTAATGTAGAGCTTCTTCCTAAACTATGCATCAAATCAAGCAGTGCCGCCTTATCAAAATCAGAATCACAAAAACTTGTGGAAGTGTTCCTCAACACCTGGAAAGGAAAGCAAGCCCAAACATGCTTCCCATTTCTCATTAATGTGCATTTCTGTTTCCCTGTCATGTTTTAGAAAAACTGCATGACATTTCTTTATCTCTGCATTTTTCAAATGGCTGCAGACTCTGTCTGTGACTATTAAACATACAGAGTAGATTTATTCCATCTCTAAAGTAGAGGTTGCAGCTCTTGCTGAAAATCAAAATCAAATCAATGCACTGAAATGAATTCACTGGGGAAAACAAAGGCATTTTTAATGTATGTTGGGAAGTGGAAGAAATTGGTCAGAATGCTTAACTGAAAGTATGTGATGCTGAAAACAGAAAGCATTATTTAAGGGAGGGTTGTTTACAAGGGCAGAAGTATGTGCTCTTCAGTAGGAATAGATACAGCCGACTGTCTCCAGGCTCTGTCAATTTCTTATGTGCTCATTCCTAAGTCTTTTCCACCCCATTTCTGCATTGGCCTGCAGTTCATTCTTTAAAAAAATAAATAAACCCATACTTATGTATTTAAACAAGTGCTTGGTGTTGTGTTTTTTTTTTAATCACAAACTTTTCTGTGCTTTTCTGAGCCGAGATCTGTATCACAAAACTTGGAGAAGTGTGAAATCTGAAGGAGGTGTGAATTAGGTCTGTTCGCTTAAAAATACAGACCAAATGAAATTCTCCTTCATCCCAACTTTACTCTTGGGGAAAAGTTAGTGTAGCTTCTGTAAAATGGAAGTCATGCCTCGATAACTTTATAGGGTTCTTTGAGACTGATTATATTATAACACGTGCCACCTTTAAGTAAAGATGACTAACAAATGTATTATACTTTCATAATACATTTCTTAGTCATCCTTTTAAAATATTTCACAAGACTCCTGTTTCAGTAAAAGCAGAAGTAAATTAAAGGCTTACACTGCAGCCCCCAGACCTTGATTGTTAGGAGCCTAATTTTAAATCATTATTCATTTTTAAAAATGAGAAGGTATTATTACCTCTCTCTTTTCTATTCACTCCAGACATTGGGTCGTATTGAGCATGGTGCTAAGTGACAATTTCATCAGTGCAGGGATTCCTGCTTGCACAACAGAACATTCAGTCCCTCTCCTCCCTCTGTGCTCCCCTTAATTCTGCTTTAGGTGTTTCCCCAACCTTCTGGAGCAGATCTGAGGAGGCTGCAGGGTGCATGCCAGGGGGAGGAGAAAAGCAAAATCCTTGCACTGATGGGAGACACCAGTGGCTGGTGTGGTGGGATGGAGTTGAGGAGCTGCCCTACAATCACCAGCATTCTTGGATGCCATTGAACTCTGCAATTATGGCTACAAATTAACATATACTAGCTGACTCTGTGAATTAATGTATCTTAGTCATAGTGGCTGATGTGGTGTGGTAGAGCTGCCTCCCACCACTGGTGTTTCTGCAGTTTACTGGGATAGGGATGAGGCAAGGCATGGTGGCCTTGCATTTTGGAGCTACAGGAGTGATAGATTGGTGATACCAAATAATATTGTGCAGCCCTGATCTTGTTGCTCACCTACCCTATACCAGGGACGCGGGTGGCACTGTGGTCTAAACCACTGAGCCTCTTGGGCTTGCCGATCAGAAGGTTGACGGTTCGAATCCCCATGATGGGGCGAGCTCCTGTTGCTCTGTCCCAGCTCCTGCCAACCTAGCAGTTTGAAATCACACCAATGCAAGTAGATAAATAGGTACCACTGCAGCAGGAAGATAAACAGCATTTCCATGCACTCTGGTTTCCGTCACAGTGTTCTGTTGCACCAGAAGTGGTTTAGTCATGCTGGCCACATGACCCGGAAAGCTGTCTGTGGACAAACAGCGGCTCCTTTGGCCTGAAAGCGAGATGAGTGCCACAACCCCACAGTTGCCTTTGATTGGACTTAACCGTCCAGGGGTCCTTACCTATACCAGTCTCATCCAGGTAAGCTGCAGAAACGGTGGAAGGAAAGCTCTGCAGCTCAGCCCCATCATACCAGCTGCAACTGCAAGGACATATTAATTAACAGAGCCTGCCAATACATGCCAATTTGTAACTATAATTGCAGAGTCCAATGCTGTTGTAATTCATCTCTCCTCTGAAATTCAGAGCATCCCTCGTGCTTTCCTGACAGCCATTAGTTGCAAATGTGTAAACCCAATGACAGTTTTGCTTCCTCCGAAGCACTGAACGTGAATGCTCAGCTCTGAGGTTCACAAGTTTTGGCTTGTGAAATACAACCTCATCTCTTTTTGCAACACAGTCACATAATGATTGGGAATAATGCTCTACTAAAGCTGGGGAGTGGAATAAAATGAAATAAGAAAAAATGAAATACATCTGAAAAGCAACAGATACCAATGACAAACAGGAGTTAGAGCACTGTCTTGCCTTGCTTGTGGACTTTCCAAGTGGCCATTGTATGACATACAATGTTGATCCAAAAAGGCCATTGGTCTTTCAGAGCAAGACAATGATTTCATGGTCTATGTTCTCTGCAAAGAAAAAAGAAGCATGTGAGATGAAGTGGTCCTCTGACAGAGCTCATCAATATACGAAAATATTTATGACTAGAAGAAAGTAGGACAAGTGTCCCCCCCCCCAAAAAAAAAAAATCCTCACAGGAAAGCTGACTTCTCTCTGTTAGAAGGGGATACTAGACTGCTCCATTTTTGTTGTTGAAGAGTTTCTGGTCTCCCTTCACTGCTGTTGTTATTCTGTGATGAATGAAAAAGCATTTGTTTAGAATCATGCCATCTTGTTATTATCTCACATTTTCCAGAATTTATGCCTGGTATTGGGGAGTGTAAACCTGCTAGGGCTGGACCCAGGTTCAAATTGTACTATTCAGGAAAAAATAACTCAAATAATCTATTTGTAGTCTCATTAGAGCTTCTAAAAGTGCTGTATATCATCATGTAAAATGGAATGAAAAGCAAATCTGAGGACTGTGTATATATCCGTGTGTATGATCCCTCAAAATATATCACTGGCCAAAGTGTTATAGGATTAGTAGTTTTCTTCCCTCCCTCCCTCCTTCCTTCCTTCCTCCTCCTCCTCCTCCTTCTCTCTCTTTCTCTCTCTCTCTCTCTTTTCTTATGAGAATAAAATTGTTGAGTGTAGAATTCTTCCTGATAACCTGGTTCTTCTTTTCTTTTTAAAAACCAGAAACTTTTTAAAAGAAAGTCTTTGTGCTTGGGGGTGGGGGGATGTTTGAAAGTATGCAGACAATGTCTAGGCAAGCCTTAGGGTGATGGCTTTAAGATATTCAGTTACTGGGTCAGTGCATAGCTCCTGCTTTTCCCATGTGATCAGCACAGCCAGAGTAAAATTTGTAACAAAAAGTCAAAACTGCAGACTAAATTGTGAATAATTAGGCAAATCATGCAAATTAGTTCAATGCGCAAAATGGTTTAAAATGTTGACTTTTCTTATTATGTGTTATGGATTACCTTGGCATGAAATGTCAAGGTTTTTAGTTCTGACCACATACTAGGATTTTGGTACCTTGTGAAGTGCTCCATATGCAGCCCAATTTGGTTCAGTGTCTATCTGAGTCTGCCTCCAATTCACTATTTGGTAATAAAAAGTGGTTATAACTCCCCTACCTGCTTTTGATAGAAGTGGATGGAATTTGCAAGCATAGTAGCCCTTCTAAATTACAGGCAAATGGGTCCTGAGGCTTTTGAGCTGGACATCTTTAAGGTTTGTTGTTGTTGTTTTAAAAAACGTATCTGTAAGCCCTTTTTTTATTTTGTCCCAGAATTAAATGAAAATTGCAGACAAGGCCTTGCCTTCTGAATGCATGAATCTTTCCAAATTCGAAATGGATAAATCTTGGGGGTGGGGGTGGGGTCTGTAAGGTGTTTTGGATGTACAAAAAAGGAATTGCAGTACCCCTCTCAACTTGTGTGGGATGGAATTGGTTTGAAAATTGCCTCTAGGTAAATTAGTGAAAAGAACAAAAAGGGATTTGCTTTCTGGGTCAAATCACTCCCTCTGATTACAGGCAACTGTCAGTCACAATGGAATTCACCTTCCCTTTCCTGACATGCTCATTAGTCTTAGAGAAATAGATTTTGCTCTTACAAAGGTGTTCCCTCCCACAAGGAACTGAGATTAGACAGTGCTGATCAAATCATTCCCTGAGATTTCAAAATAGACCTGTCAGTCACAAAGCAGCACCCCTGCCCAATCCTAATCCTGGAAAGGAAACATATAAGGGAATTTGGCCTGTTGTTGTTTTTTCCAATCCCCTTGCTCTGCGTATGGCACTGGATGAACAATGCTACAACCACTTGAGTGTCAAATTATTCTTGTCTATTCTGGCCCTTAAACTTCGTTTAAAATCCACTTTCCCCCAGGAAAGTTTACTTGGTTTATAGTGTAGATTGTTATTTCCCAGATTGGTCTTTCCCTTCACTTTCTAACACACAGTGTGTCTGCCTAAGAGGCCAACTATGACAAATATTCCCTGTGCATCAGACCAGCTAACACAAGTGCTTCATCTGAAGCCAGCTTGTCATCTCCTCCCAAAGCAAGCAGACACAGAAGCAGCAGCATCAATCAACAAGAAAGGGGAAAGCTTCCCCCTGGAACACCAGAAGAGCTTCAGCCAACAGAGTTCATTTTCATCCTGACAAAAATCTTGCAATGATTCGCTCCATAGGCCTTCAGTCTTCTGTTAATGCAGATGGAGCTAGAACTGTGTCTGAATAAAGCTGTATCACCAGATTTTTAAACAAACTTGCTCGGACTCTGATTACTTCTGAATGATGATCATTTTTATAAAATGAATTTGGCTATGTCTGTTAAGGATCCCCAACATAGAATAATACATAGTACCATTTCAACTTTTTGATTACTAGGTTACAGAAAAATAAGCATGTTTACCTCTCCTATAATGCTTTGACCTGTTTGTGATCTCTGTCCCAAGAAGTGTTGCTAGTGCTTAAAGCTATGAACTTCCTCAATATTTGCAACTCTCTTCTGTTCCCCCACAAAAAAATCCTCTGCTAAAGTTATTTGCTTGAGCATCATTCTCCAAATTTGCCTGAGGAACATGAGAATCGGCTTTATACCAAAGCAGACATTGGTCCATTTAACTTGGTATTGTTACACCAAGGATAGGAAAGCTTTTTAAGCTCAAGGGTTGCCTTTGGGCAATGTTCTGAGGGTTATAAGAACAACATAAAGAATTGTCTGTGGTTTCAAAAAATAATACTCTCCAGATGACCTTTCCTTAGCATTCTTCCTGATCTGCTTGCACAGAGCTTCAGCAGAGGTTAGAGTAACCTGGTCCTTATTGAGCATTTGTTCTTATTTGCTTGCAGGGAGGTTACATGTCAATAGGCATTTATCACGATTTGCTTGCAGGGTGTTTACAAATCTTCCTGTTAAGAATTCAGTCATTCCTTTTAGTCCTTTGGTCCATCACTTTCCTAACCACAAAATGTCCTTAAAAAGAAGAAGCAGATATGTTGCACCAGAATGTTTTAACTCACTTTAATTGTTCAAACCCACATCTTTGGTATGTGATTGAATCCTTTCCAGAGAATATGGAGTCTAATGCTGACCTTGGACTTAATAATGGGACTTAGGGGTGCTTCTATGAGCTTCAAACAGTTGACTGTTTCCTGCAGAAGGCCCTATCTGTACTATACATTTAAAGCCGTATCATACCACTTTAAACAGTCATGGCTTTCCCCAATGCATCCTGGGGAGTATAGTTTGTTAAATGTGCTGAGAGTTGTTAGGAGACACCCATTCCCCTATAATCTCCAGACTTCCCTGGGAAGAGGGATGGATGGATGGATGAGACTAGGCACCCCCAACCTTTGGTCCTCCAGATGTTTTGGACTACAATTCCCATCATTCCTGACAACTGGTCCTGTTAGCTAGGGATCATGAGAGTTGTAGGCCAAAACATCTGGAGGGCCAAAGGTTGGGATGCCTGGACGAGACCCCCTTAAGGAGAAGCACCTGCACAAATAGCCTCATGACACGTTTGGTGCCTTTGCTAAGGTCATTAGACAAAGATTGCATTTCACTCCATCATACACAGTCCAACCTGCCTAAGTTTTGCAATTTGTCATTCAAGCACTTCAACGATACATATAATGAAGTCTCATATTATCCTAGCCATAGGCTAATGGTTAAAAAAAAAGTAATTCAGTCAGTACTGTAGTGATAATAAAAATAGAGAGACATCACAAATGGAGAAGGAAATTGACTTCCATATAAAACATATTGGCTCTGTACTTTCTTTGGTCATTTATTTTGTTTTGTGGTGTCTGGCAACTTGGCAGAAGAGGACAATTTTCTAATAGTTCTGCTGGCTGAGTGATGACTAGCCAGAGGATGGGCAGGAAGCCAAATGAGAAAATAGTTACTGAAATGCAAAACCTTCACCATGGCATCATGGGACTCAATCATATGTAGATGGAACAGTCCCCAAAAGCATATGGCCCAATCAGCCTTGGGGAAAAAACAACTATGTCTGTTCAAGCCACCCTTAGCTAGACTCACTACTAACCAAACTGTGAGTGGACTATGGTGAATAAATGGAACAGCCAAGTTAGAGCTGAAACACCATCCCAGCAATCAAGTTTACTGCAAAATAATTAACAACTGTCACAAGTTTTCATTTCATTTATTTAAATATTTCTATAACCTTATTGGGAGTCTCAAGGCAGCTGACAACCATTAACAGCAAAATAAAACAATGAAATAATAAGAAGCTCCCCCAAACCCCTTTCCTTCCTTCTTCTGCCCACTACCCTTCTCCCAACTGATCACTGAGACCTAAGCAACCAAGCATGGGGCTGCCCAGGTCTGTGGAGGAAAGGGAGACTTTCCTCTTTCCTACCCAGAAGCTGCATTTGAAGGTGGTGGGGAGGCATCCACTTGTTGGGATTTTTATTTAGCCACTGCTGCTTCAGCAGGACTGTTATGTTTGTTGTAAATCACATGAGTCTGAGAGAGAAGGTGAGAAAGGAAGTCTGCTTTATCTCTTCAGTCTAAGTGTTGTTATTGTATGTTTTAGCTTCACTTCTGCCGTGTCGCAGTTCTGTACTCTTGCTGGAGAACACAGACGTAGAAATGGAGTCTCTGTATATAGACTGTAAATAAAAGTAGCTTAGCACTACGGATGAGTCTTTCTTCTTGCTACATGATGCTGGAAGACCTGTGTGCTCTTTTCATAAGGAAAGGGTTGCAGGTTACTGGCTCTCTGGACTGAAGGGATGTTCCAGTGAGAGATGCCCACCGGGAGGACACTCCGGAGTCTTGGGGAGTTTGCCGTCCGCCCCAGAGCATATTTCCAAACACCACTCTCTTTTTTGTGGATGGTTCACAAATTTGTTTTGTTGAGAGCATCATAAATATTGCCATCCTCCCACAGGCGTGACACTGTTTCGCCACAGGATCACTGTTGGTGGTGACTGAGCCTTTCAGTGCCAGGAATGTGGCCTGGGGGTTTTGCTTTCTCCATTGCGCTATTCTCCTCAGGCATGTCACTTTACCATTCCCTATAAGAAGGAATGACACTTGTACACGCTTACCTAGGAGTAAGTGTCATTGAGTGCAGTGGGACTTTGAAATAAATGTGCAGAGTACTGAATTGTTAGTTGCCCGCAGTTTACTGCCTTTCTATTTTCCCTCCTGTGGTGTTGTTTTTACTCTAATTAAGTTGTCCCTCGCAAGATGCACTTAGACATTGCATAGTTTTAAGCCAAGCTCTAATTACATTTTCATTTGTGAGGGAACAAAGCGCTTCATACAGACACTTATTAACCGTTCTGAAAGGCATATATTGTTGTGACAAAACTCATCTTCATTTGAACACATCAAAATGGATTTTCAACATCAAGTGCTTGCAGTAACCCCCAACCTGCGATGGAAGAACAACATATTCTTGTATTTGGTGTGCAGTGTATGTTGTGTTTACACACTGGCTTTCTTTAAAAGCTCGGAATGAAATGATGTGAAATAAATTGGAGTTCTTGTTAGTATATACACAATTAGAAAGCAAACAAAGAACTCAGGTCAACAATTGCTATTCAATAATGAGAATAATCCCTATTCACAACTCAACAGTAAACATAAAAAACGAGAAACATACAACCATACAATTTATATAACGATACAATTTTCAAGAGTATATGTCCGATCAAGAGGACAAACTTATCTTTAAATAGTTTTCACAAACTGAAAATTTTCAAATGCAATGTCTCAGTTCAATAATCAAACATTTCAGGTTCCAGTTCCATTAGAGAGTCTTTTGATGCAAAAGAGTCTTTTAAAGCAAGGTGGGGTCCCAATAATCCAAAGCCTGGACAGGGCCCTGTTTCGGTGTCTTTCACCTTCATCAACTGAAAAGATTAAATATGATGTAATAACTTGAAGAAACATACAAACACTAGATACACAAATATAAAATATCAAATAAAAAATAACATGGTTTCTCGCCCAAGTTTGAACAGGTCAACGTGTACCCAATTATTTTCTGTGAGGCTTTGAAATTGGAAGTGTATGTGTGTGTCTTTTTATAAGAGTTCTCCTTAAGGTCAGGTGTGGTTCCTTAAAATTTCTTAAAGGGATAAGGTTCCATTTCCCAGGGGACTGAAGCAAATCAATTTTTAGTAATGAATTATAAGAAAGACGTGTAATCCTGAAAATTATTCAAAACGATGGGAACCATTGTATTAAGGAAATGAATGAATCGAGCTTCCTGCTGCAGTAATAACCTGCGATGGAAGGACAACATATCCCTGTATTTGGTGTGCAGTGCATGTTGTGTTTACACACTGGCTTTCTTTAAAAGCTGGGAATGAAATGATGACTTTCATATGTGACTGCAGTACCATACTACTACTAGGGAGAAATGCAGGGAACCATGACTAGAATGCCACAACCTGAGAATGTTTAAATTGGATAGGAGAGGGGCGAGGGGAGGGAGAAGAGAATGGGTTCCTGAGGGCCGTATGTTATTGAGGAAAGAATGAAAGCCGAACACGTCAAACGAAGTGAGCAATCTCAGGGGCCAAGCCAGAAGCTTTCAAAGCCAGGGTAGGGCATCGAATGAATGACAGTGCAAGGAACTTTAAAAGAAACGTGGTGTGACACGAATCTATAAAAAGGGCTGGTGCGGAGGAGAATCTTTCTTTGTGTGTGTGCGCGCACATTCATTCCTTCCTTTCTCTGCAAGACAGCTTTCTTTTCCTCCCTTCTAAATAAAAAAGGTAGCATCTTCGGCAGATTGGAATGGGCTGGAAATTAGCACACAAGAAAACACAACTGACAGGTCTTTAAAAAGAGAAAAGTGTAAAAATGAAAAGAGGTAGGAGAGAAGTTGCTTTCCATGCATGCCTTTCTGATTTCTCCACCTCAGTTCTCCTGTTTTATTTGCTGTGGTAAATGTGTGCATGACTTTTTCTTTCATCCGGAACTCACCGGAACTCAGTTCTGGCACCTCTCAGGTGAGCACCATTGACATTCTAACAGAACAAGGGAGGTGTTCATGGTGGGTTCTGGCACCTTTTTCTAGAAAAATAGCACTGTATGTGTGAGCGTATAATGGGTGGTATTCAGCTCAGTTTTACTCAGAATAGACCCAGTGAAGTTAGTCATGGTCATTAATTTCAGTTAGTGTACTCTGAGTAAAACTGGGTTGAATACTACCCACTATGAAATAAATAAATAATTTACTCTTCTTGATCCTGGGTACGAGATTCTGACTTAGCAGAACATCCTGCCGATGTTGGAAACCTAATGATGGCAGCAGTGTATGGAGGGTTCATTCTGTACTTCTGCTGTATTACTCCATTTTAAAGAAAGTAAACAACATAGTGTGTATGCAGGAAGGAAAGTGGTGGTCAGTGAATGCAATAACATCAAGCTTATTGATATGCAGCCCCTCTGTTTTGCCAAGGCCACATGTAAGAACTAATATATTTCTCCTATTGTTTTCTTTCTCTTGATATCAGAGCTAATATTTTGTCCAAGGAAACGTATTGTATATATTTCTCTCTGCTACTGAAAGAACTCAGCCTTCCTATGGTCCCATGAGGACTAGTTCAGACCTTGACTAGTCTTATTCATAAGGGGGATGTGGAACAGGATTTGTCTCATAAAACTGAAATAAAAGTAGAAATGGTAAGCTAAATGTAGAATGCCTAAAATATCCACAGCCATATCACCTGTAGCAATCGGGGGATCTACAATGGAGGGTAGACCTAACCAACATAAAGTGGTTGATATGCGGGGCATTCCAGGGTTGGGTTCAGCTGGATGGATCTGCTGGACCCTGATCTAGCCCCACAGCCACCACTTGATGGCGTTGGGCTTGATTCAGGCTTGCTCACTACAACAGCTCTATTCTTTGGCTGCCCTCATGAACAACGAGGGTGCAAATACAGTGGTGGCTACCCTGCTTCATCACATCCTGCTGGAGTTTAAAGCAATTGTGGGCATCCATCCATACGTCTTGTTGAGAAACAATGGAAGAGCGTACCATTAGGGTAAAATCAAATAGCTGGAGAGACCAATATGGGAGAGACATGTTTGATTGCAGCTGGGACAGAGGAAGGCATCGTGTTTTGCTGTTACAGATGTACGTGGCATTTCTTCTCTCTGCACTACTCCCAGCATTCCTCCTCTGGTCAATGCTGTGGATTCATGAGCTGAATCTGTCTCCAGGCACTGCAGTCATTTGGATGGGATTCCCACACGGTGGGGTTGATGTTGCCAGCTTTCATGTTGCATTTGCAGGCATCTTAATAGCACAGGGTTGGTCTGTCAATGAGCCTACTGCGTGAAACCAGCTCTCCATAGAGCACGTCCTTGAGGATCCTGCTATCTTCCATTCTGTATACATTAACAAGCCAGTATAGACAGAAATGTGAATATGCTGGGAATGTTCTGTAACCAATAAAGTTGTGGCCTTTTTAGCCCATTAACCTAAAACACTGGTCTCATGTGTTTTAATCTTTAACACCTCAGGTGGGTTTGGGACCTTGCCATACAATGTGGACTTGGAAGAGCACACCTTTGTTGGGGACTGTCTCTTGCCACGTGATGCCTCAAATCTTCCTGACACAGCATATATGGAAGGCATTGAGGCATTGCTCCTGGTGGGTTTGCCCATTACTCACTTCCATAAAGTAGTGTGCTCAACGCTCAAGCATGGTAGAAATTCATCTTGGTATTGTATGTTAGCTCACACTCTCCCACATCCTTTTGGAGAGGTGATTGTCCAGATCAGCCTCAATGGAAAGGTTGCTGGTTATGGTGGACCCTAGGTAGACAAAGTCACCTACCACATCAAGTGTGTGGTCACCCATGCTGATGCATGGAGTGATGACAACATCCTGACCCAATGTGTTGGTCTTTGTCAGTCCAATGGTGAGGCCAAACTCCATGGAGGCTTAGGCAAAATGGATTGTGGGTCTCTGTACAGCTTTGTTGGAGTGTGCTGCCACAGCTGTGTCATCTGCAAACATCATCTTATGGATAAGAGCCTGCCACACTTTTGTCTTGACATGGAGATGTGCCAGGTTGAACACAACCAAACACACACACACACACACACACACACACACACACACACACACCAATCACTCCTTGAATGGAAGTACACATATTTAGCTGAGCTGAAGGCATATGTGAGCAACAGGGATAATAATCCTATTTATAAATAAAATAAATTTGAAGGAAAGCGGAATTGCTTGCTAGATGGAGCAAGGAATAAATGTGTGAATGATGGAAGTTGAAATATTTAGTTTATGGTTCTAGGATTGGTGGGTGGGGATTTCAGCTGCATTTTGGCTGGTCTCAGTTGTGCTTCTGTTACATCAATTGCTTTACTTAGTGCTCTAGATATTTTTGCACATGTATTTTTGCTCATATATATAATCCATTGCAGGGGTTGTAATCTTAAATCTCCATAAACAGTCTTCATTTCACTTCAGGCCACAGTGAATCATGAGTTTTGTAATGGAAAATGACAGAAATGCTTCATTCATGTATTTCATTTCATGCTATTTTATTTAAGGTCACATTGAATCATGGGTCTTGTAATCTAAAATTACACTTTATTGTTTTTGCACATGCGTATTTCACTTTAGGTTATATCTGACATCATGAAATTTAATGCAAAATGCTTTAATGCAAACATGTTAGAAAAAGATTACTAATTAAACAATCTAAACTGTGGGAGAGTGGCTATTGGTATGCAATATTTTTTTAAAATTGTAAACTGCCCTGTGATCCTCAGATGAAGGGCAGTATAGAAATGAAAGAAAGAAAGAAAGAAAGAAAGAGAGAGAGAGAGAGAGAGAGAGAGAGAAAGAAAGAAAGAAAGAAAGAAAGAAAGAAAGAAAGAAAGAAAGAAAGAAAGAAAGAAAGAAAGAAAGAACATAGTGTCCACAATGCTGTTAAGTGTGACAATGAGGAAGACATCTGGTAAAAACAGAAGGTGTGGCACATTTTCCAAACAGGTTCCAGAATGTCTAGCAACTATGTGTTCAATTTAAAATCTGAATGTTATGAAATTCTGCAGCAAAACAATGTCTCCCAAATAGTATGCTCCATACATGTAACAAACTATATAGCAAATGCACAAACAGATAGGGTAGGATTCCCCTAACCAGCCCCATCAATGGAAGTCCTGTGTAAGGTTCTCTGCTTGTGCAATGGGCCTTTCCCACCCTGTCCTCCTCTTGTATGCCCCCACCCCTAAAATTGGCTGGGGGGCATGTGTGTAGCCAGGATTTTCGTTAGGGGAGGCAGGACTTTTGTTAGAGGGCATAGAACCAACATGATTAGTCAGTTATTTCTGTTGTTTTACTTGATCCAGGGGGCAGCTGGCTATGCCCATGCTGCGTGGGGGGGGGGAGAATTCCCAGGATAGCATGTGAGTGGGGGGATGTAGATGGGTGATAATTTCATTTGGCAAGCAGAAATGCTTGCACAGATGGAATGACTGGACGAACACAATATTTTATTCCACCCACCAGGTGCAGGTTACCCAAACTCAGCACAAAATGCATTGGCTTCCCTGCAGCCCCAGATATGAAAGCAAATACCACAGTTTGCATCACCTCAAAGTTAATTTTCATCCAGACTCATTTGCACAGTGGCATGCAACAAGCTGGAACCTTTCCACAGGCTTTTCAGTCTGTTTAACGTACTACTCAGTGGGCCAAGAAGCCTCAATCTCTTTTCCAGTCTATTAGCACAGCATTCTAGAGTTTGGGAAGCTTGTGCAAACTGTGCAGGCCATTAGCATGAATGTCAACAGGCTAGAGCGGCTGTTCAAGATTTTTGGGTCATTAGCATGCTGACTTGGATCCCGTGCAAAAGTTTCTTCTAATACCAAACAGCTGCTCCAACTGTTAATTCAGCTTCCCATATTGCTAATATTTACATTTCCAAACCGGATGAATGCCATGAAAGCAATAGATCTACAATGAGGAGGAAAGCATCTTGGGGAAGAAATGCATTGGAAAGCTTCAGGGGCAACCACTGACAATAGGTAGTTGCATTAGGAGCCTGGAAATAAAGAGGCAATACACTATGGGATATAACTAGGGCCACTTTATGCATCGTGACTTAAGAATTTATAATATTCAAAATGATGGGTGAGGGGGTGGGGAGGATACCATACATAAGAAACATTCCAAACTTCTATCAGGCTCCTAAGCCCATTGTGACTTCTTGAGCCTACCCCGCTTCCACCTTTCTCCCTGGTACACTCCTTTGGGTGAGGAGGTAGGTTTTCCTGATTCTCACCTCCTTGGAGCCCTACAACTCTAAGTGCCTCAAAATGGTTTCATAGCCTAGTGTGCAAATCTCTGAAATCACCATCCACCTGAAAAGTGACTCAGGGTCTTTACCATTTTTATATATTCCCTTTCTCATGCACACCTGCCAAGTGACCAAAACCTATCAAAACAATCGGCCCAGTTATCAGACTCCCACCACCATGTGCTCCTGACATGCATGGCAGTAGGTAAAAAATGGTCAGCCAATGACATAGGACAAAAAACATCCTCCTTGGCCCCCAACTATGGTGCCCAGCTAATCTCACACTTGGTCCATCTGGTGGGCAGGCTGTGCCTGTGCAGAGGGGGGGGGACGCGGCAGGTGGGCAAGGCCTTCTGTATCCTCTGCCTGCTCCTTCCCTCTGCTGGCATGCATCTTGGGAGAACACCAGAAGCAGTTTCATGCCCTTCCAGTTCACAAAGCAAACTTAAAGGAAGCAAAAGCTCACCTACAGCTAAATTATGAGGTGGCTGGGCCATCCCATCAGCAGTGAGTCCCTCCTTGCATTTCCTACAGTTCCTCAGCCAGCCAGTTCTTCTGGGTGGGTAGGAAGGTCTCTGTATTCTTTCTCACTTTGCGTCTCACTGGTTCCAGCCTGGTGAGTTGATTCCATTGTCAGCATTGCTTAACCTCCATGGGTTGTAGCCAATGACGGCACCCTGCTTGCAGAAGGAAGTGCATGCAGTGGATCACCCCCTCTGTCTCCTCCCCTACACACACCTCTACAACTCTTCATATCCCCCATCCCTTCAGAGCAGATTGGGGGCAGAAGGGGGAGGAAAAAGCAGGGAAGTTCTGTTGCACAAGTGAAAGTTGTGACTTAACTCAGCCCCAGATATTTGATCCATAGAGGCATGTACCAAACTACTTGGATTTATGTCTACATTTAGTCAGTGGTATTTGTTCTATAAAAAGAGATGCCTGAACCCATCATGACTGCCTCCCTTGTTCTCTTAGAATGGCAACGGTGTCCACCTGAGAGGTACCAGAACTGGGAATTCATCAGGGAATTCAAGGCATTATACATGAGGTTTGGCTCCCATACATACCCAGACCTCCTTAGCTTCAGCAAAAGTGGCTTAATCCTGTGCTCCCAGAGCATGTCTTGGGACTGTGCCAGTTCCTACCTGGATATGTTGGATTTCTATTGGATCAGTCACAGCACAGAGCTGCCAGGAAACTATTCATGTGACAAAATGCCAAAAAAGCTTTTTTAATATAAAAAACATATAAATCTAAAAATAAAAAGTGAAAGAATACTAAATATGTATACTTAGTTGTTAAGTTAGAACTTTCACATAAATCTGGAGGTGAGACTTAGCTCGGCTTGTTCCTGGCATGTGTTATGCAACAGCATGTATTTTCATGACTATTATGAAAATAGAATGTTCTGTAGCATTATACGAACAGGCAGCTAGAATCATGGAATGGAAAAACAATACACTAAGTCAATAGGATGGCATTCTGCAAGTTAGATAAAGTCATCAGTCTCCTCATTGACCACATAATGATTTCTATACCCCCAAACTAGCAGTTTCCATAATGTCATAAAATCCATTAACCCTCTTCATAGCAAAAATGAAATCCTCAAAGCCTATAGTCACTTTCGTCCTAATGCACATCCAATTATTTTCAAGAAAATAAGCGTATTACAAATAGTTGAAAGAACTGTACAAAGCACATGGGGAAATGTCTGGAATAAGGGTGGGGGGAGCGTTAGAAACTCTCTATTGCCATATATTACACTTAAATGGGAAATCAGCAGAATGGCACATTGTGACACAGTTAATGGGAAATGAAACTCATGATCAGAAATGAGAAATGTAAGTTGCTTTGGGTGTTGCAGACTTGAATGTAAATCAGCCTCATGCTGCAGTTAGTGTGGCTGAATGGTGTAGCGTCATCTAGAGAGCGGTGTTGATTACTGATTAAGTAAGAAGAACTGCAGATGTGCATTGACTATAAATAAAATTTCAGAAAGGCTTTTTTTTTAAGAAAAGGAAAATTTTATTCATGGACACTAGGAATGCCCAGGATTTTTCTAAAATCTCAAAATGGTAAAGAATAGAAGTCTTTCCTACACACACATGCACCCACCTACACAGTTAAATGAATAGATACCTGGAATTTTATTGAAATTGAATTTTATTGGGACTATGAGTGATAGAATAGAAAACCTTCATATTTAAATGAAAATTATGGTTATTGAAAGTTAATCTAATACAACCACAATCAGTATCTGAAGAAGTATCTGAAGAAGTGAGCATGTACACGAAAGCTCATACCAATAACAAACTTAGTTGGTCTCTAAGGTGCTACTGGAAGGATTTTTTTTTAAATTTTGTTACAACCACAATCAATTAGCACTTCGGAAAAAAAAATCATTTACTCTATTTTGGGGGGGGGGCAGCTAAAGTGAAATATGTTACAGACTAAGAAAATCTTGGTTTTAAAATCCCAGTTTATTACTCTAGGCACTTTCTTAATGGCAGTAAAGCCAGTACTTTTTGCAACTTCTGTTCATCTTCTGAAAGCTATGAGAAGTGTGCCTACTTTATTCAGTCATTCATTTGATTTATTTGTACCCTGCTTTTGTCCCCAAAAGGAAGCTCTATGTAGGTAACTGCAGCATATAAGTACAATATATATTAAAAATAAAAGCAAAACAAAAAAAACACACAACAAAACAACAAAAAAACAAAAAAACACATACAACATGGGTAGTAGTCACTTACATTTTACACAAAAGTAGATCAATCCATAATTGTTGTATTCCTGATGAAGGGCAAAATGTTATTCAGTCCCTCCCCATTCTCCACCACATGAGCTCCAAGGTTAAGCCACCCCCTCACAAGCCTACAAACTCCTTTCCTTTCCTTTCCTCTGCTCAAATCGCTCCCACCAGGCTGCTTGCTCCAGAGACGGTAGCAAGTATGCAGCATAGATCTGGGACATTTTGTTTCCCCAAAGGATACTGTGGGTTTCATTATGATGCACACCTTTATATGCAGTCCCATGTGCAAATGTTGTTGATTGAGAGAGGAACCTGCTTGCCCATAAATAATATCTGCCTATCTCTAAAGTGAAAGTGCGATTTGCTCACTCATCTTTATCCTTCCGGTGGCACCAGCAATGATGCTGAAAGTGCCACAAAAGAATGCCATGTATAGCACAACTAAAAACTGGGATCCTCTAGCCACCCACTGCAACACGCTGAGTCCCTTGCAGGGAACATGAACAGGTCCTCACTGGCCTCTGAGCTCCCCCACTTTAATTTGTTTGTTTGTTCTTCTTATAAATCTTGGGGTTCCCTAAAACCTGATACTTTGCTTTTAACAGGAAAGCAGCAGTCAAAGGAACTTTTGATGCAGGTCAGCACTCTCGCAAAGACCCAAGAAGTCTGAATTATCAGGCTCATTTGCTTCATAGCTATTATTCAGATTTTAATTGCAAACATTTTTTTCACCTACTCTTGACAATTGGTGTAATTGTGAGTGAATAAATTAATCCTTACCTGGATGTGAGCACCATCTATTTATTTGAGCATTTCTAGACTGCTTTTCAGCCCAAACATGGCCCCACAAGGCAGTTTACAATACACTATAATAATGAAATCATGAAACAATTTACAACATTATAACTAACAGTATGCAAAGATTAAGAGACACAAGAGTGTAGAAAATAAAACTTCAATATCCTAATTAAACACCGTTGAAATCCAAATAATATTGTTACATTATGGGGAAAATCAGGTCCTCCCTCAAAGAGGGCACGTGTTGCGGTGTGACCTGGCAACCAAACCGTGTATTGTGGGTGGGAACGTTTGGATAGCCACAACACCCTATTGGTAGGTACCTCAATGCTGGGTGTAATCAGACCAATGGGACGCTAGCTAAATGGATTGAGGGACCTACATAAGCCCATGCACGTGTCCCTGAGCTTCCTCTTTGGGCCAGTGCATCAGAACACCTGCCCACCTCTCCCTATATTGCTGTGCCATCATGTGTCGTCTGTCGTTGGGAATTTTCTCCACTTGGCTGATTGGCTGTTGCTATTTGGGTTTCGCCTGCCATGTAGCAGATCGTCACAACTTGTAAGGTTGTGGATAGGCTTTGGTTCAGGTGATAGGGATGGGGGAACGCTCTTGCCATCCTTATGCGAAGGGTATTCCGTTAAAGGAATCCAGGGACCCAATGGTTTGGTCAACCCTGAGAGGGGTTGTGCCCGTGGCTGAGTCCAGGGGGACATCTGGGTGGTGGACTAGCCTGACCCTGGCTTTCCGCTGTTCCAGGTGTTTACCCTAGGCTGACCTATGCTGGTGCCCTGGGTCAGCGCTACCTGCCACAGTGCAGGGAGCTAGTCGAACCAGAGCCTATGCAACCACTCACTTGCTGTAATCAATAAAGTTGTGGCTTAAATTCTGCCAAAAACCAAACCAATTTTTTTAAAAAACCAAACCAAAATTTGAGTCTTGTCTGAATTTATTTAAGGGGGAGGTTAAAGGTCTAAACACGCAACAGGGATCTCCCAGATTCCTGTGTGCCAGATTCCCCCTCTAGATTCTTGGGAGTTGGGATTTAACCAGAGATTGAGCTAAGCTTGTTTTTCCGCTAGACAGAGGGGCAGAGGAAGATGATGGCATACTCTCCAAGTGTCCCATTTTAACCGGGACATCACAAAAACAACATTTGCCACCATGGTTCCGTGATTTTGTCCCAAATGTTCCGAATCCTGCCCTTCCAATCGGTGGGCAGGATTCAACCCCAACCTTTGATGTTTGAACTGTTGCCACTTTGGTCTAAACCAGTGAGCAACTTTACCTCCCTGATTGGTCCAAGGACTGCTTCTCGCCCTGTTCCTGCCATTCTCCAATAGGTCATAAACCTCCAGACACATTGCTGATGCATTACCTGACACTGAGCAAAGGCAGTCACAGCAGTCTCCTAGCTATCCGGAAGCAATGGGACTTACTTCTGAGTAAACATGCAGAGGATTGCACTGTCAGATATTTTAAAAAGCTGATGAGCGTATGTATCACAATACTTGGCAAGCTAAAGCATTGATGGTGGCTAAAAATGATTTGTCATTTCATTTGGCAACGAAAGGTTAACAAGAAAGTTAGCTGAAAGAGTGAGAGTATCCAGCATTGGAGATTATATGCATGTGTAATATCACTTAAGTATGTGTGAGAAAAAGGAATGACTAGGATGATTATCACCACATAAGAGAATTCTGATTAAGTGACACTTGAGTAATTAAAATTAATTATTCACAACATTTAAATTGTGAAGTGCAAAGTAAGTGCCTGATTAAACTGTCAGCTACAGAGTCCTAGCTTGATTGGCATGTATCAAGGCCCTACTTTAAACAATCTTTGTTTTTAATAATGGACGTGAAATCATCCATCAATAGTAAAAGAATGAAAAAAAATGAAAACGAAATAAAATTTCTTTGTCTCAAGAGTGTGCTTTCTACTGTGCAAACAATGACTAGGTTTAATGTTTAGTCTATAAAAAAACATTATGCATGATTAAGTTTATGTTTCATTTATACTTACTTTTATTTTCTGAAAATGTTAATCGTTTCTGCAAATAACATTTACGAGCCTGAAACAGGCTTAATGAACAGTAGAACTATTACTGAAAAGTATTTGTACATTTGCTAGCACTTATTTTCAACTGTGGTTGAACAAATTCAGAAACTGGGGGAGGGGTCTAGAAAAGACTCAACTAGAAGTGTTATGAGACACTGGATATAGAAGAAAAACCCTGTAATCAATGCACTGCAGTGGCACAGCTCAGTCTCTATTCCACATAATACACCAACAGAGCAAGCCTCAGCATCACCCCACAGTGTTTGTATGCATGTATAGGACTGCCTGCCTTCCCCCCCCCCCCATTGTGCCTGGACTTTAACTTCTGCTTGGAAGGTTTTTCTGCTGCGCTTTAGACTAGAAAGCTAGGTAGCGACAAGGTCCTTCTCTGTGGTGGCCCCTTAGCTATTTGTACCTACGAAAATTCATATTTTCTCTGTGTGCCACATTAAAAACCAGTCAAAACTGCCAACTCAGGTCAAACAACACTGGGAGTTTCTTTGAAAAGCAAGCAAATCCACAAAGCAAGAATTTATTAGGCCAGGCAAAATGTCACAATTCTTTGAAAAGCAAGTAAATCCACGAAGCAAGAATTTATTAGGCCAGGCAAAATGTCACAAAATGATGTGCAAAAGATTGGAAACTTGGGTCACATCCACACTCTATGTTTAAAAGCACTCTTATCCCACTTTAAACAGTCATGGCTTCCTCCCCACCCCACAAATTCTGGGAACTGTAGTTCATTAAGGGTGCTGAGAGTTGTTAGGAAAGCCTGACAGAGCTGCAGTTGGAGTACCTTTAAATGTATGGTGTGTAGATCATGTGAGCATAGAAAACAGTTTGGCTGTATGAAGAAAAATAGAGAACTAAAAAAAGGGAGAGTGTGTCACTCAAGGGCTTGGCAGCTTTATGAGAAGCACATGTGGTAGAAAACTTTAAATGAATCAAAGTGAACACACACAGAGCTCATATGTCAGGTTACTCTTTAATAGTGATGGCAACAATTTTTTTTCCCCTCTTTGCCACCATTGCATGTGATTTTGGTTAAATCGGGTCCTCCCCTCTTGGGCACGTATTGCGGTGAGACCTAGAAAACCGACACCCTGTGTTGTGGGTGGGTATGATTGGTCAGCCACAACACCTGATTGGAAGGTCCCTTGATGCTGGGTTCAATCTGGCCAATGGGGCGTGGTCTAAATGTATTGAGGGACGTATATATGCCCATGCACGTAACCCAGAGCTTCCTCTTTCAGTGTGTGTATTCGGAACACCCGCCCACCGCTTCCTACTTTTAGGGCTTTTGCACTTGACCTTGCTATGCTGTCATGTGTCATCTGTCATCAGGGCTGGGGCACGGCAGGAATTTTCCCCACTTGGCTGTTTGGCTGTTGCCATTTGGGTTTCACCTGCCGCATAGCAAATCGTCACAACTTGTAAGGTTCCGGATAGGCTCTGGTTCAGGTGATAGGGATGGGGGAACACTCTCGCCATCCCTATGTGAAGGGCATTCCGTTAAAGGAATTCAGGGATTCAATGGTTTGGTCAACCCTTAAGAGGGGGTCGTGCCCGTGCCTGAGTCCAGGAGGACATTTGGGTGATGCAGAGAGCATGTGCCTGGCTTCCCGCTTATCCAGGTGTTCACCCTTGGCTGACCTATGCTGGAACCCTGGGTCAGCGCTACCTGCATGGCAGGGAGCTAGTCAAACCAGAGCCTATGCAACCATTCACATTCTGTAATCAATAAAGTTGTGGCCTAAATTCTGCCAAAAATCAAACTAAAATTTGAGTCAAGTGTGAATTTATTTAGGGGGGAGGTTTCTGGGTCTGAACACGCAAAGGGCTTCACACAGGGTGCTTCTGAAATTTGAAAGCCCCAAATCCAGGGTGCTGGACTTGAAGGGCCATTGGCTTGATCCAGCAAGTTCATCTTATGTTCTTAGGGAGAATTGTTGGCCTGGAAATAAATCACCACTCTCATATGCTAGAAAGGGGGGAGAAAACAGCTGTGAAAAGATGGATGAGGGTGTAAGTGGCAGGCTCCTGTTATATTAGGAGGGAGACATGGACCTATTAAAGCCATATTGATAGGCAAAGGACACGGTCCCGTTATTTCTCTCTTTGGAAATGTAGGGGATAAAGTTCCATGCATATGCCCAGATCTTTCAGCCAGAATGTGTGCTTTGCATGTTTCAGGCATGAGACTTGTGAGGATGGTGTGTGTGTGTGTGTGTGTGTGTGATGGAAACAGAGGTGGTGGCCACAAACTGTCACAACCTTGAACATTATGACTCTATAATGTATAATTACATGTTAAAGTGTTGAGAGTAATCACAACCCCTAGAGATGCATCTGGGTAGACAGAAACAAATGAATATTTGTAAACCATGGTAAATTGACCCTTAGATTAAATTAAACTGATTTAGTCCCACTAGAAGTCAACAGCACTAAATCATCTTAAGCCTTTCAAAGTGTTGTGGTTTTTTTAGAGCAAACTTAGATAACCTCTTGCCTTTAGCTGATCTGATGCTTACCTTCCCTCCAATAAACTTCTAAGGCAGCCTTCCTTAACCTGTATGCCCTCCATATCTTTTGAACTCCCAGCATCCCTGATCATTGATCATATTGGCTGGGACCGAAGGGAGTTAGACTCCAAAGTATCTGGAGGTCACTAGGCTGGGAAATTCTGGCTTATGGTCTAGACAGGAAATGTGTTTTTGCTGAGATTTGCCTGGGTATTTCAGCACATTCAACTCTGGTTTAATTTAAAACACTCTTCAGCCTTCTTTCTCTCAATTGCTTGCCTAGTATTTATTTATTTAAAAATATTTACATTTCCTGAATGTTTATCTCAAAATGTGTGTGTTTGTGCATGCACATGGGCACAATATGCTGAGCCATTCCACCTGCCTTATAGATGCCTTCCATTTGCTGCTATAAAATATATTGCTCTTCCCTCTCACTTTGGATTGCAGGTGTCAATGTTGGGGAGAATTGAAGTAATCAAACAATCTGGTTGAAACCATCAGGAAAAAAGTGACTGATTAGTTTAATTCATGCCTGTGCCCACTAGAAACTTGATATTTATACTCCAAATGTACACCAAGTTCATAAATAAATATTTCAAAGAGTACATTTCATAGATTGCGTGGCAAAGTAAATTCCACAAGAACATATGCATACAATATTAGATTACTGTACAGTTTTAATTTTGTTGCTCTCATTTTCAGAGATTCAAAATTAGTTTAAAACACTATTATTTTGCAAATGCATGATTATATAAATCATCTGCTATTCCTTGTTCATTGGAATGTATTTGTTAAAGGTGACACCATTTATCTTCATTTTCCAGTTCATCAGAATGCTTAGATATATAGATATGCTGGTGTGTAAAATTCTATCTTCAAATCCTAATTAGAGATGTGTCCTGTTTGGCATTAACATTAAAAAATATCAACCTGAAATACATATAATTATAAATTGAATGGGCAGTTGAATAACTCCAGTGCCTTACCTCTTAGAGATGCCATTGCCTAAACTTTATTTTGGAACATTTATATACGGCTCATGTGTATAGTGCACAGAAAACCAAATATAACATATACTCCCAACAGCTTCATATAGATGTTAAATAGCACTGGGGACAAAATAATGCCCTCTATAGCCCTCTCCCTGCTTATTTAACTTATATGCAGAATTCATCTTGCGAAAAACTGGACTGGATGAATCCCAAACTGGAATTAAGATTGCTGGAAGAAATATCAACAACCTCAGATATGCTGATGACACAACCTTGATGGCAGAAAGTGAGGAGGAATTAAAGAACCTTTTAATAAGGGTGAAAGAGGATAGCGCAAAATATGGTCTGAAGCTCAACATCAAAAAAACTAAGATCATGGCCACTGGTCCCATCACCTCCTGGCAAATAGAAGGGGAAGAAATGGAGGTAGTGAGAGATTTTACTTTCTTGGGCTCCATGATCACTGCAGATGGTGACAGCAGTCCTGAAATTTAAATACGCCTGCTCCTTGGGAGGAAAGCAATGACAGACCTAGACAGCATCTTAAAAAGCAGAGACATCACCTTGCCGACAAAGGTCCGTATAGATAACGCTATGGTTTTCCCAGTAGTAATGTATGGAAGTGAGAGCTGGACCATAAAGAAGACTGATCACTGAAGAATTGATGCTTTTGAATTATGGTGCTGGAGGAGACTCTCGAGAGTCCCATGGACTGCAAAAAGATCAAACTTATCCATCCTTAAAGAAATCAGCCCTGAGTGCTCAATGGAAGGGCAGATCCTGAAGTTGAGGCTCCAGTACTTTGGCCACCTCATAAGAAGAGAAGACTCCCTGGAAAAGACCCTGATGTTGGGAAAGATGGAGGGCACAAGGAGAAGGGGACGACAAAGGATGAGATGGTTGGACAGTGTTCTCGAAGCGACTGGCATGAGTTTGGCCACACTGCAGGAGGCAGTGGAGGATAGGAGTGCCTGGCGTGCTCTGGTCCATGGGGTCACGAAGAGTCGGACACGACTGAACGACTGAACAACAACATAGCATAATTGCCAGGAGCTCAACACATAGTCCCCCTGTGCTACTTTCCGGAACCAGCCCTACAGGTAAGAGTTGAACCACTGAAGAACAGTGCCTCCAGGCACAAAGTTGATCCAGAAGATTATTTATTTATTATTAGATTTTCTATCATTGCTTTTCTCCCAAAGGAATCCCAGGTGACTTCATGGCTGATGATATCAAAACCTATTGAGAGATCAAGGAAGAGTAACAGGATCACCCTCCCCCTTTCTCTCTTCTGATAATATTATCCATCAGGATAAGACTGATTCAGCCCCAAAGTCAGGCCCAAATCTAGTATGGGTCAAGATAATGGATTTCATCCAAGAGTGTCTGTAGCTGATCCACCACTACCCTCCTAAGCAAACGTTTAATGATAACATCCCTGGTCAGAAGATTTAGGAAAGATAAAATAAAATACTTCTTCACACAGTGCATAGTCAAGCTATGGAACTTGCTCCCCCAGGAGGCTGTAATGGTCACCAACTTGGGCAGTTTCAAAAGAGGATTAGAAAAACTCATAGAGGAGAGGGCCATCAATGGCTACTAGCCATAATGGCTATGCAATGCTTCCCAATACCAGTTTCTGGAAACCATGGAAGGCTAATGTTCTCTTGTGCTCAAATCCTGCTTGCGGATTTCCCACAACCATCTGGTTGGCCACTGTTAGACTAGATGGGCCACCAGCCTGAACCAGCAGGTTATTCTTAGGTTCTTATGGCTCCAGAAAATTTAGAGATGGGCAGATTCATTTGAGTGTGATTTTAATTAATTAAAAAACATAGATTAATTAAGAGAATGTCTTTTGACTTTCCTCCTCAATTTCCAACAATGCCCACCTTCCATGTTGTGGGAGTGGCCATGACTTTCCAGCACCATACTTTCTGGCATGAAATGAAGCCTCTCTGTTGCCCTCCAAAGAGGTACAAGGGGGATAACTGGATCCCCTCCAGCAGTGCTGGTTGCGGCCCATGAACTACTTTCTGGGGTTCAGTGGTCTATGCATTGCATGCTGATCTCTAGGCATTTTATGCTGCCGGTAGGCTCCTTCAGACTCACTGGAACCTCAGTGAGTGAAACAGGGCAGATGGTAGCCTCCAGGGCAGCATGACAGGTTGGCCTGCTGCACAATTTAATTGAACAGCAACGATGTAAACCATATGCTGCTTGCTGTCGAATCATAAGCCTTCTGAGACTGGTATCACACGTCCCCTTTGGCCTGTGATCCTGATAAATATTGAACAATCCCCACAACATAATTATCCATGACTCTTGTCACCTAAGAAGCTGATCATAGAGTGTGTGTTTTTAATGTCTATCCACACTCCAATAGAATGATGCCACTAATATAGCCCCTTCAAATATTCAAATTAGTCAGTCCACTGTAAATCCATTCATAACAATTAAACCCTCATATGCCTCCAGTTTCTGCATTATTAATTTTTATTGTTAATTATATATCTGTGCTTCCCAGATTTCTTTCTTTAATGTTATTAATATTTGCTGGGCTAAGTAAGTGCCTCATTGTACAATCTTAAGCATGTTTACTCATCAAATTCCCATCAAGTTCAATGAGGCTTACTGCCTACTACTAAGAGTAGAGATATCATAGAATTCCAATGAAAACTGAAGCACAAGTAGAAATTGTTTATGCATTACCATGTCTGGAACAGAAATCAATCCAGCAAATAGGAATTACATTTGCAGTTGTTGTTGCTTTCAGTTTCCAAACAATACCACCGCTGCATGGTGTTTCCTTTACAATGAAATGGATGGAGTGCCATACTGTGATGGCAGCAATTTATGTAGGTTAGGTAAATTATGTAATTTCACTGCAGCAGACACTGATACTTTGGGGTGGAAGATGAACTGCAGCAGAATGGAAACCGTGCTGCATGCAACAAATAAAGGTCAGAACAGAAAAAATGCTTTCTTACTTCTGAAAGGTTGCTTAGATTTCAGCCTTTGTGTACAGATAATGGTCAGAAAATGATAACCGTCAGCATCATTTAGGAAGAAGATAATGTCAAGCCCATTGTTGCATGTAACAACAGGCCTCATCTAATTGTTACTGCACCTGTAGCTACAAGCCTGCATAAAGGCTACGCCAGGCATAGGCAAACTCCGGCCCTCCAGATGTTTGGGACTACAATTCCCATCATCCCTGACCACTGGTCCTGTTAGCTAGGGATAATGGGAATTGTAGTCCCAAACATCTGGAGGGCCGGAGTTTGCCTATGCCTGGGCTACACTAAAGGCTCTCTGCAGATTTTTATCTCTTGCTCCCATTGCATGGAATAATAGCACAAAACGTCAATGGCATGGGGTGGGGGAAAGAGTCAGAAAACAGCCAAGAGGAAGAAAAAATTATGTGCTTCACTAAGAGCAAGAAGTGTGTTACTTTAGCTGTGCACATTAATAGCCTCTTTGCTGTCATTCTACAGCCCATTGCATGAATGAGTGCAAAGCTTCTCCAGAAGTAATGGAGTAATATCCATTTCTGGTGTATTAGAAAAATGGGTAGCCAATCATGCACCAGACTTTTACTTGGAACCTGTTCATGCATTACCTCTGATAGTGCTCATTTTTGTCAGATGTAGGAGTGGGTGCATGAGTGCCATTTAATTGCACTGGTATCCTATTCATACAATTTTCGTCTTCAGCCAAGGGAAAAAATATATGAATTGGTTGCCTGCATTATCAGATATTGGTGTGCAGCACCATTTAAAAAAAAAAAAAAACACATGAGGGGAATGGAACATCCTCCTCAGCTTTCTGCAGGGGAGCATGGCAATGCAATTCCTGTTTGGCTACAGACTATAAATTATTTCTTGTAATACAGTTAAAACTAGGACTTTGCAACCAATTTCTCAAAATTCCAAACCAAAGCAGGCCAATTTGTGGCACTTTTATATTAAGCTGAGGCAACTACAAATAACTACAGATTTGCAGCAACTAAAAACCAGTCTCTAAAAACTTTTTCAGCAGGGGGCCGGTCCACTGTCCCTCAGACCTTGTGGGGGGGCGGATTATATTTTTTTGGGGGGGGTAACGAATTCCTATGTCCCACAAATAACCCAAAGATGCATTTCAAATAAAAAGGACACATTCTACTCATGTAAAAACATGCTGATTCCCAGACCATCCATGAGCCTGATTGAGACGGCGATTGGGCCGGATTCAGCCCCCGGGCCTTAGTTTGTACCCATGCTATAAAGACAGACAGACTGCCTCCAAAGTGTTGCAATTATTAGTTACACCACCACATAAAGAGAGCAACAGGGTGGGGAAAGAAGGAGGAAAGAAGCTGGCATTTGCTCATTGAGTGCTCTAGTTTCTAATCCATGACTGGAATTTCACCCAATACTCTCTAATCACAGTGCTTGTAGGGGGAGTGGTCTTAAAATGCAGCAAACTTGCACTCTTCACACTTTTCTAAGTTCTGTCTAATAGAAAGAGTGTGGCATTTGTTCGCTTTGTGTTTTGTGTTCCCTTCACACTACCCCACCAAACCTTACACCTTTTTGTTTCCTATATTTTACCAATCAATCTCAGTTTCATCCTTATATTAATTTTGTTGTTGTTGTCTGTGTCTTAGTAGTGGTTACTGTGGTAGCATCACTCTCTACCTCCTGCCCTTATTGTGGCCTTAGTGTATAATGTTATATTTGCATTTTATTTACATCTGTTCTGTTTTCTGTGTCTGTCTTTATTAGTATTCTGCATGTGTGCGTGCGTGACTAATTCTTGTGAGTTCAGTACTGTATATCAAATCTGATTTGGATCCAGATCACCATGTAATCCTCCAAATCAGATCAGGGGCCTCACACAGCCCTAGTTAAAACATAAAACTGTGCTAGCAAACAAGGCAGCACCTTCCGGAGCTTTTGCCCCCTGATCTCATGAGTTCTTGTGCTCATGATGTAAATTATAGGTGTATACCATTACATACTCTACTAGTAGGTGAACTGCACGCTGGAAGTTGTAGTCAGAGACACAAAACGGAGGAAGTGGAGGGCAGAGTTGGAGCGGTTGTAGTCTACCTGACGTAGTTAGAATTCCAGTTCTTAATGTCTTGATAAAATAACCTTATTTGTCTCTGGTGTTCTGGAATTCTTATTGTTTTATTTGGCAATAAAAGTGGATGACTCTACAATTCTGATTTTATGATTCGTCTACCTTTGACACCTCCACCTTTCTTCCCAAACCCATATGAGCCTGTGATTCTGTTTACTTGGGTTAGAAAGTTTGATACCTGTATTTTGGCTATTCATGAGAAGGATGCTCTGGGCAGTGTGCATTACTCATGAATTGCTTGGAAGCAGAAGCTTGGAGAATTTTCTATAATTTTCTTGTGGTGGATAATAGATATGAGGCAGCTTTGACTGCTGTAAGGAACTGTTTTGTGCCTAGAGTTAATATTGTGGCAGAACACTATAAATTTTGCCTGCAGGGACAGAAGCAAGGAGAAATCACAGAATAGTACTTTGCTGTTTTAAAGGAAAACAGATTTAACTTACAATTTTGGGAAATGATTTGAGATCAGTTGCTGGAGAAGACAGTAATGTCTCAAATCAAGGGAAACCCTCTGGTAGAACCTGATCTTACCTTCCAGAAAGCCAAGAGTCAATTGCCAGCTAGACAGAAATGGCAGGGGCAAAGCTGGTGAGTGCATATATGACAGAAACAATGCAGGCTGGGCCGACAACAACAAAGTGTTTGAACAAGTTTAAATAATAGAATAGAATGCCATGCTTTGTTAGAGTTATCTGTCCTAGCAGAAAGGCACTCCCAGGACATTTACCCTGCAATCACCATGTTGCCAAAGTCTATTTGCATGCAATACTTTAGCAGCCTGAGAACCACCAAATGCTGTGTATAAATGCATTTAAAACAAATTCATCTTTCACCCCCACCCACGAGAAGCTCTTGCACTTTTCCATAGCTACTTTGCATCCATGCCCTGTGTACTGAGGAAGAGCGTTAGCTTTCCTGCCCAAACGAATAGCCTTAACCATTTTTATTTCTGTCCACTGCAGGGACAGACTGATTTTGCTGAAGCAGAGGGACCGTCATTTGCAATTGCAGCTTCAGTTCTGAAAAGGGGCTGGAGTGTAGAGATTTATTTAACAGCCACACATAGTATTATTGCTACCTTGAGCACTACCAAAACTTAACAAAGAAGATTGCTCCTAATGAGTTTGGATTGCCACTTTTCTACTTTCTATTTGATCAATGAGAAGCTATAAACATTTGGTTTAGATTAATAGTCACGTTGAATGAGAAGTAAAAAGATGCATAGCAAATCCTGATCAGACCAGTCTTCTTGCATTAGACTTCGAGGCACCTAATGCAAGCTCCTGAGCTCAGCTTCAGATTTAATTCCAGATGTCCTTTCCTTCTTGCACACGTGAATAAATAGGAAAATGATTTCCGTTAGAGACGTGGCCGTCTCAGCAGAAATGCAATCATCACAGTGCCTAACTGTTGTGTGTACACTCTCTCTAACTCAATTTTCTTGGCATTATTTAGACACGCTCAGTGCTTAAGCCTGATGGAAAGACTTCCCACCCATACCAATTAACCCAAACCTTCAATAGCAGCCTATCCTGTTGCCCTTGATCATTCCTTGTTCTCTTCACTTGTGCTGCGTCTGACTCCCTATTCAGAATGTGGTGGCATTCTTCCTTAAAATAAAAAAGCAGTCATTGCATCTGTTTGTAGGAAACGACAGATCTTCAGAGAGCACAGAGCTGCACAGTTCTTTATCACAGTCATAGCTTAAGCAACTATTTGCCCCTTTCACCATTTGGTTAATTTCTACAGATGCCAGTACTGATCTGTCAGCGAAAGGGTACACGACAATGCCCCTTAGATGGTATGGAATAACCAGGCTTGAATCTATTGATGCAACAAATTCACAAGGATTCCACAACCTAGCAGCAGTAAAGACACTGCAAATTGCACAAATCTAATAGAGTTTTTATCCTAAGCAGTTAAGAGGCTAACTAATTAGAGGAAAAACTCAATTTTGTATTTGCAGAAACAGTAATCACTTGAGACAGTTTGGGTGAAATAACGAAGGAGAAATAGGGTACATAAGAATTTTCTTGGAAACTGCAGCCAATATCCATGGGCTGATATATGGAGCTGTAGAAAGTGAAAATGTCTCTTCGGCTGCAGTCCTGGACCTACTTACCTGGACCTACTTAAGCCCCATTCACCTCACAGATGCTTGGTTTTTTAGTATCTATATAGAATTGCACTATCACTCTAGTCTTAATTTCCATATAGTTTGGCTCTGTCCAGGAAGACGCCTGAAAAGAAATAAAAAGGATGGAAATACAGGTGTTGTGAGAAGTCAGCCCAAAAGCATGAAGACCCCCACCTCAAGTTGATGACTATGAATCTAAAGTTTCCCCTTAAAAGCTTCCAGTATTTCTACAGCTAAACTTTCCTATTGTACTGATGTTTTACCAAGAGCGGCTGTTGAAATCTTATGAAAAGTTTACAGGGTAGGATAGTGTTCTTCAACCTGGCAGCTTCCAGATATTGTTGGCCTGCAGTTGCCTTCAGTCCCAGCCAGCATGGCTAATGGTCAGGGATGATGGGAGCTGGAGTCCAACAACCCTGGCTGGCTTCCAGGGCTATGAACTATAATATGCAAAAAGAAGGAGGAAGCATGCTGCTGAATCATGAGTGCAGTGGAGCGACTTTCAAAGGCATTCACATATTCACATATTCTTTTTTTTCATTAAGAAAGCATTATTTTAAAAAAAATGAAGAACAAACGCAAAAATCTGAGAGCATAGCACTGAAAGTCATCCCCCCCCCCCGGTCCTTAACTAAATCGATAGAAAAGATTTCATGACTTTTTCAGCTGCTAGTAAACAGACAAAGCTGCAGGGATTGATTTTCTCATTGTCTTTATTTCAGATTTTCTTCTTCAAAGTGCTCCTTTCTCTAACCTCAATGGGTATAATGCCATAGTGATCCCACTGTAAGGGATCAGAATATGAGACTTCTTTCATCTGAAAAGGCACCTCTATTGGTTCTCTTGGCCTCAGATCGATTCATAAAAAACTGCTGTTCACCGAGGGACACAATTTAAAAGCTTTGTGTTAGCAGCTCAGTGAAGATAGAGATCACCAAGGTGAGAAGACCACGTGAAGACCAAGACACTGAACCAACATAAAACTGTCTGGCACAGCCTTCCTGGGGGCCACAGGCCAGCGGTGGAGAAAAATGGGCAGAGCAATTAATGTAAATTTTAGGGATGAAAATGGACATGTATAGATGATGCTATTAGCTTCCAAAGAGACATTCCCTTTCATAAAAAAAGTAAGAGGAAAGCCATCACTAGTCTGATTAAATTACAATTCTGATAATTATATTCTTTCTACTTATGTTCTTCCTGCAGTTTCAGTTGAGCACATAATTTATTTTCCACTGATTACATGCTAATTTATGTGGCTGAAATGAAGTAATAAATGAGGTGGTTAAATTTTCTCAATATGGTGCTGTAGCTAAGGTGAACCTCAGATTCCTTTAAACGCACCTGCTTCTCATGATTCTACAAAGCCACTAACCATGCCATCCTGTATATCTCCACTCAAGTGTAAACTCCGTTGACTTCAGTGAGGTGTACTTCCAGGTCAGTATACCTACAGTTGCAGCCTAAATGGAGAGTTAACTCCACAATGGTGACAAGACTGGTTGTGTGAAATAAATACAGATGACTCACAATTTACGCACATTAAACTTGCATGATTTCAACTTTATGCACTTTGGTGGTCAGCCACTTGAAATCACACAAATTAAAACTCATGGAAGGCAGAGAACTTAGATGTGGAAATGACTTTTAAGCTCTCTGTCTTGCTTGCTGGGATCTAGGAGGCTCTTGTGAGATCTCATTGACCGCTGCTTTGGGAGAAGCAGGTTGCTATGTGCAGTTGGGGTGGGGGTGGGGGCGGCAGGATTTGCTTGAGAAAAATTACCTGGCTGCAATGAATACCGGTTGCTTGTCAAAAACAGTGTCCACTGCAAAGGGGAAGAAAGCGTTATCCTAGGCTCTTATCAGGAGCCAGTCTGTAATCTGCTTTATGCACACCACCATGAGTGGGAGAAACAGAACTGCAATCTTCCTTCTTGCAAATGAAATCATTGCATTGAAGCAATAATGGAATTATGTTCACTTTCATATTACCCCATTCAGCCATTACCATATATTCCTGTTACCCTAAATAACACGTAGTAACCACTGTCGTACTGCAGCAGCATCCAGACCTGAGAAAACAGGACACCAAAAGAATTGAGCTGTTAGTGGTAGCATTCATCTTTTTCTTACATTGCAAGTCCTGATCTCCACCCTGAGAATGGTATCTGCCTCTCCTTCAAAGCTGAAATGCTTGGACAAGTCTGATATTACTGTAGGCTTGTCCAGGTCAGAATTAAGTTGGCATGGCTGTTAATATTATGATTAGTCAAGCTTTGCTACTTGAGAAGATGTTTCAATTGAAATGAATCCCATATTAAATTATGTGCAAAATTGGTGTAAGTTCTAGCTGATACGTTGCGTTACATTATGCTATATAACTTTATATTTATATTTCTTCTTTCATACGTTAACATTTATTGGGCAGTGAAATTAAAAAGCCATGCTTTAGGATTTCTCAATAGCACAAGTGCCTCAAGAAATCTTGGACAGCGTACAAGAAACCCCACAGGGCTGCTTAGCAATTCTTAACACTCATATTTAAGTGATTCTCTCTATTTCCCCCATTTCAGGAGATGAAATAGAAAGTACTGTGTAGCAGTAAGGTCCACCCAGGCATTTGGAGTAAATGAGCACCTGTTATATAACCATTCTTCAATTGTATTCTTCACATGCTGTTGCTTTTTTGCTTGTTTTTATTAATTGGGTTGTTTTTAATGATTGCTTTGTATTATACATTATCATATTTTGTGCATTCTTGGAAACTGTACTAGGGTCATGTTGACTTGATGAAGGGCAGCTTACAATTTTGAAAAACAGACTATAAATAATATTAATTGCTTCAAATAGCTTAACCCCCCCCCAATTTAATTTTGTTAATCTTTGTCCTCCTATCTCCTTGTTAATTAAATGATAATTAAAGAATCTGTTTTTTTCAATTGTGCATTAGTTATGTAGCATGGTCTCTTTTACTAATTGAGGCTAGGAAAGTTCCTGTCTTTTCAGAACAGCTTCATCAGAGATAACAAACAAAGAATGTTATGCTTTTCTCTTCATCAATAGCTTATTTGTGGCAGAACCTGTACAACAGTTAGCTTGGATGATCTGGAACCCTGTATATTTATGGGCCTCAAATACTTCTGCTTCATCTTATAACCTACAACAAACAACCTATGAAGTCTAGCCTTCTTCAGAATAACTGAGTTTGTTTTTGGTATGAGCTTTCGTGTGCATGCACACTTCTTCAAAAGTTATATGAAGAAGTGTGCATGCACACAAAAGCTCATACCAAAAACAAACTCAGTTGGTCTCTAAGGTGCTACTGGAAAGAATTTCCTATTTTGTTTCTTCTTCAGAATGTTTTCATTGTTGCTAAGTAACAACTTCAGCTTTGAACATTTGATTTTCTGTATCCCTATGTCTTCCATTGTATCATACATATAATGATATTGCTTCTGCAGTTTGAAGAATTCTAAAATTGAAAGATGTCATAAACAGAGGGGAAACTATGCAATCAGATGCTCAGGTTGGATGTCAATGTCACATCATGAACTAGATTGCACATATTGATGATCTGTAGGTTTTTTGTGTATAGATGACCTTGATCCGCCTCATAGGCAAACATATGGTTTGGACCGGATAGGCCTTCAGTTTTATTCCACCAGTATAATGCTCCATTTTCTTTACTGCTGGCCATAATATAAGCTACCCATGCCATTAGGAAACCTTTCCCCTTCCTTTTCTCTGAAAAAGTACTATCACATTCAAGGAGGTTCATTAGTTAAACAGGGTCCCTCAAGGTAGCTGCTCACACATTGGAAGAGGTGGTGTAAACAGGACTGAACTATTCATCTTTCTTGTAGAGATGATCTCAAAACATAGGTATAATAAATTCCTCATCATTACATAAGCAGAACTAGTCATTCCCATTGCCAGCAACTTCAACATGACTCATTGTGCCGTGCAATTATGAAGAACTGGACTTTAGAATAACATTGCACATGTCTTGCCACAATACTGCTGCCATTGAAGCTTGCCTGAGCAAAATGGTTGTGTATTAGCTTTGGAATGAGTTGAACTTCAGTTAACCAATAGCTAAGTCCTACTCAGAGTAGACCCACTGAAATTAATGTGCCTAAGTGAACCATGTCCATTAATTTCAATGGGTCTACTCCAGGCATAGCACTGGATGCAACCCATTGATTCATTAAAATTCATTTTAATGAATGTTAACATAATTGACCTACAGGGGAAACAACAAAGTCAACTGGAAGCTCTATAAGGTATCAGTAATTTCTAAATACTGGTTTTCTTTTTACATTAAATGCATGAAGGAAACATTCCTAAAATTGGTTCATTGCAAATACTCAGCACACTTTGCTTGAAATGGTGCTGGGTGGACTCTTATACTTTATTAGTATTCTATGTGATCTAGACAGGCCAGCTAAATTCAGAATGCACTATGGGAGCTTGCAGTAGTCATAGCAACCAGACTTCGGTTACCAACGACTGCATAATGGAGTGCTATACATTTGAAGCATAAGGTGCTCATTGAAGGTTTGTTTCACTAATTAAATAGCAAAAGTATTCATTCTCTCTATAATTAAAAC
The DNA here is from genome assembly GCF_009819535.1 of Lacerta agilis. Lineage (NCBI taxonomy): Eukaryota > Metazoa > Chordata > Lepidosauria > Squamata > Lacertidae > Lacerta > Lacerta agilis. Next base: position 42,265,436 of record NC_046313.1, read on the forward strand.
TGTCAGAAATGTGTGCTAAAGAAAAAAACCTTCTTTGGCTGCAGCTTATTATTCATGGACATTCAGGCAAATTATTCTGTCTATACATTGAGGCACGTTTCTGAGGGATTAGGAGAAGTCTTCAAGGGCATATATACAGCAGGCATGCCGATATCTAACAGATTTTGGTCATTCCATTCTCAAACATACACCTTACGCTGTAGGGAATTTATCTTACATCTGCACTGCTTTTTTTAATCTTGAGATTTTGTTATTTATTTATTTCGTTTATTTCCTTGACTCGTTTATTTCTGTGTAACACTTGCTCATATTTGGAGTACTTTCTGATCCTTATCTCATCCAATTTGTGGATTTAATCTCATATAAATAGGAAGCTGAGATGCAGAGATAAGGGACTTGCTGTGAGCTGGTGGGATGTCATGGCAGCATTTCATTTTAACAAAAGTTTCCTCATTTCAAGTTCAACACTTCAGGACTAGGCTGGACAGAGTCAGACTTCATACTCAAATAAGTGAAATATAGCTAACTAAGACCCTGACCAAAGCTGAAGCAATACACATATTGACCAGAGTTTCCACGAGGACCTCACATGGCCTGTGATTATTGCCCCAGCCATAACAAATAGATTTACAACATAAAATGTTTCTCCGTGCTTCATTCCTGATAATTGTGTGTGAAGGGGAAATTATACTATTTCATAATGTGACAGCTCTAAGTGACACTGCTATCCAAGTGGGTTTATTCAGTCTCACTAATGCAGAGTTCCTGCACACATTGCCAGAAGCACCACTTTTGGGAGAAGCCTAGCTTTAATACTTGTAGAGTTGTGTCACGGACTCTGGAACCTCATATGTCAAGGCATGGACTGACTACAAAAAGAGAAAGCTCACAGTGGATTCCAGAGCTACTAGAGGAGTCCAGCTTTGTTCCCTAGTAGCTTTGCAACTGAAATACCAGGAGCTCAGAAATTTTATGCAGAGGGATTGTTTTTCACAATTTGCCATAGCAAAGAATTAGGTGCATTTGTTACTGCCAAGGCAGTAGTGGGAGAAATACAAAGGCAGTTATACCATCTTATAGTATTCTGCGCTTGAGCCAGTATGGTGGAGAAAAGTAGGGAGTATCTGTGAGATAGGGACGCGGGTGGAGCTTTGGTTTAAACCACTGAGCCTTGGGCTTGCCGATAGGAAGGTCAGCGGTTCGAATCCCCGCAACGGGGTGTGCTCCCATTGCTCGGTCCCAAATCCTGCCAACCTAGCAATTCGAAAGCACGTCAAAGTGCAAGTAGATAAATAGGTATCACTCTGGTGGGAAGTAAACGGTGTTTCCGTGCGCTGCTCTGGTTTCGCCAGAAGTGGCTTAGTCATGCTAGCCACAAGACCCAGAAAAACTGTCTGTGGACAAACGTCAGCTCCCTCGGCCAGTAAAGCGAGATGAGCGCCGCAACCCCAGAGTCAACCGCGACTGGACTTAACTGTCAGGGGTCCTTTACCTTTACCTTTTTATGTATAAGATACAGTCTACCCATCGAAGCTTCTATGTCATTTGTGTGAGGGCTTTGGAGGAACTGGCATAATTAGAGATGGATTCTCTGACATTGGATCTCTCTCTCTCTCTCTCTCTCTCTCTCTCTCTCTCTCTCCCCACCCCTCTTTCTGACAACAGAGGGGTAGATCCAATCTATCCAATGGTGCCCAAGCTGTCCTCTAGGGACCATTGGATTGTACTTTAAGGTAAGAGAGAACGAACACCAGAGTAGGGGCTAGATCCCTGTTTTGTAGCATAATAAACATTAAGCAGTAGCTTATATGAAGAATGCAAAGTAGGATTGTCTGGCAGTGTGTGACGGATGGTGGATTTAAAAAGCAAGGAAACCGTTTGCATTCTAATCAGACAGTACAGGCAAAAATGGATTACGTTATCAATTGGAGCCTGAAATCTCTGGTCTGCTGTGCCATAAAAGCCTTTAGTGAGGCATAGAATTAACTGCACAGAACCAGCACTCAAGAATATAAATTCACTCGCTTTCTGCATAAGGGGAAGATTTAATTTGCTGTTTATTGTTCTTTTACCCCTACTCATTACTATCATTATTCATTATTACTCTTTCTAAAGTGAGCAGACAATTAGACAAAATCAAGAGTAACAAGAGTAGCAAATTGCATAATTAATTGTTAAATTGGTGGCAGCAATCTGACCTTATGTAGAGACCAAGAAAAAATAAATACAATATGTATTTTCTCAAACTGATCTATATTGCTGAGGGGTTATGACTGGTAAAGCATGATCCTTGAATTTTGTGTATTTATGGAGCAGACAAAACTTTTACTGTAAAAGCACCACTTACCAAATACACAGTTTTGCACACAGTTAAAGAAGCATCAGTAGCATACTGACAAGAACTTCAGGCCTTTGTAAAAACAGAAACTAACAACCAAAGATAAAATTCCAGGTGGCCACTATTAAGATTTAGGGTGGAATTCAATGTTGCAATGTGGTGGACATCCCATTGAAGCTTGCCAAATCACATGATCCCCTCTCTCCTTCCCTTGTGCTCATGGGAGTGACACTGAGATGGAAAAAGCAGTGGCGTAGGAAGGGCGGGGTGCCCCGTGTGCCACCCTGGAGGGGGTGGCACCCAAGCCGAGCCCCGCCGCCCACTTGGAAACCTGCTCTGCAGCCTGTCCGGGGCTCGTCTGCCAGCAGTGTGCCACTACGGAGCACCGAGCACTGCTGGTGGGCCCCGAGCAAGCCGTGGAGCAAGGCTGCCCCACCCCACAGCCCGCCCAGGGCCCTCCCGCCGGTGGCGCATGCCACTCCACAGCGCCGAACCGACTCGCGCCGCTGGTGGGCCCCGAGCAAGCCACGGAGCTTGTTTCCAGAGCCTCGGGACCTGTTGCTCTCGGAAGGACGAGGCTGCAGCGCTGCGGATGGCTGCCTAACCCGCACGGAAGTGGCAGGGAGTTGGATGCGACAACATGAAAGCCTTGCCCTGCTCTGCTCGCCACCCTCTGCCGATGGTCTCTGACAGAGCTCCAACTCCGCTGCAGGCCGCCTGCCCCAGCCATGGCCGAGAATCCTCCTTGGGGGCAACATGTGGAGGAGAGGGAGGCAAAGAGGGAAGGGGCGAGGGGGGGGCAGAAAAAAAGACAAGAGGAAAGAAGCGAGAGGCTTCTCCTTCCTGCCCAGAGTCCTGCCTGCACCCAGCAATTCCCCTCCACCCCAAGCAGTTGCCTCCTGGTTTGGGGATCTTTTTGGTACTCAAGCCATGGAGAGATACCGCCCCACCCCGAGGCCCGCCTGCAGCACCACATGACGCATGTGTCACAATGCATGCGCTCCACGGAGCGAAACCACACCCCCGGGTGTCCCTGGGTTTGCCGCCCTGGGCGGCCAAGCGGCTTCCTATACCTCTGGGGAAAAGTAGTGGTTTTTTTAATTTAAAAAAATGGGAAAGGCCTGGATAGACTGAGAAGAGAGAAATACTGAGTTGTTGTTGTTTCAGTCAGTTTTAACCAGAAGCTACAACACAGAAGCTAACACTAAAAAGCCCACATGGTTACAACAAAGCCTTTCTAAACTATCTTCTCATTCTACTCAATCATCTCCCTTTGTTTCAAACTGCCACTTTTTCTCAGTGTCTCTCCATCCCTGCTTTACACAAACATCTCCTGTTGTTTAAAATCACCATTGACTTTCTCAATGCTCCTCCAGCCTTACTGTATATTATCACTATCTAAAGAGGACATAGGAACAAAGTGGGGCTTCGGAACATAGGAAGCTGTCACATACTAAATCAGACCTCTGGTCCATCTAACTTAGCACTGTCTATGCTGCTGACTAGTAATAGCTTTCCAGGGTTTCAAACAGTCCTTGCTGGTAATGCTGGGAATTGATCCTAAGATCATCTGCAAGCAAGGCAGATGTTCTGCCACTTACATATGGCCTATATTCAAGGGCACTGTACTGGAAGAACACAGAAAGTGAGGGAAATTAATTACTGTACAAGCAAAAGTGGTCTATCTGCAGTTCACTTACATTACCTCCTTTCAGCAGATTCAAAAGTGACATATAATCCTGGTTCTTTATACACACACACACACACACACACACACACTGGGTACCTGTGCAAAAGATCTAATTAATTAGCCTTTTGTAATGTCTGTTTTGAGGATAATTAAGGGACAATGCTGTGTAAATATTCCCATGGTGGCACCATGGTTTTCATTTTAAATAGTAACCCCTCTTAGCACTATGAAGCATATTTCTTGTCAGGACTATGAAAGGGGAATGATACATACATTTGAAAAAGCAGGTGTCACAAGGGGTGGGGCATATGAATTGTATCTGGGCAGAACTGGGAGTAGGAGTAGGAGAGATTTAACCTCCCCTACTCTCACGCTGTTTCTGTAATGTAAATACCCCCCCCCCAACTGCTGCTACTACTGTTTAGGGAAAAACAAAGTACCTATATAAGGCACTTGTGTTTCCCACCAGCACTGCTAATAGCAGTCTCAAGGAAGAGAAGGGAGTATTTTGTTGTTGTTGTTTACTGGGAAATGATGTGTGTTCCAAACCACCCCCAACCCAGCTCCACATAGTTTGCCCCACAGAGAGGCTTTAGGGATTATATGGATGAATTGTTCCTAATACCTCATCACTATCAGGAAATGATGAGTGAAGGTTTGTTGGGGCAGTATCTCCAGGTACACCCTCTCTTCTATAATGCCAACATAGACAAGGTGGTATCCTCCCAATGTTGGTGGACTACAACTCCCATCATTTCTGACCCTTAGCCCTGCCAGCTGGGGCTGATTGGAGCAGCATCGGAAATGCATCATGCTGGCTACCCTTGATTTAACTATTTGGGTAGAGAGGATGGATAAGAGAAGTCCAGAGCTGGGAGTATTCAGTGGAAGCTAGAAGGACCAGTCCTGGTGAAAGATTTACCCTCCGCTGCAGTCACTGGGAGGCAGTGAAAGATAGGGGTGCCTGGTGTGCTCTGGTCCATGGGGTCATGAAGAGTCGGACACGACTGAACAACTGAACAACAACAACAAAGCAGTCACTGGTCTGGATGCAGATCAAGTTCAAGTCAAACTAAGTCATAATCTCATTTACAGATATTTCGGGGCATGGCTAGTTTTGTATAGTATTATCTCCAAAAACAGTTGTCAATTGTGCTTATGTGCAGAGTACACTTAACTCCAGATATTTTGGAACCTCTTCATTCACTTTTGGAAACATCTTCCCATCCCAGAATGTTTGTATATTGGATAATCTGATCAATATCGAAGTAATTAAACTCCTCTTCTGTTCTTCCTCCAGGTTCTTAACACTTCAAAGCATGTGCTGCTTATCAACTCCATCCCTGGTTCTCTGACTTCATCGTACAGTCTTCTCTATTCCCTAAATCAACTGACCATCACCTTTATTCCATTAACCTCTCTCAAAACCTCCCCTCGCTGCATCAGGACAACTCTCCTTCTCTTATCTCTTCAAACTCACATTTTCCATTAATAGGAACATAGTTCTCCTCCCAGACCTATAAGATGTTCTTGCCGTTTGAAAAGTAAGGATTTGGCCTTTTTCCTGACCTTTGTGGCATACTTTCTGTAGGATAACATTAATTTGGAACTTCAGTGCTCCATTTTAACTTCTTTTCTCCTTTCCCATTTCTTTCCTTGCTGGTTATGAGAATATATTACAGTGTCTTGTACTATGTCAGGCCATTGATACTTCAAGCCTAGCACAGTCTATCCTGGCAAGGGTCACACTGCAGCTATCAAAGTTCATTTCTAACTAGTGATGACAGGGAAATTATCATGGGACCTTTTGTATGCAAAAGGGAAGCTATGAGCTATCACAAGGAGCCACTACCTCAAAACCTGTTTCCCCAAGCAGCTGCATATTATTTAAGAACAAGAAATGCCCAGTAAGCTCTAACACATAGGGTGGTATTCATTTAAATTTTATGCAGAGTGGACTCACTGAAATCAATGAACTTGGCTAAATTAGGTCCAATAATTTCAATGGGTCTTCTCTGAGTAAAACTTAGTTGAATACTACCCATAGTAACAATTCCAGTGGCATTTTGTTTATTGTAATAGAAACATTGTTTCCCTCCCCACACTTTATTTTTTAAGTATTCTTCAGTTCGTAGATATGTATACTGATTTCATTTCTTTTTAGTTCAGACCCTAATAATATTTCCTAGTTTTCTGTTTTAAATTCCCGGCTTTAATTTCCTAAATGCTGATCTCTGGAGCCAAGCACATTCCATGACGGCAGTAACTTTGAACTGCAAAAGAGTAATCCTTTTTGAACCACAATTTTCAACTGATCCTCGAAATACTTACAAAGGAATGATAACATGAAGTAAAAGAAAGCCAAAGCAAGAAACAAGAGACCAAATTATACAAATACATTTAAGGGAGGGATAAAGCTTTGGGGCTTGATCACATGGGGTGTGTGGAATTCATCATAATCTGAATAAATGACTTGTCATGGATTATATAGGGGCACAGCGTTGCCTCCATATTTACAGCAAATACAGTCATAGATGTCACATGGATGGGGGCCAAATCTTGGGATCTGGTTCCACCACCGATGGTTCCATGTGTTCATTGGATGCTTGACTGTAGGCAGGGAAAACTGAATGCCTGAAATGTATCATGTTGCCTGAGTCCTAGGCACATACAGCTGAGGTGCCTTGTTCAGTGAGCATGCACAAATCAGGCCGAGGCGCACTGAATGCAAGGGGAAGGAGCAGCATAATACACAGCAAAGATTAATGACTTGCTGACTGTTAGGCCTATCCAAACCAAATGTCCTAACCGCTATGTCACATTGACCTGATTATATTGATTTAGGTCTAGAACATAACACACATTGGGCCATAGCGGAAATAGACAGCAATGATCGGCTTGGAAGTACAAGCTGTTGCTAAGGGATCACTAGTCAAGTTTGACCAAGGAAATCACTGAAACCACCCATTATTTTCTAGATTTCTTTTGTCATTCCTCCCTGAAGTCTTTAATGAATTCAGTGGCACGCTGTTCTTTAAGCAAGAAGAGTTATGACCTTGAATATTTAAACAAATCTTTGGGAGAGGAAACACCCTAATCTTTCCCCAGCTGTCAGTCTTTCATGTACAGGCTCTGCAGTTGATTGCTGGAATTATGACTCAGAGGATTTTTAAATAGAGAGTTCTCCCTACCCTCCTGGTAAGTCGTATGATATAACATTCTAGGGAAATAAAATTGCTTGCTACACTTAATATATCAAATGAGCAGTGTTAAATCATTCTTTCTGATGATTACATGTTATGGGGCAATTATAGTCATTAGTGAAATTTGAGGTAGGAATGCCTTAATACATATACCATATGGTACTTGCATAATATTAGTACATTACTATTATGTAAGTAGCCTTGCTTTTAGGAAGCTGAGAGAGAGAGAGAGAGAGAGAGAGAGAATCTATTCATTCATTGTTGTATGTTTGTTACAAACCACAAAAAGTAGGGTGACCATGGGTTCTGTTTGAAGGGGCTGTCAGGGGACAGTACCCTTTTTAAATGGCTGTCTGGCCTAAATCCAGTTGAATGGTGAAAAAAAAACCCAAGAGAAAGTAGAACTACCTATCAATTGTTTGCACTTGGACAGCATCTTAAGCAGCCACACATTCTCCCCCACCATAGTGAAATCAGCTGCCTTTACATTTAAATCACAGTAACTATTTCTAAACTTGTATCTGTACATATAAATTAGGATATATAATTATTATGCAAACCTGTGTCTTCTCTCTCTCTCTCTGGTGATGCATTTCCTCCTTGTATGGATTGAGTGAGTGGCCACACTAGACAAATGTGAAATCTGCAACTTGTGTTTATGTGTGTCATTGTGCTCCTGTGTATCACATACCCTCCAATGCTTCACGAATGAAAAAAGAGGCACTCTTATGTCCTTATAACATCTCCGTTTTCCAGGGGTAGCTAAACATTTGAGTTCAAATATTTCAAGCCTAGTTTATTTTGTAATATAACAAATTATCACAAATAAGTCAATCCGAAACAGAGCACAACTTCGACCCAAAGAGACACAGCTGCCTGTGGGTGAAGGGACTAATATAGGACTAGCTGTCAAGAATGTAGAATCTCCTATACACTCATTCAGCTGCCTCTTTCTTTCCTCTCTGTGTCTACAAACCAAAACTTAGTCCTGCAATGTGAGAACCTCTGGAGAGAAGTCCCGGGCTTAGAAGGATGGCAAAAGCTAACTATCTGCTGAGACTTTCTATGTCAGCTTTGAGATGTTTTCTTTACAAATGCTGTTTTCCCAAATGTTTGAAACTACCTTTCCAACGAGTTTCTTTCACTGTGTTGTACAGATTAAACTGTGTGTAAGTAAATACCTGACAACACCTATAATTAATTCATTATTAAATATTTGAAATACAGCCTTTTCCTTTAATTGATAGATTGAGCCTAATAGATTGACATTATACATTACTTAATTGATTACAGTAGCAAAATTATGTATTAGCAAACGACAGTAGCGATATGCTATCTTAATGACCTGTCTCTATAAGTAAATTGCTTCTGGAATAATTCATTGAGTTATCGCTGTCTCATGGGAATGATGTTATTTTAAGTAAAAAAAATATTTGGACATTCCATTTTATTTGGAAAGATTACCACTAATTAATAAAATTGCTGCAAAGCAATTGGAAGTGGAAATATAGTTCTAGAAGTAGCCTCTATGTTAAGAATTGATTTGTGATCACTGTTTTACACAATTTAAGGAATTTTTTTAATGTTATTGAATGAAATCATACTATTCAGACTGACATTTCTGTTTACATATTGTTGCATGTATTGTCCCAATCTCTGAGCGGTGTGAGATTCCAGAGGTTCCAGACGCTTACCCAAGGTTGGAATAATGGACAGCAAATACTGTGCTGTCTTTAGGATCTATGGTTTATTTACACATCTATACAATCTGAGTCTACGATGGAAGGGCTCACAGCAATAACACCCCAAGAGGGTCTTGTTTCTTCCATAGGCACAGCCTTGAATTCAAATAAGCATGGCTTTTCCAGCTGCCCAGCCTGCAGTTTCTGGTTTCTAGCTTCTAGCTTGCACACACAACTTAACTCTTTGTCCTTCTGACTCCCAGTGAGTTGAGGGAAGAGGGCCCACCCATCTCCCCTCTGGCACAGAGCCACTTCCTTTATTGCCTAGATGACCTCACTAGAAAAAATAGCCTACCTATTTGAGGAATTGAATCCATGCTGGATCCAGGTATTGGATGGAGGTTCAGGTAAACTACTCCCCCCAAACTCACAACAGTATTATTAAGTCATTTTATTGGCATATCTTAAACAAAAATATATTCCTAAGCCCAGTACCCTTTTTTCTAGAAAAAGAGATACAGGAACTCACCATGAATGCCTCCCTTGTTGTCTTATAATGACAATGGTGTCCACCTGAGAAGTGCCAGAACTGAGTTCCTACAAGTTCTGCTGAAAAAAAGGCCTGCCTAAGCCACATATAAGCCAGGCTGCTGATATTTCTCAGCTAATATAAGGCAACAGAGCCCCTACAACCTATGGGCATACCTGCACTGAAATCCTGTCTGCCCCACAGCCATGGAAATTATATGTAAGACTTTTTTTTAATGGTAACAATGGACTGCAAACTGTTGTAAGGCCCCGACCTGTTACAGCAGTCATAAGCCCCATCACTGTAGTTCAGTAGCAAGGCATATAGTTTTCAAGAGAAAGCCCAATGTTCAGTCCCTAGAAGCTCCAGTTAATAGGATTCTGTGTAAGCAGGTCTAGTAAAGTCCCCTTTACCCTTGAGACCCTACATAACTGGAGTAGACAAAATTGTTGTGGTGAACCAGTGATCTGACTGAATAGGAATCATTTATCCTGCTTACTATTCTCTACATACCAGATCCCTTTTGGGGACAGTCCTCCACACAGTTGCAATTACACAGAGAACAGCCAGTACTAGCCAATGAGGGCTTTTCTTTGCAATCTGTTAAATTTCTTGCTCCTCCTACTCTTACCTTTATGTACACCTCAGTCTCCTCCACTTAACCTGCCTTTGGATTGCCATCCACAGCAAGTGGAAGCCGATGGATAGGAGGGGAAGTTGCAGGCAACACGAGCCCTGCACGTGCTCAGGGGATGGGGTCATCCCCTGGCACTAATTGGCCGAGCCCTGGGTGCGGTGCCCAGGCGGCCGACCAACTGGCGCGGTTGCTTTGGGCGTGCCTGCTGCACTTAAGCAGGGCGCATCCAGGGCTCGGTCTCTTGCCCTTCCTGCTCCTCTCGGGCTCACCCATCTGTGGTTAACCCTTCCCGGACTGCCAGCACGACGTACTGGTGTCTGATATAGTCGGCTGATCCAATGCCTAAGCCAATACCGCTCAACATCCGTAACCAATAAAGTTGTGGCCATTCATTTGCCCAATTTGAACCTTACATATGGTGTCCTGTGTCTTCTTTCTCTGGGGGAGGGATCGGGTTATTGACATGCAACTTCAGGAGATTGTATGATGATATCAATGATAATGGTCCATGGCTTTCATCAGCTACAGTGTAATAAACTTGATTAACTGATGTGTTTGCCTCAAAGGTCAGCTAATCCGTCTTCATCCTACAAATCACAGAAAGGCAATATTTTACCTATCAGCTGCATCTTCTTTTAGGACACAGAGGATGAAAAGGGCCATCACATTGTAAAGTCATAGTAAATACACTACTAGGTGGGGTGATTTTGAAAAATTGTGCCTGTATGGGTTAATCACTCATTCATTTTACAGTGGGATATTATTTCTGTTATGACATTATTATGTGATAATTAGAGTCCAAACAAGGTTTATTCTTAAATGTTTATTTTCCTTAAAATGTCCAAATCAAAATCCAATTAGCACCTTACTCCCAGAATATATTACTACATGTCCTGATACGTTTTCCTGACTATTATCTTCCAGTTTGAGCCATAATGGGTGTTCCAAAACTTATTTTATTACCAAGTATACTGATATTATCTGCATAAAAATCTCCTGTAGGGTTTGTCCTGTTACTCATACTGTTTATACCAGGCATGGGAAACCTCGGGCCCAGGGGCGTAGCAAGGTAAATTGGTACCAGGGGACCAAAAAATATTGTCAACCCCCCCCCAAGATGTAGGAAGGTCAGGTGGTACCCAGTGCGGAAAATTTCTTGTCACCATCCCCATTGATCCCCCCCCCTGCACAAATGGTTTTACGTTATTTCATATTTTCTTACAAAGGACTAATAACAAGTAATAATAATAATAATAATAAATTTATTTATATCCCACCCTCCCCTGCTGAAGTCAGGCTCAGGGTGGCTAGCATCAGATACATAACATTGGTATAAAATCAAACAATAATTAAATTACCTCCTAAAAACATCTTAAAATCAAATAAAGGCTGATTAGATGGCTTTCCACAGGGTTAGGGTTGGGAACAGTAAATGCTCCACTGAACTGAAATTTCAGCCTTCACGACATAGGAAAACAGCCAAGTTAACAGCTATTTTGGTGGAGCAGGGTCAAAATATTAACCGATATGCATGAAATTTCATATATAGCTATATAATCCCTAGTATAGTAAGATAAGACCTTTGGAGCGGGAATTTTAAAAAAGGTTTTTATGAACCGCCCTAGTAGGGCAGTAATTGTTCCTTGATAATTTGTCACCCCCTCCATTATGGAACATGAGTGGGACCACCCCTATGCCACCCCTTGCTACGCCCCTGAATGTGACCCTCCAGACCTCTCAATATGAATATTGGGACACTCCCAAGGCTATGCCCAGCATAGGGAAATTTTATGGTGTTTTTATATTTTGCTGGAAGCCACCCAGAGTGGCTGGAGCAACCCAGTCACATGGGTGGCATGTTGTTGTTGTTGTGTTGTTGATGATGATGATGATGTGGCACTCCCCAGGCCACCCTGCTTTCCCTGAGCCAATGACCATCCTCCACATCCTCTATTTTCCTTGCTGCAATGACTGACCTTGGGGTCTGACTTTTCAGTGGCACCTTATGCAATGCCAAAATCCTCCCCCCTCTTGACTTTTGTTGGATGTCATAGTTGTGGCGCCTGCTGCAGCATTCCAGAAGTTCCACATCGAGTGCAACCAAACTGGTTGTGCTCCCCTAGATCTGCCTTTGCTAGCTGGAGTGTGGCCTTAACTCATGTTTATCGACATTGAGAGACATGTGTGTATAGAAACCCTTTGACTTTGGAATGGTTGAAATATAGCCTACTGTAGAAAGGTATGTATCACAGCCATTGCTCCAACCACTTTTCCTCCTGGAATGCAGCCCACAGAAAGTTCCCTACATTTGTTTTATACCATTTTCAGCCTTGCATTTAAGAGTAGCCTATAGCCATAGGCAACCTAGAATTGCATGCATGTGACTATCGGGAATTCTATGAAGGCAATGCTGGGTGGAATTGAGAAACAAAGCTGGGGCGATGGGATGGTGCATAGAATTGCAGCTATCCAACCTCTGTCATCCCTCAGCAGGCTACTACAATGTTTTGCAAGTTAATGGCTTTTGGAGACTTATTTATAAGGCTGACCAGAAGATAGGGCGCTTCAGCTACAGCACCATTTACCAAGGCTCTGTTGCTAAACACAAACATCATGCTGAGTAAATTAAAGGAAAGAATAAGCATAGCATGTTAGACATTGAGAAGGAGGGAGAAGCATATTCACACAATCTTTGGAGCCTGTGGTTATTGTTACTGGAGTATGCAATCAATCTAGGAATGAATGGGGAATGAAACAATGAACCACATCCATCTCATTCATTGCAGTTGTACAAATGAATAGGAATTCAAACAAATGAGTTCTTGAATGATTTTTCTATTTGTAGCACATTGAAAGCAATGGGAAGCTTATGCATTGTCTCTAAAAGCCATTTTCTGATAGCTCTGAAACATGGCAGGTTTGATGCCTAGAAGTGTATTAGAGAGTCTGAAAAGTTTGCACTGTGTCGATGGAAAACAAAGTTGCAAGCAGAAGAAGATTGGCTGGGTGGCTAGCCCACTGAAAATCAATAGCAACAAAATGAATGGGAGTTACGGAAACAAATGAACTAGTTCTGAATCAGTAACCAAATAAATATAATTAAAACAAATTACTAATGAAATGAATGAAACCTCTAATTATGAAAATGAATGGAGTAACATAATGATTTTCTCTCTCTGTCTCACACCCATAATCATTATCATCCCAGAACTGCAGGGCAAAACTAGACTATTGCTGCTGAGTGTGCAGAGCTATTTAGTCCAGATCAGTTGTCTTAACACAACTGCAGCACGGTCACAGCATGATCAAAAGTCCATGTGAACAAGTCTCTGTTACTTTCACCAGAGAAAGCACAACATAATGATGGATGCCACCACCACAAGAGAGGAGGAGGAGGGAGAGAGGAAACCCAGGCAAAAAAAAATCATACCATTCAACTGACCCAACACTTACGGTACTATGCTTTGCCCTAGGTTTATAAGTGCTAGCACAGCAAGTCTTACAGGGGAATTGCCTGCATGTTTATGCAGAAATCAGTCCTACTGTGTTCAATAGAACTTATCCTGCCTGGTGAGCATATATAGGATTGTGCTTGTTGGCCTTCATGAAGTTGCATTCTCTAATTTCATATACAGGTAGGTAGACGTGTTGGTCTGCCATAGTCAAAACAAAATAATAATAATAAAAATTCCTTCCAGTAGCACCTTAGAGACCAACTAAGTTTGTTCTTGGTATGAACTTTTGTGTGCATGCACACTTCTTCAGATACCATCAGAGTTATCTTGTTGATTACTGAAGGACTGCCCTGCATTTAGTGCATTTGTAATGCACTTTCAGCTGGTTTAATTTATTTTTTATGGGAAACACACAGTTAGCTGCAGAGAAGCTACTCCCACCAATCTGCAATCTGAAGCCTTGGGGAATAGAACCAAAGAGATATAGTCATGTGCATCAAACTAATTTTCACTGACCATTATGTTACTTTCTGTTTATGAGCAAGGACCTTCTGTGCTACTCCACAAGGCAAATCAACAGGAAAGGACATTTATGATTTCAGAACACCACAGAATGGTCAAATATTGTGCATGTGTGAGTTAGAACATACAGTACATTTGGCTGGCTAGGAAATGATATTTGGAGTGATGTTTGTATACACATATCTGAGAAGAGAGATAGCTAGAATTCATGTGCTAGAAATATCAAATAGTTTAACTCTGTGATTGGTTCCTTGGGCACTGATACAGTTGACCAAACTGCCAAAATAGGGGAGAATGAAACTCCTCTACACTTAGCAAAATAACAGCACAGCCTTAATAGAACTGTTCGCAGTTGAGGTTGCTATCATAAAACCTCAAATGTGTTAATAAATTTGCTATACCAATATGAAGTAAGTGTCAAATTATACTATTTGATTGTCAGCTTGTGTGCTCATTTGTATTATGTATCCAGACATATGGCAGCCCATGTCAGCAGGGCAAAACTAAAAGGAAGCTCAACAACATTGCCAAAAAATGCCTCGTGATTTGAGTGATTTGCCTCATGTCACTGGAGCAAATCACCTGATCTACATAGAAATCTGGACACAAGATGGCTCACCATTTGATTTTAAAAGACTTGCATGTAGGGTTGCCCTATTACAAACAGTCAAACAGCCGATATCGGCTACCATACGTCCGGATTTTCCCAGACATTTTGCCTGATTTCCGCCCGGACACTGTTGCCAACTACGGTATTCCAGATATGTCTGGGGAAATCCCGATGTATGGCAAGCCTACTTAATGTAGACTCCAAAGGAATGCTAGAACAAATAATCTGGAATGGTGTTTGACTGCTTGCTGTTGTGTTTGGTAATTCGCTACTACATAGTAACCCTCTTCAGGGAGCCCACCAATCACATGTGACAACCCACCCCCTCACCTACTGCCCTGTTCCAATATTTGGGTTATCATGCAGGCATCCAAATGAGGTTGATTGAGTTCCTTCTTCTTCACCACTTCCATGGGCGCCAATGGTTGTAGCCCCTTGCGCTCCATCTTCATCCCCACCAACCAGAGTGTGCTTGCTCACCAGTCGTTGATGGGGAATTCCTTTCAGCTGCTGGGACTGGGGTGGGGGCAGTCTTCCTGCCAAGGCAGCAGCTTCAAACAGGTCAATCAGAGCCCCCAATCTGAAGGCAGGAAGTGCTATTTGCAGCTTAAGGCTATGATGCTTCAGGTATTGCTTCAGTGACTAGCAACAAAATGCAGCTATAAATCTCATCTAAACCTTGCAACAGCAGCAAGATAAAAACATTCCAGTAGATACTATTGTGCCTCAACAGATCACAGTCTAACTGGCCAACACCTCAGGAAGACGTAAATACCGGTACCTTGGTAAAGAATTATGTCTTGAAAAGTCAACAAAACTGAAAAGCAGACAAAGACTGCTGGACCTCCAATGGCAGGGGGTTCAGGTTTCTTTCAACTCTTAGGCTACCTGATTTCTGAATTTTAAAGATGTAGTCCCTTATGTGTATACATGTGCATAAGTTGAAACCTAAAAAGATGGTCTGTTTAAAAATAGTATTATACAGGGATTTCCCCCCTCCTTTAATCAAAGTTTAAATATATATTATTAACTATAGTAAGCCTAATGGAAAGCTTTCTTCTCTCCACAAAGTTGTTTGCATCCAGATGTTTTCATTTGGAAAGAAAATCAAATATTGTGCTATAAATGGCAGATGATCACTATGCATTCAACTCTTCTGAAAGCACAGTCCATACCGCTCAGTTATTTTCTGTTTCAAAAAGTGCTGAATAATTTATTTATTCATAGACCAACAAGTGTCTCGCTTGATTGTAACTATTTTTATTTTGTTCTGTAATGTTAATCATTTCCTTAGTTCATTATCTTCAGAGTTCCTTAGCATTTGAAATCTGCTTGTAACTGTTGTCCTTCCCTGGATGAAGTCTAGCTACACAATGGCACATGGGGAAGACTGAATTACCAACATTGTCTTCAGAAACAGGGAATATTGTTTATTGTCTGAATTGTATCCAGTGAAGTCATCCCATTAGCACAAGGATTTCTGCCTGCACAATGAGATTTCCTCTCCTTTGCTTCTCTCCACCCCCACCCCCACTCTGCTCGTCCCAGATCTGTTCTGGGTTTCCCCCGTAACCTTCTGGAGCAGATTTCTTTGTGCAAGGCAAGGAGACAGAAAGGAAGTCTCATAATGTAGATGGTGACCCTTAAGCTAATGGGACAACTTTGTGGAATATAAACCTCTGGGTTTTTTTTAAAAAAAATTGTTTTGTTTTGTCCAAAAGCAAGCGCTTTTGGAATTGTGCCACCACTTCTCTGGGCTTTTTCTTCCCTTAGAAGGAAGCAAGACACAACATTGTTATGTATCTGACATATGTTGAATTTTTCTCCTTCTGAGCGTTCCCAGATTAATCTATTTCATATCTGCAGCTTTTAATTCTTATTGGTTTCACGTTTTCAGCACTGGTTTACAATTTGCATTATGTTTCAAAGTCTCCTTTTGTACACTGCTTGGGTATTCTTTACAAATTCTAATTATAATAATTTTACATATAATGTATCATAAACCAATACAGTGGTACCTTGGTTTACAACCATAATCCGTTCCGGAGGTCCGGTTGTAAACCAAAACAGGTTGTAACCCAAGGCACGCTTTCGCCAATGGGACCCCCCCCAAAAAAATTGGTTTTTTGTGCAATTATGTATAGCCAATAGTTCCTGATAATCTGTGTTTTGGAGAATGAAATTTGACTTTGTAAAATGCCCAACTTTCCAGCACCCAAAAGAAGTAGCTTTGACTCAAAGGGACTCTAAAAAAGGATACTATTTGCTCAGAATGATAGCAATTCATTTACAATGCATTTTTAGCTGTAATAAAAATTAAATCACCCAAATATTTACCACTGCAGATGTAACCTTTCCTCAAACACACTTTAGTGTGAACTGAAAAGGTCATTGCAAATGACATGCTTTCTAAGTTTTGTATTATCACAATAATAATAGTTCCATAACTAGAATTATGCAAAGTAACTCTTTTCTGATCACTCCAATCTAAAATATACCAAACCAATATGCATGTGCCTAAAAATGGGATGGAACAGTCATAGCAATGTAGTGCTGCAAAGGTTTGTGATGTACCACTAGCAGATCAATGAGCAAACCATGAAGCTCTGCTTGACTTGCCATGATTTCCTACCCACAAGAAAACTTCCTTGTTTACAGGATATACTGTAGCATATATTATACTATATGTACTGGTCTGGTTGAAGGGCACATAGGATGCAGATTACCCACCCTTAGTATGGTAGTTGATGAAGCTGGATCAATGGTTGGCATGCCATCAATCCTAATGTCTGTATATGGATACCAGTTGCATACTTGTGCTGGGACTGTATTCCATAAAGCCAGTCGTAGTCAACTGCTCTTATTCTTAGAATTAGGCAATTAAGGCTGTAGTTTATGTAGACCTTTCTGGGATAAAACCACAGTGACTACACTTGGACATACATCTGAGTAAACATGTGCAAGATTGCACTATCAAGTTATATCACTGAGGATACAGTAGACAATTAACAGCACAAGTCTATGCATGACTACTCAGAAGCAAGCCCCACTGAGCTCAATTGGACTTACTCCCAGGGAAGCAAGTATGGGACTGCAGCATAGCAGCACAAGCCTAAGTATGTCTGCTCAGAAGTAGACTCCACTGAATTCCCTAAGGCTAATTCCCAGGTAAGAAAGAGTAGGGTTGAAACAGCTGACACCTATTTTAATTTTAATTGGCCAAATAAAGTCCCCTATAAATTATTGGCAGTTCTAACATTTGTGCTTAATACAAAGAGTGGGAAAGTGTCTCTTTTAAAGAGTAAATAACTGACATCCTAGACACCTTCTTTCTATTTCTGTGACCATCTCACTATGGCAAAAGATACCCACATACCATCTGTTCTGTTGTAGAAAATTATATATCACACCTCACCCCTTTATAGGGGATTGATGTGAATCTTATTTCCCTCCACCTTGTACTGACTGCTTCGGAGGAGTCTGAGATAAGAAATGCTCTCAGTTTTCAGAAATGCCCAAGCTGTTGTTGTATTACTTACGGTCTGCTGTTTAAGGCCCCGGAGAAATGTGATGTTAATTGTGTGTATACAATTAGCATGCCATTTGTGTGTGTGGTGTAAATAGAAGGCAGAAGGGAAGCCTGATGAGCATTAAGATTATGGGTGAGAGTAGTGATTGGCAGGTGAGGTTAATTCCTTTTGTTCCTGCCATGGTCCTGACCAACACTCACCTCCCTGGTTGGATGCTCCCATTTGCACCAACAAGGCCTTCCCCAGAATCAGCAGCTTCAGAGGGACACAGGCTCCATCTGCACTGCACATTTAAAGCAGTATCATACCACTTGAAACAGCAATGACTTCCCCCAGTGAATCCTGGGAACTTTAGTTAGTTAAGGGTACTGAGAATTGTTAGAAGACCTCTGTTCTCTTCAGAGAGCTACAATCCACAGAGCACCCTGTGAAGGGGGTTTGATTATTAAAACACTCTGGAAAGTGTAGCTGTGTGAGGGAAATTGGGGTTTCCTAACAATTCTCACCACCCTTAACTAATTAAAATTGACTTTTTATTGGAATTCACATTGGGAGGACCAATGATACTGAACAGCAGCATTGAAACTGTTTAAATCATGGAGGAGGAGGAAAACTCAGGATTCTTTCTAGCATGCTGGTACTGTATTCCCTTTCCTTTCTCAGTGGCTCCATTTTGGTTTCTTTTCTGTTTGCACACACCGCTTGAGTTCAGTACTGGGCGGAGGGGTGCAGTGCTATAAATGCTCTTGCCGTTCTTAAAGAGAACTTAAAGCACTTTCCCTGGTAGAATACACTGATTCACTCTGAAGGACAATGGCGATAGGATTACTGTTGCAAAGTACCTGCAATCTCTCCCCATCTTCCACTAAGACACAGGTCTCCATGTTAAACTATTTTGCAGCTTTTATTCCCTCTTGCTATGGGAACAGACTCAAGTCTCACCTCACCTTTATTTTGAGGATTTGCTCTTCAGCATATATACTCTCTTTCAAAGTCTCAGCTAGAAAGGGCTTGTTAATAATACTGTAATTGTATTGTGTAGTTTTCTATTTATAGGGCTCAAGCCAAGGAAGTGAGATCTCTCTCTTTGCCTTAATGATGTACACTTCAGGAGGTGGCCTCTTTGACAAAATAGAAAATACTCTGCTTTAGAGTGCATTGTTTCCTATTCTCTCTCCTCTTTAAAAAGTCCTTGCTCTTTGTGAGCTCATTTTAATTGTACATCCTCTGATTCATTAAAGTAACAAGCATCTCCCATATGTGATTACAGCCTCTTGGGAAGAGTGCATGTTATCAACTGCCCACAGCTAAGACTGCTGCATATATTAACAGCCATTCGCCACTGTGATACCTACACACTTTGCAACAAAGCAGAGCTATTGCTAAACAAATGTAGTAGACACTGCACATTAATGGGCATTGATGTAGCACAGGAAACATTGAGGTTGCACAAGTGCTTTTCATCAGGCCCCTGAGCCTCCTTTTTAATCTGTTGATTATGAATGCTGATGAACCCATTTCCAATAACCCTTTCCCTTCAAGCATAGTGGCAGTGATCAGATCCCAACTGCTTTTGCTCCTAAAGAGAGAGCTGCTATAGTTCCCTTTGCATCATAACTTTCTTCCAAACCAGAAAAAAATATGGTCAAAGTAGTGAACATCTCATTTGTTAAAAACATCAACCGTAACACATTGGGCCTTCTCGGTGATAGCACTCTGCTTTGGATAATTCATGAGACAGAAGCATCCATGTCATTTAAGCAACTCTTAAGCATGTTTGTTTACCCAAGCTTTCCTGGACTCTGACTCTTCAATTGTTAATTTTTATTTTGTACACTGTTTAGTTTTATTTGTGATAGTTTGTGTTTTTATGTCATTTCTAGCCACATTCATTTTATTGAAGGTTGCTTGCATTTTTATTGTTGTTGTATTTTTATTGGTTATATTCATTTGGATGGTTGACTGCCTTTCAGTTTGTAACTGAAGCAGGATTACCTAACAAAGAAGTATAGGGAGACTCCTTAGGTATGCAGTAGTACATATTGGGGGGGGGGAATAACCACCACAAAACATCTTAACAAGCACCTGCATTTTCCTAGGACTTACACGATGCCATGGCAATTGAGCCTATAAATATGCTAAATACTAGATTTACTAGATGAAATTTCCATCCTCACATTGAACAATAAAGACAAGAACATTTTTGCTGCTACCTCCTGCTTTGGTGGAGCGGGGGGGGGGCAGCAGATATGCTGCTACCCAAACACAAAATACTAAAATCTTGGATTTTCCACTGTTTTCTATAAGAAGCTCTCACTTTTTCCTGGAGGAAAACAATAGGGTTCTAAAGAAATTTAAGGAACCTGGACTGGTCAGTATGTTAGAGTCTACCCATTAGGCATATGGTTAACAGCAATGGTTCCATGTTTTACAGAATGATTTAAAGTTGAAGCAAAATAGAAAATTCTTTTCAGTAGCACCTTAGAGTTTTACAGAATGATTTAAAGTTGTTACTGTTATTTAAAAAGGAAATTGAATACACTGTTGCTTTGAAAAATTACAACCCCGTGTTCTGATTCTTAATGTCAACGTCCTTGACAGCATCATTCTCTGTATATTTGAGAGTACAAAGCAACATAAGGGAATTATGGTAATACAACAGGGTGACATAAACAGATAAGACTATAAAATGTTCTTCTGCCAATTCCTCCTCTGAGGACTGGATCTAACTAAAGGTCGGCCAGATACCTGTATAAACCAATCTTAAAGATATCCATTGATGGAGATGTCTTTATGCAAAATTGTGGCATATTGTGAGCTCTCATAGCAAAAACAATTAGCTACAAAAAACTTTTGCATTAGTTGCTTGTAAGGTTGAGAGTCTTCTTCTAGAAACAAGTGCCCGCTTTAGCTTTATGTAAAATCATGTGGGAAACCACACAAAAATGTGTTGTGGATTCTGCTCCAGAGTGGCAAAGCATGGTAGCTATTTGTGGCGAAATCCTTAGGTGCCCTGTACACCATGCAGTAAAATTATATTGGTTTTGCAGAAGCTTTGTGTTAGGTTGCTAAAATCTGCTTAGTTACCCAGTGTTTACACCTTTTCATATCATTAGCAACTTAAGAACTGACAGAGCAGCATCGAAAAGTATGTCCTAAAGCCACAGGAAGAACACCAAGTATTCCATTGCATCAAGATGGGGTGTTACACCCCCAAATTAATAAAAATGCAATAAATGACAGAAAGACAATAGAATATTGGCTGCCAGGTGTATCATAAAATTCCAATTTCACACTCTGACACCTTACATTACTGAAGAGGAAGATATAAGCTGGTGCATTGATTAGGAGGAAGCCAAACAAATGATTTCCCCCCTCTTCCACTTGGTACTGTGAAAGATAGCATCAGAGCAGCATAAACATACATTGAAATAGAGAGAGAATGACATCTACTGGCTGTTGGATGCCGGAGTCAAGGATTGCTGGAAGTATTCTTTTTATTTATCTTTATTGCTGGGAGTTTTCTGTGCACACTGATAAAAAGGGCTGACGTGTTTTTGACAGACACAATGAAAACGATGGCGACTTCCATTGTTAATTGTTTAACAATGGAAGTGAAAGTCCTCTTACTTTGCCTAGCCTGAGTTGTTATTTTCACGACTAGGCATTGCATACCCACTGCCTGAGAACATTTTAAATTACTATCAGAAAAGAACAAAATTAAATTTATCATTGGGGAAGTCTATATATTAAGCAGCTTACCTTTACTTTAAAGTATTTGCAGTGTTGCTTTGTAAAAGCAATCCTCCTTAAAGCTTTTCCTTCTGAATGAATTTAGTGCATTAGTGTTAATTTGCTTTCTGTAAAAGACCAACTGCTTTTAGGGAAAATTTGCCTTATATAATCATTCCTTCACTGGCTTTTTCTCCCTCGCCACTGCTTCTCTATATACAATCAAACCATTTTCATTGAAACTACTTGTTTGATTTCAAGTATTCCCTTGCCATTGCTTCTCTTTCTTTCAGTCTCCCATGGTATACCAATCTCAGAAGGCTCAGACATACTTCTGACTGGGTAAGTGAGGAATCTGAAGTTGCAATCCTACACTTAGTTGGAGAAAAGTCCTATTGAGCGCAGTGGGACTTACCACTGAGTAGGCATGCATAGGATTCCACTGCAAATGTGCATGTAATACTTAGATGAGTGTATAGTTGGAGGTAAGTCTCATTGAGTGCAATGGGACACACATACTTCTGTGTAAGTGCATAAGGCTGTATATTGCCTTATCTGAGAATCCATTAGGACTTATTTCTGAGTGGACATGGATAAGATTGGATTGTCAATGGAACAGATATGGATGCAATCTAGTTGCATATTGTGATTGTGAGCACTTATTACTACTAATATTTATTTATATGAGAAATAAAGTAATACCAGACAGTAGAGAAGTTGCCCTTCTTAATGACAAATGCTCTGTTGTCAAGGAATTGTGCCCACAATGCCCACAATCTGCTCTCATCTTTCTACCAAAGTTATCCCTTATTTGTCCTAGAATTCCTTATACTGTACTTTTTACTCTATGCTCAAAGCTTGCAAATCAGGGAAGCTGCAAAGCTTTGGAATGGAGTTCATCTAAGTAAAAAAATGCCCAAAATTAGGTCAGCTTGCACAATGGGACTTCCCCCCCCCCATGTCCTGGGTATTCCCTAAATCTGCTCTGAAGGGTAAGGGGGAAACCCCAAACAGGTTTAAGGGTTGCGTGGAGGCTTGCAGGGGAAGGAGACTGAGGAGTCTCTTGCGAGCAGACCTCATTCTGTGCACTGTGCAGATTGAATTCCACCCTGTACTTTTCTATTCTGAGTGGGGGTTCTGTTGTTGTTTTATATACAAATATGCAATATAGGCAGAGACACATCTTCTCAGAAGAAACCCCCAGTAACTATGTGGCGAACCCTCATAGTCTTTCCCAATATTGTATACAGAGCTGCATGACTTAACATTAGAGTAAACCAAGCAGAATGCGCCTAGACTGCACCTGTTTTTTTCCTATACCACCCAAGTTTATTTTCCTGGGCATGTATAACCACATGGCACATACACAAGGGCATGGAGAATATCAGCATAGTCTGTAAGTGAGGGAAAGACCTCTTGTATATTCCTAAAAATGAAGGCTGTAGAATGGACACTGTTTGGGTTGGGGGCCATATCAAAAGGCACATACCGCGGTACAGTACTTGAATGTTCAATCTAGAAGGATAGCTTAGCTGTGTTCTCCAGCTGCCCATTTCTATTCTGACTTAATGTTTAAGACTATTTACATCCCATTAACTTCACCTCAAATAAAGCTAAGATTTACTTCCTGAAAGGTGCTGATCAGCTTAAATCCTTCCATCTAATCGGACACAATGCAGAATGTGGCTATGAAAATGCTACTTCAATAGCTACTTCTGGAATGCAGTCACAATGTGTGTGTGGAGAGCAGCACTGGTAGTTGCATTGCGTAAAAAAAGAAGTTATAGCCAACATCAAGGAACTGATTTGTGCTGATGCTTAGAATTCTAGAGCAGTCTCCATTTTATTTTCTTTGGTGTTAATGTAACATGTGAATGGTATGCGTTCTGGGGATAAAAGCATTGCCTCCACTTCCACCACTGTTCCCATCACCTTTCATGAGTTGGAAGGCATACTTCTGACACAGGGAGACTCCTGTAGCCATGGAAGCTCTCTGTGCATTTTAGAAACCTGGAAAATCAGGGTTCCAAAATGTTTGAGAAGACTCATTGAGTACAGGACACTCTCCAGTTTGGAAGTTTGCTCTCCAAGTCATGGAATGTGACAGGAATGGTGACGGGAGAGTTGCTAATCCACTTGTTCTCGTGTCCCCTCCCTCATGTGTTTACACCTGAAGAGTTAGGCCTCTTTGATAAAAATTGATGGACTCATGCTCCAGAATAGAAATGCAGATCACGATATTACACTTTGTTTATAATATTATCACACTTCAGAGTCACAACTTTCAAAAGGATTGCATGATCCAGGATTATCTCAATGAAAGCTTATTTTAATCACATTAAGCAATTATTCTCTAATCTTTTCCTCTAAGCTCTACCAAATTGTGATTTCAATATTGTCTCATTGCTCATTTCTGTTAGACTTTGGGTAGGAATAAGCTACCACTTTCTCCACTTAAAAACCTATCTATTATGGCTTCAGTAATTATTTTTGTTGGCTTCACCCACTCAGAAAGACAGGTGTTTTGGTGGCTCAGGACTTCATGGTTGCCATGACAATCAGCGTGCTACCCCAACATCATGTCAACAACTCAATGGCAGGCCATATCTTGGTTCTTGTCTTCTCAAGCAGGCAAGAAGAGGGTAATTTAAAAGTGTGGATTGTAACATGAGTCCCTTGTTGTGATGTGATTTAGACTTTCAGTGGCTTCCTCCATCCACAGAGTGGACCTCTAATTTTCAGCGGCTGATGGATCCAATTGGTTTTCAGACAGTTCAGGGGATTTTCTGGCTGATATGATTGGTGCTCCTGTCAAAGCCCCGGTTGCTTTGTGGAATACATAGGTGAGCCAGGATGTTGACACATTGCCCCTAAGCACCCTCTCCCACTTGATAAAGGCTGATTGGCTCCTTGGTACACACCACAGCTGAGGCCAATGAAAAATCCTACTTTGAACACAAGTGGAGAAAAACTCCAGCCAAATGCAACCAATCATTGCTGAGTTCTCGAGCCTATTGAGGAGAAGTAAAGACAGCAAAAAGGTACTATGTTGTTTCTATTGCATCCTCACTGTGTTGTTCAGTTGTAATGATGGGTGCTAGTCTGGGCTTTTTACATGCTTTATATCTATGGATCGTGGTATTAGAATAACTGGCATGAATTTAATTACAGTATTTAGATATGGCCCTTATATCTGTGACCCTGGCACTAGCTCCTATCTCCTAGTTAACCTGGAAAGAACAACTAACTTCCTGGTCCTAATCAAAACACTAATCCTCATATTAGTTTGCTGCTTAACAGCCTCCTATAGACAGGAACCAGACTGCAAACAAATGACAAAGATTTATTGGAAGGTAAATATGTGATTCCCATGGACTGCAAAAAGATCAAACTTATCCATCCTTAAAGAAATCAGCCCTGAGTGCTCACTGGAAGGACAAATCCTGAAGTTGAGGCTCCAGTACTTTGGCCACCTCATGAGAAGAGAAGACTCCCTAGAAAAGACCCTGATGTTGGGAAAGATGGAGGGCACAAGGAGAAGGGGACGACGAAGGATGAGATGGTTGGACAGTGCTCTTGAAGCGACTAGCATGAGTTTGGCCAAACTGCGGGAGGCAGTGAAAGATAGGCGTGCCTGGCGTGCTCTGGTCCATGGGGTCATGAAGAGTCGGACACAACTGAATGACTGAACAACAACAACAAATAGTGATTCAGAAATCATAGAGATGTGGTCTTCCCAAATTATGGTTGTGTCCTCTTTGGTTCAAACCTATTACACAAAACACAGTAGTACACCAGAAGGAACAAACAAACAGCTCAAAGGACTTGGTGTCATGTGATTCACCCACTAAGGAAGCCCCACTCCCTGAGGTTTGGTTGGCTTCCACAAGTGACTGAGTCTTTCATGTGGCAAGAGTTGCCTTGTAGAACTTTGGTAGGAACAACCCCTACCTTGTTTCAGACATCTACTAGATAGGCCTTCACAATATGAATTTTTATTTAAACCAACCAGTATGTACCGGTACTAACATTTTTAATTATGATTTTTATAGATATCAATTCAATCTTTCCCAAACATGAGGGTGCATTTCTTTTTCATCCCCACGCCCACTTGCCAAAAATGTATCAGCCAAAAATATTGCACATCCCAATATCCAAATTGTGGAAATAGTGATAACTTAAGGCTTTTTGTGTGCACATGATGTAAAGGAGTGGGATCACAGCACCATACATCACAATCTCCAAGCATTATGATTTTTTCTAATCACAGGCAGAAGAAAGCATTGGAACAGAACATCTGGCACAGCAATTTGTGGATGAGATACCGAACTGAACAAAATTGAAACGGAATCTTCAGTTGTGCCAAAAAATCATGGTTGGTGAAAATGCCAAGGAGGACTGAAACTCTCTGACAGTTTATGCAGAACTCGGGTGGTGGTGGGGGAATCTTCTGATAAATTTTGCCTCAGCCCTTTGGCTCAGTCATTTGGGAGGAAGATGTTACCTCTGGATCTGGCTGGTGGAATGCCCAAGATGCATACACATCTCACATCATTCATGTTTGTGCAGTTGAGCCTGGCTGGTTTCTATGCATTCCTACCTGAATTCTGGTCAACAGATCATTTGCAATACAATCTTACATGGCACACAGTAGACAATATCAACAGAGACAACATCTCAAACCCTGTGTCCTCATAGACTTCAGTTTATTTTTCAGGCTGGGAGGCAGGTTTTTCAGGCAGATTACTTTTCACTTTTTCCAACCCAAATTTCTCTTATGGTTGCATAACTCAATGTGATTTAATGCCAAATAACAACAAAGAATATATGCAAAGACCAACAAAGGATAATGTGTTGCAACATTGACTCTGCATCTCAGCATCAAATGTTTGATGTACCAACAAGATGATATAGTTGGTAGCATATGGTGATGGCCGTAGTGGTACATTCATTTATGAAGGTCATCTAAGTTATTTCAGAGTCCTTCTGATATTTTCATGCATGAGAAGAACATCTCCCCCTCATTCCCCTAATGGCACTTCATAAATCTGTGTCAGTGTTTTTGAAGCTGACTAGTGCTCCCTACTTCAATCACCTATTTCATGATACATTCCTTGATTAGCATACTTCTCAAATCTCACAGCATTCTTGAGAGACTCCTGGCTTCTCAGCCTCAGTGAATGCTTAATATTATCTTATAGATAAAAGCTAAAACACTGGTAAGATGTTTTTTATGCCTAGAGCAAATTTTGAAACCTATATTTTCAAACATTATGATGACTTCTGAAAGTGCATAAGATATACGTTCTCCTAGTTTAATTGAAGAATAACATAAGTACTGTAGTTTTACTAGCAAATGACTATCAAAAAAGCCAATGCATCTCTCCACACATCCTGCCCTGTATTCTATGTTTGTGGTCACATTAGAGTGTGACAGAACCACAGAGTTTGCTATGGTCCCTGGAAACATTTTCAAGGTGGTGGGGCAGAGACCTCAAGGCAATCCAATATTACATTAAAAGTTAAATTTAAGAGGGACTCTACTGAAAAAGGCTTCATCAAGACTATCGGGGTGCCAACTAGAATACAATATGGGGGGAGGCAGATAAGCCCCGCCACACACAATCGATCACATGATGCTGTGCACACACACCACTTGAATGGCAATGCCCATCAACTGAGGGGGCTGGCCCCCTCAAATATTTTATTGGGAGAGGGGACAAAGGTTCCCTAGGAGTTGGCTCCTATGAAAGACTATTATAGAACAGAAGAACGAGAAGCTCACTTTTCCATCACTGAAAGTAGTATGACTTTTGCCAACCTGCAAGTCACAAATACACATGCCCTTCAGAGGGGGATAAACAGCCTCACCAAGACATCGCTCTACCCATCTTGTCAGTCAAGAATAGAGGTTTCTCATGCAATGGTTTAAGGTTTCAGTGGCAGGAGAATGATCTTGTTGTGCCCCATTCTCCTGCCCCCTGCTTTTAAAGTTCTGGTTGTCAATGCACATAACTGCAGCAGCTTTAATATGGTTCATAAAGCAGTGGAGTATAAATGAGGAAATCATGGCATCTCTAGACTGGTATCGATTGTTATATCATAGTATATAACTTCAAATGTAAAGCAAAATACTTTGAACAGTGGTTTGCCTTTCAATATTTATCTCAATAGCTGGAAGAAAATTACTTTTTTCTTGACCTTCCATATTAGGTAAACATTGCATGTATCACTTATTGATCTTAGGCATTTATAGCATAATAGAAAGGACAGGCAATATACCCAGAAGGCTTAGACGTCTAAAGAAGTTATAAATGAAGTTATCAGTTATCAATGATGGAATCTTTCTCTGATAGGCATGATGCCAATTTTTATTCAGAAAATGAGTGGAATTCTGAAATCATCTAATGTCCCAGTTCAAAGAGTCTTTATGTGCACCGAAGGGCAATTGTTTTCCCCTTTATGCTTTGCACAGCAATTCTCAATGTTCTTTTGCAAACTGTTTGCAAAGTTCCCAAAACTGTATTTTTCTTTTGCCTGTGGCCTAAATCTGTACAATTCTTTTGGGCCCCAAAGTTAAAATACCCACGTTTAAGGAGATAAACTCATTGACCCTGATAAGGTGACAGACTATGGTTGTTGTTCTCAACATCAATCCTGGATGACCCTACTTTACCAGAAGCTCCAGCACATGAGAAGTCCATCTTCCCACCATCTCAATCATAGCCCCTCTTGTTCACTCCCCCCCCCCCAAAAAAACGAAACAGCCCCAAACATTGCAATATTTCCATAAGGGAGTCGTTCCCATTGCATGATAACTTTGGCTGTCCTTTTTTGAATATTTTCTAGCTCTTTGTTGTTGTTCAGTCGTTCAGTCGTGTCCGACTCTTTGTGACCCCATGGACCAGAGCACACCAGGCACGCCTGTCTTTCACTGCCTCCTGCAGTTTGGTCAGACTCATGTTGGTAGCCTTGAGGACACCGTCCAAACATCTCGTCTTCTGTCGTCCCCTTCTCCTTGTGCCCTCAATCTTTCCCATCATCAGGGTCTTTTCCAGGGAGTCTTCTCTTCTCATGAGGTGGCCAAAGTATTGGAGCCTCAGCTTCAGATCAGTCCTTCCATGGTTGCATAAAGGAAATGTGATAATCAGAGTTTTATTTTCACTTTCTTTCCTAATGGTCCCTAAAATGGAATTTGCCTTTTTTTGCAGCCACTACACACCATGCACCCAGTTTGGACAGATCCCTTTGGAGCTGCTTGCAATTCATTTTGATTCTATTACCCTAAACAGTTTGGTGTCATCAGCAAACTTGGGCACCTCACTGCTCACCCCTAATTCCAGATCATTTATGAGCAAGTAAAAAAGCAGAGGACCCCAAATATAGATCCTGCAGGGCCCCACATATAACACTCTAGTCACAGAATTCCTCACTTCCTGCTCTTTAGAATCACAGAGTTGGAAGGGACCATAGGAGCTAACTCCTAGGGGCATAGGTTCCCTTTGCCTATTTGAGGGAGCTCCCCCCCCCAGCAAGTTGATGGACATTGCCATTTACATTGTGTGTGTGCATGCCACACCATGTGATCAATCATGCGGGGCAGGGCTAAGCTGGCACTCCAATAATTTATTCAAGTTGGCACCCCTGGAAGGGACCATGAGGATCATCTGTTCCAACCCCCTGCAATGCAGGGAAATGCAGCTGTCTCATACGGGGATCGAACCTGCAACCTTGGTGTTATCAGCACCACGCTCTAACCAACTGAGCTGTATTTAACTAGTTACTGATCTGTAAGATCCTTTGTTTATTTCACCACTTCCTATGAAACATTAAAAACATATATAAAACGACAGGTGCAGACTGAGAGAAGATTCCCTACTGAAAATATTTGTTGAAAAAGTAAGACCTTCAAGAGGCACTGACAATATATTAGAGGTGGCAGCGGATATATAACAGGAGGGAGTTTCAAAGGGCCATCACACTTAAGACCCAATATCTATGTATTACAGAATAGACTTCCTGATGAGGTGGAATCTGCAGAAGGGTCCCTTCTACAGAGCAGAGTGACCAGTAGGGTATATAATGGGTGAGATGTCTTAAATTATACCTAAGGTTTACCTAAATTATACCTTTACCTAAATTATACCTTAAATTATACCTAACCCTTTATATGTTGTCAACTACAACTCCCAGCAGCTCAGATAGTATGGCCAATGATCCCAGATTTTGAGTGTTGCAGTCCAACAACATCTTGGGTGGGGGACACAAACACATACACACCACACTGGCTATGTCTGTTTTAGGTTATGAAAAGCAGAACAGTCTAATAAGAAAGGCAAATAAAATGAAACCTACAACAACAAAACAATTCTATGTCTTTTTCATCGTTGGGTGTGTCAGCCTAGTCTGAGACATTGTCAATTCCCCATGACATACATTCTGTAATTAGCTATTTTATTTGCAACAGAGACACCATTTTGTTTTTCAGAATGGTAATTTGACGTAGGCTCATTTGTATTCTCACTTTTTAAGGCTTGATAGTTCTGTTTTCTATGACTCATCGTCCATTTATCTACAACAATGCAGATATATAGGACTGTAGTCCTGTTACTTTGTATCAATGCAATGGCCCTTTGTTAGAGTGGACATAAAATCAATCCAGCAATAAAGGAGTATAACAAAAGCAATACATATTCATCCAAAGACCAGCATTTGCTTTTAATTTCCCATATGCCTCTCAGGGAGCTCTTTCTCATCCACTTTCATCCATAAGCCACTGAAGCCAACAAATATAGATAAAATCTATTTGGCTTCCAAGTTTTAGTCTTCTGTAAGGGTTGGATCTGTGCTTAGCGCGAAAATCCAGATCACCCCTCCTGCAAAGTGGTAGGGCACCTTCAGCAGAAAGTGGGTCAAGCAGGAAAACTGGGCCCAATCCAGACCCATTCACTGTGCCAGTTCTAACCTGGTACAACAATCATGCCAAGATTGTCCCCAGTCCCAAGCTATTAGGCTTCTGCAGGCAGAATATTCAACATAGCATGACATTCGATTCCACCCTAGGTTTCCAGAATAAGTTTGTGCTGTATGTAACTATAGTCTTCCATTGCTGTTACGAGCTGTACACAACTGATGTATACTGTCCTTAGGTGGGTTGCAATAGCAGCACAACCAGATTCCATATAGCTGCCCACACCTGGATCACTGTCCAGATGTGGTATAAACATTTTTATACCGTTTTCTAGATGATTTATGCTCACCAGCTATATGCTTTATATATTGTGGCACATAAGCCAATAAATAAATGAATGAGGGAAAATTAAGTGGGTCTTGAAATGGATGTGAGAGCTAAAGGTGCAGCTCAGGTCTGAAAAAGTTGAAAGTATAATAGCAATCTTCCCCCCAACCTGTTGCCCTCCAGATGTTGTTGGACTTCAAGTCACATCAGCCCCAGCCAGCATGGTCACTGGTCACTGGTGATGGAGTTAAAGCTCAACATCTGGCAGGCACCATGTTTCAGAAGGTTGATCTAGGTCATGTCACACAACGCTTCTTGTGACAGTTCCAAGTATATCTTGCTTCCTACCCAGGTTGTGTGTATCACCATGACTTTCTCTCTTTCACCTGGCATTTTTCTTCTTCCAGGACTGTTATCTTATTTTCCCTTGCTAGAATGCAGAATAAAAATCTGCCCCCCCAAAAAAAAAGCATGATCAGAAATACAGCCACTTTAAACCCATCAAAACATTGTGGACGATGGCAGTATTCATCATGATGGTACTAAATCTTACTGCTTCCCATAGCAACACACCGCAGACTTTGCTTGTCCAATTCAGCTATAATATTGATTTAACTGAACCAAATAAAAAGGGAGGGGGGATCTCCTGGTGCGTCTGGTCTAGCATTATGTTCACATTTTATTGTGTTATTTCCTTAGGAACCATCAATCTCCAGCAGTATATATTGTATGAATGGCTCTGAAATGACAACGCTGATATTTGTTTGTGTTCTGAACACATTTATCCAGCATATGTATACTGAGATGTTAGACAATGAGCACCATATTCTTAAACTGAGAATGTGTGTGTGTGCCATATGCTGCTGCTGAGTAACGTCCTGCTGAAAGAAAAGAGAAATATTGAAACACACACACACACTGCATATTTATCGACAGCAAATCAATGAAGTGGAAAACAGATGTCCAATCTCAAATAAATGTCAGATGTCAGTTCTGGTAATATAGAACAAACTGCTTTTCATATTTCAAAGGAGTGCCATTATGTGCTTGTACTAAAATGTGTTAATATATGTTCCTCTTCAACAGAGTGAATCCATGACAGCATCCAGTCATCTGCTGCCTTTCTCTGAGCAAAGCAACTGTTAGTTTCTTTTCAGCACTGTTGGTCTTGTAGAGAAAATACAATGTGACCAGGGAACCCCATGTCTTACATCTCACTATTGCTGAATGCATTTATTCATTTATTTGAGAAAACTTATTTTAAAACTTATTTGTCAATTCGACATCACACACTATCTGAAGTGGATGATAGTGTGGTGAGATCAGAAGTTGCAATGTACTTGGCACAAACAATACTGGAAAATACAATCGTGAATTCGTGACCAAAGTAAGAAACAGGAAGTCCAGAATTTGCAACATCCCACCTTTCTGAAATTCCACACCAGAGGCAATATGCTTCTGACTATCAGTTGCTGGGGTGTATAAATGGGGAAGGTGCTGTTGCGCTCAGGTCCTGCTTGCAGGCTTCTCATAGGCATCTGGTTGGCCACTGAGAGAGAACAGGATGCTGGAACTAGATGGCTTTTTGACCTGATTTAGCACTGTTCTCTTTATGTGGGGGTCTCGGAGTGTGTCTGAGAGGGAGTTGCATGCATGGGGGCTGGGGAGTTTAGAGTGATGGAGTTCCAAGAAACATTTGAAACAAATGAGACTTTTAAAAAGAGAGTGGACTTTTCTTAAAATGCAATAGAACCAGACTATAGATGCCCAACACCAAAAATGTTGCCAAACAGTTTTTAGAACAGACTTACAAGGGAACGTCAACAAGTGCTGGAAGCATCCTGTAGAAACCAATTAATTCCTCAGATTGATAGTGTAAATAAGGGATGGGAATTCTGTGGTCCTCCAGATGTTGTTGGACTTCAGACAAATACACAATTATAAATTGCCACTAGCTTAAGGTTAAAGAGATATTTAAGTGAATGCAGAGGCTCTGGTTTGGCTAGAACTCCTGATCTATTTGATGGGAAGCCATAAGAGCTTCAGTAGTATTAATGATCCCCACCTATTGTGGGAGGATGTGTATGTGATGCTGAACAAGATGATCCATTAGATCACTTGCAAATCTCATATTCATTTTGAGGGTCTTTAGAATAGTATTGCTTCTAGCAAATATATTAATCAAGTGACCCTGGATTTGGCAGAGCAAATGTCAAATAAACATTTCTCAGGGTTGCAATTACTACAGCTCCCATTCCCCTGAAACCATTAATCTATATTCACCACCATGATTTAGCTAATGACAAATGCTTTCCCCCAGCTAGTTGACCTTTCCATGTTTTATGTCTCTGACATGACGTTTGCATCTTCAGTGAGAGAATAGTCATCCTGGCCCTGGATACCCACAAAGGCAAACTCTCTCGTGGTGGCATCCCTGCATTGGAATTCCTTCTCCAGAAAGGCTAGCACAGCACCCACCAGGCTACATCTTGTCCTGGTCATATGAGTTTTTGATTAACGTAACTGGTGATTTACCTTTTAGCGCTGGGTTTACTTTTTTAATGCTCACTGTAAATGCTCACTGGACAGGACAGGGTGGCAGTGAGGTCAAGATTGCACTGATACACTGGCAAGAGCACTAAAGCTGGCTCTGCTGGTGCAGCTCCAACCTTCCCGCTGTGCTGCCCTGGCCTGGTAAGCCACAGTGACATCCGTGTCAGGAGAATGGCTCCATGGCTCTGCCTTACCACACTGACTTCTGGCTGGCTGCGACCTGCAATACCGAGGGAATAGGATTTTGTATCCATGGTCCACCCACAGTGACTAAAAAGCACTGGGTGACATTTTCTTTGCCGGCTGGGTATTTGCAGTAGCATATTAAAGTAGTCAGGGCAGGAGTCATAAACCAAAATTCTTTATGAGGGATGTGATTTAAATGTATGGTGCAGCCAGAGTGTGGGAAAAGTTGGTGGTGCTCACATACCCTGAACAGAAAAATGAATGTGAAACTTTTTAAAAATTATGAGAGCAAATTTCTGAGAGGTTTTTTTTAAATAATAATAATAATAATAATAATAATAATAATTCTCTACTCCCCCTTTTTAGTATTTTATCTAAATACCCCACATTCATGATATGTCTTTATACAACAATTAAAAGTAAAAGATGGGTGTTGTTTGTTTGTTTGTTTTTCCAAATGACAGCTTTCTGTCATAAAAACAAGGCAATCTTATGGTGGGGTTATATATAAAATTAATTACGTAAGACTAGATTGTGTCCATTCTTGCTGTACTTTGGGGGATTCAGAGAGAGGTTGTACTTTGATGTGCTCTCATACAATTCCACAAGCCAGCTAAGTTAAAGTACTCAAGTTTTAGCCAGTATTATTTAGTTCTTCAACTTAACAGGATTGTGGATTGGGCTGTCAGCCCCCTAACGTGCTTTTCCTGCTGACATGACTTTTTAAAAACCACTTATTCTTCTGACCTAGCATTTGTAGAAGCTACAGTGTCACTGAAGTGAAATTGTCCTTAGTGATCCATCCAAGCTCAGTTGCAACAAATAAAACTTCAAGAAAGAAAAAAAGGATTGAAGCAAGCACATCTAGATTTTTCTCAATATTATATTCTCTCCCAGTGGTATTCTCTGTGACACTGATACAAAATCCATTTCCAAAGGTTATAGCAGAATAGATGAATCATTAATTAACCATATGTTTGAACTAAGGTGAAGCTTCAGTTGGAATAAGTACCGGTAGTCATATTTTTGCTTGCCCCCCAAACTCAAAGTGGAGAGTGACTTCCGTGGTTTCTCGGGGTTCACTTCCCTTGCAGTGAAGGTCAACAGAGACTGTAGTATCTTTAGGATATATTGTTTTATTTATACTGAGCATAGGCTGGAAGGACTCACAGCATTAACACTCCAAAGGGTCATGCTTCCCTATTAGATTCAAAGGGAAGTCCTACTCCACCCCAAAGCTGTGGCTTTGGGACTCAGCCCAAAGAGTTCAAGCCTCTTTGTGTTTCCTTTCAGCATTAGCCAAATCTCACCCCAAATACTACTCTGCTCCGTATACAACCTGGGACCGAAAACAAAGGACTATGAGGCTCTGGGCAAGAAGATGAAAGGCATTGAGGCACAGGTCAAACGGTGGCTTCCCAGGTATGACTCAATCTCTATTGTGTGTACTGCATAATCCCTCCTTCTACCTGGCCAACCCCCTTGGCAACACCTCCCCAGCTGGGATTGGGCGGCTGCTAGAGTAGGTGGAGTCCACAGGTATCCCAACCTGGGGAAGGTAAGCCAGACCAACTACCAGGAGCTGCCACTGTGATCCAATGGGTTTCCTCGCGACCTCGCAACATGCACACCCCATTTTATGTGGGGAACGCTCATTGCCGAGGAAGAGAGACGAAAATACTGGAAGTAAACCATTGGCTGCACAGATGGTGATGTCAGGAAAGGTTTTGCTTCTTGGGCCATGGTTTCTGCAATTGGCAATAATGTGTTTTCTAAGAGTCTTCTGACCCTGATCAGGAGAGCTTTAAACTAAATCCTAAGGGGGAGGAAGATAATATTAAAGACAATAGACGAATACCTGGTGCTGGGGACAATCGTTTCATTGATGCACAGGAAACTGAGGGGGTGGCTGCTACAGAAATGTACTGAAGGACAGGAAACTACAAGAAGGAAACAGCTGAGGGGAATGACTTGTGGCTGTCTAGGGATTGAGGATGCCACCCTCCAAGCCAGGGCTTGGTTCCCTGTAGTGTTGAATCATGCCTGACTATATTCCTGTTGGAAGAGCCAAATGCCATGGAATTTTTCCTGCAGTTATATCTTCAGCTGTTCACTTCCCCACCCCCCACCCCAAGCCTATACCTTCCTCTCAGTAGGAAGGCATATCTTTGTATGTTGAGAGAGGAGGTGCGCCCTCCAGTCTGAACTTAATTGCTGGGGAAACTTCCTGCAAGTACACACAATGGCGTGAGCTGACAACAGGCACCTCCTCACCTCTCCAGACATTCTGCTCAATGTGCAAAAGTCAGAGGTGGAACTGGTAGGTGTGAGAATACTGGCCGTGGGACCAGTACACGGGGCCTGCTCATCCTTCCACTTATTATTTGGAATCTTTGAGGAATAATTTATCAAGGAGGCTCACATGGACATTTGTGAACACGTGGAGGTACTCCACCATGTATTCATCGCCAATCTGTGTGCATACTGGAACTGTGGTAATCTCAAAAGACAGTTGGGTAGAGACAATACTTAAAAAACTGAATCCAGCTGTATTAAGTCACCACAAAACATTTAACTGAATTCTTTCTATCTATAAAAGAAGTTTCTTTTACAATGTGTTGCTATTGATAGGTATTCTTCACTCTGCTTTGCCATATTTCTATCAGTTGAGAAGATGGTTTCTTGCAGTAAGAAATAATCCATACTGTTCAAAAGGGCTTTTCTTTCTTTCTTATCTTCTGTACTCTGCTGTTCTTAATCCTTTAGGATGTTTCAACTTGACTCCGTCTTTTTTCATGTTGTTTACTGAATCTTAAGTTCTCAAAGCAAACTGAAAACCTATGAAAGGGTTTCATATGTCCTGAAGGAACGTGAAGTACTCTTGCCAATGACAACAACAGAGAAAATGGTAATGAGTAAATGGGACAGTATGGGATTTGTTTGTTATTTGCAAGTGTTCCCCACAGAAATGACAACTTTGGAGAAAATGACGCCACCTAAAACCAACCATTCAAGAGGTTTGTGTGGAAGGCGCTTGTCTATCTTGAAATGCCTTGACGGTTGATAGGCATTTGGTGATTAGTTACAAGATACAGATGAAAACTTAGTGTCTGAGATCAATGGAGGTAAGCAAATTGTCCATTTATTTCATGGGTCCACTCATTGAATATCAGACTCAGTTGAATATCACCCATAATTGGTTCGGCAGAGTATTCTAATTTTGTTTAGCTCTTTACTAGTTGAAGTGCCTATTTACTTTACAAGACTACTAATTGTTTCTTATTTTGTAGTGATCATTTAAGATTAACAGTGACCATTCTTGGGCCTCCAAGCACAGTGTAGACTTGGGGAACAAATAATTATACTGTGTGCACTAAAAAGTGTGCATCAATATCAAAAAGATGAAATAGACATGCAGACCACCTTGTTTCATAACAGCTTTTTACACACAAACTTTCCCAGAAGATAATAGCACTGTCAAAACTTTGCTGCATATTCGCTTCCCAGATCATCGAGGCACTTTACTTCCATGGATACAAAAGTACACCTACCATACAGTACGCTGCATATCAAATAAGGCCAACAGGTGCATCACAAAAAGATATGGAAATGTATTGGAGAAACTTCACTTGTTCAAGGTTTGTAAACTACAAACCTTGCTACTGGCAGAGTTAAAAAGCCCGGGACTGAATTACCTCTTCTAAATGAGTCAAACCTGACTTTGCAGATCAGGAACATTTTACAATGTTCAGGTAGGTAGCCGTGTTGTTCTGATGCAGTTGAAATAAATTTTAAAAAATGTAAATTAAAAATTTAAAAAGAGCCTAACAGAGGACATCCTCCTCTGTTAATCATCTTTTAAAGTCATCCAAGTGGATGGTGGCCACCAGTATATCTTCTGTTAGCTTACGAAGTCACCTGGCTATCCACGTGTGGACAGAAGAGGAATAAACGTCAAAACCATAGATTATTATACACTCCAGGCACTTACATATTTGACATGTCCGTGTGGTAGAGTGTCTTAAATCTCCCATGTTGGTAATTAATGCCCCATAGGCATCTGTTTTCCTTGGAAAAAAATACACAAACCATGAAAACATTAAATCTGATTATAATTATTTCCATTTCTGGGGCATGGCCTTTTCATAAATAATTATGTCTCCATGTAAAACTGGCAGGCTTTAAACTCTCACCATATCATTCATAATAATGAGTAAGATAATAAGCCACAAGCCAAACTTTCACATGCTCATTAGTTACAGAAGGCTAATTAGGACTTTAACCAGAAATGCCACTAAGCATCATGCTCACAGAGGTAATTACAGAGCTGAAGTCATTAAGACAGCAAAACACCCATTGGCCTACCAAAAGTGCTCGCGCAACTAGCAAAAGATGACAAGAGCTTGCAAAGCCACCTTCCCCTTTTAACAAATTTGAAACGTGAAATTGCATGACTGTAAGTCACTTATGCTAAACGAATGGACAACATAGGGCAGAATCCTTTCTTACATGGACACAGCACCCACAGGCAAAGGAATTGCCATAGGACAAGAAGACAGAGGCCTCTCCTTGCCTGCTTCCCTTGACATGTGGACAAGTGCACTCAATACACCCATCTCATTTGTCCTGATTGAATGTACAGGGCCAACTAGCTGAAAGGTATATATTTGGCCTCCCATTTGGCATGACAGGGAAGGAGGGGGAAACAGGGATCTGTATACAAGCACTGAATCTAGGCAGCAAAGCAAAATCTCATTAAACCTTGTAGATGTTTATTCTTTGCCACTGCATATATTGAGATATTCAAGTGGAATCTAAAGCCCGATATGGAATCAGAGCTTGCTATATTGTCCTTGGAAACCTGGCTAAATACTATCAATTCTTTTTAGAAACAAATTTCTGAACCGTTGAGTGGACTGCCTCATTTCCTGTTCTCCTGTGAGTTTTCCTAAAATTCTGCAATCAGAGGATGCACAATTTGATGCAGCTTTCCTGTCCTTTAGTTCATTTGCAGGTCCCCTTCTCTGTTTGTCTATGCACTGGAGGTGGGGGGGGGGAGACTTCGAAGGGATTGTATGCATGATTGGAACCAAGGACAATGTATGGAGGATTTTAAGGATGTGCATATGCATTCCTACACAGTGGTAAAAGACTATACAGATAATCTTATAAGTGGATGTATGGTCACTGATGGACAAATATGTCAGTTTGGGTTTCTCTCAGCTTTGCATTTTCCCAATCTTAAGTTCATTTCACCACATTTCAGCATCAGAATTTTAGTGTGCATTGCTCCTAAAATATACATTTTTGTGCCTACACATCTGTTTTGCAATATTGCCTAATATACACATTTCTGCAAGCAATTTTGCACTGTACAGATCAGTCAGCAGACTGGGCTGGTACTCAGAGCCAGACGGGCATTGTTCCAAATTTGTCCAACCCCCCCCCCCAAGTTCACTTCAAGTTTTTTTTATAACCAGGGCTTTTTTCAGGTGGAACTCACCGGAACGGAGTTCTGGCACCTCTCAGGTGAGCACCATTGCCATTATAAGAAAACAAGGACACATTCATTGTGAGTTCCTGCACCTCTTTTTCCAGAAAAAATAGCACTGTCTATAACTAAGAATTAGAGCCTGGGCTTGCATTTTTCCATGCAGGCTGTTCCTTTAAGGAACCTGAGCCAGCTTCCCCCTGTCTGCTTTCATACTTACCTTCAGTCCAGGGCATGGTGTTGGTTGTCATCTCCTTCCTCCATAATATTGGTGTTGCTGTTACAGAATGCAGTAGAGAGGAGGATGGGAGCAAAATTAGAATTAGTTGGCTCTGCCTGTAGCTGACCTACAGTTGGCCTCTCTGCCTTCTGCCCTGCAAATTCCACCAAAATTGGAAGCCTTACAATGGAGGGGGTATATAATTCACACAATATTGCCTATTAATCATTCAGCATTCACTTTGCTATGCTTACTAATTTACAAAATTAGCAATGCGGTGTGATCCTAAAGAGCATTATACGTGCTGTTGGTTACAATAATGTACATTCTATGCTTCATTTACATAATTAGTTATACCTGTTGCTAGTCGTTCCTTTCACCTTTTGTTATTGATTGAATTTTACTTCATAGGTTGAATGAAATTAATCCTACTGAATTTCAGGAGATCACCATTTAGAAACCAAGAGTGGTATTCAGCTATATTTTACTCAGTGTAGACCCACTGGAATTACTGGACCTAACTTTGTCAAGTTGATTAATTTCTATAAGTCTAATCTAAATAAAACTCAGTTGAATACCACCCTGTTAGTCATGTGGTATATATTCTAAGCCTGGGCAAGGGGAAATGCCTCTGTCTTCCTAGGGTTCAAGCTCAGTTTATTGTCCCTCTTCTAATCCACCACAGTACCCAAACATGCAGGATAGACATGTATAATCTGCACGTGAGGTCACTGAACCCCTCTGTTGGTTGAACCAAGCTTTTACTACCATAAACTGCATGGGCTGCTCATTGGGAGATGATTTTATATGGGGAAACAGTGTTGGGCCATAAGAAATGCTCAAAACAAAACAAAACCTTTATATAATCTACTCTTCACGTATCTGCAGAAACTGTAAAATCCGATTTTATGCTGCAACTTCTTGATCACATAAAGATTACTATTTTAAAAGTGTTCATGTGTAACTCAGACTGGTGGGTGGAAGAAATGAAGGAAAGGAAGGAAATGGAAGCTGTAACAAACTGTGAATGCAGTTTAGAAACAGAACAATTATTGAGAAATCCAAATGCTTCTGTTTCCACTCTTGAAACAAGATAGGGTGATCTGCAACTCCAAAATGCAGGAAGAAATTTGGAGAAGACTTTTGGAAACATCATGCATTGAAACAGCTTGAAAAACCAGTCCTTTACTGGTTTTCTTATTTTTTTTTTTCCTTAGGAAAATGGAGGTGGGGGGCTGGAGAGCAATCACTGAAGCAGTATTTGCAATTCTCATGCCTTCTTTCCATTCCTCCTTAGAATACAGCATATGCTGTAAAATGTAGAATGTCTCCAGGGCTCCTGGTCCTGGTTGGCCGGTTGGTTGACTGGCTTATTTATTTACATCTGAAGATAAAGTCCAAATGTCAACAAGAAAATGCAAACAAAGAGCAGAAATGTAACAAGAGAAAAACAGATAAAGGTGTTATCCTGGTTTAAAAATGTTCTTGCAGATTTAATCACAATATATTTGTCCACAAGAAATATACGTTCATTTTATGCTATAATAATCTGGAAGTTTTGTAGAAGTATATATGAATCAAATGAAGATCTATGCCAGCTTTCCCCAACCTGGTGCCTTCCATATATTTTTTTGGACTTGAACTCCTAATATGCCCAGCCCAAATGAATGCCTTAACGGGTACTAATGGGAATTGTAGTCCAAAATGTATGAAGGGCACCAGGTTGGAGAAAGCTGCTTTATACCATGGATAGGCAACACAATTCCTTTGAAATATTTGCTGAACTCCAACTCCCATCAGTCCAAGCCAGCATGATCTATGGTCAGGTGGAGTTATGAGTCCAAAAATACCTGGAAGACATCACATTGGTGACCCCTGCGCTACACAGGTGGCATAAATCTGGGTATGTTTTCTAGTTCAGTCTCTGGATGTGTTGTTTTGTTGTTGTTGTTGTTGTTGTTGTTGTTGTTGTTGTTGTTCCAGGTTAGTCTTTCTTATGATCAAGTGGCTTTTCAACCTCCCAAGAGCTTTGCAGGCCTGGGTTCATGCCTATTAGCAAGAGCTCTTCACAATAGCTGCTCCTCCTTCTGTTTATGGATCATTATCGCGGAGCCCACATTTGTCACAGCCAATGAACCGTTGCACTGAGAAATGAGGCCATGGCTTCTGCTAGTCATCAGCCTGTTGTGGCTTTGAAAGACTAATCAAAGGTATCACATCTGGAGATGCTCCTGTTATAAACTTGGCACACTAACATACTCTTCAAAAAACACCAACCTGACCTGTGCTTTCCATTTTGTCACATCCACTTAATCACTTCCTGGATTACGATGATCTCCTTTTAGCTGGTCCGTGTAATGTGCTTTCCTAAGTGTAATTAAGACAAGTTTAGAATCAGTGTTATTGGGTATTCGTTCACAGTTTAGCTTGATCCAAATGCTATTAAAATCACCATATGTCCCCCTGGCAGCGAAAATAATGCTACTTGACACTGAGATCCCTTTACCTGTCTTCTGAAAATGCAGCAAAAGCTTTTTTTCTCAAAGCCTCCTTTCTAGTGTAATCATTTTTCATGTTGGCATGATATCAAAGGATCTGACTTTACATCTGCAGTTATATATAAATTCCTGGAATTTACTGTTTGGCTGTTAGCACTCATCAAAATGTTGTCTGACAACATTCCTGAGCCTCACATTCATTTTGAAAATAAAAGTGCCCTTTAGAAAGCATTTGACACAAATGGAAATAAACACAACCCAGGCAGATGTGAATGTAAATGGCTGTTTTGTTTCTTTTTTACACTATAAATTAGAAATGAGCTGCATTTTTGTGACTTTGGATTTTCACACTGAAATTTGCATCCTTGATAAAGGAAAAAAGTTATGGTGGATAGAGAATGAACAGACAAAAGGTATTACAGCAAAAATGCACTTCTTAGTTTAGCACAGTGTTTTTCAACCACTGTTCCGCGGCACACTAGTGTGCCGCGAGATGTTGCCTGGTGTGCCGTGGGAAAAATTGAAAAATTACTTTATATATAGTCAATATAGGCACAGAGTTAATTTTTTTAACATTTTCTAATGGTGGTGTGCCTCGGGATTTTTTTCATGAAGCAAGTGTGCCTTTGCCCAAAAAAGGTTGAAAAACACTGGTTTAGCACTAGCAAGTATCTAACAAGGTGAATAAATTGGAATAAAGCTTCTAAGAAGTTGGATAAATATGAACAGTTAAATTCAGTGGAATTGGATTTAGGTGGTCAAATTGAAATGCAAAAAATCACCACCCAAAGTGGGACATCGCTGAAGCAGGCAGCAATGTCAACCTGTTATTTACTTTCACTGTCCTTCTGTTGTCACAGTTATAGTTCGTACAGTTTGGGGCTGGAGCTACACAGACAAAGTGCTCCTGCTGAACACAATAAAAGTTGTCTGTAAGGAAACAAAATGTATTGGTCGCAAGCCCAGGCGAAGTTAGACATGTTTAGACATGTTTACGCCCACTGACTATGCAATATGCAATTGGTGCCCTGGACTGTGGCCTAACCAACGTTGCCATGAAAAAGATTATGTGATTATTGCCTCTGCATAGTAAATAATATACTATCACTATATTTTTTTTCACATCCTTAGGATATGAAACTTAAGTAGTTATTTCATCACCTTCCTCAATTTTTCATGATTTTCTTCTTCACCATCAGTTT
The DNA here is from genome assembly GCF_009819535.1 of Lacerta agilis. Taxonomy (NCBI): domain Eukaryota; kingdom Metazoa; phylum Chordata; class Lepidosauria; order Squamata; family Lacertidae; genus Lacerta; species Lacerta agilis. The sequence goes on from NC_046313.1 coordinate 42,308,752, forward strand.
ACAGTGTATGTTCTCCTTCCTCTTTCTTTTATTTCCTTCGGCCATGTTCTTCCACAAACAGTAGTCCAGCAAAGGCACACAAGCAAAAAATAGCTCAGGATACCCTCAGATCCAGCCCTCCCCTCTGCTGTGCAAAACATTTTATTCTCCTACAGCTGGAAGAAAATGCTATTTTACTTAACACATTTTCTCTACAGGGAAATGTGCAGGTCGTGCGAGGAAACACACACACACACACACACACACACACACACGTACACCTGTGTTTACTATTGTGTCAAAATTACAGAAGAATGCATTTTTCTTCTATTCATCATTGTAGGTATAGAAGGAGAAAAAACTGTAAAAGAGAAAAATACCAGGGGAAGCTAGATATGTGGGGATGGTTACTTGGGGGTGGTGCTGATAACTATGGGATAACTAGATTAGATTATTCTCACCTTGATAGACAGCTGGAATAAAGGCAATAATATAAGAAAATAAATGACAGAAGTATTTTAATTTCATTTTAGTTTAGTAAAAATAGTAGGGTGTTGTTTTTTTTTAAATAGCTCAGTAGGGAGCATGCTTAGACTATTTAAGCACTGCGTTTTCTCAAGCTGAGAGCAGAACTGTTTTCCCTCTGCAGATCTGGGACAAAACGCAATGCGGTGCACAGTGCTTATTATAATTCTATTTTTTATTAACCACTTTATGGGTCAGCACGACCCTGAGCCACAACTAAATTTCTTATTGGATCAGCAGAGAGATACTATTGTTGTTGTGTATTTGGGTTAGAGGATCTTTAGAAACTATATTTTTAGAGATAATGAATCCAAGTCCCAAATATCTACAGGAACAGAAAAGGAGAACAGAACCCATCAGTATAGTGACCTTCTTTTCTTGGTACTTGAAAACAAGTTTAGTTAACCTGGAGGAGGCAAAACTGATGCCAAACAGATGGAGTGGGGAGTGTTTTGGAGAGATTCAAAATCTGCATTAAGGGGGTTCGGCTTCCCAGAAGCAGAAGCTTCCTTGGCATCCAGAAGGATTACAGTTACAATGCTTGGAGTGGGTGGGCGTGCGTTCATTCATGTGTTTTCATCCGCTGCTAATAAAGCACATAGCATATACTATGTTTACTTTCACCTATGCAAGGTTTCAACAGGAGCTATTGCCTTCTTTGGAAGAAAGAAGAATGATTGACGATACTGTACCTTCCTATCTTGCTTTGCTGGAGGTGTTCACATTGCACTCGAGGCCAGGGTGGTAAACTATGGCAGAATGACAGTGTTATTGAACAACAGAAGCCATAAAATGTATCAGTTTTAAAAGAATTAAATAACATCAAGAATACAACAGGGCAGGCCTGGCCCTGCCGTTAAGTAGAGTGAGGTAGCTGCTTCTTCTTCTTTTTGCAGTGTGGCTCTGCCCTGCTCGCTTCAAGTTGCAATATCTTGCTTGCTGTATTTTGAAGTCATTTGTGTGCCTAGAATCTGGCTCCAAGTTTATCTATATTGCATTTTAAGGGCCCTATATTCATTCAGGATCTGTTCAGTCTTTTAAGTTTCTAAATAACCATTTTCACTATTCCATCTCTGGAACAGTTCGTTTGCTTTCTGAGGCCCAGGGCTCATTGCCCCAAACTGTGAGGAAAATGAGAGCCATAACGATAAAGTAAATGCTGGTATTAATTCTCAGATATCAAGTTCTTCCCTTCAATCTCCTTTAATTCTAGAATAATTTCCTCTGGAGATTCCAGGGCTAAAGAAGCATTCAATTGAGCAGGGAGCTGGAAAACAATTTATCAAGTAGTAGAAAAACACTTTCATGTGACAAGTTTAACAAAGCAAAGCCTTCCATTCAATTTAGTAGTCCAGGTGTTTGAACTACTATTCACTGCAAAAGTCCTCATTGTGACCCTGCAGAAAATCAATGGCCAATTCATTTCCTGAGAACATAAAAGAAGATACCAAAATATTTGTGGGAATAAGAGTTGAGATGTTCGGATATATACAAAATGGAGCTTTATTTGAAAACTTCCTGTCATACAAAATTCAACATAATAATAGAGTATTCTGGTGTTGAGTGTGTTTAAGACAGACACTCAAAATGCCTGAAAGGAAATTGGAATGTTCATCTAGAGAAAATAGCTAGAATTAAACTAGTGACATCAAATGGTATATTTTTTTATGAATGCATGGATACGTCAACAATGTGGTGAGATTGCTGCCAATCATGTACTGAAATACGATGTGCATCCAAGCACATTATGAGCTTGTCTGTCCATATCTTGTCCATATATCTTCTACTGAAATATCATCACTAGTTACCAGTAGCATCACTGTTGCAACCAAAGAAGTATCTTGCCTGTATCTGAAGCTTTTTCCGTGATGCTCCTGGCTGGAACTCCTCCACCTGCTATGGAGCAAAATGAGAGTTCCAATCACTGCAGCTGCTGGTGGTGGAAAATGGGCAAAGGGGCAAATGAAGAATTGAAGCCGGACAAGCCATGGTTGCTTTTTGTCTGAGTGATTTAGTCCATCATGAGTTTTGGAGAGAGTTAAACTCATGGAAGATAGCATTTCTGCATTTAATCCTTTTTGTTGCACTGGTGACACAAGTACCACTTTGTCAACAAGGATGTTCAGTGCCCCTACATGATTTTGCCTGTGATAGCTGCAGAGACAGAAAGCTAGCTCCTGCAGTAAAGAAATTTTCCTCCTCAAATCACCTCTCCAGCTCCCTTGCTGATGTATCTCATAAGGCATCCTAGAGGCCTCTGCCTGTCATCTTGGATTCATTTGAGCAATTTCCTTGAACAAGGCTGACAGAACTGATGCATTCTCCTAATCAAATTATTCTAATCAAAGTCAAGTTCAACCTTTCATTTCGGAATCTACTATTCTTACAACATTTTATCCATATTAGAGGGGTCTGGTTTTTTGTTTTTTTTTAGGAATATGCCATTAAATAGGTTTTGAGGACATTGAATTATATTGCTTCTAAAAATAATGATTACATATTGTACTTCCTTTACTGGTTTTAAGACTCTGGAGCTGAAACAAACTAATTCTGATTAGTGGACAGGAAAAGAAAGCCAGAATCCCATTAGTTCGATCCTTCAAGCACAATACAGCCACAAGTCTTATTGAAAAGAGTAACATTTCTTAGCAAAACTGTTATGGTGAATAAAAATCTCTATAAGTATGTCCCTTTAAAAGTTACCTTCAAGAAAATCAACTTACAACACCAATATACTGTAAAGGGCTTGGGGTGGGGGCAGTAAGCTGTATGCAGAGACCCTTCTAGCCCCTGATAAAAGTGTTAAAATATAAGCCAAGCTAGCTTCCCAAGGTGATAGCCTGGATGATGGTACATTAAGGGAAACAAAGGAAGGTGGATCTACACAAATGGTTCCCCGCCTCCCTCAACTGGCTATTAGTTAGAAAAAGACAAAGGTGAGAGGTGGGAATTTGTAGAAAAAGTAGCAAGCTGGAGAGACAATCTGAGCAATGTTTGATTTGAATTTGAGTCTGCAGTTATGGGAGAAACAAGATCCTATTGGGGCATTAATACTGTCAACGCCTCCATTGTAGACTCAGGTTGTATAGATGTGCAAATAAACCATATTTTGTAGACACCACAGACTCCGCTGTGCCTCATTCCTAAAGGAAACCCAAACCCTAAGGAAGCTCCTGGAACCCCTGGACTGTCGCTCTGCTTGGAGATTGGGGTGGCATGCAACAATACCTATGGCTGTTGGTTTGTCATTGAGTATGAAAATAAAGGATGCTTGAATGCACAGAATAATCATAAGAACATAAGAGCCCTGCAGGATCAGATCAGAAGCCTATCTGATCCAGATCTTTGTTTTTCATAGTGGCTAACCAGATACCTACAGAAAGCCCACAACAAAAATGTGTACAGCTAAGACCTGAAGAAAATGAGTTTTCCATGCTGTATTCTCCAAAATACTCAGCACATACAGGGAAACTCACCACATTATTTCTACAGTGTTTGGATGGTACAGTGCAATAGACAGGCTGTTCTAATTTTTTGATCCCACTCATTCTTGAAGTTGGCCTACAACTTTTTAAACTTTTAAGCATCAAATCACATTTTAAATAAATAGCTATAAAAACAAAGAGTGCAAATGACAAGGATAGAATCCTAGTCCTCACAATTCAAATCCAGGTTTGTCCCAATCCTTGAATGCTATAGAGTTGTCCCATTAGTGGAATGACCTTTGCCTGCACAATGGGACTTCTTCTCCCTCTCTTCATGCACCCTATCTGTTCTGGGGGTTCTACACTAATGGGACAACTTTGTTGTATACAACCCCTAGTATGCTACGAGTTTCAATTTGGGGTATTTATTTATTTATTTAGCAGAATAGATATAGAGATTTAGAAATAGGGGTCCTTAACTAGGGATGTCAACAGTTGACACATGTGTGTGGGAGAAATTCAGTAACATTTGGGATTTCAATCTTGGTTTTATCGTATTTTGTCCTATTAAACATGCTGTAACCTGCCATGTGGAGACCTCATAATAAATAAATGGCAGAGTGGCAAGTCTCCCATATGAACGAGAAACATACTTACTAAGCGACTGGATATTCTTAGAGGCGAGGTGAATTACATGCCCTGAAGCACGTTGTTAATTATTCACACAACTAAGTGTATGAATACATGCCACATCAATAATGCAGGTACTACCACCGCTTAAAGTCCTGGATTTAGAATCAAGAACAAGGGCTGGAGTTTTGAAAAGTATGTCTGAGATGCAGCTTGTGGACCTCCTCTTAACATCACAAGTCTTTTCACTGTGCACCAATTGTTTCTCCTTTTAAGTTGCATGTGGCTGATGCTTCAACCATTTATGTATGAACTATTCTAGTGAGATCACCTATGTACACCCAAAGGACTTTCTGGAATCAGGTCAGTGAACCCATCTGCCAAGCATTTCATTACCCAGCATCTACCCATATGTTCATTTTAACATTATAATTCAGTAAACAATTTGGTTTCCAAATATTTTATTCAGAATTGGAAGGGTGTGTTGTTGTTTTAGAAACGCCTCTAAAACCTGTTTTCAATAGCCTTTTTTTTCTAACAAGACTTTCTCAGATGAAAACCTAATGGGGAGGAAAACTGCAAACAATGGGCTCTCAGTGGCATTGATCTATCATATGCTTCTTCTGCCACCCAATGCACATCAAGACTCAAAGAAGAGTTTGGATTTGATATCCCGCTTTATCACTACCTGAAGGAGTCTCAAAGCGGCTAACATTCTCCTTTACCTTCCTCCCCCACAACAAACACTCTGTGAGGTGAGTGAGGCTGAGAGACTTCAAAGAAGTGTGACTAGCCCAAGGTCACCCAGCGGCTGCATGTGGAGGAGCAGGGAATCGAACCTGGTTCACCAGATTACAAGTCCACTGCTCTTAACCACTACACCATACTGGCTCTCGAGACCAAATGATGAGACTATAGGTCAAAGGAGTAATTACACTTTGTTTCATATTTTTTTTTTATTTTTAAAATAGTGGCTGTAGATGATGGAAATTGGGAGTGGAAGTGGGTGGCTTAACCCTTTCCCTGTAATATTTTTCTGACAAAATTACTCAAACCCCCCCCTCCCAAATGGCTAATATCAGCTTTTCTGACATTCAGGTTCAGAAGGCCACCTTCATTTGAAACATGATGCAGTGAGAAATAGTAAACACCTGCTTTGCACCTGTGTCATTGTCCCATTCAGATTGTGATTCATATCAAGAGCCCTCTGGGCTACTAATGTAAAAATAAAAATAACTTCTGATGGCTGGTATTTTTTAATGACACTGGGCATGGTATCTGAAGAAGTGTGCATGCACACGAAAGCTCATACCAGGAACAAACTCAGTTGGTCTCTAAGGTGCTACTAGAAAGAATTTTCGATTTTGTTTTGACTATGGCAGACCAACACGGCTACCCACCTGTAACTGGGCATGGATAACTCTTATAAACAAAAGAAAAGCCCTGCTGGCTCAGACCAAGGGCTGATATAGTCTTTGTTCAATATTCTGTACTTATAATAAGCATCTGTATGCTTACCAACACTCTCAAGGAACTTGTGGGAAACATTCCAGCTCTGTTTCAGCAAGACTTCTATGTTTGGCAATTCTATCTTTAATAAGACTTTGGACGATTTTTCCTGCAGTGGATGTTCAGCTAACCGGCCAAAAATTCTCTCTCCACTTTCTCAGCTGTAATTTGGGGGTCTTATTAACACCAGTTTACCTTGAAGATATATTGTCAAGATTACTGAAATAATGTGTGTGTCTGTTTTTCAAATGACCTGAAATGTTATGTACATAAATGCCATGTATCCTACCTTGAACGGTTCTGAAACTGAAATTTTCAAATACCTCCTCTCCTGGGGTTATAGACATGAATCCTGCACCTAACCTCATGAATCATGCACCTAACCTCCCAATCTGTTTCTGGGCCCAATGTAAGTGCTGGGCTTAACCTTTAAAGCCCTTGGTGTTTTGGGAACAAGTTACCTGACCGATTGCCTATTTTCCATGATCTGAAGTTCAGGTCTCTACCAATGAAGTGAGCTTGTGGGCTATTTGGGCCTAATTTGGTGAGTTTATCCCATTTCATATATTAATGGTACAATTCTGTGCATGCCTACTTACTCCCAGGTAAGAGGGTTTGAACTGAAACCTTAAAGTGTCAAATAAACCACTGGTAAGTCATATTACATTTTAAATATAATACACTCTGTTTTCCTGAAGGCAGTAGAGTTTCATACATAATTCAACCAAACAACATACTGAGGAGATGTTTAAAACATTTCACAGATCATACAGAGCAAATACTTTTTTGTATATGGTTGTGTTGTGCTGGGATTCCACCCCCAGCCCCGCTCCATCAGCATCTCAGAAACATACTGTTTCGTTTGATTCTTCATCCAGTAAATTATTTCATTGTTGTTCTATTGCCACCAGAAAGGAAAATATACATATATATGAAGCATAAGGGATTCCAGATAAAGGTTACTTGTAGCTATGTCCTGAATATATGTGTGTGTGTGTGTGTGTGTGTGTGTGTATAATGCGCAGTGCATGCATTGTTGAGATTGATTTCATTGCCATAAAAATGAAATGTCTTGTAAAATGAAATGTCTAGATGTATTAAAGGATTTTGCAGGGTGGGGATTTTTTTGCTGTATGGCCTAGCTTAAGTTATATGAATTGTTCTACTGGAAAATTAATGCTGTGATATAATACATTTTTGTGTAAATGTCAGTATTCCAGCATAGCAATATGATGGGCCTAGTTAATTCTGCTCCTTGCTTTCCGTGGAAATGCACTAGGGTTCAGGAGGCATTTAAATCCATTGGGTAGCTGTCTAGAGGGCTGATCTGATGCTGAGCCATTCAGCAGCAGTAGAACATAGGGACAGAAGCAGCATAGAGGGTTTACAGTGTCACAGCAGATGTCTAGGGTTGGTGTCATGGCAAATGCCAAGGCCTACATTGCAAAGTGTTCATTGCTAATCACCAAAATCACCGAACCCTGCAGGTTCTTCTCCCCAACTACCTGCTTTCTAAAATGTTTAGTGGTATTGAAACTGAGGCATGGGAGTGGTTGTTGAATATGGTATTTGACTCCTAATAGGTTAGCAAAAATGTATAAATCTGAATCAAGTAGTGGTTGGAAATGTAAGGAAAAAGAAGGTACCTTTTTCCATATGTGGTGGACTTCTAATAAGGTAGAAGCCTACTGGGAAATGATATATAATGAATTTTTAAAATGTTTAAGATAACATTAAAAAAAAAACCAGAAGCTTTTCTTTTCCGAATTATAGGATCAGAGTTACCTAAACAATATAAAAATATATTTATGTAGGCAACTATGGCCTCTGGGATGGTATTTGCACAAAGATGGAAAGAAGAAAACTTCCCAATGAAAGAGGAATGGTTAGAGAAGCTAACAGAAATGGTGAAACTTACTGGAATACAAAGTTATTGTAAGCAAATTAAGATGTTAGCAGGCTTAATATAAAAATGTGCAGCAGTTTAAAAAAATGTATATGGAACATACGGAATAAATAACAAATTTGTTTAATTTGGAACTGCAGTAAATTATTATAAAAATAAGGAACCGCAGAAAGAAGGGGAAAGGAGTCAAAATAAGATATATGTGATAAATTGTTTGTTTTCAAGTTTTTTATGTTGTAAAACTAATTTTATAAATAAAAATTATAAATAAATAAATAAATGAAATGCTCAGTTGTAGGACTTTGCTGCCTCTGAGGTGTTTGTTGTGCATGTTGTGGTTCGGGTTCTAATCTCTACTCAGGCATAAAGCCCACTGACGGACCTTGGGGCAGTCACCATCTCTCAGCCTAACCGAGCTCATAGTGCTTTTGTGATCACGAAATGGAGAGGGGATGATTTCCTTGGAAGAAAGGTCGGATATAAATGAAATAATAAATAGATTAAAGATATGGTAATGGAATGGCTCCAGGTGAATGCAAGTGACTTAGAAATGGTGGTGAGAAAGAGATGGCCTCTGATGGTCACTTGCCAGAAAGCCCCTAAAAGCTTCAGGTTGTCACTGCTGGAGTCCTAAGGATCATGCTGGAAAAACATAGGTGAACATTTTGGCACAGTACTAGATGATCAAGGAAACAAGCAAGCAAGATGATCAAGAGTCTAGAAACTAAGACTTGCGAGGAACGCTTGAAGGAGCTGGGTATGTTTAGCCTGGAAAAGAGGAGACTGAGAGGAGATATGAAAGCCATCTTCAAATATTTTAAGGGCTGTCGCGTGGAAAAGGGAGCATTCTTGTTTTCTCCTGCTCTTAAGTGTAGGTCTCGAGGTAATGGCTTGAAGTTACAAGAAGAGAGATTCCGACTAAACATTCAGAAAAAATTTCTGACAGCAAGAGCTGTTCGGCAGTGGAATAGACTCCCACAAGAGGTGGTGAACTCTGCTTCCTTGGAGGTTTTTAAGCAGAGGTTGGATGGCCATCTGCCATGAATGCTTGAGCTGATATTTCTGCACTGCAGGGGGTTGGACTAGATGACTCTTGGGGTCCCTTCCAACTCTATGATTCTATGAAGCAACACTACCTAAAGGCTTGGGGGGTTGCATTGCTAGCTTGGCAAGAGGAAAATAAATATATAGATTCTTCAGGTGAAGGCGCACCACAGAACATCAAATTTTTGTATAGTCCTAGAGATTAAAACAGTCCAATGTTCAATTTAAGAATGGATCAGACCAATTGCCCATGTAGTCCAGCATCCTGTTATCACAGTGGCCAACCAGATGCTTGTGTGAAACTTGCTAGCTGGATCCTAGCACAAGACTAGCAACTGGAATTCAGAAAGATACTGCCTCCCAACTCTGCAACTTCATTATAGGCCAGATTTTACCATTAAGTTACTATAAACAAGATGCCAACATGAACCCTGTTTACTAGATTTGTATGGACCAGTTCTGACCCATTATAAAGTGAACAGCTACTACCAATAGTTTGAGGCTGAGGATTTACATGTCTGATATGGACCAATTGTCATATTACAACTTGCAATTGTGTGTCTGCTGAGCAGAAGAGGCACTATAAATAGTTTTGTGCTATAATGAGCCTATGAGGGAGGCAGAGGTATTTATCATTTAACAAAGGATGTAAAAGTTGATTAAGGCCAACCCTGTTTCAGTTGTGTTAAATCAGCCTAAATCCTCATCAAATCTATTTAACTGGATTGTGTTGGGTGGCAGTCATTGTCCTTGCAGCAAAATTAGTTCCTTCTCAATCCATACTTAAAAGACACTGGGCCTGAGTGGGGAGAGAGATGGGAGAAAGCAAAAATAAAAAATAAAAAAATTGAAAGGTTAACACACCAGCTTGATCTATTCTGTATTCTGAAAAAGAAACAGCTTCATGGAAGCCCAATTTTAGACAAAGCAGATAGAGCCCCTGGCCTGAATGAAAATGTGTAGTTCATTTCATCAGAAATGTGAAGATTAGTATTTCCATGTTCACAAACTTAACAGGATTAGCTTCCTTGCTTCACAATGCCAGGTTACAAAATGTCTTCAGGCAAGTCACATGTGCCTAACCTCATATATAGGCTGCATATAAAATTCCGACACAATGAGAATCTCTAGATTTCTTATTTTCTTTTTGGTAAGGTGGCATAATTTGCTTGTCAACAAAGTAATATAAAAAACCACACACGTAACAAAACTCTAAACAGGATTTGTGCACCTTTGACATGTGTTGTTTTTATAAACTTTAATATGACAGTAATTAAAGTCTATTCATGCAGATTCTCCTTTAAATAAACTCCATTAGCACAGAGTGTTTGTCAAATCTACTTCCAGCATGCAATGCTTAATGATATCCCTTATCATTAAAAGCCTTAATCTTGTAATTTATTGCTCAAAGCAGTTTACATGTATTAGTTTAATAAACTGCAAGCAGCAAATTAACAAATGCCTGTTTGTGCATAGAATAATGTAACTAGAAATTCACACATCACATAGTAACATTATGGTCCATTAACTCTGGTAGAACCCTGCTGATTTGGAAAATAAAGCAGGATTAGGATGCCACACGTTTTAGAAACCAGTGGGGAGGACTGTCAATAGACTATTGGATTTGGACCAAAGAAAACTAGCATCTGCCCTGAACTCAAAATCTGCTGTAACCTATTGTCGTTGCAGCTAGGATATACCTATTCTACTGTAACATTTTGATGAAACCCATAGTGATTTCTAGTCTTTGCTACTCATCTGTACTTTTCCATTTCCACTATTTGTTTACACATACCTTTTCTAAGGTGTTTGACCAAGTTATGCATAAAATTGATCAATAAGCTTTTAATATTTTAAGCTGAATGTCATAGAGCAGTGGTGGCCAAACTTGGCCCTCCAGATGTTTTAGGACTACAATTCCCATCATCCCTGACCACTGGTCCTGTTAGCTAGGGGTGATGGGAATTGTAGTTCAAAAACAGCTGAAGACCCAAGGTTGGCCACCACTGCCATAGAGCTTTTGACTTGTATGTACGTATGTAGATAGATATTATGCATCACTTAAGATGTGTCTCAAGGTGGTTCACAAAAGGAATGTGCAAAATATGCATAAAATTCAAGAGAATTAGTTAAAATTTCAAAGATATGCATCTAATAATATAATATATTGAAAGAAACCCTTTTCTCAGCAACTTGAAAGTTTGCCTTTTCTCTTTGCACGTGGCACTGTGCTCAGTGAATTTATTGCGCTATTGTTGAATGCCGATTGAAAACTCACCATAAATGCATCATTTCTAAATTGCAAACATTTAAGCAACATGGAGGGTTGTTAACTTCATTGCCAGGCCCTTAAAGCACAGTTAAATGGGCTCTAAATGTCCTGTAAAGTAATTTCTAAGATTTATTCACTTCCCCTGATTAGCCTTAAGCAAGATAAAGACGTTACAAGAGCTCATTGTAGCAGAACAGTCAGTTACTCAATGTAGAGGTGGTGATTCTTGAGCAGGTTTGTTGGAAAGTCTAATGACTCAGAAAGGTTTGTCAGTGTGAAAAGTCCCTTGACAGACTTGCAATCTGAAGGGGGTGGGCATATAAATTATACATATGTATGTACACACACTTCTGGCTCAGTCCTGTTGTAAAAAAAAAAGGTAAAGGTAAAGGACCCCTGGATGATTATGTGCAGTCAAAGGCGACTATGGGGTTGCAGGACTCATCTCACTTTCAGGCCAAGGGAGCTGGCGTTTGTCCACAGTCAGCTTTCCGGGTCATGTGGCCAGCATGGCTAAACTGCTTCTGGTGCAACAGAACACTGTGATGGAAGCCAGAGCACATGGAAACGCTGTTTACCTTCCCGCCGTAGCAGTACCTATTTATCTACTTGCACTGGCATGCTTTCAAACTGCTAGGTTGGCAGGAGCTGGGACAGAGCAATGGGAGCTCACTTCATCATGGGGATTCATACTGCTAACTTTCTGATTGGCAAGCCCAAGAGGCTCAGTTGGTTTAGACCACAGCACTACCTGCATCCCCTAGTCCTGTTGTGCAACATCCACTGTGCCCACCTTTCTATAAATCTGATGGCCAATTTTCTAATGGGATTAGTAGCACCCACTTGAAGTTGTTGTGGATATTGGTCTTCTGCCTGTGTCAGCAAACTGTGTGTAGTGCAGGATTATTTGGGGGTGGGCAGTGGGCTGTTGGATGAGACATGGTTGGAGCATATCGCAAAGCCCCCCACTTTGGTGTTCAAAATGCATGCACTTATAAATGCAAGCCATTCCAGAAACAAGTAGCCATGGACAGAAAACCGACATGTATAACCAATTATTTCAAACCCCAACAGTACCCTGGTGTCTGTGTAGCAAGTCCCTGATATGCTTTGGATACCATCAAAATGTAAAGGTATTTGGATTGCAGGTCATTTTTTAAAAATCCCACAAAAGTTCGTGTAAGAAATTTTACTCTGATTTCAAATTGAGATAAAGTGCAATACAACTATCAAGAGTATTTGAATGTAAGCTAGCAGGGCTGCTTTGAAGGCAGCCTGTGGTTCAACAGTCAGTTGTGTTTATAGTCTCTGGAAATGAAAATATTATATATCTAGGGATGCTTTACCTCCCCACCCCACCTCGCCTCACTGAATGGTTGACCCCAACTGCTTTCGTTTTGACATAAATCTTTGATCATAAATGCTGTGTGCAGGAAATTTGGTCTCGTGTCAGAAACCTGTAGTACAAGAAGCTCTGGGCAAGAGTCCGATGCTGAGCATCAAAATAAGATTTAAAATGATAAGCAAGCTGAGTGAGAAAGTGCTGTTTTTGAGTTCAGCATGCAATAATGTTTTCTTCAAGGTACCATTAAATCTGTAGTTTCTCATTTTCACCATAGTTTTTGCCCTACAAACTTTCTGTGCCCTGACTTTCTGGCAGACATTACACAGGGAAGGGCTGGAGCTGAGTGGTAGAGCATCTGCTTTGCATCTGTTTGCAGAAACTCACAGATTCAGTTCCCAGCATCTCCAGGCAGGGCTGAGAGAGACTCTGTCAGAAACCATGGAGAACAGCAGCAAGTCAGTGTGGACAATACTGAGCTAGATGGACCAGTTCTGACCTGGCATAAGGCAAATGGTTATGTTCCTAGACATTTTTTGAGATGGAGAATATGTGCATTGTAGAGTTTAAGAGCAGAGACATAATTTAAATAAACAAAATACAAATAAATATTTGCCCATCTTTAGGTACATCTCATTGCAGCATTTTAAAATTACCCCATTTATTTTTAGGCTTTGAGGAGCAGAAATAAGGCATTTCCTAGCAATGTATTTTCAATTGTTTCAATGTAGCTGTTGTGCATTGTTAAGATAATAGGATGTAATTGTAATGACAAGGATAATTCCTGTGGTTAAAATCCAAATGGAATGTTCAAGATATGCAGGCAACATTTGCACGGATGTTTCTGCCATTTGTTTGGTTACGATATTGACTAATAGCAGCACTGCTGTATGGATTTTCGTACACAGTTTGGTCTATGGCAAACTTAGTATCACATGAACAAAACTGGACTATTCAATTGTGTCAATAGAATGTATATGAGCCTGGAGTAACAGCAGAAGAACAGAACTTGTACAGAGTCAGACTAAGATGCATTATCTAGTATGCCATTCTTTTCAAGAATCCTGGCAGCCAACAGATGCTTGGTGGTCCATTGGAAACTGGCCAGAGCTCTACTGATGGATCCTGCTCTAAATTCTGCCCACCCTGTCATTAGTGTTTCATGACAGTCAGATTGACAGCACCTGCAACTGCAGAAAGAGTCCAGTCAATGCCTATGTGTGGTCACGTACCCATTCTATAGCACTAGTTACAGGTAGGTAGCAGTATTGGTCTGCCATAGTTGAAACAATTTTTTTTAAAAAATCCTTCCAGTAGCACCTTAGAGACCAACTAAGTTTGTTATTGGTATGAGCTTTCGTGTGCATGCACCAAACACTGTTGGCATTTGAGTGCCCTTCATCTCTCTATACTGGACAAACCCTATGCCAAAGGATAAATGGACATAAATCTGACATCAGGAATCACAAGACAGAGAAACCAGTAGGAGAACACTTCAATCTCCCAGGACATTCTATACAAGATCTCAAAGTAGCTGTCTTATTACAAAAGAATTTCAGAAATAGACTGGAAAGAGAAGTTGCTGAATTGCAACTTATTACCAAACTTAAAACCATGGAGAGACCAGGTCTGAACAAAGACATTGGATTCTTATCTCATTATACATGATAAAGCTATATTTAGCCATCCCACCCCTTGATTTTTCCTGTAAGACCAATTACAGTCGTTAACAGTCGTCAACTGGTTTACCTCACCTATCAGGCAATCACCCATTCCCACCACCCTTCTGAGTAATACCCCTCCCCACCCTCTCGCTATATATAAGGGTCTGGTGACTTCTGTTTCAGTGTATCTGAAGAAGTGTGCATGCACATGAAAGCTCATACCAAGAACAAACTTAATTGGTCTCTAGGGTGCTACTGGAAGGAATTTTTTATATTTTGTTCTATTCTATAGCATTTCAACATTCCAGGACACGACCTGCTCTTCTCTCACAGGCAGACACATTCCCTTGATAAGGAAAAGTTGGAAATGGAATTCGTTGCATGAAATCCTGAACTCAGCAATGCATACTTACTTAATTTATATGCACCTTTCTTTTCATAGAGGGAAGTATTTCTAGGAATATTCTACTTATCGCTCCCCATCCCATAGTAATAATTATAATGCAATATACAGTTCATTTACGGAGCTATAAAGTTTAGCTCCATATTGCAGAGCATTTCACAGAACATTGCTTTGCAAAGCCATGAAATGTTCAACACTCTCTTTCTTTTTTAAATGAATGAATATATTATATGATTATCGCCTCATTTTCGGATACTCACAGTTCAGCACCTCATCCGTAATTACAATGGCTGAAGACGATATAATGTGTACAGGCCACCTTCAAACAATGCAGTTGAGTGGAAATTGGCTGTAGGCACAGAATGGCTTACTGGCATGTGTTTAAACCTTATATGGCTCAGTAACCAGCTTGAGATATGCAAATAAACCTTAAAAATGTGTTGATTTTGATCATTGCCCAGGGACCTTGTTGTGTGAAAGATCTTTAAGTCTGAGGTGTTTAAAAAAAACAAAAACACCCAGATATAATATTTGGATGAGCACAGGCTTTCTCAAAACCCAGCCATGCTGGCTGGTGATTATGGGGTTTGTAGTTCAACAGATTTTGAGGACATCAGGTGAGTGAAGGCTCCAAGAAGACACCAAGAAACATCTGTAGGATTTGAACCACACTGTGGCATTTCCACTATGCAGAATTAACAGATATGAGTGAAAATATTCCATTCTGCAACTTCTTCTTCTACACCGTTCTTAGCTCAAGGTCCATCATACGTATGTCCTGGAGGTGTGCTGCATGCCTATATATCCTAATGGCTCGGGTCCATGTCTGCTCTGAAATTAAACCTGTTCATACACTGATGTCATCTCCTTGATGCTTTCTGAGTGGAAATGGGTCAGGTGGTGAGCGGAAGTGATGCTGGAGACAATTGATTTTCATGAATCCCGATATGAACTGACTTCATCCACACTTTCTGGACTAAGGGACAAACTGCAACTTAGTTATCCAGTATGCTTTGCACTTCTTGAACGTATTGACAATTCTCAGCTCAAAAACTGTCTTCAAATGCACATTATAATTTTGAGAGATAATGCTTTTAAAGATTTTTATTTAATATTCATATATGTGCAGGGTTTTTTTTTCTCTTTTTAATGGAGATTTATTAGAAAATAGGACCTCACTCCATGAACACAACAACTGAATTCCTCCCTTAGTGTCTTTGGCTCATTAGTGAAAGGTAGAATATAAATGTTTTCAGAAAGTCAGACAGACATTCTGGGCATGGCCAGTTATTGCCGTCCTTTACCTAGTACAAATTAAAGCCAGTATGTAATGTAACCTTTCCCTATCAGATAAGGAAACCCACAAAGCCAATTGCTTTTTAACCACATTATGATGAGGAAATAGTTGAGATCAACCTCTACATTTAACATGCTAAATCATGACTAATTCAATTTTCTTCCCGATTAATAACCCTCATGCCACGCTAAAGTGTTCTGTGTCACATTACATTGTATTTATTGAATTAACCTTTACCTGACATTTATATTTAATACTATGGGGAGCTTTCCAATAAATCATTTAGTAAAATGGAAATGAAATGAACTACTGGAAAAGAGATAGCACTGATTCTTGGGACTCCTTGGTGGAAACTTACCGGTAAAAGATAAATGCACTTCACAACAAAACAGCATCTTGTCCATATCACTAGACAAAACATAAATGGATTTTATATCCAGGACTAAAAGCTGCATATAGATGAGAGAAACAGAGCATTTTTCATTGATGTCACTGTGACAATGGGGCTTTTATTGCTAAGATGGAGCTCCTTATATTTCTCCAGCAATGAATTTTCTAGAGTTTCAGTTCAGTTATTGAAAAAGTGGAGAGGGGACCAGCACCCTTCCTTAGTATTAACTCCAAGACTATAGATGAAACTTTCCATGCCCAAATCATGTTTTGTTTAGTTCCACAAATTGAAAGTATTCAGTTTGATTTTTCAAGAAACTGGGGTCACCAAAAACACCGATCAGTTGCTCTTACTTCTCTGTTTTCCATGTCCTTTAAGAGGGTGTACATAATGTTTCCACTCCCTGAGATGCATGATGCAGCTAAGATAATTAAGTATCATGAGTCCAGTCTGTGACTGCTGTTTTGTATCCAAGTATGGTGGGTGAGAGACAAGCAATACTGAATTCCTTCATTCTGTCCCCTGCTGTGGGTTCGTTAAACTTACACTGTGAACCAAAATGGGAGCAGATTTTGGGGAGCCACAAAATGCCAGATTTCAAGTGGACGCTCAGACTCTCACAGCAATCAGCTGAATCACATGCTGCCTATATGACACTCATGAGCATTCTAACACTTTGCTTCTGTATCCAAATCTGCCCGTGTAGCTGTCAACACACTGTAAATCAGATGCTAAGTTTCTCTTCTACCATTGGCAGCTGCCTGCTGTTAAATAACTTTTTAATTAAATGTTACCAGGTGCAGAGTGTTGTTAGATTCACACTTTTTGTATTTGCTGGGATCTGTCTTCTGATGAGGGAAATCTCTCTCCCTCTATTATTTCATGGTGGGTTTGCCTTTTAGGATAAAGAACTGATACTATATTTATACAGTGGTACCTCAGTTTCTGAACAGCTTAGTTCATGAACAACTTGGAACCCGAATGCAGCAAAACCGGAAGTAAGTGTTCCAGTTTTCAAACTTTCTTTCAAAAGCCAAACAAGTTCCGTTTTGAGTCCCCCTGTGTTTCCTGTTGCACTGCTCATTTCTGTCCCCCCCCCCATTGTAATTCAAGCCTTCCATTTCCAATTGCTGTGTTCTGAGGTGATATTTGGAGCTTATGTTTTTGCTATTTATTTTGCGCTTTTTTGTTTTGAGGCCTTTTCAGTTACCGGTAATTTGTTTTTGTGACTGTGTGGATCCCAGTTCAGCTACATATTGATTGATTGATTGTGTGACTGCAGAAATGAATAACACCCCCCCCCCCAATCCAAACAATGACTATCATCAGTGCAGGTAAGAAGAAAAAATAGTTTTATTTTTATCTTCTACAATACTGTTTTATTTATTTTATAGTACAGTACATTGTTTATTGCTTTCATTTTGTATGAAAGGATTGCTAACTCAATTCAGTTCTAGTGCTGAAGACAAATTTCTATGCTAAGAAAAGTTCAGAAGTGCTCTATTCCTTAATCCCATATCTCTCTCTCTCTCTCTCTCTCTCTCTCTCTCTCTCTCTCTCTCTCTCTCTCTCTCATTGGTAGAGCTTGGGTTTCTGGTAAAAGAACAACTACAAAGCAGGTAAATTGAACAAGCCTGATCTTGCCCAACCCTGCACTAAAGCAGTTGATGGTACAAGACCTCACACACTATGCCAGGGGTCAGCAAACCTTTTCAGCAGGGGGCCGGTCCACTGTCCCTCAGACCTTGTGGGGGGCCGGACTATATTTTGAAAAAAAAAAATGAACGAATTCCTATGCCCCACAAATAACCCAGAGATGCATTTTAAATAAAAGCACACATTCTACTCATGTAAAAACACCAGACAGGCCCCAGAAATAACCCAGAGATACATTTTAAATAAAAGGACACATTCTACTCGTGTAAAAACACAAGGCAGGCCCCACAAATAACCCAGAGATACATTTTAAATAAAAGGACACATTCTACTCATGTAAAAACACGCTGATTCCTGGACCGTCCACGGGCCGGATTTAGAAGGCAATTGGGCCGCATCCAGCCCCTGGGCCTTAGTTTGGGGACCCCCTGCACTATGCCATGCTAACTGCAGATGACATGCTGGGAAATGTTGAATTTCAACATCTGCTGAAATCTATGGCTTTCAAGATTTTGACTTGGTGGGCAGGTAGGCACTATAGTCCTTTGGTAGAGCACAAATTTTGATTGCAGAAGTTTCCAGGTTCAATCCCTGGCATCTCCAAGTAGGTATGGAAAGACCCTGCCCAATATAACAGAGAGCCATTGCCAACTAGTGTAGACAATACAGAGCTAGTTGGATCAATGATCTCACTCATTCAGTGTGCTGTAGCTTGGTACAGAACATCTTTCACATTGACATGTCTCCACAAAAACCCTCTGCACTGCAAAGGATTCCAGGGGGGACTGATGAAAAGTTGAGCGGATAGGAAGGATTCCTAGAAAATACAGCTGAAGATGGATAATGATGGACAAGCTGTCTTTTGGGGGAGCTTTCCACCATTACTGATATTGACACTCAGAAGCTCCAGACAAGCTTTACACTAACCTCCAGGGGCCTGTGGAAAAGAGTTTGATTGTGTGCATTTGCAACCCCTCTACGCACTCTTCTCAGAGTATGCAACCTTTCCCCCCTTGGAAATATATATAGACTTTAGTTTTAGACGACGTGTCAGTAGACGCATTCAGGAAATGCAGAAACAACAGCCATATTAAGAAACTAAACTGGATGCTTGCTTTTGACAGTTAATTAGCTAAAGATGGTAAAAAGAAGGAATTACTCATTGCAGGTCTATTTAAAAGTCAATCCCATAGTCTAAAATGCCAACTTTTCAACATCAGTATTTCCCCCCCACCCGCAGTCTCAGGGCAGTTTAATGATCTTTCTGGAAGTGCCATCAAGTCTGACAAGTACAAGAAACAGCAGAAGGAATAAAAGGTTTTGCAAACACTTGTTCACCACATTTTTTAAAAAATTAACTGCATTTATGATGTATTATCATCTCTTTCCACATAATAGTTTCCCAGCGGGAAACTATCCATAAATAGAGCTTCAAAAAGTTACCTTCAGGGAAACAGAATTTGAAAGGGAGGGAGATGATTGCCTCAACAGCAGTTACCATTTACACATATGCACACTCAGACCCACAGTCTAATTAAATCAGTGTTTAGATTGAAGTCATTCTATTCCCATTGATACCAACGGCACTAAATAAATTCAAAACTATCTACTTCTATCTATTAATTGAGTTACGGACTGGAATGTTTTGTTGACTACATTTTAATTATTATTATTATTATTCATTAAATTTGTGTATCACCCTTAATCCATAGATCTCAGGGTAGTGCACAGCATAAAAATACAAGATAAAAACACAATATTCATAATAAAAACAAAAGCAAAACAAAAGCACCATCTCTCACAAACACAAAGGGGAAAACATCTTGAGGAAAAATTAGACTGGAGACACAGCAGACATGTTTATCACTGTTCAAAATGGCCCCCTGTTAAAATCACTTTTCCTGGGTTGAGAGGAGTGGGGGCTTCAAAATTCAGCTACAGGTATCGGCATGCATGTGATTTGGGCTCTCAGTTTGCAAAAGTTGCTTTGTTGTTTTTGAAAGGTCAATAATTCAGGTAAATATGTGTTTTATGGGCAGAAGATTGCCTATTTTTCCAATGAAACGGTGCAAGAAGTTCAAGTGATGAGAAGTGCTGACTGCAGCGCATCCCATCTGTGTGTACAGGATTAATGGAGGCATTGCTGAATGTATTGATCAGCAAAAGAAACAGAAGATATGAAGCAGAAACCCACAATGCAGTATACTTCGGAACAACTGACTACATGATGCGCACCTGTCCTAATCATCCAAGATTTCACTGACATTTTTAATTCTTAAAACACTGGTCTCAGGCTTAGAGCCAGTGTGGTGTAGTGGTTAAGAGCAGTAGACTCGTAATCTGGTGAACCGGCTTCGCATCTCCGATCCTCCACATGCAGCTGCTGGGTGACCTTGGGCTAGTCACACTTCTTTGAAGTCTCTCAGCCCCACTCACCTCACAGAGTGTTTGTTGTGGGGGAGGAAGGAAAGGAGATTGTTAGCTGCTTTGAGACTCCTTCGGGTAGTGATAAAGCAGGATATCAAATCCAAACTCTTCAAACTCTTCTTAGAAGCTGTTCTCTTAACAGTGGTTTGTATTCCCTGTAGAAGTCTGTTCAACCCAACAAAATCACAATGCATTTTGATACGCATGCCAAGTTTCTGAATATAAATTGTGAAAAAAGGAAAATACATATTCATCTTGATTCAATTTGTAACAACTGCTCCCCACATCAAATGGGGGGGTGCCTTTTGCATGGTCGCGTGCAGCCCCCTGGATCCCAGTGCGGCTCCTGGTAGTACAGGCTGGCTTCACCCTCCCCAGGCTGGATACCTGGAGGTCTCTGCCTACCTCAGCCAATCGCCCAATCCAGCTTGGGGAGGCGTTGCCAGGGGATCGGCCAGGCAGGGGCTGGGACCACCCTGCCCACACAACAGAAGGTGAATCTTACCTGCGAAGCATCAGTTGGCTCCAGAGCTTCTCCCACCCTGCCCTCCCTCAGTTAAACCTTCTTTTGCAAGTTAGCCTCTTCTCCACAGGTATGCAGGCGCTGCTATGTCAAGGTTGCTGTTGAAGGGCCGGAATGGAATTTTCCTGCATTGGCAGGTTTCGTCTTCCCCGTAGCAAAATGTCACAACTTTGGCGGTTTTGGGCCTTGGGCGGAATCCTTTAGTCTATCTTCCTAAATGGGGGGGGCGTGGGGCAGTGACCCACGCCCCCCTTGCGGCAGTGATCCCAGGGTTCCCTGTTAAAGGGGTCTTGAGGGGAGGCATTGGCCACACACTGAGAGGTTGTCATTGCTCTCCCCTGTGACAGCGGCGAAATGGGGGGCGGGCTCTCTGCTTGAATATATGTTCTCCAGAGCCAGCCCAATCCCCACACATTCTGGATAACCTGATGTTTCCCAGATCCCCGGCTGGGGACTGGGAAGGGTAAATACCCAGTGCCTGAGCCAAGGTCTCCCTACATCTGAAACTTAATAAAGTTGTGGCCAATGTCTTGAGTCATTATTCTGCTCGGGGGTTGCCTGGGGTTGGGGGGACTCCGCCTGTCCACACAATGATTATATGACAGCCCCCTTGTGTTTTTCTTTATAAATGGTAGCAAAACAAAGGGTGATAATGAACTTAGCATTAAGGAGATTGTTCCCTTAGGTACACATAAATTATTGTGCTGACGGAACAATCTCTCCTCACCCATGTTGTGTGGGTTCTCCCAACACTCCAGAGCTGATTTGGAGAGGGGGAATGGGGGAATTAGAGGGGAAAGCACTGCTGCACTAACAAGAATTCTTGCACTGGTTTCTAGTAGTGCAACATGTTAGTTGACTAAGGCCCCAAATTATTTGTTTTTCTAAAATGAATCATTCAAAAGTGAACCTTGGCCTTGCCAGAAGATTAATGGGGGTTATGTGTGAGCAGGCATGGCAATCTAAAAACATTTTAGCTCTGCTTAGGTCCCTTGTTGTTGCTAGTTTTGTTCTGACTTTATGCTTGTGGTAGTTTTATTATTTCTTAGATTTCATGTTGATGTCTTAATATTTTCTTAAGTTCTACTTTTTTACTGCAAGTCACCCAAAGAGCCTTCATTATTGGGATAAATACAACAACAACAACAACAACAACAACAACAACAACAACAATAATGCTGGAAACATTCCACATTTTATAGTCCCTGCCTTACTTTAGTTTAGGATTCATCTTTTCATTTTAGAATTAAGGGTGATTATATATCTTGCACGACTCGCATATCAAACTCCTTCAGTTTTAGAGCAAAGCCAAATGTTCCTAGATGGCCTTGGTTACTAGGTACACTGCCTCAGAAAAGCCATTTTAACCTTGTTCAATCCTGACACATGATATATCACCTGTCAGCTCCCTGAATCTAACTATTTATCTAGCATTAATGTATAATAGAGCAACAGTAAAATCTCAGAGCCCTGAAAGCTGCATACCAAAATGTTCATGTGTCCAGGAACCAAGTGTGGGGCCACCTGAGGCGATATAGGAAAGTGCTGCTGTGCTGCCACCCCACCCTGCTGCCCTTACCTGGGAAGCTGAAGAGGCAGCACCCTCACAAGCAACCCACTGCAGCCAGAGGAGTGGCAAGCAGCATCGCTTCTCCTTCAGTGGTGGAGAGAGCAGGACAGATGGGACATTTGCAAATACCCTTCAGCCGCCTGGAAAGCAATCTAAGCATAATACATCCTGCATCGCGCCTATGAGAATGCAACCAAAATATTCTCTCCCCCTTCCATAATTTTTGAATGCATTTCTTTTTCTTGTTAACCAATGAAGAATGGTCAGGAAGTGGGGGGTGGAAGAAAAATGGTCAGTGCAGCAGTAGTGCAGACTTCCGCTGAAGCAAAGCAGATCTTCTTTGAAGTGGTCCAAAGTGATGTGCCCTGGTCCCAAAGCTTCAAAGGCATTTGTCTGAAAATCTCTAATCTCAAAGCTGGGACTAAGCCTCAGCCCCAGAGTCAATGGGCGTGTAGCCTCCTTTGAGACTATATAAACATGTTTAGAAAAATGCACATGGGAAATTTCCAGCAATTGGAAACATTGTCTTATGAGGGCCTAAAAGGGTCTAAAAAAGCACAGAGAGGTCTGGAAATTGCCAAGGTTGTTGGAGGAGGAGTTGATATGCAGACCCCATCCTTACTTTGGGCTCACGCACGTTCAATCCAAATGCCTTAATGGGGCCAGGGTATACCCAAAGGAGCATCTCCACCCCCATCGTTCTGCCCAGACACTGAGGTCCAGCTCCAAGAGCCTTCTGGCGGTTCCCTCACTGCCAGGAGCGAGGTTACAGGGAACCAGGCAGAGGGCCTTCTCCGCAGTGGCGCCTGCCCTGTGGAACGCCCTCCCATCAGATGTCAAGGAAATAAACAACTACCTGACTTTTAGAAAACATCTGAAGGCAGCCCTTTTTAGGGAAGTTTTTAATGTTTGATTCTATTTTTAATATTCTTTTGGGAGCCGCCCAGAGTGGCTGGGGAAACCCAGCCAGATGGGCAAGGTATAAATAATAAAAGCCCTACTGCACTTCTTCAGAGAAGCCTCTAGCCTTGATATGCATGTCTTCAGATAAGTCCTTGTGGAAGCTATCAAGCTCTGTGAGGGCACGTATGAGGGCAGCTCTCAGGCACTCCACAGGCAGCTTTGAGAGTGCACTCTGGAGGCTGCCTGTGGAGCCCCTGAAAGCTGCCCAATGATTTTTTTCTCTGTTAAAAATAAGCTAAAGCAGCAACTCCTTCTAGCAGTTTCTTTGCGGTGTGGGGTGGCTTTGGGCTGCTTTCAGGCACTCTTCAGACAGGGCTTTCAAGTAACCCTCCCTTAGCCTTTCTAAGAAGCCGGAGAGTCAGTGAAGTGCTGGAAAGCAGCACCACATGAAGTGCTTAAGGAGAGGCAAATTGCACACACAGAGACACCCCCTCATAATGCTTGTAATGGAAGAAGAAAACCACCTCCCGACTGTCCCATGCCCCACACAAAAGAGACCAAACAGCAATAGTCTATTTCATGTGGGGCAAAGAGTTGGTCAAATTTGATGGGCAGGGATGAGTACACCACTACTTTTAAATGATGGTGCTGGAACCACAGACCTTTTGCAAGCATGCAAGACATATACTCTAGTGTGGAACTAAATGTTCCAAGAATGGTGCAATATATCTGAGCAATATGCATTCTAGTCAAAAACTTCTCCTTCTCCTTTTTTACATGCATGAATGTACTACACTACACTCAGTTTATGCCAGAATATTTCTTCCTCTGCTATATGTACAATATATGCACCACCTGCAATGTCAAAAAACACCTGCATTTGTATTTATAAAATGTGTACAATGGTCAGGTACATGTAATATACCAAGAGCACACACAACATGTCATTCAAGCCATGGTGCAAAATACTCTCTTAAAAAGAAAAATTATTCAGTTATACTTTTGATAATAGAATAGTGACCTGAACCCTTTCGATTATCCGGCTGATCTACCCAAATGCCACAGTACTGTACAAAATAAAACTATGTTGGTAGCAGGGACATAGATTGATCTCTCTTTCCGAGCAGGTTCCAACTTTACAGAAGCTGGAATAAGAATTACCAGTTAGTTCCATTCCCAATGGCTGTTGCTATGGCAACACTCAGCTCTGATTAAAAGAGACTGACAGATTTTGCCTTATAAAGGAGGGGGTAAAGGTGGTGAGTGGAGGAGAAGGTTTGGAAAGTTAAAGCAATGAAAAAAAAGAACTGCTCTACATTATTTATTTGAAAATGAGGATGTTGTGGAACAAATTAACCCCACAGTATTGAATTTAATGCAAAATTTAAGCAGGGAAAAATAAAATAACATGCCCTATCATTCTGCTACTGTGCTTGAGATATTTATTCAAAGAAGAATGATAATGTTTAGAATGACATTTAAATCAAATTCAGAGTCATATTTAAATGTCAAGGGTTGGGTTTGTTGTCTTTAACATTTTAGATCTTCTGCACAGACAAAAGAGGAAAGACCTAAACACAATTCAGTGTGAAGTTTTTTTTGTGAAAGGGAGGAAGAAAACTGCTATTCGGGCATAGTGATGGATCCAGAAGGACCTCAAAATCATAAGCCAACACTGGGGGGCTGAGGTGTCTTTGACCCCCCTCAATATTTGTCAGAAGGGGGCCTGGCCTGCGGCATCGTAAGCCACAGTTTCAGTGGCTGGCTTGTCCAGCCTCCTCCAGAATGGAATTCATGGAGAACCCTCAGCAGAGCTCCAGCGTCAATGATAGACTGTCACCTGCCTGAAGCTCTGTCGGGAATGCATAGAACTGGTGGTAAGGTAACATCTGCTAGGGTTTTTTTGTTTTGTTTTGTTTTGTTCATGTGACCAATTATTCAAAAACAACAGCAACGTAGACTACAGAATGATCTAATAAGGTAAACTGGACACAGTGCTCCATAATCTCACAACAGAGATCATCAGCCAAGGCTAAACATTAACTTTACCAAGCAAATCAACCAATTTTTTTTTTTAAACATCCTCAGAGTTATGCTTACCTCAAGTGTTTGTCAGACTACAGACCAACCAGGATCTCAATAACCTCCCTACCTCCTGGAGATTCAGATATAGGAAGATTTCTGACCTGAAAAGTAATCTTTCAGCAAGGATCGGACTGCTGATGAAACCATCTATCACTCTGCCACTGTACAAAAGGAACTAAAAAGCCAATAAACTAATAAACCAATAAACTAACTAATAAATGTTAAGGTTTTTTTCATCATTGGGAATAACCATCTAGGGTGGGCAGAGTCCCAAAATGCAAGTAGTTAGTCTCTTGAACTCAAGCCAATCTTGAGTGATCAGAAGGAACCAGAGCCTTATTCCTCCTATTCATCCTGCCTTGATTTCAAAGAAAGGATCCTGCTTTTTAAACTTTCAATCCCAACCCACTACCATCATAGACAATAGATTAGATGTTTAGAAATATGAAGGTATATATCAGATTTTGGGGAAAATATTAAGCGGTATATAAATGTTTTAAAGTCAATAAATTATGACCCCTAAAAAACTGCTGAGGCAGAAAATCCAAATTACAGCACACGATGGTAAAAAATTCAGAGAACCAATAGAGATTTGTTGCCCTCTAATGATGGTGTCTAAGAAGCGCCACCACAGTTTGCAAAGATCCATGTGTTTTCCCTTCTCCACGTCCACTAATTGATAGATTCAGAATAAATGTAAAATATCTTCCCAGAAATCCTTTCTTCTCTGACTCCTCCCATAAACAGGCAATGCCAAGGGCTCCACTTCAGCATTGTCCTAGGACAGTACCTGAAGGTAGCAGTACCCTATGATGAGGGCTGAGGCTCTTCCTAGGCCAAAGCAATGCTGGTTGGGGCTGATGGGAGCGGCAATCCCAAAGAGCTGGAAGACACTAGTTGTGGAAAGGCTGTCCTAGGCATACACATCTGATATTATGTCAGCGGAGAACTGCCAGGAGAATGTTTGATCCTGCCATCCTTGAGTCCACGAGAGGTATAGAAGTAGTGCTTGGCTTCTCCATTTCGGGGCAGGGAGCTTCTGTTCGTGTAGATGTATCTGCTAATGGTTTTACTCACAAATGCAGTGGCCCAACCAATTCATAAACCAATAACTCATCCATTGACCACTGATAATGAAGCATATGTTGTAGATATTTCCCCACATTTATTATGCTATTTTTGTGATATATAAATGACATAAGAAAACTTGGAATACTTATTTGTATAACATTATTCTTGTTTATAAAACCCAATAAAAATAATTTAATAATAATGATGATGATGATGATGATGATGCAGTGACCCACATCTCCTAACCTGTTCTTACATTTGCCTTGCTTAATCCTGGGGCTCTTTCTACACCTGAACGTCACCAGCCCTTAATTTCTGCTCCTGAAAAGCAAACGAACTAGTTATTAATTTGAAAGAATGGAGGATCCCTTTGTAATAAAATACAGTGAAACAACTATCCTCTATTTCCCCAGCAAGAATATTCTTTTAATATTATGCACCTTCGAATTAAAAATAAAAAAATAAAAAATCCCCCCAGCCTTAAATCTCATATGCACTAATCTTTTCCTGAAATAATTCACAATCCTTTTATTTCTGCTTCCCCATATATACTCTCAATCGGCTTTTAATTGGAAATTCTTTGTTATGTTACAAATTAGATGACTGGAGAATCCCTGACTGAATTTATTGCAAGCACAAAAATGCCGCAAGATTTTGCCAATGTAGCTCACACTCTTAGATCCATCTGGCATGGCAAAAGCAAAAATCCTGCAGCTAGGACAGAAGGCAGTAATTCTCAATGGCGATGCAATAGGGCAGATTAGGGATGCCACTTGGGGGAAGGAAACATGATTTCTTGGGACTCTCCAGGTGGTGAACCATTCATGCTTCAGAGCATATGGCAGAGTGCCCTCACTTGTTTTTCCCCAGCTGCCCAGATAACATTCTTTACTCATAGTCCAATATGACTAGGCAACCTTAGGAGGGAAATTCACTGTTGTCTCTTTGCACATTGAAACAGTTATTTACCAATCTTGGCCTTTTATTTGCTGAATTATGTTTCATTGACATACTGGCACAAACAGTGCACCTGTGAAACACAAAAAACAACATTTAATTTGCAGCACTCTCCAGCAAGTTTACAAGTTTCACAGAGATGTTAGTAGCCAGTGCAGATAATATAATGCCTATGAACCAAACTACTTAGAGTGCAATCCTATACACATTTACTCAGTCTACCCAGACATAGGGATGCAGGTGGCGCTGTGGTCTAAACCACAGAGCCTAGGGCTTGCCGATCAGAAGGTTGGCGGTTTGAATCCCTGCAACGGGGTCAGCTCCCGTTGCTCGGTCCCAGCTCCTGCCCACCTAGCAGTTCGAAAGCACATCAAGTGCAAGTAGATAAATAGGTACCGCTCCGGCAGGAAGGTAAACAGTGTTTCCATGTGCTGCTCTGGTTCTCCAGAAGTGGCTTAGTCATGCTGGCCACATGACCAGCTGTCTGCGGACAAACGCCGGCTCCCTCGGCCTATAGAGCGAGATGCGTGCCACAACCCCAGGGTCGTCTGCGACTGGACCTAATGGTCAGGGGTACCTTTACCTTTACCAAGACTTAAGTCCCACTGAGTTCAATGAGACTCCCAGGTACAAGTGTTCATAGGAATGCAGCCTTAATCCAGTGAGTATGGCATTTCAAAGAGGAACCAACAGGTGTAGTTAGAATGGAAATGGGGAACCTGTGGCACCCTCTGTTGTTGTACTCCAACTTTCATCAGCTGCAACCAGCATGGATAATGGCCATGGAGGATTGGAGCGGCAGTCCAGCAAGGTCTGGAGGATCACAGGAAGGTTATCCATCCCTACTCTATAAGTTCACAAGCACAGCATACTAGTTGTTAAGAAAGTGATTAAAGCAATCTTTTATTTGTTTTCAGGATCCATTCAGCTATTGTAGCTATCCCTCCATGAATTCTGCATAGCTTTTGTTTTTAAAAAATGGCAACTGAGCACTTCATAATTGACATGAAATAACAACAAAGGCAGCAATCTAGTGCACACCTACATGGACATAAGCCCCATTGAAAGATTAATGAGAATATATTCATGCATCCTACAAACTATGCTAGAGTGTATTCTGATGCCTCGTGGCTCCTGGAATTCATGAAGCCCTCCTGGCTTTAAAAACGGGCTATATCCAGCCATTTCACTAGACTCTGCACATGTGGGCACATGCCATTCTGCTCATTCTCCTGGCTATGCTTGAAAAATGTGACATTTTGTCCTGTGGTGCCACCAGGGTAGGAGTTTGTGGCAAACATTCTTGGTCCAATTCAACAGAATGAAGTAGAACCTCTTCCCCGGAATGCAGCAGGGCTGGCTTGCCACATTTCAAAATGGTCAAAGAACAAGCAAGCGTTGCCCCCCCCTCACCAGACCATGAAGTCCAACATCTAAAAATACCTAACTATTCTACTGTTTGTTTTCTTGTTATATGATATAAGAAGGTCCAACGCCATCTGAGTGAAGAACACATGTGTGGAAGGGATAGATCCTAGATATACTGTAGTTAATTTGTTTGGGACATAAACCTAAAGCATTTGAGAGCCATACAGCCACCAGTGGGTCGACAGATGGGGTGGAGCTGCTAAGCTAAAACCTCCTGGCAGGTAAGTCCCCATTGCTCTGTCCTACCTTGTGAACCACTTCTGCGCAGCACTAATAGATGAGCAGGAAGTGGGGGTGCTCTGTCACTTTATGTTGCCAGGGTCCTCAATCTGGCACTGCCTTTGTCTGCAGCATGTCTAAAGTACTAAGTAAGGCAGCCCTAGTTTCTATCCCCCTGCTTTTAAAACAATCTCTGTTTTTTTCCACTCCTCCGTGAAATTTATATTGTGCAGTGTGGAAAGTTCTCCATGGGATTAGTATTGTGTGTTCTCCTTTGCATGATTAAGAACTGCATGGAGTGGCCCGCGATCACAACCTTGTTCTTCCACTCCACATGAATCTTAATCATGAGTAAGGCTGGGCTTCTTCTGTGGAGCATTTGTTAGTCTCTACTTTCCTACCGTCTTCTTTTCCTGACAGAAAGGTTATTTCAAAAGCCTTTTCTACGCATCCCTTAATGACTGGTAGAGCTTTTTTCAATTCTTTCCTCCCTTCATCAGTTTCTCTCCTTCTGCCTAAGTTCAAAAGTTTTCCTGTTCTCCTGCGGCTCACTACAGCCTGACCTTGTGACCACATAAGCACCCTCTAGCAGACCTTGAGTAAGACCGTGTGATGCATGCCAAGGCATAGAACAAAACAGGAGTCTAATGTGACTTCATACAGCTTCACTTCCAGAATACTCCCCCCCCCCCCGAAATTCTATACATTTGTCTGAGAGATGAAATAGACTTTCCCCTTTTATTTATTTACATGCCATCTTCCTGGTTCAAGATGCCTCTCAGTCATAAAAGCATAAGCACATTTAGATGAATAGATGCATATTTCCAAATAGCTGCTATAATTTAAATAGCAAAAAGCATACCTCACCATAGTGGGGAAGACAGGTGATATGTGTGCCTGCTCAAAACTGCTATTCAGGTTCCAGCTGTTGATAAAAAAATATTCCACGGCCTATTCTTTTTAGGATTCTTTATCTTTAAACCAGAGATGGATGCAGACCAGACACCTCTTCATAAACGTCTTCCAATAAAGGACCATCCTCTGTAAATTAGGACACATGGCTACCCTAGAACTGATGTCCCCAAACTGGCCAGATTGCATATTAGGCATTGAGATGGATATCTATGATTTTCTATAGTAGAGGGGAAAGCACAATTAATTACCACTTTGGTGTGACCTTGAAACCTGACTTGCAGAATTGATTTAAATAATTCAGCTATTCATAGCAGCTGAATTGCTATGAATATTAGTGTGTTATAGTTGCAAAATGCTGATGTCATGTAAATGCTGATGAGGTTTCAGGCTAAGTAATTCCATCTACTGTACTTCTAGATGCTAATCTGTTGACAGAAGTTGCTCAGACCTCTACGATTATAGCGATTGTGTTTAGCTATCCTAAAAATTCAAATATATCCCCACGCCATGAATATATTTTGCTCACAAAGTGTCATGGTAATGTTGCGCCCATGACTATTATTGACCAAAAGGAAAAATTCCAAGCAGCTTTTCAGATAAAAATCCTTTTATTGATTAGATTTGATTTGTCGTGACAAAGCAAATGATGCAGTTGGCTAGTGCCCAAAATTCTGCATACCCTCAAGCACATGCAGGGGTATTTTATACCCTTTACAAACTGCTAATAACCCAACCCCTAGCATTCCTTCTGGCCAATCAGGGTGGGGAATACATCCATCTGGCTGCTTTACATGTTCCAAGCATGCTGTTCTACTTTCATCCACCAGGCAGCGTTGCATGACTAAAATTCTATATGGCAGTGTTCGTGACCTAATTAGCATGGCTATGACACAGGTGACCACAACTTCCTTAGCCCGTTGGTGGTGTCTTTTGCGGTGGGCCGATTCTTAGTAGTCATGCGCTCTGACAGGATGTAACAGACATGCGGTGAGCTACCAGCTTCCTCTTGCAAGTCTGCGGTTAACTAGTCTGTCTGGCTGCTCTAGGTGTGAAGAAATGTTGCTGAGCTTGTTAGCTGCTAGTTTCCTGTATCTGACTAAAAAGGCCTATAATAGTGTGCTCTAGCTAGAGAAGCGAAGCTGCATCTAAAATGGAGTTTCCCTTGTTCTTTCTAAACATGAGACCATTCCTTCTGGTCATCTCCTGTCCATTCTGTCCATATATCTCGATGCCTCATTTTCCCCCCTTTCAAGCGTGAGGACCAGGTTCACCTGCGTCCTCTATAGCTTGACCTAACCAGTGTTCCCATGAATCATCAACACATCAAGGGCCCCTTCACCAAGGATTTTGAAACCGAAAAGTAACTAGTCAGGAAGAGATAACCAGAGACGGAAAAGCTGACCATGCTCAATCACTGTCTCCTCGAAGTACAAAAATCTTCCGCAAAGACTACCCCATACACTCCGCCCCCCTGATCTCACACGGTCTGCTTCTCGGCCCAGGCAATAATTTGGTTAACCTTCCCACTCTGAGTAAAAAACCCCCTAAACGTATAACCCTAGCATACAGAATACAGAAATATAAGCAAATGCACATGCACAATGCCGAATACTTTGAGCCATTTCCAATTTATAATAATATCCAGGATAATATGTCTCCAACTGCCAGTATCTGCAGCACTCCAGACTTGAATCTCATGTTCCAATCTCAGTAGATTACCTGTGATTAAACAAATATTGAAAGGTAACATTCCAATTTCTGACCAATTTAGCATAAAATTCTGCTGATGCCAGGGAATAGGGAAATAAGATCTTCTCAAATAGGATTCATCCCAGTTATATTCATACACTTGTCCTGCACTCTCCCCATCAGTCTTGGGAGCCACTGTTTTTGAGACAGAACTTCCTATTCACATAGAGACTGGATTGTCGTGTTGTGTTCGTCAACAGCTGGTTGGCAGGGCATCCATAACACCATCATCTGCAGTAACAATAACATCAGCATGTTTCCCCCTTCCTTAGGCTGACATGAAACAGAACAGACAAGAGATATGTTATATCAAATCCAATAGCAATATCATAGATTAGTTCCTTTCCTTTGTAGTGTGTCTGCATCCAAACAGAATTTGTTCTGTTTGGATGCAGACACACTACAAAGGAAAGGAACTAATCTATGATATTGCTATTGGATTTGATATAACATATCTCTTGTCTGTTCTGTTTCATGTCAGCCTAAGGAAGGGGGAAACATGCTGATGTTATTGTTACTGCAGATGATGGTGTTATGGATGCCCTGCCAACCAGCTGTTGACGAACACAACACGACAATCCAGTCTCTATGTGAATAGGAAGTTCTGTCTCAAAAACAGTGGCTCCCAAGACTGATGGGGAGAGTGCAGGACAAGTGTATGAATATAACTGGGATGAATCCTATTTGAGAAGATCTTATTTCCCTATTCCCTGGCATCAGCAGAATCCTTTTACGCAAGCTGGAAGTTTTTAAAAGTTTGCTGCGGAATCCAATTACATTGCCAAACGATAACAGTGCACTCTCTTATTGCATTGCTTACAAAACATTTAACAGAGAAGAAAAGATGAGCAGACTATCAGACTGATTCTGCTTTTGCCACAATAGCTCTGACTGACGCTGTTGCCTCTGCACCTAAAGAAGCCTCTAACTCTGGATGATGGAGCAGACTTAATGAGCTTCCCCACTTACACTGAAATGTTCTAACAGTGCTGTTCATGCCCACTGGGTGGGGATAGGATCGCTCCAAAGTGCTGTGCCCTGCCAGAGCCCAAACATAAGGCGAGATATATTCACTAGTCCTGGGTAGCAACAGCCTTACACCATTGCAGACTTGCATAAAAGAGTGGGAAAGAAATTCATTCACTTTGGTGTTTTAATGCGACCCTTCCCATACCAACAGGTAAACCAAAACACAGCAATACTTTGAAATTCACACTTCCCTGAATTTTGTCATGCAGTACTGCAACCCTAATAATAATAATAATAATTTATACCAGCCAGATGGGTGGGACATTAAAAATCTCCCTAAACAGGTCTGCTTTCAGATGTCAGATAGTTGTTTATTTCCTTGACATCTGATGGTAGGGCATTCCACAGGGCGCGCACCACTACAGAGAAGGCCCTCTGCCTGGTTGCAAAAATGTGCCTGTTAGGGAAAACAACATACATGCACTATATTATGGAGTATTACTTGCAA
Organism: Lacerta agilis; assembly: GCF_009819535.1. NCBI lineage: Eukaryota > Metazoa > Chordata > Lepidosauria > Squamata > Lacertidae > Lacerta > Lacerta agilis. Next base: position 42,342,119 of record NC_046313.1, read on the forward strand.
ACTTAGGTAGGCGAAGTGATGAGCAAAGGTGCTTATGTAAGGACATAAGTCAAGACCCCTGGATCATGCCAGTGGCCCTTCTAGCCCAGCATCCTGTTATCACAGTTTCCAACCAGATGCCTGAGGGAAATTTAAAGATTGGCAAACTAGTGCAGAAAATGGGCAAAATGAATTTAAGATTGGAAAAATGAGGAACTGGGAGGAACTGGCAGATTCCTTCATCCTTCGCAGAAACCACCAGTGCAACAGGTATATGTGTATGGCCTGTATACACAGACTGTTGAATGGGTTTAGGCCAAGGGTTAAAACTGCCACCACTCTCCTGCTCCCTGCCTATGCACGTTCCCTCTGTGTGCTTAACTTATATGAAGAGGGATCTTGCCACATGCTTCTTTAATTTTCTGAAGGGTGTGCTCAGTATCATGACTAGAAACAGTTGCCGGCCTAGCAGGATCCTAGGATCAGAGTGCCCTTCCTCCAGACTCCTTAAAATTCTGGTTGTATTATTGAGCTGCACCTGGTCATTGAATGTAGAGCTGCTCTGGTGGTATTTTGATGCAGTTCAGCAGCCATTTATGTCCTTTGCCATTTCAGAGTGAACAGCCCTTCACTGTTTGGGAAGTGAAGGCAAGTCCTGTCAAGATCATCAGGAAGAAGCCACATGACCAAACAGAACCCCACCATGGATGTTGGACTGTCCAGCTTCTCCCTCCAGGCTCCAATCCACTTCTTCTTTCTCTCACTTTGCATTTTCCCCTTTCTTCTGATTTGAAGATAATAATGATTTAAATACCAAAGAGCCTGACACATATAGCAGCAACTTTTCCACATGAATTCTATGTGGATTTTTAAATTTAAAAAATGAAAGCTAGAAAAAGAGAGGTGGGAAAACCTCATTGAAATACAAAGTATTTAAAGTCTTGTCTTCAGTGTGTTGGAAAAAATGTGACTTATCTCCTAACCCAATCTGAGCATTGTCTTTTGTACGATAATGTGTCTGCACAGTTCTTTTATGTATATAAGTATGTTCTCGGCTTTCAGATCTATATCGTTCTTGCTTTGACAATACCTTTTTATTTCTTCCTAGCCTGTCAGGAATTAAGTACTCTGTTTTTTGAAAAGGAGTTCTTTCCTTTTGACACTTTTCAGCTTCTTGCATCAGTGAGCTTGCTCAAAAAGATTCTATAGGTATCTTCTGGGAATCTACAATGGTTTTTTGTTTTGTTTTGTTTTTGTTTTTTTAAAAAACTAGTTTCTTCTAGGCAAGCACAAAATCTCTCAAATGTCACTGCCCACTTATCTCAGGGCCAAACCGGGGGGCTCTTTTTGCAGAGTGGATATTTACCCCATGTCTTGTGGGGAGGAGGATACTGCTAGCACCTAATGGATGAGGTAATGTTGTTTAGCAGTCCCCCCCTCCTCTCTCTCTCTCTCTCTCTGTATGTGTGTGTGTGTGTGTAAGAGAGTGCGTGTTGGAGGGGGGCATGTGGAGGGTTGGGATTCCGAGAAGTCCTGCTTTGAGGCATCACTCTCTCATGGGTCCCTCTTCCCATGCTTACTTGTTGCAGTTGTTGTTGTTGTTCAGTCGTTCAGTCGTGTCCGACTCTTCGTGACCCCATGGACCAGAGCACGCCAGGCACGCCTATCCTTCACTGCCTCCCGCAGTTTGGCCAAACTCATGTTAGTAGCTTCGAGAATACTGTCCAACCATCTCATCCTCTGTCGTCCCCTTTTCCTTGTGCCCTCAATCTTTCCCAACATCAGGGTCTTTTCCAGGGAGTCTTCTCTTCTCATGAGGTGGCCAAAGTACTGGAGCCTCAACTTCAGGATCTGTCCTTCTAGTGAGCACTCAGGGCCGATTTCCTTGAGAATGGATAGGTTTGATCTTCTTGCAGTCCATGGGACTCTCAAGAGTCTCCTCCAGCACCATAATTCAAAAGCATCAATTCTTCGGCAATCAGCCTTCTTGATGGTCCAGCTCTCACTTCCGTACATTGTTGCAGTTAGGAGTGCAATCATGGTGCAACAGCAGTGTGGACCCACTACTCTGATTGAATTAGCACCCGGACAGCAAACTTTGAAGGTAGGAAAGAACTGTGACACTGCTATGGGATGACTACCCACTCAGGGTTTACTTCTAGGCAAATGAAGACAGAACTGGACTAAGAACTACACATATCTGTAGCATGTTTTCCTCTTTCAGCAAATATTCTGCAAATCCCAATTTTTGTTCCCAAGTTCAGACAGAAAAGGCTAAATAATGTGTCTAAAGCTCTCCAGATTATGACCTTTGAGAAAAGCCATTTCACATTTTCTCCTCAGAAGGCTTCGCTTTTTCAGCCTTTTCTCTCTACCTGTCAGGGCTCAGAACATTCTTTAACGAATTAAAAGGTAAGTGTCATGCAAGGCCAGTCATAATGTCATTCTTATCTATGCAGTAGCCAATGTTACTGAAGGGGTATTCTGTTAGTTTGGGAAAATCTTCTCTGCTTGACAACTCCTATCATTTATTCCTCTAACTGTACTTGGAGCATTCCTACTTGCTCACTGATCCCTTTCCATCTCATGTGCCTGGGCACATTGGCAAGTTCCGGTGTGATAAGACTGAAGAGGACAAAGGAAATTGGCAAATGAGTGACAATAAACATTATGTATTTTTTTTCTAGAGGTCAAAATGCTTTTCCTTCCTCTGCTGTCCTATGCAATATCCATCAAGATACTTAATAGCAAAACCACCCATGTGTGAAGTACAGCAAGATTTAGCCATACCATATATAATAAAGGCTGGCCCAGAGGCGTAGGAAGCCTCTTGCGTGCCCGGGGTGGTGTTGCCGCGCCGAGGCACCCCCCTGGGGGCGGGGAGACCTGACGCATGTGCCGTGACATCACGATGCATGCGTCAGGACAGATTGCGCATGCGCAGAAATCCGGGCATGCACAGTCCATCCCGCCGGCGCTGCTGTTCCAGCAGTGACCCGCCAAGCGAGTGCTGGCTCCTGGGGCTTCCCCCTCCATGCTGCTTTGAAGCAGCATGGAGGGGGAAGCCCCAGGAGCTGGCGGGCGGACCCCGGACAGGCCGCAGGGCAGAGCGGCTTCACTCCGCGGCTTGCTCGGGTCCACCAGCGGGGCGTGGCTGGCCAAAGTGTCACCCCCCTCCCCTGGAACCCAGGGCGTACTGCCGCCACCCCCCTCGCGACGCCTGTGGGCTGGCCTATAAGGGAATCAAACCCATCAAAATCCACAGTTGAAAATACCTTTACTAAGACCAGGCAAAGTGTCACCAAATTGTGAACAAGCTTTCAGTATCTCTTCATCAGGGTGGATGTTACACAAACCAAGGGGTTGGAGGATGAGGAAAAAGAAAAGTCTTTACACAAATTAAGATGGATTTTTAGACTCAGTTTTAAGATGGAGACTGCATGTTGAATTACTGAAGTAAAGAAGAGCAGAGGGGATGAGGAGACTGGTGGAGCCACCACCATGGCAGAGCACTTCTGCTGCATCCAAACCCCACCCTTCACAATGGATTGGTGGGATTGGTTGTTCTGTTAGCCATCAGTATCAGATTACATCAAGGGTATCAGATTACATCAAGGATTCTTGGATAAAGGAGCAATGATTAAAATCCACTTTTGAAAACATAAGGCTTGGCTGTTACCAAAGATATGTTTCACCCTTAAGCAGAACACACAGGTTCCTGATTAGTCAGAGAGAGGAAATAAAAGAGATTAGTTATAGCATGTCACACAGGAACACCTACTATTCCATTCAAGCAGCTTGGGGATATTTATTTATTTATTTATTTATTTATTTATTTATTTATTGCATTTACATTGTCTAAGGAGCTCAATGTGCTGTATCTCTCCTTATTTAACCCCCACAACACTCCTGTGATATAGGCTTGGCGGAGAGGCAGCGACTGGCCAAAGCTCACCCAGTGAGCTTCATTGCCGAGTGGGGTCTTGAACCCTGATCTCCCAGGTCCTAGCCTGACATTTTAACCACTACACCACCCTGGAATAGGCACCGGTTACCATTTATCTTGGCTCCAGTGTGCTCTCACTGCTGTTGTTAGTTCTGTACAGATCATGTTTGTCACAATCCATATCTAGCAGGTAGTTTCTTCAGAAATGCTGCTGTTTGATGTGTTTCAAATCAGTTTCCATGCAGCCTGAAAACAGAAGCCACATTTATTTCACAATTAAGCTGAGGTGTGTACATTTGATACACTTGTCATGCATGCACAGATAACCGCTTCATGGATAGGAGTACGGGGGGGTTGCAGGTTTGGGGAAACCAAATGGATAATGTGTGTTGGGTGAAAACATCCTTGTCCCCTCTGGAAATGGAAATGACCTTGCTACATTTTACGTTGCTTATGTGCACATAGCCAGAGTGGAATCCATATGCTCTGGAGGTCAACTTCTGAATCTCATAACAGGTGATATCAGAGACTCTGACTAAGGCATTGGAAGCAGGGATTCAGAATGACAAGCAACTGATGTTTCCAAAATCCTCAGTTCCTTTGAATACACAAACCAACTCTCATATTCATCCCTAACTTTAAAAATGTGAGAAATCCAGTTAAGATCAATGGAGCTAATCACATACTATAATTAAAGTAGGACAGGCTGGAGAGAAATCAGCATTCTGCAAGACTGAGCCCTTAATGATCAATGGGTTGCTTTTGTCATTGATATTCTAGCGCAAGGTTACTCAGTCTAAGATAAGTATGCATGCCTTTCTCCTTTTATTAAAAAGGAGCCACCTTTTACTCACTGCAAAATGTAATTCCCTCCTGTGTGGAGATACAAATTTATTCACTATGGATAGTTTTATACATAGGCTGAGCCCTGTTCTAGAAAGGCTCAGCTGGGCATGCCTAGATCCTGCATTATATTTTAGCCATATTAGCACTTTTGCTCTCTCATAGGAGTCGTGCCAGTGAAAATATCTGCTACAATAAATTAATATTTAAGGTGACACGATTTTTGGCTTTTGTCATTGTCATCATAGACCTGTGGCTCTCCAGATGTTGTTAGACTACATCAGGGACATTGGTAAGGGGTGGTCCAAGTCCTGGGTATTTTGCATTAGACTCCATAACTCTTTTTAAAACTTTGCTCATAGGGCAACCAACTGAGACCCCAACCACCCAACAACTTAAATTTCAACATAAAGTTTATACAGATAAAATTGCAGGTATAAAATTTATGCAGATTTTGTTTCTGAGTCTTTGAGTACCTAGCAGCTCCCCTTTGTCTCCCATAGCTCAGTGGTAGAACATCTGCTTTGCATCTCAAAGGTCTCCAGTTCAATCAGCAGCATCTCTTGATATGGTTGGCATTGTTCCATCAGGAACCCTAGACAGCTGTTGCTAACCAGGGTTCACAATAGTTAACTAGATGGACCAGTAGTTCTGACTTGGTGTAAGGCTGCTTCCTCTGTTCCTAAGTCTGATGGAAGTTTGATTCCAACAACATCTGGAATGCCACAGCTTCCTCACGGAACAAATGGCTGCACTCTTCTAGAACACAGTGGTACCTTGGGTTACATACACTTCAGGTTACAGGCGCTTCAGGTTATATACTCCGCTAACAAAGAAATAACGCTTCAGGTTAAGAAATTTGCTTCAGGATAAGAACAGAAATCGTGCTCTGGCGGCGCAGTGGCAGCGGGAGGCCCCATTAGCTAAAGTGGTGCTTCAAGTTAAGAACAGTTTCAGGTTAAGAACGGACCTCTGGAACGAATTAAGTATGTAACCAGAGGTACCACTGTAATTTGCTTTCAAGATGAAAGAAAATTCTTGTAAAGTTCCTGATTTTAACAGTATGCAAGTTTCCCATCCTGAGGTCCAAATTTCCACTCAGGCATGAAGGCTCTCTCTCTCTCTCAGTTTAAACTACCTCAGAGGGTTATTGTGAGGATAAAATAAGGGGCAGGGAGGATGAGTGGAATAGAAATGTAATCAATATAATAATAATTTCATTTTGTTTATAAACTAAGAGATCCAATTAGGTGGCCCTGTTATTAAGCAACATGAGGTGACTGCCTCAAGTGGCAGGGGGTGTGTGGTTGGGGTCAGAGGCAACCATTCCCTTCTGTAGGAGAACAAACTTGCACATGGCCTGCCCTAGCCCCCCTAAGCTAGCCTGCTCTCTCAGCTGCAGTGCAGCATGCTTACAAATCACCAGTGTTCAAATAACTGTCGGTCCAACTGTTGGTCCAGCCAGCTTCTGGTGGGGGCAAGAGACCTGGGTTCTCCTTATGATCACCATTTGTGTGATTCTGATGCAAGTGGGTTTTGTGAGCGTGGCTTTTCAGCAAACACCACCTTTAATTTCTATTTCTTTCCTTTGAATCAGATTCTAGATCGGATTAATGTAACTATTATCAAGCTGGTAGGCCATTTTTTATTTTTAAAAAATTAAATTCTAGAAAGACATAAGTGGAAAATGTCAACAGCTTCCTTAAGGTTGTTCTTCAGTGTCAATTAAGGAGCAGCTCCACAATCCATCTTTTACAAATGGGTGGACTGGCTAAACATCAACCTCAAAGAGGACAACATGTTCTCCATTTCATTCCTATATTTCAGGAAAGCACTCTCTAGGTGAGCTCTTCCCATAACCTTCAAATGATTAGCAGTGGCTTCCTTTGTTATTGCTGAAATATTGAATCATGACACTAAGGTTATAAACAATCGTGGCTTGGATGTGTCTGGAATGACAAGTTCTCTCTCTGGCTTAATTAAAGTATATGGGGAGAGATGGTGTCAGTAAGGGAAATTTTAACAGAAGAGCTCATTTTTTTTTTAACAGCATGCCAATTATCGAACAGGCATAGCTATGCTAAAAAGCACTCTAGGTGATAAGATCATTTCTCAGCTAAGCAAAATTGATGTCCACAAAGGAAGGATATGCTGTAGAAATGCATTTCCTGTCTGTCTGAGTGCAAAAACAATGCATATGTACCAGGTATAATTTAAAAGTTTTGTTTCTGAACTGAAAGTATAGAAAGATCTGAAATGCATCAAGTACAATAAGCTTTTTTATTTTAAATGGGCTTTTCATGCACATGGTGTTCCAGTCCAAATCTGTCTTTATTAAGCATTATTACTGTGTAAAGGATTAAATTTGATCTGGCTTCAGTCAACATGCTTCAGCTCAGAGGGTCATGGTGGATCAAACTGAAAGATACAGCCAAGAGATACCTTATTTTCCTTCACTTCTTTTGCTGTCAGAATTGCAAGGACTGATATCTGTAATTTGCATACTCTGACACTGTAGTTTGTACACTGCATTGCACACCTCTGCTGTATCGGCTATGATACCATCAGATTCAGTAGCACCAACCCATGCTTCTTCATGATTCCAGATGCTCATCTAGCTCCTCCATCTACCTCTGGCAAAAAATGAACAACACAATATTTTGAGTGTTTCCATGAAATCTGGAAATGCAATCCACGTGCTACTTCTGTATCATCTCTTGGTATATTGCTTCTATCAAAAACCCAGTTCCACCCCCAGTTTTGGTCTAAATAGCAATCTTGGGAAAGACACCAATGAGTTTAAAAGTAAGAAGCATACAGGGCCAAACTAAATTATGTTAATTATGTGGCTGTACTTTTAAAAACATAAATACTAGCCATGGGGTAAGCCATGGACGCAAACAAGTTGGAGACCATGGGCACAGGGAAGCTGTGTTTAGCTGTTTCACCCCATCCTGGGATCTGACAAAAGTCACTGTCTCCCTCTCAAAACACACATAACACACAGTCACCCTGCTGTGTGCATCAAGAGGAAAGGCTTGGTTTGGTGCCGACGAGCAAATAGCAAATACGGGCAATTTTCAAGAGGAGTGTTGTAGAGGGAAAGGTTAAACTCCTGTTCCACCCTCCCATGAGCCAGATCCACTTGCTCTTTCCCTACTGGTGACATTTTTATATTCATGTAAGTTGCAAAGTTCACACAATTAACTCAGTGCATAATATGACCCTTGTTAAATGCAATGGAGCAGGAAGGGGAGGAAAACTGATATTTGAGTAATAATATGCTGCTTGTGAAAAGTTTGGTATGGAAATAAATTTACTTTTATTTAAAAGGTTTCTAATCTGGATTTCCACTAGTTTATCCCTAGTTGATTCAAATGTTAAAAAAGGCAAGAATGAATTATTAAAATGGAATTGCAATAGGAAAACAATAAAACACAACAGCAACATAGGCATTTGCTTAAGATTTTAAACAGGTCCATATTATATCCCTTCAAAAGAATGAGAAAAGAGGAGAGATTTGTTTCATTTGTAACCAGCCCTTCATCAAATAAGTGATCCCAGGAAAGGGTAAATGAAATACAAAAGGCACACACACACACACACACACACACACACACACACTGTTCCAATAAAGATATTAAAACAATATAAGTTAATATGACCTCTAATCATTAGCCTAAAACCTAAAAGATTGCAAATGTGTTTGGGGAAGATATTTTGCAAGTGGGCACAACCACAGAGAAGGCCCTATTCCCAAATTGGGGAATATTGAGCACAAAGCATTTAGACCATTTCCTTTTATCAGAATAGTATCACCGTGTTGTATCCAATGTTGCTTTTTCCAGCTGCACAACTTACTTCTGCTTGTGCAATGCAACTTTCTCCTCCCACATCATGTCTCCTCAAAAATGGGGGGGGGGCATGCAGGGAGAAGAGAGGAAGCAGAAGTCCTGTTGCACAAACAGAATGTGCTCACACAGTATTGGATAAAAAAAACCTTAAAACATTATTGTAGCAACACTAGTACAGTGGACCCTCTGGATATGAATTAAATTCATTCCGGGGGTCCGTCTGCAACCTGAAAAGTCCGTAGGCAGAGGTGCCGCTTCTGCGCACATGCACAGCGTGATTGAGCGCTACTGCACATGTGCGTGTGGTGAGACTCGGAAGTATACACTTCCGGGTTTGCCGTGTTCGTAACCTGAAAGTTACGTATCCAGAGCGGTACGTAACTAGAGGGTCCACTGTAAAGTGATACGGAATACATGGGACATTGTGAGTTGAAGTTTTTTTTTGGGGGGGGGGGGTTAACTCAATTGGATGATTGCTTTTGAGGCATTTCCTCTAAGGCAATTCCTCTAAGGCAATCTAGCATACCTTTTCTTGTAAAAAAATTAATGACTTTTCTTAGCATGTAAAAATAAATGTGCCTTTGTACATAATTCCTTTATTCTTATTGTAAATGTTCTACTCTATATTGTGGCAGAGATCAATAGCAATGATTTTAATGTATATCAGATAAAAATGTTACCCAACTGCACAGATGAGGATTGTTTGGAGAAAAGAATTTAATTACTTGGAGAGCTGTCCTGCAGTTTCAGAAGTCTGTGCATTTTATTTTTAATACAAAGAACATTAAACAATTTTATCATATTTAACTGCGTGTTCACAGAAAGCAAAGTCTGCAAAGAAAGAAGCTTTGCTGCCTGTTTTTAATATGCACCCTATTATATTATTCTCAATGGATGTAATAATGTATGAGATTAATTAAATGACAACTGCTTTTGTGGATTTGCTAAAGCAGATTCTGCATATAAACAAGACAAACAAGTTTTCCAAAATGAGGACAGATAATTGGCAACCATCCTAGGAAACTACAAATTACTTTTTGCCTCCTTCAGCAAATAAGCTGAACTCCTAAGTGGGAAAGTAAGAGGCAACTATTCTGTAAGTTGTCACTATGGGGCACCAGATTTAGCAGTATGAAGAAGAAATGCATCCATCTCTAGGCCTACCAAGGGCTTGAATTATGGGAGGAAAAGGAAGAGGACCTTAAATGAAACCCACAAGCCCTACATGTGACTCCCTCTAGTTTTTGTCACAATCGGGTCATGCATCCATAGCAGAGAGCAGAGCAGGAATGCACACTGGGAGGTACATAGAGAGAAGAAATGTCATGGTGCATCTGCAGCAGTAAAATTGCCCAAGCTGCAACAAAACATGTCTCTCTTGTATCCAGTGCTATTTTTCTAGAAAAATTGGTGCCGGGACTCACCATGAACGCCTCCCTCTACAGCTGCAGCAGGCACTGTAACTCCCCAAATGTTTGACTTCACCCCCAAAAGCACACTCCTCCACGGTCTCCTGAGACTGACAGATGCCACTAATGGCCTCCCTTTGCCCTTCTCAATGGCTTAGCTAAGGGGATTACCACAAAACATAAAGTGGGACAGACCCCATCTGGTCTTCTTGTAATTCAAGCACGGATGGATACCTCTCTGGAAGAACCTTGTGGACCTTTCATGGGCTGTTGGGGATGATGCCAACTATTTTTAAAATTAAGCAAATCATGCTCATTTCCACAACAAGTGGGTGTAATCACAGCAGAGGATGATTACACCCACCTGTTAGAGAAATAAGAGTATCTGCATAATTTATTGGTCTTTGTGCCTAGAAAAAAAAAACAGAGAAAGAACATTCAGATCCAATAAGAGTGGGGATTCCTGTCTTAATCCTGTATCTAAGATATGGAAAAAGGTGCAGGAATGATCAAACTGCTTAGACAAAAATGATGGGAACTTGTCCAGAAAATGCAACTCAGCATTTAATTTGAAAAGGGATAACTTGTCAGAGAGGGGGGATTAGTTAAATCAAGGTGGTAAAGGATGAAGTTGATAGATTTCAGTGATGAATTACAAATTAGTAAATCACCAAGGACAGGTGACATTCACCTAAGAATTCCTAAACAGCTCAAATGTGAAATTATCCACGTTTAGCTAAGACACACAATTTATAATCAAAACCAGCCTTCTTGCCAGAGGGCTGGAAGAAAGACAATGCCGCACCAGTTCTTAAAGATGGAATGCAGGAATTATCTAGAAAATTACAAGCTAAACTTCTGCCTAGAGTAAAATGATGGAAGTGCTATAAAGACTGAAAATGTCAGAAATACAGAACAGTAAGCCTTCTTGAGCAAAAACCAGCATAGCATCTGCAAAGTGTCTCTTCTTTCCTTGACCTCTTAGAATGTCAACAAACATATTGATAGGGATGCTCTGAAGGCAGTTTTCATAACAGAGGAAAGTAAATAATAGATTTACCCAAATCTATGTACTGGGATAGATGCTGTCCAACATGTTCATAAAGGAACTGAAGTCAAGGGTGTAGAGGGTGGGAGACAAGTTTACAGGTATCTTCCTTATTTGTGAAAGTTACATCAGAAGCAGATTCTGATGTGTTCTAAACATCACCTTTCCAATTTGGTAACTGGTCAACAAAATGGCAGTCCAGAGTTAGCAACCAGTTTGTAACCAAGGTAACCAATGAAAGCTGGTAATACCTTGATTTGGTAGGGCTGCAACGGCTCCTAACAACTTTCAGCACACTACTACTCCCAGAATTCTTTGGGGAAAGCCATGGCTGTTTAAAAGTGGTATGATACTGCCTTCACCCCAGAAGCAGCCCAAGGAAACTGACAAGCAAGGCAACTCCTTGGACTGGTTGTACATATGCAGGCAGGCAGATAGGAGCTGGTTGAGGGAAGATTGGAATTGGTGGGCCCTTGCCCCACCAACCCAATGGATGAGCCACCACTGCCTACCAGTTCCAATGGGCACCACTGCTTCTAAAAGAGTAAATACAAACTATTCTGCACAAGCAGGTCCTCAGCCATACAGATGAACCCCTTATTCGGGTGGGGGAGGGGGCTGAGAAAAGAGCAAGGGAGGACCTCATTCTGACTCATTGACACTTTAATTATAAAATGAAAAATCTTTGTAATGAGGTTTTCTGCAGCCTGCTGCTGTGGAAATTTATAGATTATCTTTAAACTTCCTTTAAAAGTCAAAGTAATATTGGTCGGTCAGTCATATGCCTTTCAGTTTCACAATGTCAATGCCCAAAGACGACAGAATTTGAAAAAATGCTTGCCTATCACCAGCCAATTCCTATATGTACCAAGAAAAAACCACTACTTGTTAAACTTAATTTAAATCCTGTTAACTGCCTTCATGCTGATGTTCTATAAATATGGAAATCAGTCACTCACAACAGGCCACTGGTTAATATTCATTAGCAGTTCAAATAACAAATAGAAATGTCCTTCATTAAAATTTAAAGCAAAGCCCCTCTTCTCACATTATCCCATTGATGAATCCAGTTCTCACTGAGATAGACCCTTCAGAATACAGCTCCTTTGTTGAATTTCAAGTTCTAATAAATGGACTGCAGTGCTTGGAATACAAAGTAAGTGGGTTATCTTATTCAGTGAAGCCCCAGAGTAATTCCTTCTGCAAGTATCAGATGCCTGGAAATAAGGCAGATATTCCTTCTTTCTGTCCTGATGTATAGTGATGTAAGAGGGAGAATAATTAATAATCAAGTTTTATTTCTGGGTGCATAATGGAACATAGGATGTTGGCTTACACCTGTCAGATCATCAGTTCCTGTAGCTCAATATTTTCTATGCTGGATGGTCTTCCACTATGTTTTACTCAGAGTAGACCTATTGAAAACAATGGTCCTAACTTAGTCATGCTCATTAATTTAAGTGGGTCTACCATTGAGTAAAATTTAGTTGACTACCACCCACTAACTGGTAGCAGTTCTCCAGGGTTTTAGAAAGAGAGAGTTGCATGTTCAGACCCAGAAACCTCCTCCCTAAAGAAATTCACACTTGACTCCAATTTTAGTTTGGTTTTTGGCAGAATATAGGGCACAACTTTATTGATTACAGAAAGTGAGTGGTTGCATAGGCTCTGGTTTGAATAGCTCCCTGCCATGCAGGTAGCGCTGACCCAGGGTTCCAGCATAGGTCAGCCAAGGGTGAACACCTGGATAAGCGGAAAGCCGGGCACATGCTCTCTCTGCCACCCAAATGTCCCCCTGAACTCAGGCACGGGCACAACCCCCTCTGAGGGGTTGACCAAACCATTGAGTCCCTGGATTCCTTTAATGGAATACCCTTCACATAGGGATGGTGAGAGCGTTCTCCCATGCCTATCACCTGAACCAGAGCCTATCCACAACCTTACAAGTTGCGACGATTTGCTATGCGGCAGGCAAAACCCAAATGGCAACAGCCAAACAGCCAATCAGCCAAGTGGAGAAAATTCCTGTTGTGCCCCTGTCCCAACGACAGACAGCACATGGTGGCATAACAAGGTCAAGCGCGAAAGCTCTAAAAGTAGGGAGAGGTGGGTGGGTGTTCCGAATGCACATGCCAAAAGAGGAAGCTCTGGGTCACGTGCATGGGTATAAATAGGTCCCTTGATCCATTTGGACTGCACCCCATTGGCCTGATTGAACCCAGCATTGAGGGACCTTCCAATCGGGTATTGTGGCTGACCAATCATACCCACCCACAACACAACACTATGGCACCATTTTTTTTAAAATCCAATGGAATAGGCAGCATTTAATTTAAATGGATGTTGTGCATGGGGGAGCAAAGAAGAGATAATTAACTTGCCATCAAAATGTGAATACATTATTGCACACTCCCCCAATTCCCGTAGTAGTGAGAGATTTCAGGGGTCTCAGGTGCTTACTTAGGGTTCGTGTTTCCTTTTGGAAATGAGGCACAGTGGAGACTGTGGTGTCTTTATGATTTTATGTCTATTTACATATGTCTATGACCGTAATAAAGTTTATTATTATTATTGTCTATTTACACATATATACAATGTGAACCTGCGATGAAGGGGTTCACGGCATCACCAACCCAAGAAACTTCTGCTTCTTCCACAGCCACAGCCTTGGATTCCAGCGGAAATCAGGACTGGCTCTCTCTCTCTTTGCCTTTCCAGCCTGCAGCTTTTGCCTCCAGCTTCTAGATCACACCATTCAACTCCCTACTCTGACCTTTTGTCTTTCTAGCTAATCAGGAAGGGAGGCCCACCTATTTGCCCTCTGGCACAGAGTCACTCCCTTAGTTCCCTTAAGGATCCATGCTTAGCAGGTCAATACTAAGCTGGTCAGCAATATCTGTGCTGGATCCTGTACTTCCTCCCCTGCAAACTCATACCGCTATCTTGCCCACAAAGGAAGTAGATACAACTAATAAAGCAACATCGACATGAGTTTCTGCTATAAATTAATAGCTAGGTAATTGATCTGCTTCCTGACTGTGGACACCTCATTCAGTGATGGCCCTGCATAATGAAACTAGGATCATCTCGGCAAGACAAGGCTTGCAGGGAAAAATAAAATAGTTATGAAGCTGAATAGCCTGAAACCAGTGAGGTTAGTTAACAAAGAGAAGAAGATGACAGGTTTGTGGTTTTGCAGGATTCAAATGTGAAAATTGAAAATTATCATCTGTAATAACTACTAATTATCATTGGAAGCCATTTGGGCATATAAGTAGTATATAAATTAGTAAACAGTGGACAGGATTCAGCTAACTAGTCCCACTAGCAGAAGCCCATGCAATACTTTCTGCATGTGCAATGGGACTTTTACCCCTCTCCTGTCCTGCACCCTCACTCCCACCTCAAAATTAGGGACAGATTTAGGAGAACATCACATAGGGGGAGGAGATGGGACTTCATTCCATCAAGCAAGCTAGAATGATTGGCTGGTGGAATGATCTCCTTAGCACTATGTTGAATTCCCATCCTATGTACATACATTGTTAAATAATAAAGACACTTTCTTATTTAAAAATGCCTCTGCACTCTGTGAACACTTAGGAATATAGGGGTGTCCTGGGCACTCTCAGTTCACAATAGGCAATGGTGTGGCCCAACCCAACAGTACCCTGCATGTTGGTGGTGCAGCTGAGAACGTGATCCCCTGCAAATGGCAAGAGTTCTATAGTAGAAGACAAGTCAACATGGAAAGTGCTTCATGCAGGTAGAAAGTTTGAAAGCCACTGTGATTAACAATGCTCTTCTGGATCACCTCCTGACCCAATGTTTGAATTACTTAGCACAGGGATCAACACCATCACACTGTGAACCTACTTCCCCATGGTGGAATGGCAACTAGGACAGAGACACTCCCAATAAGTTGCTCCTGATTTGCTTGGTTAAAAATCCATTTGTGCTGTGGGGAGAAGAGAATGCACTGCCATTTGGGTCTCCCTACAGAAACTATGTGAAGTGGCAAAAATAGCACACATGGGAAGCTATAAATTCCATATGTATATGCATTATATAGGTATGTGTATATGCATGTATATTTCATATATAAAATATTTTCACTACTATTTATCATATAACAGCAACATACCCACACAAATAACAGTTCCTGAATGCCAAAAACATAGGGTTCAGCTTTTGTATCACTTTCTGATAGTGTTTTCAGGTAGTCATCTCCATTGCTGACATGGTAATATTTCCCATGACTTCTTGATTTTAATAATGCTCATTGGCAATTCATAAGTGGTGTCTATCTCAAAAGTTTTGGTAACAATCTTGTGCTAGAAATGCAAATCAGATTAACTAACTCTCCTACTTTGTACATAAAGCTAAAATTTGATAAGGAATGACAAATAAAAAGGAAGTTTGCAGCTAGAATAAAAAGCATTTGAGTTATTTAATTGTCTGCTCCAACAGATGGCAAGCACAGTTCAACATAAACAACTGCAAAATAATTAGTCAGAAAGCAAAGAACCAAAGCAGGGAACTGTGCTAAGTGAAACAATTATACACCAGATTGACCAGGATAAGGATTTGGGTACTAGAGAGAAAGAGAGAAATACACTGGAAGAACTAGAAGAATTCTGCTGGGTTCAATAATAATGATAAAACCTGCTCTGGGTGCACTCAGTGTATGGGGCAACTTTGCCTAGTGGTGCAGAAGCTCAGGGTGTGGTGGGGAACTGGGATTTTGTCTAATAATAATAATAATAATAATAATAATAATAATAATAATAATAATAATTTATTTGTACCCCGCCCATCTGGCTGGGTCTCCCCAGCCACTATGGGCTGCTTCCAACAAAGATTAAAAATACATTAAAATGTCACAGATTAAAAACGTCACACATTAAAAACTTCCCTAAACAGGGCTGCCTTCAGATGTCAGGTAGTTGTTTATCTCTTTGACATCTGATGGGAGGGTGTTCCACAGGGTGGGCGCCACTACAGAGAAGGCCCTCTGCCTGATTCTCTGTAGCTTTGCTTCTCACAGTGAGGGAACCGCCAGAAGGCCCTTGGTGCTGGACCTCAGTGCCTGGGCTGAACGATGGGGGTGGAGACACTCCTTCAGGTATACAGTCTTCCACTATGTTCTCACAAGATCCTGCAGGAATTTTATCATCCCATGGGATCTTGTGAGAGGGAGTTGGACTGAGGCCTGTAAAAGTCTTTGCCCACATGGATTCGAGGCCCATGAGCTTCCAACACACCCTCAGTTTATGAGCCACAATGGGCTACTTGGGTCGCATCCTTTATTCAGCAGTGGTGGTTTGGTGTAGATAACCAAAGCCTCTTCTAATATGGTTCTTTGATTCCATTAAATGCTTAATGGCCATCTATTTAATGGCATATTCCAGAGAGGCCTCAGCCAACATATACATGGACCTCAAAGTCTTTTTTTTATTGCTAGATTCCCAAGTCTAGTGTGGTCAGTAATGCAATTCTAATCATCTTTACTGGGGAGCCAACAATTCATCCAAAAATACTTAGCAACACTTGGTTAAATAAATGAAAATGTTCCCGTCCAGAATTTTGATCCTAGCTAAACTATGAATGTTGCATACAAATAGTCCCAGATTCAATCTCCAGTGTTTTAAAGTAAACTGGTTTGACTGGAAAAGACTCCTGACTTAAACTGTGGAGTGTTGCTGCCAGAAAGCATATTTACTACTGTAGACAATACTGAGCTACAGTAGATGAACCAATGATCTTACTTAGTATAAGGGAGCTTCCTTTCTTTCTTTGTTGCATGTATGAAGTATGGCCCTTAGATACCATTTCTCTAATAATTAAAAGCAACAACATAAATTCATACACTCAACCATTCTAATGGGCCATTAGGATCAAAGAAGGCACCTTCAATGTGGAGGCACCTGCTGTCAGTCTCTAATCCCATCCATTGCCCTGTGTGAAATAGAAATAAACATGGTTCTACCAGCATGATTCTTAGGTCTGTTAGAAAAGGGAAAGAATGTTACCATTGCCCCAGATAAAGATGTAAAGAGAAGATTCTCTAAACTCTTTTAGGGTCTTGGCAAACTGGATGACCACTACAAGTTTGAGCTCAAGGTCAATGCAAAACCATTTGCTTCATCACCTCCAAGAAGAGTTTCCCTGCTCTTGCTGTTTCTGAATAAAGGAAGAACTGAATCACATGGAATAGATGGAAGTTATTTCAAATACAGAGACTCCAGCTAATTGGCATTAGAGTGTGATATTTGTACTAAAACCAAATCGGTGACAGTCTCACAAAATTCAGTGAAAGTTGCTGCAAGAGAAACACATTCTCCCTTGTGTGGATTGTATTTTGGGACGACTTGGAGAAGCAATCCTGCCACACCACCCACCCCAATTCTGGATACCCATGTGAAATTAACAGACAGCTTGGACACCATTTGTGGCCAAAAATGAGATCTAGCTTTATTTTCTGCCTCTCTTCTCATTAATGACCCTGGATTTTATCCAGCTAATGCCACAGACTGGAGTTTGATCTGTCATTGAGCTGAATTTTGCCCGAGACATCCCCAGTCTTCCCAAACATTTTTCACAGGAGTCTAGCTCTCTGCAGCCTCTACAGAAACTTAATTTCCACAAAAGCAATGCTAACAAAACCAGGAGAGAGATCAAACTGAAAAGACAAGTGTATCGATCCAAATGGCAATTTTTGTGTGTCCCCCATTGCTACAAATGTCACTGTTCTCATGACATAAGGAAATATAGATAGCCACAGTTGTGTGGTATTACAAAACTCACTTTGTTGCCTGACATATGGCTAGCCTGTGACAACAGCTGACAGCTATTCAGTTTAACTGACTAAAATGATT
Source organism: Lacerta agilis (assembly GCF_009819535.1). NCBI lineage: Eukaryota > Metazoa > Chordata > Lepidosauria > Squamata > Lacertidae > Lacerta > Lacerta agilis. The sequence continues at coordinate 42,360,076 of NC_046313.1, forward strand.
TTTGGAAGCCATCACACTCTAATAACACATTGGAGAAAAATATATGGCAGTCACCCAAAATTCCTCTTCCGTGAAAAACACATCAACACAGAGATGAGATAAGCAACTAGTTGTTCATCACCGTTAGCTTGCTATAGATTGACTTTGCTAACTTCTTTTAATGCATGGGATAGCAACAAGTGATGCATCACCCCAAAGACAAATAGCTGCTTTCAATAAGCACTTTTGAGAAGGTGAATTCATGTACAGAGATTAAAATAAGGAGCCGGACTACCCATTTTAGTTCACAATGACAACCAATGGAACTGACAGCAAATTTATTTATTTATTTATTTATTTAAATGTTTATAAGCTGTCCTTTTAGACCAAGTGCACCCAAGGTGGTGAGCAAAATACAAACATAAAAATTAAATAATATATTGTAATAAAAATGTAAAATACTATCTATCTGTCTATCCAGCCCATTTCCAGGGCCAAAGAAATAAAACAGCAGCATGACAGTTCCAAACAGGCGGGTTTTTTTTTTTAAAAGCCCCTTTTTAAGTACAGTGGTTCCTTGGTTCTCAAACGGCTTGGCTCAAATCCAAACTACTACTACTTCTTCTTCTTCTTCTTCTTCTTCTTCTTCTTCTTCTTCTTCTTCTTCTTCTTCTTCTTCTTCTTCTTCTTCTTCCCAACCAAATTGGCTCCCGAAAGCTGCAACCTGGAAGTGAGTGTTCCGGTTTGCAAATGTTTTTCAGAAGCCAAACATCCGAAGCAGCTTCCACAACTTCTGATTGAGTGCAGGAAGCTCCTGCAGCCAATTGGAAGCCGTCCCTTGGTTTTCAAACAGTTTCGGGAGTTGAACGGACTTCCAGAACAGATTAAGTTTGAGAACCAAGGTGCCGCTGTACTGGGTGAGGGGAATCAACCATCAGGGCCTTCTGTCTACTCAGATGCTTTTCATCCAAGGCAAGTGGGTAAAGGATTGCAACCTAAGAAAATAAGAATTGCAATCTTGCAAATACTCACAGAAGTAAGTCTTATTAATTCAGTGTTTGGGAATCTGTGACTTTTCAGATGTTGTTGGACTCCAACCCTTATCAGCCCCAGCCAGCTTGGTCAGACATGCTGGCAGTTGTAGCCCATCAACAAGTAGAGAGCCACCATTCCCCCATCCTTTTATTAATGCAGATTCAGTCCAAATTGAGAAAAAGGAAGACCAAGCTGCATCTTAAATCAGTAATGTGTACATGGTCTTTGTGTTGATCCTCAGTTCTACTCTGATTCTGTCCTGGATGTGTAACTTCTTATTTGATTTAAATTATCTGTACCACACATTCATAAAGCAAAGTAATTTTAATATACAGGTGAACATATCTGAATGATTTGCACTCTCTGCAAAGCTTTTCATCGCATTCTTAACTTTAGTAAAAGCATAGCCCAATGGTTGTATTTTCATGGGAAATTAAAACCTTAATCTTGCTGAATTGACATGGTACATTTGACAGCTAGAGAGAGAATTGTATGTGTCAAATGTGATAATTTGAACAAATATGATGCAAATTGGAATATATTGTTTGAATATTTTAGAAGGAAGACTGGTCAGTTTGCATTCCATGGCTTACATTTTAAATTATCTTTTTGAAACTAGACATTGTTACTGATTAGGAATGTGAGGCAGAGGGACAGGCCCGACACTTATCAGTATTTTGTACGTTGAAAAGGAACAGTTAAGTGTTTAGCTTATCAAATAGGGTGGTTACTGGCAAAGAGCAAGATATGATGGCATCCGTAACAATGGCTAATTTTATCTAACAAATCTGAAAGACTCTCTGGTAGTTAGACTCTGCTAGGATCATTTCTGTTCCCTTTTGAATATACTTATGAATACCAAGGTGGATTTTGTAATTATATATCTCCTCTAAGATACAGAATTTGGGTTTATGGCTTTGTGAAGTTCCTTCTACTCAGGTGCTTCATAAGGTGGCCTATCAGGAGCCAAGGAATTGCTGTATGTATTCTAGGTTCCCAGAATAGCTGGTCAGAAAGAGGATTTATTCAGATGGCTCAAACATTCAGGCCCATCATCCAGGTTTACTGCCTTGGACATTTGTGATGCTTGTACAAGTCAAAATATTGTACAGTGGTACCTCAGGTTAAGAACCTAATTCGTTCTGGAGGTCTGTTCTTAACCTGAAACTGTTCTTAACCAGAAGCACCACTTTAGCTAATGGGGCCTCCCGCTGCCGCTGCGCCGCCAGAGCACAATTTCTATTCTTATCCTGAAGCAAAATTCTTAACCTGAAGTGTTATTTCTGGGTTAGTGGAGTTTGTAACCTGAAGCTTCTGTAACCTGAGGTACCACTGTATATGGCTTATAACATTGATTATTCCATATTATCATCACAATTAATTTTAATTAAGTTTAGTGTATTAAATTTGCATATAGCTTCTCTCTAAAATTGTTGTGAAGCAACTTACAATCAAGAAAAACACAATAATAAAATCACATAACCATTGTTAAAAGTTAATTCAGCAATACAGTATCATATGATTGGTGCTGCCCAAATGCCCAGGAATACAAAAGCACCTTTGCCCAGTGGTGAAATGCTGACAATGTTGTTGGTTCAAAATAGATATCTAAAAAAGAGAATTATTGGATGCCAAGATCCAAATTTGGAGCAAGTACTCCTTGGTAAGAGAACCCCAGCACAGAATTAAATTCACAAAATATGCATCAAAGTAAAACATGGAAATATAGGCTGTTAGACCTTTAAAATGTCCCCTTAAGAAGTTTCTTTCCAAAGTTTTCCCTCTTACCTCAGCATAGGAAAATGCCACGTTTGTTGAGTTTAAAAATGGTTTACTTACAAGCTCTTCAAAGGCCAAATTCATGTGCTTTTCCAGACAGCATTCAGAAAAATTGCACAGGCAATAAAACTTGACTTAGTTAAAAAGTGGTGAAAGTTCTTAAATATTTGCATAGTAACTCACGCTTGGCTTGTGAGAGCCATGCAGTTGAGCGGGAGCAACTACCTCAAATTTCTTAACATGCTGAGCTTTTCAGGTATACTGGAGGACAGCAAAGGCTTGATTGATTACCTAGTTCCTCCCAAGGTATGGTGAAGTGGACATAGCTTAGCCTAGCAGGACAGCTTACTCTATTGTATTAACCCCTTCGTGTTTATTTAGACTAAAGCATGTTGATTATATATGAGGCTGGTTTTCTCACAGGTGTGAGAGAAGAAGTCCTCCCTTTTATTGCCCTTCTCTATGCTTTTTTCACACTCCTGCTAGTAAGATGGGTTTTCTGTCACCCATCTAGAGATGCTGTACTATCACACTCTTAAGCACTCCAGACATTGTTTTATAAATAAAATATGGAGGGGAAGAAGACATTATGTGGCAATGTGGTTTCCAATAATTTCTGAAAGTGTCTTAAGAATAAAAGCACAGATGAGGGGCCAGAGGCCCTTCAAATAGTGTTGCAGTTGAACTCCCACCCTCCTTAGCCAGCATGGCCAATGGAGATGAAAAACACCCAGAACACTAGTAAAACAGGGCTAGTCTTGGGCTGAGAACTTAGACTGGCTCTGAATCTTTACCTTCTGCCTCACACACGCACACACGCTTCTGTTTTCCACCCTAGAATTTCATTTTATATTAAACCTTTTGTGCATCTTATTTGGGCTCCAATTATAAATGGCTTACTCATAGGAACGGGGCGGGGCACCCCTTTGAATATTCATGGAACCAAATACCAAGAGACATTTCATATTCATTCCTGAATACAAATCAGTGCAGAACAAATATAAATCTGGATGGTACATTTTCACCCCCTCACTTGCTGCCAGTTTAGGGATAACAGTAATTAATCTGGGGTTGGAAGAACTTTGCCACACACTTATCTAGAACTGGATGTTATATCCCTTTTTAATGCCGTCTACTTAGGAGCCAAAGCTGATTGATGGTATATGTTGATATCTGAAACAGAGAAGAGACAATGCTATCTGTATTTAATGGTGCCAAACTCCCTTAATTCATTTCTGGAAAAGCAATTTCTTACATCAGCTGACCCTGACATCATTTATAATAAAAGGGTTACAAGTATTATCATTCACATACAGTTACAAAACATTTTGAGAGATTATGGATGAAGTGTTCCTGCAAAACAACCCATGCTATACTCCTGGAATTGAATAGGAGCTGCAAATTGCATGGATCTGAGCACAAGGAAGAAATATTTTTGATGGATTACTTCCTATAGTCACATTACCATTTGACCTCTTCCTTCTTGTTAAGTTTCAACTCATGGATTGGTCTCCAATTGTCTAATATTATTATTTTGTTCAATTCAGATTACTGAAATCTGAAATACTTTCTTCAAACCAACTGTGTGTGTGTTCATTATGCAAATTTCGGTGCAATTTTTCCACACTATTGCAACACTTATTCGGTAACCTCCTATGATGCACTTTAAAATCTTGTTCGGGGCAAACCAGCTCATCTGATATCTGAATCCTCTACTTTAATCCTTCCTTCAATCTCTGTATATCCACATGGGCATGTTTACACTGCTTAAATACTACATGTTCCATGCTTCAGTGAATATGTAAGTGCAACAGCTTAACTCCTTTGCTACAGCCTTTCTCAACCTGGTGCCCTCCAGACATTTTGGACTACATGTGTTGAAGCTGATGGGAGTTGAAGTCCAAAACATTTGGAAGGTGCCTACTTGAGGACAGATGCTCTACTGCAGTCTTGCTTCCATTTATGCACATGCAGAGATGCACATTTATATTGTTTTCAACCCTACAGACCCCAGGCCACAGTTTGAGCATGTGCAACAACTGACACATGGCTTGTTTCATAACTTATTCAAATTTTCTTCATGGGCCTGAATGTTCTGGCAGAAAGTCATTTCTTGGGATCCAGGGACAAGAATCATTATAAAGAACTGAGTGTATTATTCAAGCAGAATGTGCCTGTTTAATTTCTTCCACGCTCCAGTACCTTGTAGCCTTCAGAATATCCTTGCTGTAATACAAAGGGCTGCTCTGCCATGGAGTTTAAAGATCAGTTGGAAGTCAAACTGCACTAGAGTGGAGCTTAAGACACTTCATAAACTTTCCCAGAGAGATAATCACTCTCTTTTCTTAACACTTACCTGGAAATTTTTTACACATTCTGATAAGTTGGGAATGTTTTTTATGAAGCAAGCTTCCTTCTATGTTCTTTCTATGCCAAGTACTCACAATGGAATAAAACTGTTATGCCTCCAATCAAACATCAAAATATAAAATCTGCCTATGTTCTTTGTAAACTGCTTTACTTTGCTGCAATATTGTAGACATATTCCACACTACTCTAGTCTTTAATGCCCTTGGCACTCACCTCAGGCAGCTGAGAAGTAGGATATTGTGTGATGCCCACAGGATCAGCTGTTCTCCATTACAATTAACTCGCCTGCTAGCTACCATCACTACTAGCTGGCCACCTGCCACTGTTGCCTGCCACTCCCTGCCTGCTGCTTCCTCCCTCCTGCCCAGTCACCAATGTTGTACCTTCCTGACCACCCTATCAGTTGCTGTAGTGGTACGGTCTTCCTGGATTTATCCCAAGGAAGGGGTCCTTACTCAGAGTGAGGCACTGTGGATGAGGTTCACACACACACACACACACACACACACCCAACCCATGTCATAGCATTAATATTCAGGCTGAAGTTCTCATCAAGAGCACCATAGGGGTGTCACTAGTGCTGGAAGATACTGGCAGGTGTTAGAGCAGCCCCAAATAATCCTAAACGGAGCTCCAGTTCAGAACATAAGAAGAGACTGCCGGATCAGGTCAAAAGCCCACATACTGTTCTCATACTGGTCAAACAGGTGGTATTATATTATATTATTAGCATACCATCAATTATTTTATTTTATTTTATTTTATTTATTTTATTTTATTATAATCAGTCCTGCGTCTTCCAACATTCATCTGCATTGGATGTTCACCAGTTCTAGTGTTATGAGAGAGGGAGAAAAAATGCCAGGTGTGAAGAAAGGGCTGATTAGGGATAGTTCAGTCAGTAGAGCATGAGACTCTTAATCTCAGGGTCGTGGGTCCGAGACCGACATCAGATGAAAGATCCTGCATTGCAGGGAGTTGACTAAATTATCATTGTGGTCCCTTCCAACTCTACAGTTCTATGATCCCATTTGTTCCTTCTATAGGCTACTCACAGGATCTAAGCACCTAGGTGTAGTACTTGACAGATTTCTTCACCCACTTATATTTTTACTTTTTATATATTACACTGATTTACACACTGCAACAGAATATAATTGTCATAATCAGCTCTGTGTGACTAACATAGCTACTAAGCCTTTAATTATTTAACATGAAAGGAACCTTTTAAAAAAGGAAGAAAGAAAAGAACTTCAAGGGAGCTGTATAATTAAACAAAGAAAAAATAAGGACATTCTCACTGACATAACAGTGGACCATACTAGAATGGAGGGGAAAGTGGGATTTTTCACAAAATATTGTGAGGGAAAGAAAAATTGTGTGGAAGAAGAAGAAGAAGAAGAAGAAGAAGAAGAAGAAGAAGAAGAAGAAGAAGAAGAGAAGGAAATAAAGCAACCTAGATTTCTGCTTCGGATACAGTGAATGGAGTAGATTTCACCAGCCTTAAAACTACCACACACTGGACTTAAAATCACACAGAGATACTGTTTGTTTGGACTTATCTTACTTGTTGGATATATCAGTGACTATGAAAATATTTTGGAAGTGAAAGCAAAGCAATAGTTATGATAATAGAACCTCTGGAATTTGAAGCATGGGAACCCTAAAACAAAATTTAAAGTAATAATTTGGACAATTTGGAACCTTTCTTTTTGTTTTATAATTGGAGAAATAATTTGGAATGTAATTTGGAATGTTTCATATGATATTGTTTTATTGGAAACCACAATAAATATGATTTGTAAAAAAAAAAAAAAAAACTACCACACTGATTCTCCAGCAGATTCTGTACAGAACTGAAAGTGCTTGTTTTAAACTCTAACCCACATATTGGCATAAGAACAAGTATTTTATTTCACTTTGTTGTCACATGTATAGTCTACCTTTGCGCCACGCAGCTCAAAGTCCAAACATGATTTTCACTTCTCTGCTTTATTCTCACAACAACCCTGTGAGGTAGGTTGAGTTACTACCTTATAGCCTAATATAACTCATAAGGCTACTCATCATCAAACCTTTTATTGGCATCACATACAAACATCCATAACATATCAATACAGAGTTACCGCTTCTCCCATGGTACAGAACATTTACCAAAAAAGGAGAGGCAGAGCAGACTATTGGCACATCACTAGGTCTCTAGGGAGATCAGAATCTGCAATGTGTTTTGACGAGAGAATACCAGATCAAGATATTTGGCCACTAACTTGGTGAACTCCTGATCATTCCTCAATAGTAGAAAATGTATGACCCCCCAACTCTGGTTTCCATTTGGGGATACAGAGTTGATCTAGGAATTGCTGGTGGAGATCAGCATATAGTTTACATTTAAGAACCATATGTGTAAGAGTTTCCACCAGGAGGTCTTCACATGGGCAGATTCTTCCTTCTTCCACCATGCCCAAAAACCTTCCCCAAGGAGGTTTGATGGATTTGAGTTGAAGCTGGCCAGCGAAAATGCCACACAGGGCTATTGTGAGCCTAAAACTAAAATGGGATAACCTCATCAATAGATACAAGTGTGAAAAGCAAGCGCTACATATTTATTTTTTGAATAATACTTGGAGACCCCAAACATCTATATTTAAGGGCTGAGTGTATGTCATCTGTATGCAACAGATGAAATACTTCCTCTAAGAATATCTTCCATCCTTAGGGTTCACTTCTTGTCATGTTATACTATAAGTCAGCTTCACTATTATTACACTGTTTGACCATTTCCCACAACCTGAAATCTCCAGAGCGCCTTTAGCATTGTTCCTGTGTTAGCGGCATGCTTTTTCTTGAGCAGGGCTGAAAAATTACTGACAAATTTCTTGTGAACATTTTTGACACTGCCCAAAGTGCTTGCCTGTTTCAACAGTTTTCCAGCAGCCCTTAAAGGTGGCGGTGGATAATTTCTTTATTCAGGTACATTGCTCTTAGTGACATCCTCATGCAGCCAAATCTGATTAGCTATGGAATGGTTGACACCAGCTGACGGTGTGTTCCAGATAGCATGGAATGTGATTAATAAAGGGAAGAAGAAGAAGAAGAAGAAGAAGAAGAAGAAGAAGAAGAAGAAGAAGAAGAAGAAGAAGAAGAAGAAGAAGAAGAAAGTGATACCATACAGTAGGAATAGGGGAGCTTTCTTCAGCCGAAAATAGGGGCAAATTTAGGGAAGCGCAACTGGTTCACCTGCACTGGACCCAAGCTAAGATGGCACTGCAGGGAAGCCATAACAATGATGTAGAATGGAAGGCAAGAGGCAAGGGGTGCTAAATGTTAGGAGGAGGAGGAGGAGGAGGGGAAGGAGAAGAAGAAGAAGAAGAAGAAGAAGAAGAAGAAGAAGAAGAAGAAGAAGAAGAAGAAGAAGAAGAAGAAGAAGAAGAAGAAGAACAACAACAACAACAACAACAACAACAACAACAACAACAACAACAACAACAACAACAACAACAACAATTTATTATTTATACCCCATCCATCCGGCTGGGTTTACCCAGCCACTCTGGATGGCTCCCAACAGATTAAAAACAGAATAAAACATCAAACTCTCTTCTTAATGTCTGATAGTTGTTTATTTCCTTGACACCTGATGAGAAGGTGTTCCACGGGGCAGGTGCCACTACCGAGAAAGGTCTCTGCCTGGTTCCCTGTAACTTCGCTTCTCGCAGTGAGGGAACCACCAGAAGGCCCTCGGTGCTGGACCACCCAGTATGCCAGCGGGCTCGCGGTGCGCCCCTGGGGGGCCGGCACCCTGGTGTGCCGTGCCACTAGCCCCTATGGATGAGACGGCCCTGATCTCAAAGCTCAGATAAGTAGGGCTTGATGGCTGCATTTGTCCCCCATGTCTGAAGTTTCCTACTCCCAACGTATTGGGATACTATTGGGAGGGGGGTTCCCATGAAAAAGATGTAGACCCCCCCCCACCATCCAAACTGCTAGCGACTACTACCAAATAGAGGCTAGGTAATATTTAGCACAGTTCTAGCTGTGACTTTTCTGCATCATTTTCTAATACTCATTTGAGATGCAGAGCATGTACGTGGAAAATTGTACTTTCAGAAACATTTCCAAGTCATTTCGATTCAGAAGTTTTTCAACCTATAGCAGGGTCCAGGGATCCGTGGTTATGTAAACCCTGCAAATTAGTGATTTAATGGCTTGAGGCTCACATCTGAAAATGGAGAGAAGTGTCTCACCAATCTGGTGGAATGCAGACACTCCGCTGACGAGATCGACCCCCAAATCCACACACCCGTCTCAGGACTGAGTCAGAATCTGCCTGCTTTTTGTTTGTTATGTATCACTAATGCACTTCTTTAAATAAAATCTGTATAAAACAGATGGTTAAGAAGCTGGAACAAAAGCTAAAGCGAGAAAGGCACGTCTCAGGAAGAAGAGATCAAGGTTAGCCTAGCTGTGATCCTTGTTTTAATGACAGCAAACTACTGATCCACAGCATAGTGTGAAAAACTAGGACATCTCCCCATCCACTGCACTGACTGCAAACTGAAGATTTAACTGCAGGGTGGAGGTGTGGGGGAGGGGGCTTCATACCGTAACAGACCAGATTGTGGAAGTTGCTCTAAGTTGGGCTAGTTTTATCCCTACAAGGCTTTATTATCGCTGTTTTCTCAGCATGTGCTACATTGGTCATCACTATATACATGAGAAACGAATCTGGATTTTATACAAATGTTCATGGAAGAATATTGAATGATTGAAAATGGACTTTTTCAGGGAATATTAGAACAATTAGGAGGGGAAAGCCCAAAATTTGTCTGAATAGCATTCAAACTAAAGGTCCTCCCAGAAGTGACTTTTGCAGCATTACCATGCTGGGGGGGGGGGGGGTTGGGGGATTCTCCTGCATGGTTCCACATGACTTCATTGTTATTTTACTGGGATTCTGGAATATTGTATGCACCAATATGATTTTTCTTCAGCTGCAAAAATATATGATATTTGAAGAAAAAGCTGGTCCAATCCCACAATATGTTCAGTGGTGTGGGAGGTGTTGAGTATGGTTTTGCTGTATGGTGTGACGGAGGTGAGAGTGGTGGCTCTGGTCTGAGCTGATTCATACCACTTCTGACTCACTTTGGTCCGACCAGAGAGAGCTAGCTTGTCTTCTGAGGAGACAGTGCTGAAGGAAGTTCTGGGGTTAGCTGCAGTATGTGGCCTCGCTCTTCAAAAAGGGTAGGAATTACTCTGATTCCACTTTTGAAAAAGAAATGTTTTTTTGGGGAGGATATGAGTATACTACTATAAATAGTCTGTCTGTATAGGCTCTAAGAGTAGTTCATGCAAAAAAAGATCTATGCAAAAAGATACACAAATAGAAAAAAACAGGGGTTCAGGCCAGCATACAAAGACACAATATATGGCAAGCAAAGTAGCAAACAAATTTATTCGTCACAATGCACCTGCTATTACAAGACATACATTACATACAAGCGGTACTCCAGAATCAACAAAATAAGTAAAATATTACAAGAAACAATGTTTTCATTATCTCCAGTGCAATGAAATTCTTGGGAGTGGCATAGCAGCTGTAGCAAACAGGACTGGAGCCCAGTGGTCCCAGTTTGCTATCAATGGGGCACAAGTCAACCCCATCAATACTCCCTTAATCTGAAGGTAAAATTGATCTTTATACAGAAGAAATTGTTATCCAACAGATCCATCAAAAAATGAGATTGATCTGGTCGTCCCTCACGCTTGTTTTCACAATCTCTACTCATAAATGTCCACTAGTCAGCGGCGTAGGAAGGGGTGTGTGGTCCACCCCATGTGTCATCCTTCAGGGGGGTGACAAAATGGCACACTATGGGGAGAGGCGCTTAGCGTAGGGCCTGGTCTGCAGCATGCCTGAGCCACGCATCTCTCCTGGGAGTGAAGTGTTGGCTCGGGGCCCCGTGCTGCCTAAAATGGCAGTGTACAGCTTCCATCTGCCAGGCGGACTCCATGGGCAGCTCACCACGCCGCTCCCCCCCCCTGGCAGATCCCCCTGCCCCCGCCGCTCCAGGTACCAGAGCAGCTAGCCACACCCCTGCCACTAGTGGGCTTCCTCTGTGCTCTGCTAGTCAGTATGCAGCAGTTGCCTCAACTTGTACCCGATGTGGGACCTTGTCAACTTCACAGGGTGAGTCAGCCTGCTCATGGTCTGGAAAAGTTCAAATTATATTGTTTGGCTTGGGTTGCTACCATTTTCTTTTATATTGTCAGCTGAAGAAGGAGTTTCTCTTCGAAATGGAGATCACCCCTGTTGGTTTTTTTTCAATTTGTGTCTGTATCTATACAGCGGATATTTTTGTGTTTTATGCAAAAAGATGCAAATGAACAAAAAATTAGTGCCAAGCTATGCCAACTATTGGGGAGAGAAAAGCTTTAAAATGGGCATTGCCACGCCTTGCACAGAATACACACAAAGTATTGTACAAGAGCTAAACAGCGGAGTTTTCACAAGCACCCAAAAGGTGAGTAGAATCAGTGATATATACTATATATACATATATTCAGCTAAAGGGACAAAGAGCCTTAATTTCTGTAGCAACCAGGGGTACATTAGTATCAACTTGATAAGTCATTGTAAGATTGGCTCTGGATTGGAATAAGCCCCATGCATTAAAATGGGATCGGTTACAGCAGACAGCATTTTTGGATGGCATGTACAACAGAGAGTTCATTAAAAACTCAGTAGGGAGCTCACATGAGAACAGAGTCCCTAGCAAAATGAACACTACACAAATGAAATGGTATCATTACAAGGCAATTACTCCAAATACTAAAGTGTGAAACGATTTTTGTAAACCCCTGCAGTGTAAAAAACATATAGGAAACGTTTAAGTGGAGATGCTTATTTTGCAGGCAGTGGCAGCTTGTGTAGTGGTTCAATGGAAACCTACCATCCTTTGTCACTGGACATCAGTGGATGTACAGAGGGATCTAGTGCTACAAACAGTACCAGAAGTACCAAAGGGTTTTTGCTCCACCACAGCACTCTGCAGGCACACGGGTATGTGTGCAAATGAGTCTATCTGGAGGCAATCCCATGCCCACTGACCTGGAAGTAAGCTCCATTTAGCTCAATGGGACTCATGAGTGTTCATAGGATTCAGGGTCCAATACATTTTTCTCTGCCTGAAGCAAAGGCAAGATGACACCCCAACAACCACCATATGGATTCTGAACAGACTATCAGTTGAAACTTACCTTAAACTGATGTGAAAACATCTTCCTATGTACCTGAGAGCAGCAGGCCAACTTAAGACACACAGGGCAGGCTGTCTTAAGCAACCTTGCAGGAATGGTGGTAGCTGCTGCTGAACCCAGCATCTGCTACCTTAGGCTGTTGACCCCATTTCCCTAATGTAGGGCTGGTCCTAATAGGGTTGCACTGTTTTTTGTGTGGTGGTGGCGGGGTTTAAAAAGCACCTGATATGTGTATTTCTTTCTAATGACCCATATCAGTTGTTTCCTGGGCAGTGCGTGCAGCCACATAAAAGCAGCAGCCTTTTGCTGTGGCGAACTCTGCCTGCCCCGTTTATTTGCACTCAGATACAGGAAAGGGTTAGATTAGATACATGTCTGCAAGGTGTCTGTACAAGAACGGAGCAAAAGGGGAAGTGCAATAACTGAGATCTTGGAAGGAAAACCCCCCACAATCATGCTTCTGAGAAATATGGAATTAAATTTGTCTGTTCCATCCATACAGATCTTCATCCAGCTGCACATTTCATACCGACCCCAGTGGAAATAAAGTACAAAGAAAAGAGCTGCAGGTGCACCAACTCACACTAGTTGATTACTCCTGCAGCTGCTTTTTTCTTTCTTCTCCATAGCTGCTGCACCAGCCAAGCAGAGCACAACAGCCAGACAGGAGCAAACAGCCGGCAATGAGGTTTTGTTTCATTTTTTCCCTCTCTGCTCTAGGCTCAGAGTGCTGCAGTTGTTTACAGATAAAGCTAAGCTCACTTCTAATAAGCCCTGGTATGTGGTACAATAATAACAGATGGGAGTTGCTTTTTCAAAGAGGAGCACTCACAGAAATATACATCTTCACACATTTTAAACCCCACCACCACCACCCAAAAAACAACAAGGAACAGCTGCTCTCCCCCTTTCCCCAAATCCAGCTAAAGCAAGGTTGGGGTTTCAACTGATAGTGGGCATGCTTATGTCATTGGACTCCACTTTCCATCACCCCTCCCAACATGGTCATTGCAGGGGGATGATGGGAGTTGTTGTCCAGCAACAAGAGCGGCCCTACCATTAGACATATGAGGCAGGAGGCTCAGACAGCTGATGGTGGATGTCATAAAAGGGCAGTATTTGCAACTACCTGAAATGTAACTTCTGGGACTTTGACAGCCTAATACACTTGAACAAGTACCTTTGCTTCCAGTCATTCTGAATCATTCCTATCTTAGGGAGGGAATATCTTGAGACATCATCACTGAAAAGATTCAATACCAAGCATGAAGTACAGTAATCTGATCACTGTTTTTGTTGATCATATGATTTGCTTTAGTATGATGGCCAAATGGAAAGTCTGGTCTTATGTGAGCACCTTACACGGGAGATGTTTAAAGCTCTTACATTAACTTTAGTATGTAGTCACAGAACATCACTAGGTGCCACTGAATTAACAGAAAGACTCTGAAGGGTTTGTAGCGACAACCCAAGTACACAGTCCTCAATCTCCAATCCTTAGTCCCAAAGAAGCACAGTTAAAGAATATTACATGCTGTTCGCCACTATGGAAATGAAAACAATGGTTCTAATAATGGGTCAGACCCCACAGGATAGAAGCAGAAAAAATGGGAGGCAGATGCTATGCATGTAGTCTTAAATCCAGAGTGGAGTAACCATATACAAAAAATTCTGGGTACCAGGAGACTATGTCAGAGAGACCTTCTCCCCTGAAACTCAGATATCAGCTAGCTATCATTTGGAACAATTTCACAGTATATATTTCCTTACCTCTGTTTCCCCCCCCCCCCCAGTAGTGGAGTTGAAATGAAATGGGCATGAGGGCTGCTTCATACATATTGACTGCCCCCCCCCCCGACATGGATACCACTCCAATGTAAGAAATGTTGTATACATCCTCTGGACAAACGTGAGAGAACACATGCTTCAGCTTACACAGTTATTGCTATCCAGATGTAGGGGAAACAGCTGCATGTTGACTTGAGTACCTGTGGGTGTAGCCTTACAATGAAAGAGCTCCTGAAAGACAAAAGATGGAACGTTTCAAAACATCAGACGTGCTACTATATTTACTTGTTAATGCAGGTGCAATATTTCTTTGTATGAAGGGGAAGATATACACTTTCATGAACTTATATTTGGAGAAAAGTTGAACAGAGATGCATATGTAAAATGAAATGTGACATTATTGAAATCAAGTAATGTCAGCATTAAAAATGACTTGCAGTATTTGCACCATTAGGTACGTTCACTGAAATATATCATAGCAAATGCTGCAGCATAGTGATTATTAAGAAAGGTAAATCGCGGTGGATGGATTTGTTTGTTATGTGTATGACCTTTTAAATACCTTTTTGTTCATTAATATTAGCTGGAAAGCAGGAATGTGCCCACTTCCCCTGGTATAGGAAAATGTGGCAATAGATAGGATTTCTGCAGCATAATTTCACAAGTAGTGTTATACAGCTGTACGTATCTGTTTAGGTGTTGGTTAAAAGCTGGAGTGTGTGTGGTGTGGTGTGTGGTGTGTGTGTGTGTGTAGCACAATGCATGAAAATAATGCCAGAATTCTTTCAAGGAGTGAGCTCAAGAAGTGAGACATTCAGGAGCATTGTGGTAAGGTGGAGGATGGCTTCCTCCAGGGGAAAAAAATGGCAGCTTGGTGTACTGAGTGCCAGGGATGGTCACTGCCATAATTTTTGGCTTTCAACTCCACAGAGCCCAGATGCTCTGGAAATAAGTCAGTTTCTGGAACATCGTGGCCAAACCTAAATGGCTCTGATCAAGTGGACAATTTCTGCCTCACTCATTTTAACTGCTTTGGAGATTTTTTTTAAAAAAAATTGCCTTAATCCCCCCCCCTTTTATCAAAAGTGGAAAAAAGTTGTATCTCCTCTTGAGTAGAGAAAGTCTGCTTCCTGCAATGCAGGCAGCTGGTGTGGCTGGGATCTGCTGCTAACTCAAAGTGATCCCAACCATACTCTGCCACATAACTTCTACCTTCATTCTGGGGCGACCACCAGGAGGAATGTTTTGTGGGAGTTCCAAGGCCGCTGGAGGGAAACCCCTCCTCAGCTAAACTGGCTACCATCACTTCTAGAACTGTCCCCTCTGCAATCTCCATCTAACATACAAACAGACCTTCACTCCAGCTTCAGTCAGAGAGCAGTCAGGGGGAAATTACTGCAACCTGCCTTCTCTGGGAAAAAAGAGCCATCTAGGAGTGGCACTGGGAGAGGGCACCTGCTGCTGTCATCGTCACTGCTCCTGTTTGGAGTGGTATCGGTGTTTCATTTGAGTTTTGTGGATGAGAACGCAAGCATGGCGACAGCTCTGCATTGTTGCTGCAAATCCCTAGCTCGTATCAGGACTGGGAGGTTATACACTGTACACGATCCACCTAATGTATGGTATGCACATGCAAAATTCAAAGCAGCTGCCATTCAAGGTCATCTACTTGATGGAATCACTGCTCCATTGCCTCTTGTACAGTTGCTCAGAGTGGTATAAAAAACAAAGTTGGATGTATTGTCGGTACTTATATTTGTCAGCATGAGCCACACATCGTCCCTGACAGCTGGGTCACAGCAACTCAGTACTTTATGATGCAACTTGCTCTATTTTAGGACATAAAAGCCATCCTTTTCATCTAACCAACATGAATTAGCTTTAAGGAGTTGGGGTTTGGAGGATGTTCCTTTCTTCGAAAACACAACTGTCCTCTCCTGGAAACTGAGAGAGAGGAGAGAGGAGAGTGCGATAAACAGGTACAGGTAAAGGACCCTGGATGGTTAAGTCTAGTCAAAGGTGACTATGGGGTGCAGAGCTCATCTCGCTTCACGCCAAGGAGCCAGCATTTGTCCACGACAAACTGAGAGAGAGAGAGACCTAACCAAGCTGAAAAAAGGAATTATTATTATTATTATTATTATTATTATTATTATTATTATTATTATTATTATTATTTCCCTGTCACATGCCTCCACAAGGTTTGTTTTTTTTGAAAAATGTCAAATTCCCCTTCTGCCCCAAATTGTTTGCCAAATATATCCTCACCTGAGCTACAAGCTTGGATCATGAACAAACTATAAAAATGGGCATTTATAAAATGAGAGATAAAAGCCAATGTTCTGTTAAAAATCCCATCAGAGCTTTCACAACACTAAAGGTGTTTGCTCTGATATCCTGGATGATTCCATTCTTCACTGATTACTCTCAACTTCCCTGCATTTCTTTGCCAGGGAGCTGTCTTTACTTCCTCCCTTGTCCTCTAGTGTAGCTAGTTTCCGCCATAATTCTTGGACAGCAACCTGGAGTCTAGAAAATTCACAAGGATCAAATATCAATTGTATTTGTAAACGGACAAGCTTTCCAGTTTGTCAACTTTTCTACATCTTTGTCTCAGGTCGTTGGGGCAATAAAGGGTGATTTCCAGGACTCTCAGGTCAGGTACTGGGAGCGCTGGACTACTGGTGGTACCCTAAGCTTCCCAAAGGGATTTGAGCATCCTGACTGTCACTTTTGGCACATGTAAAAAATCATCTTACATGCGAAATGTTGATCCCTTGTGTTGATTTTATCTTGGGTCACGGCACGCACATGTATACACATAAACTCAGTAGTCATATTACCAAGATAGTGTGAAGGCATTTCTTTCTCAGGTAGTGGTTCTATGCCAACATATGGTGCCTGTTGAATTGATGCCTTTATGGGGGCAGAGAGCGTGGTAGCTTTTCACTGTTTATATTTTATTAAAGTTTCAACAGATCTTTCACACAAACAGTCCTCCTCACACTAACACACACACACCGACATTCACTCCATTATTCTGTTGCATTCAGTGGCAGCTATTAACATTTGATTTGGTAGGAAGGCAATTTTTAACTTTGCTGTTTTCATCACAATAGAACTTGTACAGCCCTTATTTAGGAAAGTGTGCCATTACACATGTGCAGAGTCCCATTGTTTTCTCACTAACTCCCCCACTCTAACATCCATTATTTTCTGCACTCCATGGCAGGGGAAGAGTTTCCGAGGATTATCAGAAAAGATTGACTCCATACCTCTCATTTGTAAATTAAGCCATACCATCTTGACATTAGTTTTTGAACACATGCATTGATTGTACCTACATGTTCAAAAAATCTATCAAACAGAGAGAAACATTATAAACATGAGGGAAACTTGTTTCCAGTTGCATGTGGTTTTCCTCCCTGCAAAATCAATTTAGCTTTTCATTATCCAGAACATTTTTCTCTAAATGAAAAGAACAATGTATTCGAATCAATAAACAGACAAACAAAAAATATTATTGTTTCATTTGAGAAACGGGAGAGCAGAGCAACATTTGCACTGCATGGCTCTGTCCTTGAAATGTGCAGTAATAATCTCTGTTCATGTGCAGAGTACATTAAACCAGGCTAATCATAATCAGCTTCTGTTGTGTCTGAGATTCAGGAGAATATCTTCCAGATTTTGGGAAAGATGTGGAGTTGTACCCAGATAGGCACAGAGCCCAAGCTTTTCATTTTTTAAATTCTCTAGTAATTATCCGAAAGAAAGCTAGAAAATTTTTAATGGAAATTTATACCCTTTACAGTATTCTGCTCACGAGTTGCCTGAGCTATATAATAATAATAATATTTATTATTTATACCCCGCCCATCTGGCCGGGTCTCCCCAGCCACTCTGGGCGGCCTCCAACAAATATCAAAATACAATACAGAGTCAACAAATTAAAAACTTCCCTAAACAGGCTGCCTTTATGTTTTCTGAATGTCAGGTAGTTGTTTATTCCCTTGACTTCTGACGGGAGGGCGTTCCACAGGGCGGGCGCCACTACCGAGAAGGCCCTCTGCCTGTTCCCTGTAGTTTGCTTCTCGCAGTGAGGAACCGCCAGAAGGCCCTCGGCGCTGGATCTCAGTGTCCGGGCTGAATGATGGGTGGAGACGCTCCTTCAGGTATACAGGACCGAGGCCGTTTAGGGCTTTAAAGGTCAACACCAACACTTTGAATTGTGTTCGGAAACGTACTGGGAGCCAATGCAGATCTCTCAGGACCGGTGTTATGTGGTCCCGGCGGCCACTCCCAGTCACCAGTCTAGCTGCCGCATTCTGGATTAATTGCAGTTTCCGGGTCACCTTCAAAGGTAGCCCCACGTAGAGCGCATTGCAGTAGTCCAAGCGGGAGATAACCAGAGCATGCACCACTCTGACAAGACAGTCTGCGGGCAGGTAGGGTCTCAGCCTGCGTACCAGATGGAGCTGGTAGACAGCCGCCCTGGACACAGAATTAACCTGCGCTTCCATGGACAGCTGTGAGTCCAAAATGACTCCCAGGCTGCGCACCTGGTCCTTCAGGGGCACAGTTACCCCATTCAGGACCAGGGAGTCCCCCACACCCGCCCGCCTCCTGTCCCCCAAAAACAGTACTTCTGTCTTGTCAGGATTCAACCTCAATCTGTTAGCCGCCATCCATCCTCCAACAGCCTCCAGGCACTCACACAGGACCTTCACGCGCCTTCACTGGTTCTGATTTAAAAGAGAGGTAGAGCTGGGTGTCATCTGCATATTGATGAACACCCAACCCAAACCCCCTGATGATCTCTCCCAGCGGCTTCATATAGATATTAAAAAGCATGGGGGAGAGGACAGAACCCTGAGGCACCCCACAAGTGAGAGCCAGGGGTCTGAACACTCATCCCCCCCACCACTTTCTGAACACGGCCCAGGAGGAAAGAGCGGAACCACTGTATAACAGTGCCCCCAGCTCCCAACCCCTCTAGCCGGTCCAGAAGGATGTTATGGTCGATGGTGTCAAAGGCCGCTGAGAGATCCAGCAGAACCAGGAAACAGCTCTCACCTTTGTCCCTAGCCCGCCGGAGATCATCAACCAGCGCGACCAAGGCAGTTTCAGTCCCATGATGAGGCCTGAATCCTGATTGGAAGGGATCCAAATGGTCCGCATCTTCCAGGCGTGCTTGGAGTTTTCAGCAACCACCCGCTCAATCACCTTGCCAAGAATGGTAAATTTGAGACTGGGCGATAGTTGGCCATATTGGCCGGGTCTAGAGATGTTTTTTAAGAAGCGGTTTAATGACCGCCTCTTTCAGCGGGTCTGGAAAGATTCCCTCGCAGAGGAAGCATTCACCACCGCGCAGAGCCCATCGCCAGCCCTTCCGGCTAGCTTTTATAAGCCAGGATGGGCAAGGATCTAGGAGACAGGTGGTCGGTTTCACTCGTCCAAGCAGCCTGTCCACATCCTCGGAGGTAACAGATTGGAATTGATCCCATGAACATGACTAGACAGGGCTCTAGCACTCTCCCGCCCCGGCCCGCTCCCACGGTGGAGTCTACCTCCTTCTGAATCTGAGCGACTTTATCTGCAAAAAACTTTGCAAAAGCATTGCAGGAGATCTTGGGGTCCCTACCAGACCCCGGTGACAAAGGTGGTTCTGCTAGGTTGCGAACCACCTGGAAGAGTCTCCTGCTGCTGTTTTCTGCAGATGCAATAGAAACAGCGAAGAAGGTCCTCTTCGCTGTCGCCATTGCCACTTGGTAGGCTCAAAGTTGAGCTCTAGCCCGTGTCCGGTCTGATTCAGAATGAGTTTTCCGCCACCGGCGCTCTAGCCGTCTCAGCGACTGTTTCATCGCCCTCAGCTCCGGGGAAAACCACGGAGCTGTCCGGGCTCCATGCAATCGGAGAGGACGCTTCGGAGCCAGACAGTCAATAGCCCTGGTTAACTCCGCATTCCAGCGGGCCACCAGGGAATCAACTGAAAGGCCATCAGCATGGGATAATGCATCCCCTACCACTCTCTGGAAGCCAATTGGATCCATTAAGTAGCGGGGGCGGACCATCTGAATCGGTCCCACCTCCCTGCAGAGGGGAAGGGTCGCAGAGAAGTCCAGTTGCACCAGGAAGTGATCTGACCATGGCACTTCTTTGTTTCACTTTTACTTAGTGTCAGATCACCAACATCCATAGAGGTAAACACCAGGTCTAAGGCATGTCCGCGGCTATGAGTTGGACCAGACTTATTCAGGGACAGCCCCATGGAGGCCTGCTTTCCACGAAGTCCCGAGCGGCCCTTGTAAGGTCGTGTCGGCATGGATGTTAAAATCCCCTAAGACAACCAAACTAGGTGTCCCAGGAGCATATCCGCCACGACCTGAAGCAGCTCGGGCAGGGAATCCTTGGTGCAGCGGGGAGGTCGGTACACCAAAAGGAATCCTGTACTGCCCCTATTGCCCAACTTCCAGAACATGCACTCAGAAAACTGGGTCTTCCCAATAGGACGCCTGGTGCAAACTAATGACTTCCTAAAAATCACTGCAACCCCCCTCCCCGCCCAGATGGCCTGGGTTGCTGTGCGTAAGAGAAACCTGGTGGACAAGCAGCGGCAAGGACAGGCCCATCTGCTTCATCCAACCAAGTCTCTGTTACACATGCCAGGTCAAATCCTCCATCCACAATCAAGTCGTGGATGGCAGTGGTTTTGTTAATCATTGACCTGGCATTACACAGCAACACTTTCAGGTCATGTGGGTATCCCTGCTGATTCCAGTATCCATCCGGTCAGGACCAGACCTGGAGGCAGGGATAGTCTTCAGACAACGACTAAACCTGCCTCCCGGTAATGACATGGTCTGGTCTTAGCGTGACTCCTCCTCCTGCCCATGATCACTGAGATCGGGTGTCTTTCCAAGACTACCCCCCCTGTGGAACCTGCCCCAGCCATCCTGTTGGCTGAGGCCCAATCCCAGGCAGCCCTACCCCTATCCCCTTAAAAAACAAAAATAAAGACCATACACTAAATTAACAAAATAATACAAATAGGAAACAGAGAACAACGCTAAAATTAAACTAAACATTTGCCCCACCCCAAACAAAAAATAATAAAATGATATAAAAACCACCATTAAAACAAATTAAAAGTGCAGCAGTGAGTGCAGGCCGCGCCCCCCAAGCCAGTTGGAATTGGCAGGAGAAGGGAGCGGCCTTCCCAACACTCACAAGCAAGCGGCAGCAGCAATGTCCCAGGCCTCTCTGCAGGCTTTTGAGCTGTAAAGGTGAGTGCAGGCCCCGCCCCCTCAGCCAGGTGGAATTAGCAGGAAGGGGGCGGCCTTCCAAACACTCACAAGCAAGCGGCAGCAGCAATGTCCCAGGCCTCTCTGCAGGCTTTTGAGCTGTAAAGGTGAGTGCAGGCCCCGCCCCCTCAGCCAGGTGGAATTAGCAGGAAGGGAGCGGCCTTCCCAACACTCACAAGCAAGCGGCAGCAGCAATGTCCCAGGCCTCTCTGCAGGCTTTTGAGCTGTAAAGGTGAGTGCAAAGGTGAGTGCAGGCCCCGCCCCCTCAGCCAGGTGGAATTAGCAGGAAGGGGGCGGCCTTCCCAACACTCACAAGCAAGCGGCAGCAGCAATGTCCCAGGCCTCTCTGCAGGCTTTTGAGCTGTAAAGGTGAGTGCAGGCCCGCCCCTCAGCCAGGTGGAATTAGCAGGAAGGGGGGGCCTTCCAAACACTCACAAGCAAGCGGCAGCAGCAATGTCCCAGGCCTCTCTGCAGGCTTTTGAGCTGTAATGGTGAGTGCAGGCCCGCCCCCTCAGCCAGGTGGAATTAGCAGGAAGGGAGCGGCCTTCCAAACACTCACAAGCAAGCGGCAGCAGCAATGTCCCAGGCCTCTCTGCAGGCTTTTGAGCTGTAAAGGTGAGTGCAAAGGTGAGTGCAGGCCCCGCCCCCTCAGCCAGGTGGAATTAGCAGGAAGGGGGCGGCCTTCCCAACACTCACAAGCAAGCGGCAGCAGCAATGTCCCAGGCCTCTCTGCAGGCTTTTGAGCTGTAATGGTGAGTGCAGGCCCCGCCCCCTCAGCCAGGTGGAATTAGCAGGAAGGGAGCGGCCTTCCAAACACTCACAAGCAAGCGGCAGCAGCAATGTCCCAGGCCTCTCTGCAGGCTTTTGAGCTGTAAAGGTGAGTGCAAAGGTGAGTGCAGGCCCCGCCCCCAGCCAGGTGGAATTAGCAGGAAGGGGGCGGCCTTCCCAACACTCACAAGCAAGCGCGGCACAGCAATCAAGTCAAATCCATTTATTTTGGGGAAAGAGCTGTGGTAGTGGCAAAAACATCTGCTTTTGCATGCAGAAGACCTCTGTTATCTCCAGGGAGGGCTGGGAGAGACTCTGGAGAGCCACAGCAAGTCAATACAAAGCTACATAAGTAGTGCTCTCACTTAGTAAAGAGCACTTTCTTATGCTCCTATGCTCTACAGTTGATCTGCTAAGTGTCAACCTTATAGTGTCCTGCCAAGCCTTTGAGATGGGATGGGGTGCATATTTTCATTAATGGGTCACTAGCATTTGTGTGGCAGCTCTGTTCTTTGTCCATTTCTCCAATGCTGTTAAATATATTGGGCAACCTAACGTTGCGCTCAATGACACAAGTGGTGGCGTCAAGGGGATATCAGAAGATTTAAACCCAAAGCAAGCATATCAACATTCTACCAAAGTACTGCAAAATGCTGATAAAACTTGCCGCCACTTTGCTGAGATAGCACTTTCCTTACTCGCAGTTGCTGCAGCTACACCCGATCAATTATTTAGTATGCAAAGTATCAAAGGGAGGAAAACCTGGGAAAGTCTCACTTCGGGGTTTCTCACTGTTAAAGACGGTAAGAATTGCTTTGAGATTTTCTGGGATACATTTCTAAATGCATCCTATTAAAATTTAAGTATTTCAAATGGTGTGCAGCCTGGTTTGGTCAGATACGTTCCTGTGTCCTTTTGCTTATTTAAAGGCGACAGTCCCCGTTCTGATTCCAGAGGTGTAGTCCAGAAACAACAGAGAGAGCCTTGCAGAACTGAAAAGAGGAGCAAAGATACTGTGGCTTAAGCTTTCATGAGCCAGAGCCTACTTCTTTAGATGCCTGAATTGAGTACCTAAGGACAAAACTAAATGATGCAAACTAGATGAAACATTATCATGTTTCACACGAATAAGCATTTCTCCCCATCCCAATCTGCTGGTGCTCTAAATTCCTCTACTGTTATGTACTGAGTTGAATAGGATTCAGAATGCAGCAGTCTGATTGGTCCTAGAACAATAGGTTCAGAATGCAGCAGTCTGATTGGTCCTAGAACAATAGATTCAGAATGCAGCAGTCTGCCCCAATCCGGCTCCAGGTGGAAGTGAATCTGCAACCTGATTGCCCACAGGAGTATTCCGGAATTAGCCAATCATGTGTAAATAGTGTATATAAAGCAAACGTTTGGGGAACTTTCATCCCTTGCTACTATGAGCTGAATAAAGAGCATGAAATCCACACTGACTCCGAGTATATTTCATCACCAAGAGCAAAACTACCATAGATGCAGTGTTGTAGCAAGGGGGGTACATGGGAGGTTGCCCTGGGTGCAAAATTGCTAGGGCACAAAATTTCAACACCCGTGCTGCCTCAGTACAGCTATGCACTTCTGTCACTGGGCTCCATTGAAAATGGCTTTCCATGTGAACTAGGAAGTAACCTCTCCAGACAAAGGAATGACTCTTCTTCTCTTATCTCTGTGGATGCCATCTCCCAGGTGACACAGATGCCATTAGGCAGTTGAATGTGCATGTGTACGTTGTTCGTTTCTCTCCTTCCCACCCACCTCTCCATGAGCCCCCGGGGTGCTGGCAACCCACACTACCCACTGCCTAGATGTTTTCCCACCCTACACAAAACTAAAAATGCCGCAGCACACCAACTCTCCCTGAAGTGACCCGGGGACCAAAAGGAGGCAGGGAGCGGTGGCAGCAGGCATGTGGGTGTGCAACAGCTTGCAGTCTGCTGGTGGTGGGCTCATTTCATAGGTAGGCGGGTCCTGACCAAGGCCTTTCTACTGCTGGTATATAGAATGAGAGTTTGTGGATTCTAAGATCCAGCTTTGGGGCAAGTACTCTTTGGTGAGAGATCCTAGCAGAGATTTGAAATCACCAAATATGCAGCAAAGCGAAGTATGGAAATAAAGGCTGCTAGACCTTTAAAATATGTGCCCTATGAACTGAGTTCCAAAGTTTACTCTTCCTAGCATAGAGAAAGACCACACATTTGGTAAGTTAAAAATTGTGTACTTAAAAATTCTTCAAAGGCCGATTCATGTGTTTTCCATGCAACATTGATAAAAATTTCACAGGCAATGAAAACTTGGCTTAGTTACAAGTGGTGAAAGTTCTTAAATTATTGCTAGAGAACTCAAGAATGGCTGATGAGAGCCATGTGGTTGAGCTGAAACAACCAGCTCAAACCTCCTCACAAGTTGAGCTTCTCATGTAGACTGGGGTTGAACACAGGCTTGATTACCCATTTCCTACCAAGGTAAGTGAAGTGGACATAGCAAAGTCTGACAGGGCAGCTTATCTATGGTATTAACCCTTCGTGCATTAATTAGACTGAAGCATGTTGGTTATTCGAGGCTGGTTATCCCACAGAATGTGTTCCAGCATGCCCTTACTCTGAGCTAACCAAGGCCATGCATCTATTAGGTTTGTAAAAAATCAAGGAGGTCACACAATGGCACACGATTGGGTTGTGTGCCCAGATTATGTTTCAAACTTGCAAGGAGATTCATCCTGCCAGTTCCCTAATGTGATGTGATAGATAAAGTGCAAGGGAGAATGTCTTTGGTTATAGATCAATAGCTACTTCTAGTCAAGCAGCAAGCGATGCACTGTGTCCATTATGTACATGATTAGTCTGTCACTGTACAGCGGTTACTTCTCGTGCGCCTCCAGCCTAGCCCGAGCCACACTGGGAAGATGTGAGAAGCACCGTAAGCCTGAGCCGCAGTGACAGAACCAAAGCTCATTTCCTGCCACATCATTTCTGCCTGGATGTGGAATACATTCTGACAAGTGAGAACATTTCTCATAATTACAAGCAAGGCATGTGTCTCCTTCACAGTCAGCCTAGCGTGTTATGTAAACATATGGCCTTTTGGTACTGTCTTCTCCACCTGTAACATTCGTAGTTGATTCTGCAACAAAAAATGAAGAACTGCTGCCATGAAAGGCTTTCATGCCCCACCTACCAGCTTAGCCAGGAGGCAGGGGAAGGATAATAGAAGGCACTGGCGAAGTCCAACCCAGGGTCACTGCTCTGCCACCTCAATCAAATCCAGGGAGTAGTAGTTTCCTGAATGGGGGACAATGCTATGCAGGAATGAGTCTGGACCATTCACTTTAAAGGAGTCTCTTTCTCTTTTATTCACAAAAGTGGGGAGCATGGCAGCAAGCACAGCTGCAGAGGGGGCTTCACCTTCAACACAAGGTGCAGCTGAAAGGTGGTCAGCCCAGGAGAAAGCAGCCCACAAGACTCCCATCTTGGTGGTTCACCACAGTCCTTGTCAGGTCAGCAGAGAGGGCCATCTTGGTAGTTCTATCACATTTGGTAGTTTGGAGCGGGGTGGGTTGTTGCAACTTGTGATAGGGCATTCTCTTGGCCACTCCTAAGCCGTTGAATTCTGTCATATTCTGGTATGGCAGTGGAGCCCGCAAGCAAGGGAGGAGTTGCAAAAGCATAGGACACTTCAAGTAAGCAAATGCAGAAAGCAGACAGAGCCCTTTCAAGCCTCCGCCACCAGATTCAACCTCCCAGACTTTGCCCAGCGGAAGCAAACCTGGCCTGAATATGAGCATTCCTCCTCCATTCCTAAGGTGCCTGATGGGCTCCCTGCACCAGTGAGTTATTGTGGGAAGCCTCTAGTTTCTCAGGGGAAGGTGCCTGTGAGAGTCATGGTCTGGCCTTTGAGGCATTGGTGGTGTAGGAGATTCTTCTGGGGTTTCCTAGCTATCAACCTTAAGGGACTCCTGATCTCCAACAGCATGCTCTGAGCCCTGGACTTGGTCTGACTCCTCCTCCAGATCCCTGGCTAGAGCTTCTTCAGCTTCTGACTCCAGCTGATTATGGCTGGACTCTGGGGTTGTGACAAACTCCCTCCCGACAGAGTACACCTGGCACCTTCATTATCTTGCTTTCATTATGTGCTGAAGACACTTCTTTACCCTGGCTTTTGACACTGAGATACATATTTTATGACCCACCCTATTCCTCTGATTGCAAATTATTTTAAGCAATTTTATTGTGTTTGAATCATCAGGTGCTTCTATTCTTGGCTCGGCATCCAGCGTGGGAAAACTGGTCACGCTCCCCTAAATCTGCCTCTGCTTCCATTCACTGTTTGGTTCCCAACCCCTGACACCAGTCCTGGAAGTCGCGATATGCCCCATGGTTCCCCTTCTCCCTCACTTTTCCTATTTACACCATACCCAAAACTTGGCATGAATTATGGGGCACATTCTGGCCAAGGCAAAAGCACGTCTGGCTTCCAACACAACTGAGGACACGGGCAGGATCTGCAGAAAGGACAGTGGCTGTGGAGGTTCATCATGTCCCCCTGAACCTTCCCACTAGATTTCCCCAACACAACACAATCTTTTGAGCAGACTGCTTATCTTTGTAATGAAATGACAGTTCACTTCTAGTCATTGAACGTTCACCCTCTGCCATCCACTCACTGCCATGTGCTCTTGTGGCCACTTTTTCACCCTAGCACTGAGCCCATAAAACAATTCTTGCAGAGCCTACGGCAACAGCAGTAGGATCATATTGATTGATCTTACCTGCTGTAAAGAAGAGGAAAAGTGACTTACAATTAAGTCGCTAAACAAACGTAATATGTCCTGGCATAAGACAGTGAGTGGGCTTGTGCATGTGCATTATGCATCAGACTTCTTCAGGCATAAAGCCCTTTCAAGGCATGCCTCAATATCCAGTCTTTCCTTCTAAATTTCCAGTGAAGCATTTCTTCTGCCACTATAATATAATGACCAAAGGCAGGGGTCTCTTCCACACTTTTTCTGAAATTGCTAATCCTTGTACATTTGTTTTTAATGGAGCATCTACATCAGGGGTGAGGAACCTTTTTTCAGACCAAGGGCCATGTGCCAGTGGCGGAAACCACATTCTGGTGATGGGTAGGACCAACAAAAAGTGGTAAAGCAAGAAATTCAGGTTTTCCGTTTGTACAGTAGGCTGACTTCTGCACACACACACTCTGAACACCATTCAGACAAGCAAGAGACATTATCAGAGTCCAAGTACACATTCCAGCTAGGCAAAAATATTGGGGGGGGGGTGAAACAGGGCCAGCAAGGGATGTCTGGGGGAGTTCTGAGGGCCAGATAAAAAAGTTTAAAAGGATTTACATGAGGGAAGGGATGAAAACCAGAATAGCCTCTGAAGCAGTGTCCCCAAAGCCTTGGAACTAATTGAATTGTTTGGGCGTGTAGCCGGCTTTAAATTAAATAAAGTGAAAACCAAGTATGACTAAAAATATGAAGTTGGAGCAGGTACAGAAATTACAGGAATGCACTGGCCTCAATTTTGTTAAGAAAGTAAAATATCTAGGTATTAATCTTACTGCAAAAAATCTAAACCTGTATAAAGACAATTACGAAAAAGTGGGACCGAGATAAAGAGAGCTTGGAGATATGGACAAGATTGAAGCTTTCACTGATGGGCAGAATAGCTGCCGTTAAAATGAATGTGTTACCAAGGATGCTGTTTTTATTCCAAGCCATTCCAATTTTAGACAAACTGGACTGTTTTAAGATATGGCAAAAGGACTTGACGAAATTTATCTGGCAGGGGAAGAAGCCAAGAATTAAATTTAAGATTCTAACGGACTCTAAAAGAGAGGAGGCTTTGGCCTGCCAGACTTAAAGATTTATTTTGAAGCAGCGGCCTTTTGCTGGTTGAAGGACTGGTTTAAATTAGAGAACACTGATGTGTTGGACTTGGAAGGTTTCGATAATATGTTTGGATGGCATGCTTATCTTTGGTATGACAAGGTAAAGGCCCACAAGGCTTTTAAGAATCATATAATAAGAAAAGCCCTTTATCAGGTTTGGATGAGAAATAAGGACTTGTTGGAGAGGAAGACTCCTAGATGGATTTCACCAGTTGAGGCCAAGGCCTATAAAAGACCTAATATGCCTGCAAAATGGCCAAGATATGTAGATATACTGCAGCCAGAAGGTGAGACATTTAAGCTGAAAAGCTACGATCAAATTGAAAAAGTCACCGACTGGCTGCAGTATCGTCAAATTTATGAAATTTTTAGAGCCGATAAAAAATTGGTTTTCAAATAGAAAAGTCAAAGCTGGAAACAGAGTTAATTGAACCGAACTCTAAAAACCTTTCCAGGATGTATAATTTGTTGCTAGAGTGGCATACGAAAGATGAATTGGTTAAATCAGTAATGATAGATTGGGCAAAAGATGTGGGGCATAATATTATGATGGAGGACTGGGAGAGGCTGTGGAAGGAAGGTGTTAAATTTACTGCTTGTAGTGCATTAAGAGAAAACATAATGAAAATGATTTACAGGTGGTATCTGACACCAGTTAAGATAGCTAAGATATATCCTGCAGCAAACAATGTGTTTGGAAATGCAAATCCGTGGAAGGTACCTTCCACCATATGTGGTGGACATGCCCAAGGGTAAAGGTCTTCTGGGAGAAGATTTATAATGAACTCAAGAAGGTAATGAAAATTACCTTTAGTAAGAAACCAGAGGCTTTTCTTTTGAGCATGACCAATGGTGAGATACCCAGTCAGGATAGAGTGTTTTTTATGTATGCCACAACAGCTGCTAGAATTTTACTTGCAAGAAACTGGAAAGGTGAAGAGATCCCGACAGTGGAAGAATGGCAGATGAAGCTAATGGACTTTATGGAACTCGCCGAACTGACCGCGAGAATCCGAGACCAGAGGGAGGAGAAGGTGTATCAGGAGTGGAAGAATTTCAAAGATTATTTAAATAAGTGTGTAAAATTGAATATTTGAGCAGAATTAGCTAGATGAATTGGTCTTAGCTAGATGATGTTAGATAAAATTGGTAAAAGAAGTATTGTTATGAACGATTTAATTGTTTAAGAATTTTAGGATGTGTAGTTTAAGTGATGAACTATATTGGAGTAATTAATGTCCTAAAGATTTTAAGAAGTATGGTTAATGTTGATGGGGAAAAGATATAAAGTTACCAAAGTATATTGATATTGAATGCAGCCGAGTGTGTGGGGGAGGTCCTCGGTAAAAGAAGATTGAAACTAGAATGAGATAAGGATAAATGTATGTTTTTGTTTATTTAGGTAGGTATATGTTTTCTTTTGTTTATTGTGTTTTTTGTTTGAATTGTTTATTATGTGTTTTTATGTGTATCTGTATTTGGTATTTCTTTTGTTCCTTATGTTGAAAAATAATAAAAAATCTTATAAAAAAAAAGAAAACCAGAATAGCCTCTGATTTACTCTGTGACAGTTTTTATTCTCATCAGGCAGAAGGCTTTAAATATTCTCATTATTCTTTTTTATTAAAAAAAAATAACTTGCAAAATAATGCTCTTTTTATCTACTCGACTGCCATTGAGTAGTTGCTTCAGGACTATTCAGCGGTGGAGATGGTGGCAAAGAAAGCTGATTTCTCTGCCAACATTGCATCTATGCAGAGATGGAGCTTTTCCAGGTGGTACGTGGACTTCTTTATCAGGTTCTGCCGGGGAACTTGGAAGAGAGCTCAGTAGCCCATTTTGACCAATTTGCAAGATACTTTACAGTTTGGGGTCACTCAGATTTGCAGTCCAGAGGTGTTCTTTGATCTCATTCCACTCTGAGATGTTCAGGTGATGGCTGTGGCCAAGAGTGCTTTTTTTTTCATCTAGAGCTTGCATATTAAAAAATCAGCTTTGGTATTGTAACAGAGTCTATGTGGGGCTGCCCTTGGAGATTATTGAGAAACTTCGGCTTATTGTATCAGCTATCCTGGCTGCCATCCTGTTTCCAAGTGTAATTCAAGGTACTGGTTACTAAAGCCCTAAACTACTATTATGCCAAAATCTGTACTCTAATTTCTCAAAAGTTTTCTCCTATGAAAGAGGCTTCCATACTTCTACCTTTTTCGCAAGCTCTTTAGAATTTCTCAAGAATTTACCTGTGTACAGGGTTGGGCTTCTCATATTATTAGAGGTGGCTGAATGAGGTGCTGCTCACCTCCAGCCATGGTATAATTTTTCAAGAACTCTGCAGACTTTCCAGCTATCTGCACTTCCTGACCTGAAAAAAGCCCCATGCGTCTCGCACTGGCTCTTAACTGAAGCATGGAAAAGCTGGCTACTGTGGCACCAAAAGATTGGCGAGGTCATTGATTTTGTTTCTGAGGCAAGTCCATAATACATGAGAGGACAGACCAATGGAGAGATGATTGCAGATGAAAGAAAACATATTCACAAGCCTCCTAAAGTGCACGGAAAATAAGATAAAAACAACAAAACCCAAAAGAATTTCTCCAAAGCATTCTCTCCCCTATGATATTTTTGAATGCATTGCTTTTCTTATAAATTGGGGAGAATGGCTGGGTGGAAAGCAGAAACAGCAGAGGAGAGATTTTGGGGATAGTGCAACCTAGACAGCTTGGGATCAGAGCAGGTTACCTGAAGGATCACTTCCTCGCATGTGTATCTGCCTGCTTTTAAGATCTATGAACAAGAGCCACTGACTTCTGAGACACAGTAGGTGGCAAACGGTGTCCCCCCCCCCTCCTGTGGCATCAATTTTATGTGTAATGAGAGTTCTCAAACTCCTTGTTTGTATTCACACTGGTGATGTCTGAAGGCATATGTTTTCCAACAAGCTTTTGAGTCTTCTGCTACCTAGATGAGTTATTAAAATTCTGACTCTCCTGACTTTTGGCTTTCATGCTGTTTCTGCATTGTGCATTATTTGTCATATTTTAATCATCTGGAGTACTTGTTAGCCACTATAAATAATATCTCCACTGGGAGAGGAAATTGAAGGATAAATAAAATTATTAACAATTAAATGGATACAAACATGGGTGGGCAATATGAATATGTCAGATGCAATTTGCTCTTTATGGGAGACTATAAGCACAACATATGAAGGATATATATATATATATATCATTGGAACCTTACACTTACAGTCATGGAACTAAGAACTATTCTTTCCCCTCAGACATCTCCTTAATAGTTGATAACTGTCAACATATCCCCAGCACTGCCAGGCAGGCATTGTCATAGCCAGCTTTAAGTCATTGCCTTCAGTTAATACTGTTGTTCCACCAGAGACAGGCATGTTTAGGAGGTGTGCTGTGGATTCTATTGACAGTAGATTTGTATTCAATGCAATGCTAGACATTAATGCACGCTTAAGCTATTGCATGTATAATACATTAAAAGCCAATGATTTGCATGTTGCCCCAAAGATAAGTATTCCTCTGCAAGAGCGCATAAAGAGCGCAATTTTTTATTTATTTTTTGCTGAAATAGAAAGTTTCTTCTCATCTAGTCCCATCTCATCTTGTGGTTAGTCAGATGCCCCCCAAGAAGCTGAGATGTAGAGCACAATGTGATACCAATCCCCTATTGTCTCCGCTCCCCTCAACATCTGGCAATACTGCCTGTGAACATTGAGTTCCATTTAGCTGTCCTGGCTGATGAGCACTGGATCTATGGCAAAGGAGTTGCCTGAGGCTTGCTCACAGACCATAGACATCACTTGATTTCTCAACAGTCACTTGTCTGTTGTATAAACCAGCAGCTAAAATGCACGGACGGAATCCATTTGAGAAGTGCAGCACTTAGGTGATGTGAATTGTTATCTGTGGTGTTTTATCTGTGATAGCCCATTCGTAAATGAAAGCCAGACCATGGCAACTTACTAGGGTGACAGACCCAAATTCAGCATGCCAGTGTCAGAAATCTGTGTGGCGAACTGCTCAGATTTTAGCACAGATCCAACACTCGCCACAGAAAGAGGACTTTCCAAGCCACCAACATCTGGGCCTAATAACTTTGGGCTGGGCAAAGCAAGCATGTTTCATGGGGCCTTTATTCCATGTCTCCTCAGGATGTTCTAAGTAATTGCTCTTCACTCTGTATGCAATGGCTTAGCCTGGGTCATCGTCAGCAACCCCCCAACTTCCTGTTGCCCTCTTAACCTCACAAGCAGCATCATTACTAAATTTATTACCTGCCCTTCACCAGCCCAGGGTAAGTTACAACAATTTAAAATTCAGAATTTAAAATATTTTAAACTGATTGCAGTCACAGGAATAGGGTGTGCCTTTAAAACACATCTCAGAAGCCTCCATGGACAGGAATTTTACAACATAAGGGCTGCCACAAAAATGCCCTCTCTTGAGGCACCACCAACCCAAACTTCTGAGAGTGGTGGAACTACCAAAATGGTCCCCTCTGGTTTGCACCTGGGAGGGTGATTAGGGAAGAAGATGGTCTTTCAGATATTTGGCCCCTAAGTAATTTAGGGCTTTAAACACTAATGTGAGATCCTTGAACTGGCTCTGGAAATGAACTGGCAAACAGTATAGCTTTTTTTAAGAACGGGGTGATATGAGTTCTATATGCATGTACTGTCCATTTGCTTTGTTACCTGGTTGTTTGCATGCCTAGTTAACATCTCCCAGCCCTACTAAGCAATGCTGCTCCACCACTACTGTAGGACAGAACTGGTGAAAAACTCCAACGGCCAATGTGTGTTAAGGCAAAATATTTGACTAAAGTCGAATATTCGACTAAACCACCAGCTAATTCTGAACTGCAGCCAGAGATGATGAGTGGCTGTAGGGTTGCATGCACCAAACTGAAATGGAGAGGCTGGCTTCCTATATGAGATTTCATTGGCTGGATCCCATACAAGAATGGCCAGCTGTTAAACATTATCCTTCATTTCCTTTCCAGGAACTGAGTATAATGCTATTCACTCTCTCCCCATTTAATGTGGTCGTGGGATGGGGGTGAAGTGAGGAATGCAAAACAATGGTGATAATATCTCAAGTTTATATGCAGTAAGGCCAGGAGGAAGGGAGGAAGATGTGTGTGTGTGTGTGTGTGTGTGTGTGTGTGTGATGAATATATAGGAACAGTGTGGTGTACTTGCTTGTGTGGTGAGTATGTGCAGAGTATGTGTGGTGTGTGATCTTTTGGTGTGTATGTGAGCAGTATGTGTGGTGTACATGCTTTTGTTTATATGTGTGTGTGTGTAAAAATATACATTAGCAACATGCACCTTTACAACGTGCAGACGTGTACATTGGAAAAATAGGCAAATTGTCTCATGGCTTAAACCAGCCAACACACACACACACACACACACACACACACACACACACACTCCTAGTGCCTCATGATATAGGATTCTCTATTCATAATGAAATCTATTTCTTTCTCTGAAGTAGCTACAAGTCTTCAATCAAAATTGCCTGTGGGCCTGAAAGCCTGATCACATGGACAAATCCTCTGAATAATATGGTAAAGGAAATTTTATTTTACCTTCTTCTTGTTTGAGCCCATGTAATCTGAATACTTGCTTGTGGTTGGAACTCTCTGATGGATGGATATATGAAAAGAAATGAAGAAAGCAGATAAATCAAAGGGAAATTGCAGTAAGTATGGAGGAAGAGGCGATGGGGGAAGGGGTCACACTGACCTAGAGTGGAAGAATAAATTGAGTTTTGCTGCATCATAAGAGCCATTTGTTGTTCTCTTCCAGCATCAGCGTAAACATCAGGGCACTAGTTGAGAAAAAGCTTTAGATAGCTGACTTTGCTACACAAACCTACTAATAAATTCTCCCTCAAGGACCCATCTTTTTGAAAATAGGACTCAGGAAGAAGCTTGGTTAGGCACAAAAGGAGCTGGCAATGAAAACATCTCAATGAAACAAGTCCCACTGCCACCATGCACCAGGACACCATTTGTCAGCTGCAGCGATATGACCCAACCATTGTTCTGTGGTGGGTGGCAAGGACTGTGGTGGGTGGGAGATTATCACTCTTTAATTATCAGCTCTGAGTAGAATTTGACAAGACGTTGAACCCAAATTCAGTTGCTAGAGGAGTAGAATGCATGGCAAAGATCAAACAGCAAGGATGCACGAGGACTCACCGCAGTTAGGTAAAAAGCATGATTTAGCACAACGAAGGTTTACCAGGAGTGATAGGGGTTGAGTCAGCATGGAACCAATTTATGGTCATTTGCTTACATGGAGGTCAAAATCTACTAAATCATTCCATGAGAAACAGATGAGACAAATGCTAACAAGAGGAAGGAGGAAAGGGAAGGGACAAAGCCAAATATTAACAGAGAATTCTAAGGAAATGAAGGAAGGGGAGGGTGGATTCATTTGGAACAGTGAACCACAACAAAAAAAACCCAAAACCAGTTGTGGGAAAACTGAAAATAGGACATGCAAGTTTATCAGTCAAGGATGCTTGGGCATCTATTGCTTATTGAGGAGGTATAGAATCTTGGTGCTTTAAAGGGGTAAAAGAACCAATCAGCACTTCAGTCAAGCTCACCTGATATAGACACAATAATTTCTAACAGAAGTGCCTACCACTGATGAGTGTTCAAATATTGTCTCTGCACTTATTAAGAAGTACAGAATAGCAATACCGTCCAGTACTCCTGCCAGCTAGTAGTCAAACTTAGGAGCGCCTGCCATGAAGTTGTGTTCTTTCTCTCTAGCTCTCTTTTTTGCTATCTCATAAGAAGAAAGGTGTGCTGTGTGGAATTCAGGATTATTACCGTTTTTCTCCGCGTATAACATGCCCCATGTATAAGACGACCCCTATGTTTTTGGACCAGAACAAAAAAAAAAAAAATGGGGGGGGGGGGTTGCCCGGAGTTCTTGAGCTTTGTAGTTTGTAAGAAGACATATGTGAAATTATATGTGATATAATTGTAATGTACTTAATACTGAAATTTTGTTAAGTTGCTTATGACACAGATGAAGTGAAATGTGGGGCATAATGGGTGTTATAAATAAATAAATAAATAAATAAATAAATAATAAATAAATAAATAAATAATAAATAAATAAATAAATATCCCTCTCGGTTTTTGGAGTATATTCAATATTATTTAACACTGGTTACAACCCTCTGCACATTTCTCTGTAAATTCCACTGTACAAATTGAAGAATTTGATCTTTGTGCATTCTCATGTGAATTGACTAGTCTTGCACTACTAATGTGTGGCTCAAAACTGCATTTCTCTGGCTCTTGAACTTCCCAAATGTTTTCTCAGCTAAAAAAACAACAACTTATCAGAAACATGTATTTTGAGAGAGTGAATAAAACCAGTGTTGTGACTGGGTGATGGAAGTAGAAGGACAAGCTCAAACCTACGTAACATCCTGGTCATCCATGTTTTTCACTGAGCCAATTTACACAATCATCCACAGCAAATGGCTTATTCTGGGAAGATGTACTGAGGTGAAAATAGCTGTTGATCAGCTGATAACTTTCCTGTCTGAATAAGGTCCATACAGCAGGTGCTTAAGTGTTTCTCTTCCGTCTATGTGTGTGTGGCTTTGTGGGTTGTTGTTGTTGTTTTGTTTTTTTTTAATCACACCATAAAGTGGAATTTTTTATTTCAGCTGTGTTTGCATCATTAGTTCACTGGCAATCATCTAATCCTAAATTATCCATGCAAGCAGCTTCATTTATTGAGCCATCTTGCAGGAAGAGAGCAGCAATCAAATCAGTCAGCCCAAATTATCCTTGACATTAACAAAGGGCTCCAGAATCACTCTAAGAAATAAGTTTTTTCCCCTCCCAATACTAAGCTTATTATGTTGGAGCCATGGCTGTAGCATTGCAGCACAAAAGTTTGTTTTTTAATAAATAAATAAATAAATATGTCTATTAAGAGCATGTAATTTTCATTGCCACTGTTTGTTGTATTCAGTGTTTTAATAAAGCCAGCTAAATATACATTAGGCAAGCTGCAGTAACTGGCACATACAACAGCGGGGGGGGGGGATCGCATGTGGCAATTGAGGCAAGTATATCTGTCAGGGATTGCCCGGCTCCTCGCGAGGAGAGGGCGAGGGGAGGTCCTATTCAGGAGGAGAGCCAGGGCAGAGGTATTCCTTGTGAGGAGCGAGGGGAGAGAGGTCCTCATCCCGAGAAGGAGGGGGACAGGAGGACTACTCGAGAGGAAGGGCTGGGAGGAGGTCCTGCTCATGAGGAGGGCAGGGAAAGAGGTCCTCCTCAGGAGGAGGACTGGGAGAGCAGCCCTTTGTGAGAGGAAGTCTCTCTAAGTTACAGGGAGCCCCAGCCACTTCTGTCGATGGACTCCTCCTCCTCTAGCATTTATCCTGATGTCTCTCCAAGGGAGGAGGAGGTGCAGAGGCTTGGAGACTCTGGGCAAAGACCCAGCAACGCCAGCCAGAGAGGATCTGAGGAAGAGCTGCCACTTCCGGCGCCAGCACAGCATCGGGAGGCCAGGAAGCACCGCAGACGTTGTTTTAGGGTGCTGAGACTTTGGTGCTGGGCGGGAAACAGGAGAGCAGCACTTCCGGATTCTTCAAGCGACTGAGCGGTCATGTTTTGAACTAGCTCTACACTGTAAATAGCAATGCACAATAAATAGTATCAGCAACTGAAGGCTCTGTCGTTACTCATGAGCAACCCTTGGAAGGATCCTGACAATATCTATATCCTGAGTCTAGTATATAGTGCTTAGATATTAATCTGAATGAAGGCAATATGACATTGACATCCACCTGCATAGACGTGTTTTTACTGTTAGAGATTTCAAAGTGCCTACGTGCAGAAAGTCAGCTTTTCATCCGTAGCAATTACCAGCTGGCTGTAGCAATTACCAGTTGGCAGAAAGCCAAGATCTGCTCTCTCTCTCCAGATCCTTAGCAACGACCTGTGATTGGTCAATGAGTTCCTAAAGAATGAGCTCTGTGTGAGAGCTGTGTGGTTGGTTGTTAGTGGTGTACTGAGGTTGAGAGAGAGAGACAGAGAGGAGAGATGTTATGTTTTGTTTCTTTTATTTGTAAAGTCTGTACATAGTAATTTATGGATACTAGTTGCTTCAATAAATACTGTATATAGTTATCCAAGTGAGTTTGCTGAGTTCCTGCGTTGTGCTGTCCAGTTAATGCTCAACAGCCAGAAGCTTCCAGAAAACCTGCGGTTAACTCTGCTGTGTCCAGGACTACGTTATATTCCTGACACTAAATCAGGAACTGAGCAGGAAGAGGAAACAGTTTCTCATGCTTTGTGTATTTTTGAGGGTATGCTGCTTGCTGCTGCTGATCTTTTGCTTTAGGGAATACTGATGGACACATTAGCACTTACAGGTGCCACAGTGGTGACTTCTCAGCTAAGTACCCAGGCACAAATCTGTAAAGAACATAAAAATAGTAGTACTTTTCAGGTTGTGAAAGCTGTGGGTAATGAGATAATGAGGCTTTCACACATTGATCGTTCCGAAGGCCTAGACAAACTTGCATCTACATAACCATGTGAATGTGTGATATTTTGCAGACATGTGAAAAGGTTTAATAGATTCCTCTGTTGCCTTTGCCTTCTCCGTATGAACTATTGAAAGCTCTAGGATTAAGTTTTCTGGCTGCTGTTGTGCCTATTATGTTAATGCACCAGAGGCATTGCAAAAGCCTCTTGAAATGTCCAATGAGCTATCTAAACAGAGCTGCTGAAGCAATGCTTTATTTTAATCCCTTAGCTCAGCATTTAGAAATGCTTATACGATAGTTCATCATCAGATCATCAACAGAAATTTTCTTAATTGTATCAGTGGACAAGTACCAAAACTTGCTAGACATTGCAGGGC
Organism: Lacerta agilis; assembly: GCF_009819535.1. Classification (NCBI taxonomy): domain Eukaryota; kingdom Metazoa; phylum Chordata; class Lepidosauria; order Squamata; family Lacertidae; genus Lacerta; species Lacerta agilis. The sequence continues at coordinate 42,398,221 of NC_046313.1, forward strand.
TCAAGATACTTCATTGGAATTGATGATGTTGCTACAACATTTCATTACTTCATCGTAGTCTTTATTTTTATAGACCTGTCATAAAAACACAGCCTTGAAGAGCCACTTACAGGAAGCATGCTTGCAGTTCATTCCTTTGACTAAAACCACTGAAATCAAAAGCATTTATGTCATGTCTATTCCTGAATCAAATACAGGGATACTAACACACCCTTCTGGTATCTTATCATCCTTACACCCTTCAAAGAGTGGTCTGCATATTTCACCTTATGTGTAAGGTCATATCGTGCCCCCTCCAACAAAAGATTCATGCATGTGTAGTTCCTCCTGGCATAATTCTACTGCACTGTTGTTCTTCAACACAGTTTCCAATAGGTGTCCAAAGAACTAATGGGTTGTACTTAAAGAACTTTTATAAAACATGTGCTGCAGTACTCAGTATGGTTCAGTATGCATGATTGGACTCTAATGGGATTTTTTTTTTTTACTCAACACAGAGGGAGGTGTACATTTCCTTAATTCATCTGAATTTATGAAGCTACCTTATACCATGACACACCACTAACCCATCTAGCCCAATATTGAGACTACTCTGACTAACAGTGACTATTCAAGGTCTTAAGGAGGGCTCTTTCCCATTTTACAAGCAGGGACAATGTTGTTGCACCGCCAATTGGCCTCTGTGAGGAGAAGATATTGGAAAAGATTGGCCTTTGGTTTGATCCAGCTGAGCTCTTCTTATGGTTTTATCTCTACTGACTGTTTAATTGAGGGAGCCAGAAACTGAACATACTATTCTATACAACTGAGCTATGTGTTTTATCCTAAACCTGCATTCCATATCCTGTGTGGGTTTTATTTCAGCAATCCAGCAATTCTCTTACTGTTGTTGATCTTGATAAGCCTCTATCTCATATGTGAATTAGATTTGAGTGACTATATGTGTGATGGTGGTTTTTAGGCAATAACAATTATTTCCTGTGTTGGTTCTTATACATAAAGTTCACACTGCAGCATGATTGTTTGAAATGGTGTGAAGGAAAAGAGCCAAAGTAATCGCCTTCTCTTCCTGACAGTTTCTTTCACTCTCCTTCAAATCCTTGAAACTGAGGAACTTGCTAACAAGAAGAAAAGATATGTATTCTAAAGAAATGCTGTTGTTGGATTGCGATTGCAAATTTCTTTTTCACTGCCTTTGTGCAGAAAAAAAGGTTAGTTATCCCTATAATCCTAGGATTTGCAGTGCTACATTTTTCAAAGTTAAACCTAGTGTTGTTCATAAAAAAAATGTATTCCAATACTTTACCCTTTTTAAAACATTGCTGGCACAAGGGGAAAAGAGTTATCACAAGCCTTAATATTATGCTTTACATTACAGACAGAAGGGTCGCCACTGACTGCAAAGTTTTAGGATTGCAACCCTACAATCCATTGCAATGGCTTTGGTTTGCAAATTCCATCACACACACACACACACACACCCTTCTTGTTGTATAATTCTCGTTCTTTGATTGAGAAGTGAAGTCTAGATGCACAGGTCTTTCCTTGAAACAGTCTGATCCACTAGGTATGTATGCCGGATGTGGGGGGCATAAACCAAGCCCCATTGAACACTGATCTTTGATAGCTTCCGCTATATAGCATTTTAGATTATAATGGGTATTTTAACTCTGTCAGTTTAATCTGACTCTGAATCCTCGTGTTGCATTAGATCAGGACTGGGGGGGAACCTTTCTTAGCTTGAGGGCTACATTCCCTCAAGCCCAATAATAATTAAAATAATAATTTTATTATTTATACCAAACCCATCTGGCTGGGTTACCCATGCCACTCATTTGAAAGCCACATGCCAAGGGAGGCAGAGGCAAAAATGGGCAGAGCAATAGATGTGGTTCTTACATAGGAACCTAACATTTCAAAACACAACCTGGTTAAACAGGACTACTTGGACTGAAAACAATTGGGATGAAAGAGCTGTTTGAGTCATCCCAGGCACATTTAGGAACATGTGAACTTACTTTATACTGAATCACACCTTTGGTTCATCTATCTCAATATTGTCCACACTGACTGGCAGCAGTTCTCCAGGGTCTCAGACAGGGGAAATCACTGACCCCACTACTAGAGATGCTTGGGAATTGATCCTGGAGCTTTCTGCATGGAAAACAGATGTTCCACCACTGAGCTATATCCCTCTAGGGGCAGCCCAATGCACTGAAATGAACCTGAAATGAACCACAAAATGGTCTCTCTCTCTCTCTCTCTCTCTCTCTCTCTCTCTCTCTCTCTCTCTCTCTCACACACACACACACACACACACACACACACACACACCAGGGGGTGAGTGAAGATCTACATCAGGATCATGAGGGGAATAAAAATATACATCGAGAACAAGGGTGGGAGAAGACCAACAGTGCCTCCTATTCACCAAGGGGCCACTGTAGAGGGGACATGGTGGGACTACAGAGAAGGCAGCAGAACACACCATTCATTCATTGCAGGCTGTATCTGCAGTCCCATGGATCCTGCCACCCGAGGCAGTTGCCTGATGAAATATTTAAGGTGATAAACAACAACAGAGTAGCTTCATTATGGATTCCATCTATGCTCCTCTATAAACCGGTAGAAGCAGACAGATTTAAAAAATGTAAAGGCAAAGCACAGTGTCCCAAACATTGTGCTGTAGCTGACTCCCCCCCCCAGTGTGTTCCATTTCACTTTGCCCTCCTACTGCCATCGGAAGACAATCAAGTGGCAGAGATGTGCAATGTGTGTGTCAATGCATTTGATTTTGTCTTGACAATTTGCAAGTTCTAGGAAAGAGTTTGGGAAATGTGTTGTCTAGGAAGAAGCAATAGCTCTCTTGCCCTCTCCCTACACTACAATGCATCAGGAAGAAAATAAGGGAAAGAATAATGAAAGTGCCAGGATGAAACAGATGGAACAGCAACTCTGAACAACTAACCAAAGCAAAGGAGAATGGAAGCTATTATAGCTGAAGACATAAAGCCAATTGACAATGTGTTAGGGAGAGTCGCACTTTGTAGAAGTTGGTTAATATTTTAACACCACAGAAAGCAACATAGAAATGGGCTTCTGGGAGCCATTTACCTATATATAATACATTGCCTGAAGCAATTATTTTCTCTGTGTCTCTCTCCCATACATGAGCATATACACACTTCATGTTCATACTACACATCTTTAGGAGTAACTGAGTCAGAAAGCACCAATCAAAATAGAAAACATCATGATAGCAACAGTGAACTTGTGCATTTCAGTGATTTTACTTAATGCTAACAAAATCAGAACTAAGTAATTGATTCCTGGCACTGAGCATGCTGACCAAATAACTTGGTATTTTAAGACTGAATGTGCGATAGAGTATTGAAATGATTTGTAACATCACAAGATGATCCAGCACTGTAGGTATCTAAAATCACCCTATATCCAGAGAGCCAGTGTGGTGTAGTGGTTAAGAGTGGTAGACTCGTAATCTGGGGAACCGGGTTCGCGTCTCCACTCCCCCACATGCAGCTGCTGGGTTACCTTGGGCCAGTCACACTTCTTTGAAGTCTCTCAACCCCACTCACCTCACAGAGTGTTTGTTGTGGGGGAGGAAGGGAAAGGAGAATGTTAGCCGCTTTGAGACTCCTTCAGGTAGTGATAAAGCGGGATATCAAATCCAAACTCTTCTTCTTCTTCTTCTTCTTCTTCTTCTTCTTCTTCTTCTTCTTCTTCTTCTTCTTCTTCTTCACTAGCTGTGTTGGAACCTATACGTGCCATAAAGCAATAAATGAATGCTTTTAAAAAACAAACAAACCAGTACACGCACCTTCATAGGATATCTTCTGGAACTTCCCATTGCTCCCCTCATTATGCCAACAACCCATCATTGCATTTTCACTTCATTTATATTTTCTGCAAAGAACATACAGTGAGGAGGACACCTTCGGGTGATCATAGGGCAGCTGGGATGATATAAAAGCTGACTTCTCAGGTTTTCTAGTGTTCAAGCCACTGACAGCTTTATATGTTAGGGCCCCCGGCTTGGCTGAATCCAGAAAATAAGTGCATATCCTTGCGTACTGATGTAGTATGCTTCCAGAAGCTCAATTCTGTCTGTGTGAGCTTCACTGTTCTACCTTTATGATAGAGCTAACTGTGTTTTAGTGGACCAGGGATGGGGAGTGGGTGGTGCTATGGTCTAAACCACTGGGCCTCTTGGGCTTGCTGATCGGAAAGTTGGTGGTTCATATCCGCGCAACAGGGCAAGCTCCTGTTGCTCTGTCCCAGCTTTTGGCAACCTAGCAGTTCAAAAACATATCTGTGCAAGCAGATAAGTACGTACCACTGCGGCGGGAAGGTAAACAGCATTGCTGTGTGCTCTGGATTCTGTCACAGTGTCCCATTGCACAAGAAGCGGTTTAGTGATGCTGGCCACATGACCCAGAAAGCTGTCTGTGAACAAATGCCAACTCCCTCGGTCTGAAACGAGATGAGCGCTGCACCCCATAGTTGCCTTTGACAGGACTTAACCATCCAGGGGTCCTTTACCTTTTTTTAGTGGACCAGGGAAGTTTTCCAGGCATTGTTGAACTCCAGCTCCCATAATCCCAGAAGACTGGCCATACTGACTGGGGCTGACTGGGTACCCATTGGCTACCCATGTATTAAATAGTGTGCTGAACTTGGACTAGGAAGATCTAGGGTGGATTTCAACATAGAACTAAGTGTGGGATGCATGCATGGAATGAACTCTGGTTTCACAATTAGACTTTCCCCCTGCCCCTGCCCCTGCCCCTGTGCACCCACAAACCTTTCTGTGGTTTCCTCCAACCCTCCCGTAAAGATATGGGATGGGCACCCAGGGAAGGAGAGAAGGAATTCCTTCCCCTTCCCTGCTGTTATTAGAAACACAGGTTGGGGAAGGGCATATATTGTGAGGAACGAGCAGGGGATAAAAGGGTTAAAATCCTCTGCCATGCTGAATCAAAGGTCTACTAATTAGCAAGCTCAAAACCACAGGATCTCCTTGTCATGTCTAGCTCAGACCTTTGATCATTGTAATTAACTAATTATATTGATATTTAAAACTGATTTAAAACCCCTTGAGAAGTGGGATTCTGTACTTCTTCTGTAGTTGTTGTGTCAATCTCCATTTCTGCTTTCACTGTTCTCAATCCTGAGAAGAAGGCTGTTGGCATTTGGCACTTCCGTTAAATGTATCTCCTGCCCTCCCCTCATATCTTAGGTCTGAGGGGAACTGCTGCATTGGTCTAGATGAAATTTCCATTTCCCAGGGTTTTATTTTAAAAAAGAAACCTTTTCAGTAGAGGGATATATTTATATAAATTCTGCATTAAAGGCTTTCTTGCATTAAATATTTAGTTTTAAAACCTCAATAAATTGCAGCAAATTAAGAGTTTTCAAAGTTTCCCCCTGCATTACTGAGGGATTAATTTGAACCAGACCTCCCCTGGGTTTAGCCCTAGAACTTCCTTTAACTGTTGGAGCTTAGCCTTGGAACCCATGAAGCAATATAAAGTAGAGAATGCCTTTTCCTTATCACATTCAGCTCCCACACAGGAGGAAGGACTTCGGTGTACGTGTGTAATTTTGGCACTTGCAATTTTTGGAACAAATATTTTCTTTCTTTCTTTTAGTCTTAGAAAAAAAAGATACCTTCATTTCCCTCCCCACCAATGAGTTGCTGAAAATGGCTCACAAACGTTTCCATGCAGGTTTCATGCATGTGCCACAACAAAGAAAAAAAACTCGGGATTGTAGCACTTTTAAAGCCTAGCATCCCATGAGACTATTTTTATTTGGCTTACCTTTAGACAATTGGCATGGGGTTCTCTGATTGTATGTTAGAAAGGCTGAAGGATGTTTGTCTGATCTGAACTATCAAAGACTGGAGGCAGATGGCAGGATTTTCTGAAAGCTGAAGGTTGCAAGTTGGCAGTGCTCTAATATGCACGCTCGTGCCCAGGAGTGGACAGCAGGGAGGCAAAGCACTGCAGACTTGGCTTCCCTGCAGCAGCAGTGCTCCTTATGAGGATGGAGCGGAGGGGTGGGGCAGAGCAGGGCAGGGTCAGGGCAATGGAAGTGCACTGGCGAAATCACTGGATTGGTTCTACTTGTACTGCCTCTACCTCACCCCTACGCCCGTCCTATTCCTGCTGATCGCTCTTGTACATGCTTTTCAAGCAACATCATATATGTGTGCTATGAGGAGGGACAAGCCCGCACACACATTTGATGTCAGGTAGCATTGGTGGCTCAGTGGGCTTGTCCCTCCTCACAGCACTGATGCTGTGAGGACAGAAGGTAACCTTCTGGTGACATAGGATATGAGCACTGGGGGCTCACAAGCAAACCCAATGATCAAAATGTGGAGCGGCTAAGAAGCTGGATGTGGGCAGGGGTGGAAACTGTTGAGCTAGGTTAGAATTTGTGCCTGTGGGCAAAGCTAAACCGATAAGGACCATGGACAGCGGGAAGTGCCTACAAGGCCATTCATTATCAGGTTTCCTCTTGTTAATTTTATCATCACAGGCACAAAATCACAGGCCTGGAAAGAGCCCATGGATATAGTCCAAAATGACAAAAAACAAACAAACCAAAAATCTATTAAAATATATTATTTGGAAATAGGCACCATTTTGTTGAAAAGATAATAGACTTTTATATTAGGCAATAATCAAATGAGCATCTGCAATCATGTACAGGTCCAGACACTCACACTCTGGACTATGACAGATTTATTAAAAGAAGAAAAGAAACATGCTGCATCAGCCAGCTTCAGCCCTGGTGCGTTTCCATGGCTATTCCAAGTGCTGACAGTGGTTTGTTTGCTGGTACTCACATCATTTGCTACTCCGGGCTGCATATCAGCCCCGAGAGCCATCTCTAGCTGCATCTCAGAGCTGTTAACAGGACACAAGAAATTTGCGTATATTGCACATGCAAACATAGTGCAGTTTTCCCACCTTCAAATCTCTGTGCTGTTTAATTTGGGCAAGGCCATTGGGGGGTAAGAGAGCAAAGGGGAATTTCTGAGGATAAATAACATGTTTCGTAAGTCGTCAAAATATTTGGTAGGCGTAGAATCAAAATGTCATCCTCATTCTGAAAAAAGAAAAGGCACTGTTTGTGTCTTTTTTACGTAAGAAAGAAGAGTTTCAGAAGTTATTTGGAATTATATAAAGCTACAGTTGAAACAACACTTCAAAAAGATATTTTAAAATAAAACTAGGCCACATTAACTTCCAGGATTGCTTCAATTTGCTATGAATAATAAATCCCACTTGGAGTTCAACCAGTGCTCTTTCATTATGAGTGATGAGTGTTTGTACTGACACGGTCGGGCAACTTCTCCCCACCCCTTTCCTCCTTCCTCATTGGCTTTGCTTGAGGCAAGACAATTTCATGGCTGATTGAACGAAATGCCCAAGTGTGCTCTCTCTCTCCTATATCTCTAGCAATATCCCTGTGCAAAACATTGGAAAAGCTTGCAAAGCCTTGTACCCTGGTTGAGGAATGGAAATGCAAGGGCTGGAAGAGGGCATATGGCTGTCTGTGTGTGTTCACTCTGCTCAGAAACATACATATTTAAAGAATGCAAATTTAGGAATTAATGCAGCTTCTTTATTCTCTGCCCTGAAGAATGCTCAAAGGTTTGCCGTGGGTGCTTTTCTGAATACTTTGAACACACACCCCCCAAAATTTTTTTTTAAAAAATACTTCTTTGCTCATCATCTTCAAGCTAAACATCCATGAAAGGCCTGACCAGTGAAAAAACTCAGCTTTGGCAAAGAGTTGAACTAATGTGCCCTCTATCAAATTCAGCATGGTTCAGAAAGCATAGTGTTTTCTGTGACCTATCTGATCATTCCCAGGTGTTCTATGTTTTGGTACTTCAAGACCTTTGTCTTTCTGCTGTACTGAATTTGGTTGCGTCAGGTAGCTACAAAAGGGAGGGGGGATTTGATGAGAGAGGATTCAATAGCCTTTTGATGGGAATCAGAGTCCATGTCAGAAGAGAGCAATAATCGGCTCTCTTGGGTTTCCTCCATGAAAAGATCTGCAGACACTTCTTCCTTCTTGCAAAAACAAAGTCAATGGGCTGACTGGAACAGTGTGGGAGCAAAGCACTCCATTAAGGATTTTTAAATCTCCTCACCGGTAACTCTCCAGATCAGTCCTGAAAAAATCCTCCTCCAAAGGGAAACTACAGTAGCCCACACGTCGGTGGCTGGTCTCAGCATTACTAGCAATCTCGGTGGATTTTGGAAATGTGATTTCATAGCAGCCCTTGCTATCTCCTGGCTGTTTCAGTGCATCCCAGATGGCTTTTAGCATTCCAGAAACACCAATGTACTTTTAAGAATGTCTTGGTCTGCAATACTTTGCAGAACTAGCTACTGTAGAAAGAAGCAGCTGTGCTTACAGACGTCACAAATTTTCTCAGTAGCTACACACCGTTAGAAGAAATCGAAGGTGGCCATTATTTTATTCGTAGACATAATGGATGTCCTTTATTTCTACTGTTTGTGCTGCTAGAGAATGTGATGGATGTATCGTATTTCTAACATCATAGCTCTAAAGCACCCATTTTTAGAAGTTTGGAAGTTTTGGTGTGGTATCTTGCCTTTTCAATTATCACACTTCTGTTCACACACATCTGGCATCAAATATTTTGAGCTTTACTAATTACTCAGTTTTACACTGACTCTGCCTATTTTGGCAAAGTAACTAAGTGATGGAAGAAATGGTTTGCATATATGGGACCCCTGATACAACCCCCCTCATCTCTCATTGGAGAACTTCAAGATTCAGCATGATATCAGAGTTCTATATGAGTTCCTAGATATCAGTTCCTATGTTTATGTATACCATACTGGGTCAGATGAATCACTGGTTTGGCTCAGTGTTCTTTAGTCACTCCTGGGTAAATCACTGGATACACATAAGGCCAATACCAATCAGGTTACATATCATTAACTGCTATGTGTATATGTCAATATAGTGGTCCCCAATACTACCCTCATGTCTATATTATCACAGGGACATGTAAACCTCCAGATGTTCTTGAACTCCATCCTGTCATCAGTCACAACCAGCAGAGCCAATGGCCAGGGATGGTGGCAGCCGTAGTCCAACAACAGCTGGAGAACCACAGGGCCCCCATCCCCACTCTAGACTCTTTGCTGAAAGAGCCCAAATAAGCCTCAACAGTTCATAGATTCATAGCATCAAAGCGTTGGAAGGAACCCTGAGGGTCATCTAGTCCAACCCAAATATGCAGCTGTCCCATACGGGGTTCAAACCTGCAACCTTAGCATTATCAGCACCATGCTCTAACCAACAGACCTATCCAGGCTGCCATGGGCTTACATTTTGCACTTTTTTTTTTAATTATCTCAAGAAGTATCTTCCAGCAGTTTTGACCCTGAAGACTGATCATTCATTATATCCTTTGAATCAGAAAACAGTGAATATTTTGTTTTTTAAAGTGCATCTGTTTGGATTTGTTGAGATGTAGGGAGTGTGGTGTAGAGCTCCTTGGTGTTTATGCACCACCACAACTGACAAATCAATGTTGGCTATTGATATTTCTACACTGCGCTGAGAAGTGCAACGAATACTAGTGAGGTTTTATGGTATTATCTAAAGAAAAATATCCAAAGCAAGAAATTTAGCATTATTCTAATTAGAATTGCATGCAGCTGTCCATATTTAATATGGAAGGTGCATTAGGAGGCAACTATATGTACACCAGTTCTTTTGATATGTGTGCTGTTCCTTGATGAGTTTTGCATTATCTCATTCCCAAATGTTTTCTGCCCACTGGTTCTACTCTTCTTCCTTCCCCCAACCAATCCATGTATCAGAAGAACAAAAGGAAAGATCAGGATGCTTCATTTGCATAGCTTTTCTCTCCTGTGATGTGGGTGGAGCCGCGGGGATAAGTGCAGCTGAATGATAGCAGTGATAGTATCAAATAGAAGGGATCCAGCCATGTGCTCACAGAGGGCATCTTACCTACGCAGTGCACAAAACCTAGTGGTTCCATTGCCTAAACCCTATATGGAATATCTTATTTCTAGGAAGGTCACTACTAGTATCCAATCAAAGGTGCCAACCAGGTAGGTCAGGAAATAAAGACAATGCTTGCAGTGGCCTTTGAATCTTAGTGATTCAGGCAACCAGGCAGGCGCTTGTGACTAAAAGTGTTGATTCAAGTCAAGAGAAACACCTCCTCACAACCTACATCTTGAGCACTGATGGGAGCTGCAGAAGAAAAGAAAAGGAAAGAAAAATCCTTCAAGGAGATGTGTGAAATTGCAGGTACATCATTTTGGGTTTCAAAGCACCAAAGACTTCAGACACTTTCCTGGAGCCATCATGTCAGCTGAGGTTCTCTGGAGTGATGCATCTATTATTTTGCAGCACTGACTCATGCCTAACCATTAATTTAAAATGAGGATGACTTATGACCATTGCTTTAAAGTTATTTCAGTCTGAAAAATAATAGTCACTGTACATCTAGTGAGTTCTTTGCAAAGTTGGTATTTTAAAGGTGAGCCAGGGTCCCAGTTGTGGATTTTCAGCAACTCTTTGCATGTTGTTTTTCACATGCTACAATCCATTTTTCTTTTTCTTTTTGCATTTAACTGAGAGCAAGTCCCATTGAATTCAATGTTGCACAAATGGTCTTCCACTCATTCTTAGCCTCTATATCACGCTATCCACGTGGACCTGCACATGTAAGTTTCACATGCTCATACATCTAAATAACAAGAGTCTCCCTGTACAGTTGAAGGCTAGCACATTAATGAGATCTCATTTTTCCTAAATTAATCTCAAGGGCTCTTTTTCTATTAGTGAAGTATTACAGTTACTAAAAACAGTAGCTAAAACTGATGTGATGAGGATCTCTGGTCCACTCTGTTGCAGTATGAGAATTCACAACAAGAAGGAATCATACATATAAAACCTGAATACAGGTACTTCAGACCCAGCCTGATGGTCGTGCTCTGATGGAAACGTGAGTGGGAGGTACAGTCAGCTGCTTATCTGGTTGCAGCTGATGCTTTCTTGACTGAGCTTTCAAAAACAAGGAGCGAAATCTCTACGTCTGCAATGGAAAGTATTGCCAACATTTTGCAGTCTAAAGGAGGGGGGGAAGTAGTCTTACAGGTTAATCGTGTGTATATATTTACATCCTGGTTTACAACAGCAACAACAAAAACCACAAACACAACTCTAATAGAGGGAAAGACTGCCGGGGTTGCCTTGCAGAAGAATCCTAAACAAGGTCTGGGGTAGCAGAGTGGCAGAGCTATCGCCACATCTGAAGCCGTGTGTGTGTGTGTGTGTGTGTGTGTGTGTGTGTGTTTTGACCAGAGCAGAAGGCATTTCCCCCTCTCTCTGCATTTTTGATGTGCTAGCTCCAGGCTATGGCAGCTGAGAGGCCAAGTTTGGACCTGTCCTAGGTGTGTACAGCAGCTTTAGATCCAGTGGGTTCATGGCTTTCTCTGTTCCAACACTGCCCTGCCCACTATTCCAGAGCCCAATGCTGGCACCTACCACTTAGAACACCACAAGTGGTAGTTTCTCCACTACCCACACTTTCAGCGCCGCAGTGGAGGTCTTTGTGATGCCAGAGACCGGGGAGCCACACATCCCCCTAAATCTAACTCCATCTAGACATGCTGATCAGGATTTAGGAGTGCTCTGTTATTCATTTATTTATTCATAATTTATTTACTTCAGTTAGCTTAGGACTGATTGTGTGAACATATTTTCAATTTCTTTCCTTCATTCATTTTCTTTCTGTAAGCCTGCGGGCATTTTTAAAATTTATGTAGCAAATAAATGGGACTTTAAGAAATATTATTATTATTGTCATTATCATCTAGTACTATTATTACTGCTAGTGCTATTCAAGGCAAGCTTAAGAAATATTCAACTAGCTTTTACTCACAATAGAAACATTGAAATTAAGGACCATGATTAACTTAGTTTCATCATTTCACAGGGTCTGCTCTGGGAAAAGTGAGTTGAATACAACCCATTATTATTATTGTCTATCACTTATTATTATTATTATTAGTAGTAGTAGTAGTAGCAGTAGTAGTACTATTGCCATTTAAAATTTATACACTGCAGTGATCTGGCGGGGGGCAGAGATTGACACCTTCATCACCATCTGGGCCTGATCTCCCAACTCACCTGCCCTCTTTTTTATGCTTTGCAATGAAATGACCTGGCTATGGACAAATGTCGGCCGCCATATTGTTGGGGCCAGGTAGGATTTTTTTCCCACTAGGCAAATTAGCACCAGCCATTGGGTTTTTGCTTACCTTGTAGCAATCATCACATCTTTGTGAGGTTAGGGATTGGGTAAGCCCTTGGTTTGGATGGAGGGGAGGTTGCAGCCTCCACCTGCCCCTTCTCATAAATGGATCCAGGGGTGTGTATCCTGTCTGATGCCCGGACATGGGCTAGGGCCATGCCATGACCTCAACAGAGACCCCTCAGGATGCCCCTATTTTATGTAAGTTATAGGGCTCCCCCTATTGCTGTTTTATCCTTAGATGGACTCCCTGCAGATGGATGGGAGGCGAGATATAGCCTGGCTTCACCCATTGCCTAAGCCAAGCCACTCACATCTGTAACCAGTAACATTGTGGCCTATTTGAACCCAGAAACCTAAATACTTGTTTCTGTGTGTTTATTATCCACTAGGGAACTGCGGGTCACGAGGCCTTGGCATGCAATGAACTCATTTTAGAAAAATCAACACCTGACGTCCGTTTCCAAGTCAATTTGCTTCAACAAAATGTCCTGAGATTTCATTGTTTCTTCACTCATTTTTCTTTGCTATGCAGAGTCGTAATAAACTGCTCTCAAAAACAAAACAAAAAAATTTAAAACCAAGAAAAGCTAAACTATAGTCCAATATTCCTAACAATATTCCTAACCTTTGTAAAACTTCAAATAGAAAGAGGCTGGTGAGGTTCTCTGCATTTCGTCTTCAATTTTTTAGAAGCTTTAATCCACTTTTTTCAAGTCTGTTTTCATTGCCATAATTAATTCCTCCCCCCGCACCTACCAAGAACATTGTGAACATTGTTACTGAAAGCCCATCAGGAGGTATAATCCATTGTCATGGAAGTATTACTTTCTCCAGAATTAGACTGTGGGCTGTTATGCATTTGGATACTTTTGAAGTAGTAATTATTGTGGCATAAGTCCTGGTGTCAGATTAAATACATAGTGGACCAGTATTCAAACATGTAACTTACACACACACAAGTCAAGTGTGCGGTTTGTTCTTCCATCACAGGCAGAGGAAATATGTGCTTTCTTGCATGTAGTTTCATGCACAAATGCTTTGCTGAACTTCTTTCAGGGCCTACTCCGAAGTTATATTATGCACCTATGAGAGTTTCAGAAGGGTAAGGCAGGACATCCTTTGGCAAAGAATGCTTGAAAGGTGTAGGAGACCATACCCCCAAAGAATGGTGCTCATGTAACTACCTTCCATGTGATGTGTTCATCCTGGTTGATTCTTTCACCGAAGCTTTGCTACTGCAACAAAGATTTAAGCCACAGGGAAGTGGTAACATCTCCACAGCGGCATTCCTCACTTTTAGTTGCATCCCAAACAGTTCCTTTACTAAGCAAAGAGGTCCAATTTGTACTACAGTTCAGCTCTGAAGAGGCCTTTAATTTTTCACGCCCCATCCTCATTTGATATAAACTGGCAGAGATCCACTGGTGATTTACAACAAAAATGCATTAATTCCAGAAATGACAGTGGAAACAAATGCTCACATCCTCCGATGCAAATGCAGTATTCTGTATGGTACCTGTCAGACAGCGTTATCATCAGGTTTTGCAACACTTGGGAGCTGAGGACTCATTAACAATTCACAAACAGTTTAAAAGGTCATACCAAAGTCACAACAGAATATAATAATATCCAAGTTGTCGACTCGTATGGGCAAATAGGAATTAACCTTCAAGGTGATATTTCCATATATATATATATATATATATAACCCGAAGCAGAGAGTGGCATCCCTGGATATCCATGCCACTAGCAACTTGCATAAAATCAAATGTCTAAACTTATGTAATACCATGTTTTCATGACAGACTTGAGGTAAAAGTAAGGATGAGAAGTGCAGTTTGAATTATAAGCATGCAGCTCATTCTCTTTCTCTGCCTCCTGCCTTTCACCATCACATTCAAAGGCCAGTTCAAGTCCATTATGCCAGACATTTGGCCACTCTGTGAAGAAGTGATGGTATCATTCCCTCATAGGAAGCAGGGTAGCACCTTTGTAGCTGGAGCAAGCAGTGTAGCACATAGCAAGCTGCCTGTTATCAGGGGTTGCCAATATGGCACCTTCCGGGTGCTTCTGTGGCATCCATAGGGCCTCTTTGCCCATTGAAATTAGGCTTGAAATGAGCATTTTGTTGCAGCCAATAGAATGGGTTGCAGCGTGCACTTGGGTGTAGAATGTGTGTGGTGTCCAGACAGTTTATTCAGCTTACAAATGTGCCCACAGGCCTAAAAAGGTGTTAAGCAATGAGTTTCAAGAGCAAGCATGAGAAAAATAGCAAATGCTTCATGCTTTCTGGGTAATATCCAAAGTAGGGAGATACACAAAAGGCGAGTGCAGGATTGGTAAAGATAAAGCACTTTATACGCGTTATAACACTGTGACACCAGGTGGCAATGTGGAGTCCCGTCTTTTGTCAATGGGATTTCCCTTTATGAAGTTTACAACACGTTTAACTGGAATGCTTCTTTGATGTGATCCAGCCCAGGTTTCGTGTAGGAATTTGGCTGTGAACAGACTGTGAACATCCATCTGGCTGGAGCAACCCAGCCAGATGGGCGGGGTACAAATAACAGGGTGCTGGATTACATGGATCTTTGGCCTGATCCAGCAGGCTCTTTTGCATTTTTATGAGTATAGACTGCTGTCTAGACTTTTTTTTTGGGGGGGGGGGCTCAGTTAGCCTCAGAATTCAAAAGAAATACTCTCATCCCCCACCTAAAAATCCAAACCCATTTATTTGGGAGTAAGCCCCATTGAATTGAGTGGGACTTCTTTTTTTTAAAAAAAAAAAAAAAACCAACCATGGTTAGGATTGAGCCCTATGTGACAAAATGAACCAAGGCTGGAGCTTCCATCTAGTGGGTGAACACTAAGATCCTTTTCTTCAACTTAAGTGCACATTTTGCAACAAGAATCATAATATGAACAGCATTAAGGGGCTCTTCTCTGGGATCCTCAAACTTTCAAAGTACAAAACCTGCTTTTCACTTAACAAGGGAAAACTAATATCCAGACTGATAGCCTAGTCTTCATGGGCATCTTTAAATACCATGGCAGGATGTCAATAACTTTCTCTAGGCTGCATCTGTGTCAGCAAAATATC
Source organism: Lacerta agilis (assembly GCF_009819535.1). NCBI lineage: Eukaryota > Metazoa > Chordata > Lepidosauria > Squamata > Lacertidae > Lacerta > Lacerta agilis. Next base: position 42,413,694 of record NC_046313.1, read on the forward strand.
ACCACCCCTTCTCTTAGATCACAATCACAAAACTTTATCTCTTTGCATCAGCACTCACTTATATCTCTCCAGGGTCATTATGCTGCGCTTGAATGTTTTAATGCATCTTCCTTTGATATAGAGCAAAATATAATTAATGGTCACTCCTATATGTTACCCAATGCATGCTATACGTGCCACAATAACAGGGCAATCTGTGTCGGTTAAATCATTTCTACTGGGGCCGGGGAAATGAATTGTTTATTTCAGTGTCCTTAGTTGACATGGCATTATGTCGATCTTTTTAAAAAAGGAGGGGAATCCCTATCCCCATCTTACTTGTATTAAGGATGGTGAACTCATGGCTTTGCTGATGTAGTTGCAACATCAGCTGCAGCCAGCTTGGTCAATGGTCACAAATGATGAGAATTGTAGTCTAACACCTGGAGGGCTTCAGGTTCCCCATCCTCAATGTTTTGTGTCCTAGAAGTAAAATATTTCAAGTTGACTTTCACATTAGCTTCCATTTTATCTCTGACCTGAATCTCACCATATGTCTTCAAGAAATAAGTCACACAAAGATACAACTAATGTAATGTAATACACATTAATGAGCAACAGTGTGTAGAACTCTTTGTCCAATCCCAGAATGAAGACACAATATGAATTAAACTAGGGCCCCAGTTTTATTAAACATAAGGCATCTTGTTTGTTTGTTTATACCCCGCCCATCTGGTTGGGTTTCCCCAGCCACTCTGGGTGGCTTCCAATAAAATATAAAAATACAATAGTCCGTCAAACATTAAAAACTTCCCTAAACAGGGCTGCCTTCAGATGTCTTCTAAAAGTCTGGTAGTTGTTTTTCTCGTTGACATCTGGTGGGAGGGCGTTCCACAGGGCGGGTGCCACTACCAAGAAGGCCCTCTGCCTGGTTCCCTGTAACTTGGATTCTCATAGTGAAGGAACCGCCAGAAGGCCCTCAGCGCTGGATCTCAGTGTCCGGGCTGAATGATGGGGGTGGAGATGCTCCTTCAGGTATACCGGACTAAGGCCATTTAGGGCTTTAATTTGTGCCCGGAAACGTACTGGGAGCCGATGTAGGTCTTTCAAGACCAGTATTATGTGGTCTCGGCGGCCGTTCCCAGTCACCAGTCTAGCTGCTGCATTCTGGATTAGTTGTAGTTTCTGGGTCACCTTCAAAGGTAGCCCCACATAGAGCGCATTGCAGTAGTCCAAGCGAGATATAACTAGAGCATGTACCACTCTGGCAAGACTGTCCACGGACAGATAGGGTCTCAGCCTGCATACCAGATGGAGCTGGTCGACAGCCGCCCTGGACACAGAATTGACCTGCGCCTCCATGGACAGCTGCAAGTCCAAAATGACTCCTAGGCTGCACACCTGGTCCTTCAGGGGCACAGTTACCCCATTCAGGACCAGGGAGTCCTCCACACCAGCCTTCCCCCTGTCCCCCAAAAATAGTACTTCTGTCTTAAAGAGAAGTCTGAAATAATGTGCGAAGAACTGACTGCCCTGCATAAAGCTGTATGTATATATATGTGTGTGTGTGTGTGCGCGCACACACACACACACACACACACACACCCCTCAGGGATAGTTACATTGTACATTGAACTCCAACTCCCATTAGCACCAACCAGTATGGCCAATGATCAGAAATTATTGGAGCAAAATCTTGGAGGCACCACACTGGCTATCCCTGATGGAGACAACAGAGCAACTAAACTTATCATATGGGACAAATGAAGAAAGCACTTGCTCATGCAATCTATAATTAACTTACAATTAACTTACAACTCATGCAATCTATACAATTAACTTACAACTCAAAACTCCCACTGAATTCAGTGGGTATAGAATGCAGTCTTACAAACTTCATTGCCACCAGACCAGATGTCACAATTTATTATTATAATTTTTAAGGATTGAACAACATTGTATCTATTATTATTATTATTATTATTATTATTATTATTATTATTAAATTAATTTATGAATCACCTTTCACACACGTCTCAAGGCAATTCATGTACATACCATAAGTACAGCACCCCAAGCATCTGAATATTGTATTCGTTTAAAACCAAAACAAAATGAACACCCAAGGCTTTTTCAGCCAGCTGCAAAAGCTTTGCTTATTGCCTACTTTGATTAAAATGCCTATGTTCAAAAGGCATTATATCTCTGCCTTCCGGCTGCTGTGGACAACAGCAGGATATGGCAATCACTATCAAATCCTGTTTACAGGCTCCCCAGAGGTATCTGGTTGGCCACTCTTCGAAACAGGCAGCAGTTTTAATATTATGGAATGTGAGGGGAACAATAAGCAAAATATACTGTTGTGAGTTTGAGGGGTTAGCCTGCATGGTGCCCAAGTCCCTTGCAATTCTTGGGGTCCTGGATTCAGCAAAGGCTAAAATCTAATGGAATATTCAATTGCTGAAATACCCATGTCAGCTTCTTGGTGAGTTAATGGGCCTAAGCATGGCTGTTGGCACAGGGGTCTCCCCACTTCCTCGTGACAACTCGTGCATGACCATGTATATTTTAAGCTCCAGATTTCCACAAAACAGTTGTCTCATATATTTGTAGTCTCTTGTGGAAGATATTGTCATCTGGCAGCCTTAGTCCAGGACTTCCCATTTGTAGACCCCATTTCTCTGGCCCTTATAGGAGTCAAAGAGACAACACAGAATCCAAAGACCCATAAGAAGAGCAAGAACTTCATGACTGTGATCTAGAGACTCATTGATAGCAGTCTTTTTGCAGAATACTGCTCTAGGGTTTGCGTGAGCTTGGGCAATAACTTTGCGAAGGACTCAAGGGGATGGCTTAAAAGTGTCCATGTACTTCACATGTTGCATTTTGAATCACACACCATATTTTAATATACATTTTTGTGTGCATGAGACTCTGATCTTTTCTCCACTTAGTGTTGATAATGATGCTGTTAATCAAACAGATCTGCCACTAGATCATAAGTATCAGAAATGTATACCCCTTCCAGAGCAAATTCTGCTATGAAAGACTGTTTGCACATAAAAAAAGCAGCTGAAATGTTGGCTAGAGAAAAATGAATCTATTGATCCAGACTGGGATATTGTCCAAACTGATTGTATAAAAACAGGACACACATCCTGTTATGATTTCTCTGATGGCTTATCTTTGAAAAGGATGCTGTTTTATTTATTACAATTAATCTTTTGCTTGTTCTTGCCTTTGTTGTTGCTCTCTGTTAAAATCTGCAGTATTACCAGTGTATGTATGCAGACATAACATCAGAGGCTATTAGTTTTGAAGTGTGTTCTGATATTTAAACATGACTGATTTTCTGCCATGATCTGTACTTCAGTTGCACTTTTTGGTGCTCAGATCCTCACTCCATGATGCACATTATGAGGCCTGCAGGGGGAAAAGCAGATTGGGAATGCTGTTCTCTGACCTGCCAGTCCGGGGGGGGGGGTGCATTTGCTTTACCCCCTAGAGAGTGAAGCATGCTTGGCTAGACTTCCATGCAGTCCTCATGTAGCCCAGAAAACGAGGCTTTGTGTGACTGTGCCTATTTAAGGGGGTCAGACCCCTCAGGACAGCATTTGCAGCAGCCTGCCCGCCTGCTGTATTTAATATGATGAAGGATTTGTCAGTTACCTTAAAGCAGGGGAGCAAGTAGGATTTGGGGGCTCTTGTTCCCTCCTTAGCCTTTGGAGAGAAATTTGTTTCCACCCACTGCACTGTTGCATACATTCAGATTTGATCTATTTCCCATGATTTCCCAGCTTAATAATTAGTTCATATCTGGGAAAGTGAACATGGGTGGAGTTACCATAAAGGTGTCAGGGACCGTAAATCGGGAATGGTGGGAGCCTTCCCCGCCGCCCCCCGCCCCTGCTCCTGATTCAGATCCTGAATCTTCCCAGGAGCAGGAGGACACTATAGACTGAGGGATTATCAGTTCTATTTTTAAATAAATACTGCTGCTGCTGCTGCTGCTGCTGCTGCTGCTACTACTACTACTACTACTACTAATTGTCCTGAATCCCCTCTCTCTCTCTCTCTCTCTCTCGAATCAGCCTTTATTTTTATTTTGCATGATACAGAGAGAAAAAGAGGAAATTAAAGAAGAAAATATAACAAACAATACCATACGATATATGAAAGAAAATACAGAAAAATAAAATACATAAAAGATTGCGTGAGAAAGAAAATCCATGATTTCTTCACCCCCCACCACCCCACTACCCCGCGCTGACTTCCAGCCTTCCCTATATTGCACCTTTATTGCTTCGTTCCTGTGTATGCCTATGTCTGTATGTCTTACCTTCCACCTGTTTATTTGTTTGAGCCATCACTGATCTGCTAAGAGATCAGCTTTTTCTATATAAATTGATATGTAATCTTTAAATGGTTTCCATTCTTTATTTATTTTACCTTCATTCATTCCTTTAATTTCCCCTATTTTTGTCGCCAAATTAAGATATGACACAATTTTAGTTTGCCAATCTTCTTTTACTAGGTGTTCTTTGACTTTTCCAATTTATTGCCACGAGGAGTCTGGCTGCTGTTGTAGCATACATTACTATACCTCTGTCCTTGGCTTGAATCTCATCATCTAGCATTCTAAGTAAAAATAGTTCTGGATTTTTCTTGAATGAATACTTTAGCATCTTCTTAAGTTCTTTGTAAATTGTCTCCCAAAATTCCTTAATTTCTCTACAATGCCACCAAATGTGTATATATGTACCAATTTCCTTCTGACATTTCCAACACTGATTATTACTGCCTTTATAAATTTTTGCTAATTTTGCAGGCGTCAAATGCCATCTATATTGCATTTTCATTAAGTTTTCTTTTAAATCATAATTTGGTGTAAATTTAAGATCTCTTTTCCACAGATTTTCCCATTTTATTAACATGATTGTTAATAAATAATGATAATAATTATAATTGTCCTGAATTCTCTGTGTGCCATTTCACTTTGACAAAAGTACATGCAATAAATAATCTTTAATACATGCGATCAGCTGAAGATCACTTTCTTTGCAGCGTTTTTATCATGTGGGCATGAATATTGCTGGTGCAAATGGGGGAAGAGGATGCAAATGAATAGCTGCAAATTCTGCGTGCTTCAGTCTTGGCAGGAATTTGAGAAATTCCTCCAGCTATAACAGAATTTAGGTGGGGCACAACGCAGTAAGAGAGGACTCCCGGGTTGACAAAAGAAAGGGGTTGGAGGAGAGGGAGAGAAAGGGAGAGGCATCCCAAACCTCCTTGTATTCTCATTGGCTTCCAGAAAGCAATAAAATAAATAGATGGGTTAATTACTAATATTTTCATGGGCATTGGGTAGAGTTAGAACACCTCTTTATTATCTTCATTGCTTCCCCCTGTTGCTTTATTGCTTCTCTTCTAAGTAAAGAAATATGAGAACACCATGGCTTGCAGAAAGAGAAAACAAGAGCTATGTAAGGAGTAGCTGAATTAGGAATTTTATAGATTGCATAAGAAGAGCTCCGCTGAATTGGGGCAAAGATCCACCTAGTCCAGCTTTGTATTATCACAGTGGCCAAACAGATGCCAATGGATATACTGCAAGAATACAATTAGAACTCTGTCCTTTTTGTAATTCACAGCAACTGCTATTTATGGGCATACTGACAAACATTGGAGAAACACTCCTCTGGTAGCGGAGAGTGCAGCTAAACATGGCCATCATGTTCTATGGTGGCACACAAACTAATCAGTTTGGATTCATTCATGCTCATCCTAAGCATGTTACTTTCAAGCCAGTTTGACTCTAGATCTTGCCATTCATGAAGATGTGTATGGCTACTTGATGCCCATGTGAAAATTCTTCCCTGGGTTTGGTTATCCATACCTTTTCCTCTCTGCACCTGCCCCAGGTGAATGAAGAAGGAAGGATTGTGATCCCTCCTTGTGGAATGGTTGTGATCCCGCAACGTCATTGGGCAGCTGCGGAGGCACACCTCATTGTCAAGACTGACTACATCAGTTGTCATCTGTTTGCAAAAGGATATACTGCAGGGTAATGCAGAATCAAACCCCCCCCCCCTTTTTTTTTTTGAATGAAACCCATTTTTCAAGAAGCATTTTCCAAGAAGCAGATTTCACCCTTGGCTTCAATATACTGTCAACCCTGTTATCATTCCTTAACATTTTGCACTACAGGGGTCTAAATCATTCATGCAGATTTAATTTATGGCAATTTAAGCTGTGTCAGAAAGTTAATAGCTTGGGAATAATGCATGTGTATATTACTGGATTTAATCAGCGACATTCAAAGTGTCCGTTAGTTTTGCCTTTTTGTTTACCAGATGTTCTGAATTAAACAGGTGCTTACCGCAGCTTGCTACTTGCTATCTCATTTGACGTCAGGCATTTGGTCTTCTTCCCAAATACCATCCTCCATGTTTAGTAGGGTTGGGGTGGAGCAGACGGGGTCTCCTTGGGTCACATTTAAGGCGGGCAGGTGAAGAAAAGCATAGAATAGCAACCTTGTTGACTGGGCATGCTGAGGCAGGGTGGTGTCATCCAAATTGTCAAGACAGTTCAGAGTTTTTCATGGCTGCCTGTCAAAGTAATAGGGTGCCCACACAGGAGCTAGAAATTCTGATTCTTTGATGTTTGTTGAACATCTTTATTAGCTACATTGCAGCCCTTATAACCACTCATCCATCTTCATTTGGGGAGGAGACAATTAAAATTGAATATGACTGTTTAGGATGAGAACTTTGGGTCATGTAGATGTCAAATGTTATACAAATTTCACCTCATTGTTACTTATTTATTTATTCCCCATTTTCCCCTTGATGGGACTTGAAGGCAGCTTAGAGATAAAAGCAAGAACTACTTGTATAAGAAGGCAGAAAATCTTTTACACAACTTCAATGGCTTGGATCCAGAGTAGCTGTTCCACAAACTTTCAATTCATTGAAGTGCTGGTGATCCACTGAAGCTTGGTGTTCATGGAAGAGGAAAAGGTTTCACCCCTTTGTTTTCCCTTTTACCTGAAGTTTCCTTTGGTGCTTCATGTGCTGCTCCCGACACATACCACATAAAGCCAGAAAAGGGAGAATAAAACAAATGGGTCAAATCAACACAAAATTGCATTGCATATTCTGCCACAGGAGCTATTACCAATGGCAAGGGATGATGGGAGTTGTAGTTTAGTAGCATCTGGAGGACCATAGGTTTCCCACCTCTGACCACCAGGCAACCACATGCCTGGAAATTTCAAAGAGCCAACTTTCATACTCTGAAGTCCTCAAACGAACTTCCTCACACATGCCAATCCCCTACATTTGGAAGAACGTCGGAAGTCAGCAAAGAGGTGACTTTTCTTAAGGACTATCAATTTTCATTTGTGCTTCATCAACAAGAATTTCCTGTGCTGTCAAATGATTGGCAGCTCACAAAGAATATCTGCCTAGAAGTCTGATTATAAAGTGTTTGATTTATACTTTCTGCCAGTTATGTTTGCTGAGCAAAGACTGTCATGTCAGCAGATCATTCCCTTCTTCTTTGACATCTAAGAACTTCCACTTGTATCTTGTTCCACTGGCAATGCAGTCAGCTTGCTAGCTACAAATGTGAAGATTAAGTGGTCAGTAAGGTCAATTGTTGGGAGGGGGGCAGAATTAAGGCCGAAGGAGATAAAGGAAGCTGGGGGTAAGGGCTTTAAGGTACTTACAAAGTACTAATCTCATATGGTTAAAATGAATATTGCACCATTTCCAACAGGCATCGGCATACCACTGTAGCCTCCTTGGGTGGAGGCTGGGTAATATGAAGGGTAATTTCAGACTCAACTGTAGGCTTCTTCACACATTACATTTTTAGGATGCATGAAAATTATATAGGCAGAGGAAAGAAAATGCTTTCGGAGAAACGTGCTGCTGAAATCAGTTCATACTGCTAATGTGCAGAATTGCTTAGGGACTAATCAAAGTGTCCATGCAAATTAGATGAACCCTTTTACATACATTACCTTTTTTGATGGGACATGAGAAGGAGAAGGAGCAGGACTAGCAAAAGACAATGGAAGTGGCAATAATGTTTCAGGTGTGGTGGTGTCTCCAATAGGTATGAGCAAATGTACCAAACTGCTTTACGTAACTGTTCTGAAATTGTTTCAAATTAAATTTGGAACAATAACCAAATTTTGGAATGTGCAAAAACAGCTCAAAATATGAATAAGATACTTTAAAATTATTTAGCGATGTATGATGGGCAGATACAAGGGAAAGGACCTCAGGGGTTGCCTGACATGGTCTTTCTCTATGGTTGTCTCTATGGTCTTTTAGACAAATGAATACTTCTTTGTTCTTCCAGGACTTTTAATGACAATCTACTAGGAGCTTCAGGTTTTGAACCAACATTCTCCTTGCTTTGGTTTACGCTGATTTTAGCTACTGTGATTGGTTGGCTGGGCTTTTTGTAATTTATCTGGGTTTTAGTGTTTATAGTGGATTTCATAGTGGCAATGATAAAAAGATTCTCTAGTGCTTCAGCCCCTATAATCTGATCCATCCAAACAGCCATGTCATAAAGGAGAGAAAAACAAACACTCGTATGTATGAGAAAGCACAGAGACCTTGGATCATACCATCACTTACTTTCTTAGACCTTCATGAACTTGACTTACCTTCCACTCCTCTAGATCAACAACAGCCCCAACAAGTGCCCATCTGGTTTCAACTTCATAACCTCCCATTCAAAAGATTTCACATATTTCCTGGTAAGACCTTTCCATTACCCCCAAAATCTTGCTGTGAATCCTGTGGACTTCAAAGGTGTTCACTTTCAGAGGGCTTCAAAAAGAGATAGCAAGAAACATGCCGAAGTGTAACTTCGCAGGGTGCAGCAGTAATGTACCGGTAATATAGTCCAGCAAGGGAACATAAGAATGGAAGCTGCCTCATATCTAGTCAGACCGCTGAGAGCTCTAGCTCAGGGTTAGTCAACATGGTGCACTACAAATGCTACTGAACTACTAGCATGGTTTTGGATAGTTTTCATCCATTTCAATGCTATGCACCCAGGAAAGGATTTCTAAAAATTCTTACTGGTTCCTGATGAATTTATCTGTTTTCTTATTTAAGCAGAAATGGTTTGCAATGCAACTAAACAGAATGTATAATTCTGAGATGGGTTTGCATGAAACAGTAAAGGAAGCCACCATGTCAGCTATGTTATCCTTCACACCAATTTTTAAAAATCCTGTTTTGATTGAGAATTTGAAGCTGTTGCAATCCAAACCCAAAACATTTTAATGATTCTTTTATTTAAAAGATAGTTTTCAATGATCTATATTTATTATTATTATTATTATTATTATTATTATTATTATTATTATTATACTGACTGCTATTTTGGTTGAACAAGTCACGTATTAACTCTGATCAGTGCAAATTAATCCACTCAGCACCATGAATGAGCTTGTGTAGGCTCTTTATGTTGCGTCAGGGAAGGAAGAGGACTGATGAAGAATGGATGAATAGGCAGAACAAATAATTTGTCATACAACTTCCTTTTGACAGCAGGGAGTAATTAATTTAGATACATTCTATCAAATGTCCTGCATTTTCTATGAGAATTTTATTAAAGTAATGAATCTTTGATTAAGCTCCCCTCTAACGTAGATGCTGCCCTGGACAAAGCTAGTAGTTTTGTTTCCTACTGGACCAGTTTCTACCAGATGATTTGTTTCTACATGCCTCGAGTTCTGATAAGCTCATGCGGTCAAGCATGATGTCTGAACCAGGCAGTTGCAGAGACAGTTGACAACAATTCTATGTTTTTCTTCAGCTGCTACAATAATAGGAATGTGTTATGTAGTGGTTAGAGTGCCAGACTAGGACTAAGGCCCAGAAACCAGGGTCCTAATTCCACTCAGCCATGAAGCTCATTGGGTGACTTGGGGACAGTTGGTGTCTCTCAACAGACTTGTTGATAATATGAAAATGGACAATATGGAGATGGAAAAACATGTACACCACCTATTGAGCTCTATGGAGGAAAGGTGGAATATAAATGTTGTTTATTGTTGCTACAGCCATTTCTATTGGCTGTGTTCATATTGTGTTTGTTTATACAAACATGGGTTTCACATTAGAACTGCTGGCCTTAGAACAGGACATTTAAATTCCTCCTGCCCCACGAAAGCATTGCAAAAATGCTATTTTATGTTGCAAGATATGGTCAAACAACAACAATCTCCCAGGACATTCTATACAAGATCTCAAAGTAGCTGTCTTATTAACAAAAGAATTTCAGAAATAGACTGGAAAGAGAAGTTGCTGAATTGCAATTTACTACCAAACTTAAAACCATGGAGAGACCTGGTCTGAATAGAGACATTGGATTCTTATCTCACTATACATGATAAAGCTATTTTTAGCCATCTCACCCCTTGCTTTTTCCTGTAAGACCAATTGCAGTCGTTAACAGTCGTCAACAGGTTTACCACACCTATCAGCCAATCCCCCATTCCTACCACCCTTCTCCCCACCCTCTCACTATACATAAGGGTCTGGTGACTTCTGTTTCAGTGTATCTGAAGAAGTGTGCAAGCACATGAAAGCTCATACCAAGAACAAACTTAGTTGGTCTCTAAGGTGCTACTGGAAGGAAATTTTTTATTTTGTTTAGAATGAGGATAATAGTGCGTATGCTTCAGTTCTGTCATTGTTACTTTGCTTTGACCATGGGAACAATTTTACTTCAGTCTACTGCTACACAGTTCTGAGGTCACTTTATAACACTATAAAATACAAGAGTATGAATATAGAATTAAATAGTTTAAAAGAGGCAGAAGCAGCAAATAACACAACATAAAAATAATACAGGTTAAAAACAGGTTCAGTTAAAGAACTTCCTCTTGCAGGGCAAATGCTTGCAGAAATGTTTTCACAGCCTGGCCTTACTGCATTAAGGAGTTCAAATAGCACAATAAAACAAGACAAAACTAAATTAAAAACTAATTTTAAAGCTTACTGCATTAAAACTGAACTTCATGTTTACCTAACTTAGAACTTCTGTGCTAAATACCTGTTATTTGCTTAGAGTGTCCAAAACACTTCAATATCTCAGTATTCCTTACTACAATCCAGTTGGGAAGGTGAGTATTGTTTTCATCGTAACAGTGAAGAAAATGCAGAAAAGTCACAGTAAGACTGAGAAACAACTGCTGGTCTAAAGTCACCTAGTTTGTGGCAGAGTCCAAATTTAAAATGGGGGGCTTCCTAATTCTCAGTTCAGTCTTTTACTATGATGCTGGTTATACTATGCATTAAGCACCTGAGTAATTCAGCTAATTTATTTTCTTGCAGCAAAGCACGTTTTCCATTCTCTTATAGGCTATGACTTTCATTCCTGGCTTTAGCACTGCCACTTGCACAAGTCCTGCTGTGAAACTACACTGTGGCCTGATTATATCTTCCTGATGTTTTCTCCACTTAACCAGAATGGGATTTATTGATTTTCTTGAAATGGAAAAAAAGAAAACTAAAAGGCAGGGGGGAGACTCCACATCAGCAACAGCAGCATGGAATTCTAACAGTCTCTGAGACTGTCAAGAGAAATATTCACAGCAAAAGCACTTGCATTAACACTTCTTTAAAGTTCTGCAGTACTCTTGGAAAGTTTTCAGCCAGAACCCAACAGCAAATATGTTAAGGAGAGAAAAGCATAATGAGTTGATGCTGTCTGCACAGCTAAGGCACGTCATTCCAATTAGCACCACCAGTGCCAATTTGTTTGCTTTTTATTAGTGGCTTCATGCCACAGTTCTTTGATTCCACAGTAGTTGAATGGGAACCCCTTCAGTGCTGTCCCAGCCAGCCGTGTCTGAGTTTTCATGCTGCAAGTTTGATGTGCTGTGTTCAGATGTATCGGGGGCAGGGGGGAGAGAAGTGGGGAGTAGAAGTGGCAAGTTCTTGGGGGCTTGCAAAGCATTTGTCCATGGAGGACAATGCCACCATTAAATTCTACCAGTCTCCACTTTTATGTGGTGAGGCCTAGCAAGGGAGCTGGCACCGTTTCACTGAACCAGTATGATTTGCAAACATGCCTTACATACAAGCCATATGTGGTGTGTGTGAGAGAGAGCTTCTGTGGAATGTCCTCCAATTCATGAGCATGTACATAGACAATTCTGTGTAAATATTTCAAGCACTTTGGCAATTTCAAAACCCTTAGGTTTTAGCTCTTTGGGAAGGCACAAAATACTCTCGCACTGAGTGGGAGCTAAAAGACGAGAGGCCACAACATCACTAGAGTGAGTTTTCCTACAGCTTTATATTAAATCTTCCCTCAGTTTGTACTTCTGCTGAAAAGGTGAGGCCAGCTTGTATGGCTGCACACTCGATAGTAATCCCAGCCCCACTAAAATCTACAAAATGCCCTCTCCTTGTGTTTAATAGAGCAAAGATTTCGCATCACATCTTTAGAATGGATTTTAGGTGATAGGAATAACCTATCCTTGCTCCAGCTGAAATCCTGACATGATTGACAATCAGTGAACCAATGATTCCAAGGGCAATTGTTCTGTACCAGCTCATTAGCTCCAATTCCTTAGCATTTGACTGAAATTCAGTTTGCTCTGCAGCTGCAATACATTAGAGATTGAATATACTGAAATTTTCTTAAGTCAAAGGTAATATTCACCACCCAGCATTTGGTTACGGTGGCCAAAACTAAGTGTGATCAGGATTGCTACAGTCACTAAAGCACTTAACCCAAAGAGTCACCTCCTCATTTACTGTGTAAACAGCTAATGAATCAAAGCTCTTTGTTAGGCGCCTCTTGTTAAGATGATTCAAGCATGCCAATAGTTGAAGTTTGGAATATTATATTTTTGGTGCAGCAATTACTTCGATCTCTAAAGCCAATGAAACAAACCATTTGTCACAGAGATAAACTCTCCACTTTAAAATTCATACTGCTAACTGCCTTAAGCCATCACTTGCCACAGAAGCAATAAGGGTACCAAATGATGCTGTTTTAGTGGCATCACAACCAGTTCCTGGAGTCAGATTTCAGTCCTCCTCTCTGTCTTCTTGCCAGAGATGCACTGATGGTCTATGAACATTTGGCCTGCATTGCTCCAACTGACTGCAGAAAATGTGGTGCAGTCTTCTTTGACGTGCAGATAGACTTTCTCTTTCTTTTGGAGGCTGCTGTGTGTCAACATACCAGGAAGCAGAAGCAGAAGCTTAATGCATAATGTGATCTGATTCGGTTATAGCTCTAAAACAGAGATGGACAGAAGATAAATCCAGATCTTCTGGGGGAGAAACGAAGCAGAGCAGAAGAAAGCTCAGGTCATAGCTGACCAAATCTTTCACAATGACAACAACAAAATAATTCTTCCTCCTCCACGCCCTCGAAATTATACTGCTGAAATGATGAAATTCCAGGCTCCTGATTCTTTAATTCTAAGATTTTATACAGCCAATTTAATACAATTGGCTCCAGTTGGTGGAAATTGTGGGTTCTAGTAAGACAACTACAATCTAGCTCAAAGCAGTTGTAAGCTTCAACTCTGTCTATCTTGCACTGAAGTATGGCTTAGTGTTTTGTGTTGGTCTTCAGTGCTCATCCCCCTCCTCTATAATAATTAAGAGCAGGAGGTTAGAAGCTTTTACTTTAGTTTTCAATTAACCACCGTTTGCATCAGAAACCTAAACTTGTGGCTAATCTTAATTATGGTTTATGGAAACATGCCAGGATCAGAAATCATGGTTTGAAGATGTCTTGTTTCAACAAATCATAGTTTGCTTGGGTGTGGACATAGCATTAAATTGTGGTTAGTTAAAAATACAAGTGAAACTATTCATGGCCACACACAGCAGAGGGAGGGATGGGAGCTGGTGTTTCCAAGGCTCATTCATGGAACATTGTACCATAAATTAGCATTGCTTTGAAATGAAGCCAATAACTGAATGTGTCCTAATACCTGTATATTGCTTACCCAATAGAGAAAATAGGGAGAGGTTTGTCCAGATTTGTTACAGCAGAAAGTATGTATGTATGTATGTAGGTATATATGTATTAAATTTCTATACCACCCTTCATCTGAGGATCACTGGGCAGTTTACAATATAAAAACACAAAACTACTTACCATAATAACAAACAATAACAATAACCCTTCCACACACAGTTTAAAATGCTGTTTAATTAGCATTTGAGGTTGACCCAAAAAGAGAATTGCATTTGAGGTTGACTCAAAAGAAAATTGAGATAGCAGGATAGGAAGCTAATTGCTGCAAGTCCAACATCAGGTCAGGTACAGTACCTCTCCCTCATCTGTGTAGTAGGGTTTAAACAGGGCAAAATCTAAGACTAGGTTGCTGCTTTCCTCAGGTATATTATTTACTGTACATGATAACACACAAGTCACGTGACCAGTCTCTTGCTGCGGACCAGCATGGATATGTGTGGTATTAAAGAGCCAGTACTTTGGTAATGGGAACTCCCAATCCACACAATGAGATCCATCTGGACAAATATTTATAGCCATGTTTCCAAACATGTCCCTACAATTTCTAAATGAATATATTGCTCCACCAGGGTGTCTTCCTAACTGAATTTATTGCTGTACCAGGACATTATATATAGATATTCCTACAATTATGGACAAACATTATTAGAATTGGGACAACAAAATGAATTAATCACTTAGGAATTAAATTGATTTAAATATTGCACAGCTACTTAACCAGTCAAGAATTTAACAGCAAATAAATCTCAATTATGATGCCATTAAAGCAAAGCATATTACAAAGCTAAATGACTTTTCCTCACCTTAAAAAAAAGTTGCACATGAGCATGTGTAATATTAGATTGAGGGCCTACTTCCTCACTACAAGCAGCACTGCGCGGGAGCAAGTTGTAATAGAGAAGCAGTAAGGAGTGAGAGGATGCTAAATCCTTCCCTACCTCTTTTATTCCCACACACAGCCTTGTTTCATCTCATGGTAATACATGGCATTTCTTTTAGCAAGGTAAACATATACCTGAAACTTCATAGATGGAGAATGTGCCTTGTGGGGAGCTTTAGTGGGAAAATAGCAGGCTCCTCTCTAAACAACCTCTCCCCACCACCACAACACACACACCCCTGCTACTTTTGATAAGAAAGCAGATCATCAGGGTTTTAGTATTGTATTCATGCACTATCTATGATAATATTTATCTAGCTTTAGGGTCCCTGTAGTTTTTAGCCAACTAAGGCCATATGAGAATAGAGTATCATTTCTGCTGAAGACTATTTCCCCACATATATTCATGCCAATCTTCTAGATCTCTAAAAGATATAGAACAAAAAACAGCTCAGGTTATAACTTGAACCACACTTGCATCTTATTGATGTCTAACACACACACAAACAAAAGCATTTGCCTGTTTCTCAGCTTCTCCCCATCACACACCTGCACATCTGTGTCTGCATGCCTATTTCTTACAAGATATTACTCATGCTTAAAGACAGAGAAGCGCCAACCCTATTCACACATGCATATTCAACATCATTTGTTGATTTATGTTTATGTTTATATATTCTGCTCTTTGGCTCCTTGGGGTCTTTGTTGTTGACTGTTGTGTTAATTGATGAGTGCTTGAATCAGCCACGGCATATTAATCACTGGAAGAACTTCCATATCACTATATGCTTATTCAAACACATATCTTTTCAGTAGAGATAGTTCACATATTTGCCAATAGTATAGCTCTTGAGTATGTGTGAATCAACATACAGCAGTGGTGGCAAACCTTTTAGAGACTGAGTGCCCAAACTGTAAACCAAAACCCACTTATTTATCGCAAAGTGCCCAGAGTTGTTGAGCTTTTCGTTGAGGTTTGAGAGGGCAGGATAGACCCAATGGGCGGTGGAGACAGCAGCCGCTTCCCCTTCTCCTCCCCACCCACATCCTCTGCAGCGGAGGGAGAGCGCGGTCAGTTTGCGCGCTGGGCTGCAGGGGTGGGAAGGGGCCGGGGCCTGTGGGGGGCCGGGCTGAGAGGGCAGGATAGGCCCAATGGGCGGCGGAGGCAGCCGCCACTTCCCCTTCTCCTCCCCACCCACCTCCCCTGCGGCAGAGGGAGAGTGCAGTCAGTCTGCGCGCTGGGCTGCAGGGGTGGGAAGGAGCCGGGCCGGTGGGGGGAGCGGCCTTCTGTTGCTAGGGCCGCGGAGTTGGGTAGCAATGGCGAGGAGAGGCTGGAGGGCGCGCGCCCCGCATAGCGAGCGCGGGGTGTGCCGGGAGCCTGCCGGGGCCTCCTCTGCTCCGCGCCTCTTCTGGCCTTGCGGGGGCATTGGCCATGCAGGGCTCCATGGTCCGTCGCACGCAGGAGCTGCTGGGGCGAGTGATCAGGAAGCCGCCCCTCACGGAGCGCCTTCTCAGCAAGCCCCCCTTCCGATACCTGCACGACGTGATCGGGCAGGTCAGCCTGGGCTCTAAAAGGGGGGCACAGAAGGGGGGGAGACCCACGGAAGTAACATTAAAAAAACAAGTGAGTTTTTAAATTTTTTGGACAACATATGTTCTAGCGCCCATTATTTTAATGGGCTTAAACCACTAGTGATCAATAAAGGCAGGAAATAAAAGTCAAATCCCACTTCAAAAGCTTTCTCTCCTACCTTATACCCTGCCAGTCCCAGTGGGCACTAGCCACTGCTGCAAGTGGCTGCTGTTTTCTGAGTGCAGTTACAATTTATGAAACTTAGGTCATATTCCTGAATTATTTGTGACAAGCTGAAATCACTGTGCTTCTGCACTAGTCAGAATGCAGCATGAAATGGGTCTTTCCCAAACCCCTATGATTTAGAGATGATGGGGGATTTTGGCTGAGAGGCCCTTTCAGCTTTTAGCCACTTGGGCAGATTCCCTTTATTATTTGATATCTGTAAGCAACAGTAACTTGTTCAGCTCTGAAAATATATTCTCTTTATATGCCCCCCACAAATGCAAATAACATTAATATTGATGTTAGGAGTGCACACACACCAAAAGCTCCACGTTCCTTAAAAAAGTGACCTTCATGGCACAGCTGTGCAGTTAAGAGTTTTCTTGAAATGGCAAATGCTATCATGGTCCCTTCAGACCAATCTCTGCAGGAAACTCTAAATAGTCTAAATGTCTTCATTGTCCATGTTTACATTTGACTTAACAACCCAGCAAATGATATTTTCAAGACTTCTGACAGGAGAATACGTCAAGGCATGGTTTTTATAAAGGAGAAAATTAAGAGGGTTTATCATGCTTAGCTTTCCTGAGAGACATGCAGGCTGTGGTTACAATGGGTAAGAATGTCCTTCTAGAAACCTTCTAATAAATATTCCATGGAGGGGACACATTTATTAAGCAGCACCTAAGATCATTAGGACTACTTATGTTGCCACTGATCAATTCTTAAAGAATTCTCCTAAATAATTTAGGACATCACCTCATTAGACAGATGAATAAATATTATATATACAAAATATGATTTCTTGAAGCCAAGCATGCACTTGCTGTTCTTCACATCAAGCATTCGATTGCCTGCACTGTCCACAAGGGCTACATTGAGATCCTCATCCATCTCTTGATCAAATTGCTCCAACCATTTAAAGGGCAATGCTTTGGATCTAAGAGGGTCAAATCATTCTTGGTTACTTGTGAATGAGGTAGGGTTGTCCCCCATCTTGGACTTTGATGACTCCTTTCTCCACTCTGCCTCACCTAGAATTCTCCAGGATGCATTTTTACCCCCACAGGAGTAGAACACAATGCACCTTCATGGAGATGTGGCTTCATCCACATCTTCCTCTCTGCAGAACTATGTAAGCCAGATTTCCTCAGACTGCTACTTTCCAGATGCTTTGGACTATAACTCAAATAATCCCTGACCATGGGCCATAGTGGTTGAGGCTGATGAGATTCTAGTCCAAAACCTTTGGAGGGCACCAGATTGGGGAAGTCTGATATTAATGATCAGTCACCTACAGTTAATTCTGGAGCAAATGCTCCTGGCTTCACAGTGAGTCTGGTGAGTCTAACCCTGAAGCTTGTTCACAAGGAGCTTTCCATGGTCCTGATCTTCTGTTTCCCTTGCCACTCCAGGCTGCAATACTGTATACCCACTGGCTCCAGTATGGAATACAACCATGTTGGAATTACTGTATTCACTTTTCTCCATAACTTAAAAAAAACAAAAAAACAAAAAAACCCTGTTGGTGGAACTGGAAACTGTCCTAGCATGTCTCCACAACTGCAGCAGATGTACAATTTGGTACAGGTAAGGACAATTGTAGCCTGCGCAGAAACATTTCCATGCTGAGATGAGGGTAATTCAATATGGGGTTGTATTCTACTCCTTTGTTTTGCTTTGTTTTTCATTCCCAAACTAATGGACTTGAAGCTGATTCATAATATTCCCATGATCTTGTGCTTCTTCTGTTCATTTCAATGAACTTACCTTCCCAGTAATGACATTTTCAAAGTTGCAGACTTTCCCACTTTTGTACACAATTTTCTAAGAAACGTTATGCCTCTCTGTTAATGATAAAAGGAATCAAATGCATAATGGAGCTGAAAACTCCACTCCCATTTTTTCCTTTTTCAGCTATTCACTGAATACATTTTGTTGCACATAGATAGTAATAGAATTCTCATTACGATATACTGTAGACTAAAGAAAATGGATGGACTCTTTCTCCCAATAATTCCTTGTATATCTGAAATAAAGAAAATACTTAAGCCTTCATATGTGAAAAAACAACACTAAGAGCACTAACGTCCATTCAAACCTGGTGAAAATTACATGTTAATGCTATTGTTTTGATTATAAGAGAGCTACCCAAAATGTACTAATCTCAGACCAGGAACACTGGTGATTCTTAGACATGTTTACTATTCAGAAAATTAATTGATCTCAACAGAATTTCCAAGTATTCAAGTTTAAGATTACCTTATTTTCCCACAAAGCTACCTAGATTTCACCCAGATCTGTTTCAGGAACATCATCAGTGTTTTGTAGTGTTTATGGTTGACCAGTCTGGCCCCTGCATCCAATGGAGAGACAGGAACAATTTTTTGAGTGATGTAAAGTTAAGGTTACAGGTAGGTAGCCGTGTTGGTCTGCCATAGGCAAAACAAAATAAAAAATAAAAAATTCCTTCCAGTAGCACCTTAGAGACCAACTAAGTTTGTTCTTGGTATGAGCTTTCGTGTGCATGCACACTTCTTCAGATACCAATCTGAAGAAGTGTGCATGCACACGAAAGCTCATACCAAGAACAAACTTAGTTGGTCTCTAAGGTGCTACTGGAAGGAATTTTTTTATTTTATAAAGTTATGGGTTATATTTTAACCTGAGCAGATGATTACCACACATTTATCTGATTCCCTTTCTCTCACAAAGTAAGCTCAGATACATTACAGTAATTCCTACCTTAGAATCTAAGGCTTAGATTAAAAATATACTGTTCTCTGTGGCATCCTATGAAGGACATACTAATTTGGAACTTAAACCTGAAGGAGATTTATTAAGCTTTCTCCTACTTTGTACTTAATTTTTAAAACTAATTTTGGAAACTTTATAGTTTGATAACAAGTTTTACCTCAACACCTGTGATGTAAAAGTATGCTGATAAATTCAACAACAGTGTCACAACTGAATGATGGAAAGAGGTCTTAGAAGTATGAGTAGTTTGTTTTTTTTAGCACAGGGATAATTGCCATTGTTCTGCCCTTCCTTGTTCCTTCCTTAGTTTCCTTTCCAAAATATTTCAAGATTTCAGCGTTTTATTTTCCCCCAAATACCAATTACCAGCTGTCCTTTGTGCAACATTTAAGACTGCCAGCATAGTACAAAACTAAAAGGAAAGAAAGGCTATGCTGGAGATAAAAGCACATGCTGAGTCACTTAAAACAAGAAGGAAAACTTGCCTTTCTTCTTATTTTACTTTGAGAGAATGCAGACTGCTATAACATGCCTTCCCCATTGGTCTGTTCTTTCAGATGTGTCATTCTGAGCATGTACTTTATTTTATCTTATTGTGTCATTCAATAATAGTATGCTAGAAAGTTCACTCTGCATGTGTTCTGCTGTGCACACAATAGGAAAGAAAGCCCCATCTGCACTATAAACTTAAACCAGTATCATACCACTTTGAACAGACATGGCTTCCCACAAAGTACCCTGGGAACTGTACTGTGTTAAGGGTGCTGAGAGTTATTAGGAGACACCTATTACCCTCAGAGAGCTACAGTTCTCAGAGTGGTTTTACAATCAACCCCTTTTCCCAGCGAACTCTGCAACCTGTAGCTCTGTGAGGGGAATATGAATCATCTAACAATTCTCAGCACCCTTAACAAATTACAGTTCCCGTGACTCTTTGATGAAAGCCATGTTTGTTTAAAGAGGTGTGATACTCATTTAAATGTATAGTGAAGATGAGGCCAAACTCTAGGACATATCTAGGACACTACTGTACAAAAAAAATGTTATATTTTAGAACATTTTTTAAATATAAGTGAGTTGGATTCCCTTGAATCTTGGGGAAAAGAAGTTCATTATGCATTGACCATTTTCTGTTAGAGAACCTTCCTCTCCCTCTCAAACTATTATTTTCTAGGTTCTCCGAGATTTTCCTAGTTTTCTCAGTGACAGCTCAGAAGAACAAAGGTAATTAGTAGGTGAGATGGAAGGGGGAGGTTGCTTATCATTGGTAAACACCCACTTATAAGTGGATCTATAAACATGGTTAGCACCCAAGCCCTCATAGGGGCTGCATCATATCAACCTATTTCCATGTGGTTTGGCTCCCATGTATATTGAGATAAAATCAGCAGCCATCTTGTTCAAGTAACATGAGATTCAAGATTAATTGCCTGTGTATTTCTTTGTTTCTGCCAGTTGTTATCCTTACATTTTTGACCACCTGTCCATTCACTGTTTCACTTTTTCATCTTCTTATCCCCCCCAGGTTCTTTCTCACTTTGTAAAACAAAACTAGTATTTTTAGCACCCTTTGTCCCTTTCTCTAGTTCCTGCATTTCCACACTGCACAGCAATGCCATCAATCTATTTTTCTCTCTCACTTGTTGCCAAGCTCTTCTCAAACCCTGGTTCTGCATAACCTTTCTTGAACCATTGGAGATGAATTCTACTTCACCAGTTCCTTCATCAGACCAACATTATTTTTAACCAGAGATTGTGACTTAGACTTTCATTATGCAGATTCCCCTGTGAGTAACGGTGAGACAAAAAATCATTTCTACACAGTGATGATCAGTCCTGTATCATTCACATCTGTCAGATTGAAAGCTTTTGGTTGGAAATGCTTTATTCCTTTTGGCAATCTGTCAGGAGAAGGACAGTGTAGTCACTAAAACATTCAACTGTGGCATACAAAGTGCCATATCTGATAAAGCCTAGACATGCCATATCAGATAAGAACAGAACTGAGTTTCTGACAGCAGTCAATAATGAATGATGCCAAAAAAAAAAAAAAAAATCGCAAGGCTGAAACACATTCAAGGGTCATCTGTTCCAAACCCCAGAGCTGATCCAGGATCACAAACACAAACCCATCAGTAAAGAACAAGATTAGGCAAGGTACAGGTACATCATGCCAGAGGTACATCAATAGCAGGGAGTGCATTTACTAAAATCCAGCTTGGCTTGAACCATGTCATTTTTATTTATTTATTATTATAATTTTATTACTTATACCCTGCCCATCTGGCTGGGTTTCCCCAGCCACTCTGAGTGGCTTACAGCACATATAAAACACAGTTGAGCAGGGATGGCCTCTGTCATCTACGCTCTGGTGATCTCTGTAATGCATAATATGTGGGGCTGCCTTTTAAGATAGCTCAGAAACTTCAGCTTGTGCAGAATTCAGGAGCCAGGATGCTTACCGAGGCAAGACAGTTTGATCATATAACACCAATCCTGGCCCAACTGCACTGGCTGCCAATTAGTTTCCAGGCCCAGTTCAAAGTGCTGATGTTGACCTATAAAGCTTTGAACAGCTTAGGACTGCAATACATCAAAGACAATAACCCAAGGACAATACTTCTCATACAAACTGACACAGACCCTGTGATAATCATCAGAGGCCCTCCTTTGTGTGCCTCTTCCATGAAAGGTCTGGAGGGTGGCAACATGACAACAGGCCTTTTCTGTGATGGCTCCCTGTTTGCGGAATGCTATTCCCAGCATGGGGTATTGTTTTTGTTTGTCACTGTGTTATGCATTCGTGTTTTTATGTTGTAAACAACCCTGTGAACCTTGGGTGAAGGGTGGTATAGAAATTTTGATGATGATTAGGATGACATTGATGCTGGTGCTAACAACAACAACAACAACAACAATGTTATTAACACTATCACCTATAAGTATAGAAAGATAATTCTCAAGAGCTTGAGTATTGTTAAAACTGATCTAAAGAGCTATAATTTTTCTTCACTTTGGGGCAGGAAGGAATCAAGTACGAGTGCCTTAATAGTGAAACTCTACATAAAGAAAAGATCACACTGTCATTCATTGATAACAGAATGTTCTAAACCTTTCTACTACTTGAAACTTCTTGGTTCCAGTAGCAGCATTGCAGCCTATTAGTGGCTTCTGAGTGGGAGAAGGAGGGAAGAGCAGACGTGGGTTGTCAGGAGATGTATGTCACCATAAGAACAGACAGAAATGTTTTTCTATATCCTACTACATTTTCACATCAAATGTGATATATGACATTAACAGGTCTCATAAAATTTCTGGACAGTTCACCTTGACTTAACATACTGTTTGGTTTTAATGCATTTCCTTTCAAGGCTTGCTCATGGCACATTCCTCTCCATGAAGTAACTATGTAGTGCCAACAACTAGTTATCTGCATTTTTCATCTGGGATGACTAACTCTGGACTAAATACTAAAGATTAACCCTGGGGCTGTAATGATTGGTAGTTGTCCCAAGTCCCAACCTGATCCAGATTTGGCACAAATCAGCAATTTGGTTCAGGATTTGGACAATTTGGTTGTGGAGGCCTAGTTACACTGTTTTTGGAAGACTATATATATATATATATATATATATATATATATATATATATATATATATATGACAAATAGTTAAAATTTTAACTCTGAGCACAGGACTATGTTATGTAGTGGGTATGCAATGATGTTCTGTGCCCTACCTTGGACAAGTATCTTATGCTTGATTGTCTAACACTATCAACTCTCCAGTGGTGACAAACCTTCCAGTTGATTCTGGGAACATAAGGTATCCTGTTTTCTATTGTCTATATGTGTGTGTGCTTTTTGAGTTTATATCTGAATGTGACCAGTCCTTATCTCAAACACAGGTACACCATCCTAACTTTGGCTGGGCTCCAAAGAGTTATATTAGGTGTATTTAGATTACAGTAGATTTGCTTATTATTAATGAATTTTATTGTAATTGTGATTTTAAATTTGTTTTGGTTTTTCACATCATACATTACACAAAGAGCTCTTGCTACTGGGCAGCTGATAAAATGAAAGAATAAATGAATGGTTCATGGATCAGATTAGCAGTCTCCAAGGATATACTGGTATTTTTGTAAGCCTTTCCTTCATATCTTTTATTTTTCAGTTTTATTTGCTTATATTTACACTATAGGGACAACATTCACAGTGGAGATCTGTGAGGTGAGATCAAACAATTGTTGAATTGCTTATGAAATGACTGCTCAACAATATGCTTCCTCTTCTGATATTGAGAAACTATTTTGTTTGCAAAAGAGTAACAGTAGTACATCAAAGCACTTTTTTGATCATCATTTTCTAGCCTTACTAATCAAAACGAGATATGCTGGCTTAACTGTATCACCCAAATTTGGCCACCTTATGTATATTTTGTGAGACCTGCCAGTGCAAACCTTGTGGTGTGCACTAATTTAAATAAATAGCACTTCTTTCTAGAAGCAATTGAGGAAGACTAATTATCCATGCATGGCAGATTTTTAAATCCCATGGAGAATCAAGCACAGTCTTGGAATTTCATTACTAACTGAGAAACTCAAAGACAAAAAAGATACTTAAATGTTATCAAGGGATTCTGGAAAGGATTGTGCACTGGAGTTTACCATTATAAGGATATGAAAAACTGACTCATGCTGAGCCCCAAACTCCAGTCCACCTCAACCAGGACCATTAACTTTAATGAGCAATGGCTCTGTATTATTATACATACAATTTTCTCTAGCCTTGCTTACTGATTTCAGTACATTACATGGTCTAAACGAGGGGTGACTAACCTGTGACTCTCCAGATATTGTTGGGCTACAACTTCCATCATTCCTGAACGTTCACAATGCTTGCTGGAGCTGAATGGGGCTGTAATCTAAACCACCTGCAGGACACCATAGGGAAGGTCAATTTAGGGCCCCATAAAGAAGGCTGATCGCCGAAGAATTGATGTTTTTGAATTATGGTGCTGGAAGAGACTCTTGAGAGTCCCATGGACTGCAAGAAGATCAAACCTATCCATTCTGAAGGAAATCAGACCTGAGTGCTCACTGGAAGGACAGATCCTGAAGCTGAGGCTCCAATATTTTGGCCACCTCATGAGAAGAGAAGACTCCCTAGAAAAGACCCTGATGTTGGGAAAGATTGAGGGCACAAGGAGAAGGGGATGACAGAGGACGAGATGGTTGGACAGTGTTCTCGAAGCTACCAACATGGCCAAACTGCAGGAGGCAGTGGAAGACAGGAGTGCCTGGTGTGCTCTGGTCCATGGGGTCACGAGGATTCAGACATGACTAAACTACTAAACAACAACAATGTAAAAATCAAATCCACCACTACTGAATTGTGAATCCCAACTTTGGGTATAGTTGGGTATTTTCAGTGAAATTTCTCTATTGAGCTTAGTTCTCACTGAGGCAGTAAACTCCCCAATTGTTTCCCAATCTAGTTTGCAATCTGCAATATATATGAAGTTCCCATTTGCTCTAGAGAGAGCTTTCCCCCCAAAGCATGGAGAGGGGACAATCTGGACTGCACGTGCTGTGGAGAGCAAAGGATTTAAGCCCTCTTACACCTCTCCCAAGGTATTATTATTATTGTTTTATTTATTGTATTTATATACTGCCCTATACCTGGAGGTCTCAGGG
This sequence comes from Lacerta agilis, assembly GCF_009819535.1. Taxonomy (NCBI): domain Eukaryota; kingdom Metazoa; phylum Chordata; class Lepidosauria; order Squamata; family Lacertidae; genus Lacerta; species Lacerta agilis. The sequence continues at coordinate 42,438,848 of NC_046313.1, forward strand.
CAGTTCACAGAATAACTGATCATGGCTTCTGTATCTGCAATGTTTTAAAAATACTGCAAACTGGGATTAATCATGTGGCTAACCTCAGTTTGGCCATGTGCTTGGATTCTTTCCCCCCTTGACAGAGCATTTTATTTTATTATGTAAGCCACTACCTGCAGGCTGAAATGGTACAATCACCTCTATGGTAACTGGTTTCACCCCAGGGGAACTGTGTTCTACTTCAATATATTTTGTTTTCTTGCATGTTAAAAAAATATTTTTCAGTCCAACCAAGTCACCTTGCTTCCCGAAATGATTCAAGTCCCTATGTCCTCAGGAACTGCTCATAAAAAGTTGGGATGGTGAGCTTTATCACTGGAAGCCAGGGAGCTGTCCCCCTAATAGTGCTGAAAATCTAGAAATTAGTATAATAGGTTTTAAGTCCTTGACCCCTCTGTTTTCCTGAGTATGCATTCTGGGTAGTTTTTGTCTCAAACGAATAATCCCAGTTATCCATACTAGTGCAAATCCACTGTTAATCTTATATAGGAGTCAATGCTGGGGAAATCTCAGAAGAACTTGCACTACAAAAGTGAGGATAAAAGTAGTTTCTTTCTGAAATAGGTTTTATCTTGAACAATTACAAACGCAGTAATAAAGAGTCCACTTGTGATGTATCAGTTGTTCAGTGCTCAGACGTTGCTCCAGTAATCAGACGTTTCGTTCCCAAAAGGCTTAGTCATCAAGCTTTGTAGTAAATAATAGACTGTACAACGGAAGAAGTATATAAACGGCTTAAAGCAGGGGTGTATCTGTCCCCATCAGCATATTTCCATCATGAGAAACATAGAAAGAAGACTATGTCCTTCAGTTTGTTAACACTCCTACAAAGGAAAACCGGTTAGCAGAACATGAACACAAGAGCACTCTCTCCTCCTGTGGCTTCCAACAATTGGTATTCAGGAGTCTTGTTGCCTCCAACTGTCACTAGTAGCCATTGATAGCCCTTCTCCTCAGATACCTTATTCTTCCCCTTACCATCCACCTGTGGTAGGGCACAGAAGAGTCCTGCTGACTCCAAAAGCCAAGGAAGGAGATGAACAATGAGCCTGGTAGGGCATATGGGCATATCAAGCTGCCTTATTTGGGGTCAGACCATCTTACCTATACTTCAAGTGGCAACAAACTCAGGCAGTGGCCTTCCCAGCCCTGGTATATATTATCATTTTGCCTAGATATGTCCAGGGAGGCACCAAGGGCATTCTGTAGAGAGCCAGTGTGATGTAGTGGTTAAGAGCGGTAGACTCATAATCTGGGGAACCGGGTTCGCGTCTCCAGTCCTCCACATGCAACTGCTGGGTGATCTTGGGCTAGTCACACTTCTTTGAAGTCTCTCAGCCCCACTCACCTCACAGAGTGTTTGTTGTGGGGGAGGAAGGGAAAGGAGAATGTTAGCCGCTTGGAGACTCCTTCGGGTAGTGATAAAGTGGGATATCAAATTATCAAATCCAAACTCTTCTTCTTCTTCTTCTTCTTCTTCTTCTTCTTCATCTTCTTCTTCTTCTTCTTCTGTATGCAAAGCATGTGGACTAACTATGATCCCCCTGCTCTGGAACAGGGACAGAGAATCCCATTTGTATCCCCCTTAGTTGTGCAAGGCTGTTAAGAGAGATGGAGGAAAGGATTTTCTCACTTCTAACATGGCCTAATGTGAATATAGACCAAGCCTAGACATGCAGCAATAGTCATCAGCGTTTTTCTTTTCCATTTTAGATGCAGTGAATTCCAAGAGTTAAAAAGTTATGCAGAAATCTTCTGATAAGCAAGTTTTAAAATGAAAAAGTCTTCTCTTCCACCACCACCCCCATTTCCTTTTCCCTCTTTTGCTAGCTTCACTCTGTGTATGTGTTTTTCCCTTCCCATTCCCTTGATCATTCCTGAGCTCATTAGGAGTCTGAATAATGCTATGGCACAACAGTGCCACCTACAGGATAAAGAGACCAGAAAAACCAGCTTTCGGAACCAATGATTGAAACACAAGATGAAAACCATGCATTGAAATGCATCAAATGCCCCATATAAATTCAGTCCTGATCATCTTTTCATTTCCAAACACTTTCACTCAGAACATTCACTCTACCTGTGGACATCAGATTAAAGTTGAGGTGATGTGGCACAGTGAGATTAAATACACATGATGATGATGATGATGATGATGATGATAAAAAAGATTACACCTTCTGTAAATTCTTCTACATATTCATGCTCCACTTCTTATCATTTCCTTTAGAGCTTCTGGAGATTATAATGTGCTCCTGCATTCTAATATTTACATTTTTACTCCCGACAGTTCATATTTTGATATTAAGGCAGCAGCTGAACATCTATACAGGGAGAATATTTCAGAATGAAAGCTGCAAGATTATCACAGATTTTGCAGGATCTTCCCCAGGTTGCTGTGTTTTTTAAGAGAGAGAGAGTGTGTGTGTTTTATCTCGATTGATATGTGTTGAAATGAGGTTCAACTTGGCAGTGCTTATAGATAAACAGCTTTCAGATGCTTGAATCTGAAATATGCATCCATGTGTTTCTAGCTCTCTCTCACCTGAAATGTATGACATCCATTTTAACTCTGGAGCTTTGATTATACATGGATATAACAAGGATGTTGCCATGGCCCTCGCTTTCATCTTACGCCATGGAGTCAGTACCAAGTTAAGTGACCTCACAACTTTATGTGCATTAGGAAGAGCGGATTGAAGTACAAATATAGCGAGCAATTCAACATCACTCTAAGACAATTGTTCCATCAGGGCAAGTCCTGAATGCGACTAGAGCTTAACTCACCACATGCTGGGAGAGGAAACTGAAGCAAAATGTGGCTCCTGCTATCTGGAAACTTATCAGAAGAATATTCACAGCAGCGATATATTTAAGATGTTTAAGCAATACACTTTGATGGGTCTTGCTACATAAATAAAGCAGGCATTGATTATGAAAATACTTCATGCATGTGTGTATGTCTGTACACACACAAACACAGTAAATATATATGCATGAAGTATTGCCACAATCAATCTTCTCTTATACTGACTGGATAGCTCAGTTGGTTAGAGTGTGGTGCTGATAATGCCAAGGTTGTAGGTTCCATCCAGCTGCCTATTCCTGCATTGCAGGGGGTTGGACTAGATGATCCTCGGGACCCCTCCCAACTCTATAATCCTATGAGATTATATTCCATACTGTATAATTTCCAGTAATAAGAAAGTTGGAAAGATCACAGCTGAATGGCAGAGTATGTGCTATGCATGCAAATAGTCCCAGGTACAATCCCTAGTTATCTCCAGGTAGGACTGGGAAATAATTCTACCTGAAAGCCTGGAGAGTCACAGCCACTTATCATGCTCAGCTTGCTGGATGAATGGTCTGACTCTGTATAAGGTAGCTTTCTAAGGTCCAGGAATATACAACTGACATTCTCATATTTTCATTATTGTCTTATGTGACACTGATTTTAAACTGGTGTCAGCAGCCCTAAGCCCTATAGACATTTATCATCATCATCATCATCATCAAGAGCAATACGTTTCCCAAATTGTGAAGTATGAAGCAGCAGCCTTTCTCCTTCTGTTTGCTCAGGGGGTTCACATCTTATCATGGCTTTTGAAAAGCAGTTTGCTTCCCATTCCTAAGGAACATCATTGCTATGGCAACACACAGCCCATGCTCCTCTCTGTTCCACAGCACCACATGCACAAGAGTTTTCTCCTCTACCTGAACTCGTTCCTGATTTCGCAAGAGATAGCTTGCTAACACAACAGGGTACAGGAAGTGGTCCCAAGAGTTCTGATCTATTACTATGCAGAGGGGCATAATTTCTTCTTTGCTCTACCTTCTGAAGCATCATCAAATATGAGACCTTCTGGGAAAATTGATCCACAAAAAACTTAGCAATGTTAAGATTTTAACTCTAATGCTTACAAAACAGAGTGGAGCAAGTTCATGCTGAATCGCATCTAGATGCCACTGGGTGGAGAGTAATTTCAGATGTATCATAGTCAAATACCTTGGGGAGGGTGAGAAGCAGGCAGTGAGGGCTCTTTTTTTTAGGCCAAATGGGGCACAGCCCCACCAACCTTAATCTACCCTCAGCCAGCCACCTACCTGGCTTCTTATTTACAACCAGTAAAGGGTGGCACTGCCTCTCACTTTCCTCCTCCATGGTCCCAGTGTTGCCCTTTGTAGCAAACTCAGCAGGAGGATGGAGACAAAATTAGAATTATTTAGCTCTGGCTCAGCCTGCTGTTGGCCTCTACGCCTCCCACTTTCCTAGTGGATGCTAGGCAGCACTGCCTGCAGGCACTCAATTATGAGTTGCTGTGGCCATAATCCTGAACACACTTAGTAGAGTTAGGTTTCATTGATATTGGAGAGACTTAGTGTAAAAATGTTTAAGATTACACCCAATGTAAACAATTTGTCATTCCTCCAAATCCAGACTAGCACTTTCTTTGTGAGTTACATGTTTTTACTTTGATTGTGAGCCATGTCTGGTGCTAGGCAAACGGCAAGCACATTTTAAAAAATGAAACATATGTCCCTTTTTATGCCCCTGTTTCCATTACTTACGTACTTACTTACTTACTTACTTACTTACTTACTTAAATATTCATTTCATTTCTATGCCACTTTATATTTTTAAGAAAAAATCTCAACATTAAAACCTCAAATAAAACAATCCAGGATAAAACATTACAGAAGAAAGTGAAATATAATTCAAAGCAACATAATTAACAGGAAACAAAAATATTACATTAAAGGTTTCAAAATAAAGCATTACAAAGGAGATCAACTACAGAATGTGCATTTAGCGCACCAAAGTTAACAAAAACATTATCTTGAATATTTCAAAAGAAAACACTACTAAGGGATGTCAAATATAAAATGCACATTTAAAACAGCATAATTAACAAGAGAATAAAATACAGTGGGCACTCGGGTTGCAAACGCGATCAGTGTGGGAGGCGCGTTCGCAACCCACAGCGTTCGCAACCTGCGCCACTGCATCTGCGCACATGCGTGACGCAATTCTGCGCTTCTGCGCAAAGCGCGATTTAGAACTTCTGCATGTGCGCATGCGCGAGTGCCAAAACCCGGAAGTAACCAGTTCAGTTACTTCCGGGTTCGGCGCGTTCGTATCCTGAAAACGCGCAACCCACAGCGAGCGCAACCCGAGGTATGACTGTATTATCATAAGCATAGAATTCTTCCAGGCCATTCTACATACTTGAGTTGCTTCCAAGTCAAATGTGCATTTTCTCTCTCCTCTTCCTCTGAATGCTAAACTCCTAGTTGGTTTAAGGACATGGACACAAAAGCAGGGAATGAAGTCCCAAATTTCAGCATTCTAATAGTGCATTTTGACCTTGCTTTTGTGATCAAAGTGTGGAGGGTTTCTTGGCTACAGAATTAAGGCTCGGGTGTCAACAGTTTCAAATCATGTACTGTTGAAAGACTGAAAGTGAAAAAAGAAAAAAGAAAGAAAGAGCCATAATCTAATGGATTGACTGTATAGCCTTGTTGCACTTTGTTTAGGAGTCAGCATTGTACTGCTGCCAGGTGATTATTATATAAGCCAAGGCATTCCAACTTCACTGTGTCCTGTCTTATACCGTTTTGTCATATCCTCACCACCCCTAGGCTGATGAATTTTTAGATGTTATAACAATTAAAGGGAAGTGCTGTCCCGTGAATGAGCTGTGGAAGCTAAAGAAATGCTATTACAATTTTTCCTCCATCTCCATGCAGACATAGTACAATAAAATTGAAAGGAGACATTTCTATACCAAGTCACAGTGTATTATTTATGTGTTGCTAAGAGAACTCTCTGCCTTTGGAAATAGCTCTTTTGGTGTGGAGCAAGGGTTGGCAGCCATTTTGGACCAGTAGGCACATTTGGAATTTTGATAATTCCAAGTCACAAAGTTGCCAGTCACAAAATGGCTGCTGTGGGTGTGGCATAATACAAAATGGCTGCCATTCACGCATGTGGTAGAGCCTGAGCCAGTGCAAATAGAAACTAGCATGAAGAGCACTTTTTCATATACTGTAGATTGCAGGAAGATTTACTGAGACCTTTCATGACCACCATAGCAGGTACAAGTGGGCACATTGGCAACCATCGGTAGGCTACTATATTGGTGACCACTTCTGAATAGCATTCACAGAGAGACAGATTATCCTGTCTATGTGACCTCTCATGCAAGTGAGAGAACTTATGGCAGGAATTCACTGTTTGCTTTTTGCAGTGCACTTTGCCAATTAGAAGATCTCAAACTTGCTTGCATAGTGAAAAAAAATCTTTTCCCATGTAAAGCAGATACTGAACCATTGAACTACAGACCTTCCCTCTTCTACATTTGTTTCATTCCTCTGGGAAGCAAATACAGTAGAATACATTTAAAGATACATCATCTTCACCTTTCTATCTGAGCTGCAACTGTTCTCTCCTTGAACTTGGAGGGGGGGTGACTCTCTTGGGCAGTTTGGAAAGAAAGCAAATGGGCAGGATGCAACACAGCTCTGGCAGGACCCAATTACAAACAACAAATACATTGCAAGGGTCCAGTCAGTAAGAAAGTGGAGGAGAAGGTTTCACTGAAGAGGAAGTCTGCCTTCACAGAAACCAATATGGGGAATATTTGTTTTATTGAACAGTGACCTTCAAATGATTACCTATTGATACTGTCAAATCTATAGATGAGCTCAGGATTAGAAGTTGGTATCCTGCCCTACCCATGGAATGACATTGACACATTAAGGATTTAGTAGCCTACTGGTTGCATATGGGATGTCTTTTGCTGACAGCAGTTGACTTGAAACAGTCACTTTTTATTCCAAAGCATGACAGTTTCCTGCTGCTGCTAAATGGATGTCTGAATGATTTGGCTTGTTTGCCTGGAATATTTTCCCACATTATTTATTTATGCTCAAATCTCTATACCACTAACTCAAGAGGGACTGGGGTACTCTCCAAGTGGTGTATGTAATAAAATCAACTTCACATAACAAAACCAAAGGCTAAAACGTAAAAGGGCAGAGGTCAGAAGAAAATAGGTCACATGGCATGGTAAGCTTGTGTAAATAATTGGAACAAGAAGTTTTAAGCTGGTGTCGAAAACTAAGCACAGGAGAAGTCTAAAATGGAAAGGGAAATGAATGCCTAGTTATAGGTGCTGCTATGCTATACATTCTGTCCTTGTTCCCTTTGCTTCTGCCCTGCTCTCGCTCAAGAGAGATTACTAGTATCTAGTATTACTAGCATTGAGGACAGAAAGTTAAAATCATTGTCAATATAAGAGACCCTGTTCAGAAACTAGATTTATGGAACAGCCACTTGGACTAGGAAGTGTAGATTCATTTTCTCTTATCCAAATGCACAATCAAAGGACCACTGATAGACAGGTAGAAAGGGTGGGATATTCAGGTTCCTGAGGCAAGCAGGGATCCCAGACTCTTAGCTTCCTTTTTTTAAAACGGAGTTCCTATGCACTCTAGATCAAAAGATATAATCCAAAATGTTAACTCTTCCCCTCCCAGTCGAAGCTGGCTTGGCTGGACGAATAGTCTGATCTGGTATAAGGCAGCTTCCTAATTTAACAGGACTTTTTAGGACTCCAATCCCATTGTACCATAAAGCATGAGGGTTTGTAGTTACCACCGCAGTGGTTTGATAACCAATGGGCCAATATAAACAATATAAATCAAATAAGGATAGCGATTATCACTATTTTTAGTGTGGTTCAGTCACATATGAGCAAATTCAGGGCATACAATTAAAACCATTTCTCCAAAAGATTGGGCTTTTGTTGTAAGGAAAGTGATAGGGGAGATGCACTGGCAAGTTGGGGATAACACCTGTTTGGACATAACGGCATCTAACCTCCTTTCAAACAAATCAGGATGAACAATCATTAAATAGGTCATCTGGAAGTGCCTCAAGAATATGATATTGCTTTTAAGCCTATCTAAGGCAAATGCATTCTTTATTAATATTTGATCTCTTCTACAATTGTCCTCAACACAGCCAATGTCATCTAACACACAACACTCATTAGACTCCGGGGCCTAGCGTGAAACTTGTTTCTAAGATCATTATCATTGCTGGAGACAGAAACAAAGATTGCTCAAGCGAAAATGGCCTGCATAACATCAGTGATAAGTGAACTGACTGGATCAATAGAAAGGTGTGAGTCTTTGCTGACAGACTCTTTTACCTTATAGGTACTCGGTAATCAATCACATTAACACTGCAGTCTTAAGCAACCATAATAGGAAGTAAGTCACATTGACTCAACTGAGGACTTCAAGCCAGCATGCTCAGGATCTACCTATAAAGGTATTAAGGAACTCTGCCTGAGGGCCCTCTAAGACAACAAAGAAGCAATGCTTTTTTCATTCTTAAAATTTTATCTTCCTTCAGAGAGCTGCACTAAACCTTGCATCCCAAGGTCCTTTTGAAGCAGTGAAGAGGATTTTCCTTACCTTTCATGGGCTCAGAAATCTTCAGTCATTATGCGCATCCCATAGGCGCATCCCATGGCTGAAGGTTTTGATTCAGTGGAGGGATGGTGTGTGTGTGTGTGTGTGTGTGTGTGTGTGTGTGTGTGTGATTTCACAGAATCAGAGAGATTTAGGATAAGGAGCTATATTAGCTATGTGTATCTTGAATACACCAGAGCGGCAGAAGCAGGGCAGGAGAGACATATAGCTGCCCCTCCCTGCAGCAGAGAATCCCTCCATTTCTGGGAAAGAGCCCAAACCCATCTGAAAACATATAGGCCTGGGCCTACAAGAAAAGCTAGCCTAGGGTTAGCCAACATGGCCATCTCCCATCAGCCCCACTCAAGATGGCCAACCGTCAGGGATTATGGAAACAGTAGTACAATAATATCTGGTTGGCACCACATAGGCTGCACCTGACAGTGTTTTCACTGGAAGCTATGCTTCCAGCCAAATTGGGGACGAACTCTGCAGCACCTGGTAAAAATGTGTGCCAGTGGCTGGTTGGATTTTTTTACTTTTCTTCTTCTTCTTTACAGCTGTTTTCAGCTTTGGTTGGCTTTTAACAAAGAAGAAGCCTAATCAACCAGTTGTGTGACCCCAGCACATGTTTCAGGGTAGCTGCCACTAGTTTAGCACATCATTATATTCAGGTAGGTAATGATGCCTGTGCAGTTTTTGGACTTCCTTATTTAATACAGGGTACTTTCCAAAGGAGAAAAACCAGAGACATCACCTGCCGACAAAAGTCCACGTAGTTAAAACTATGGTTTTCCCAGTAGTGATGTATGGAAGTGAGAGCTGAACCATAAAGAAGTCTGATAGCCGAAGAATTGATGCTTTTGAATTATGGTGCTGGAGGAGACTCTTGAGAGCCCATGGACTGCAAGAAGATCAAACCTATCCATTCTTAAAGAAATCAGCCCTGAATGCTCACTGGAAAGACAGATCCTGAAGCTGAGGCTCCAATACTTTGGCCACCTCATGAGAAGAGAAGACTCCCTGGAAAAGACCCTGATGTTGGGAAAGATTGAGGGCACAAGGAGAAGGGGACAACAGAGGACGAGGTGGTTGGACAGTGTTCTCAAAGCTACCAACATGAGTCTGACCAAACTGTGGGAGGGCAGGGGAAGACAGGAGTGCCTGGAGTGCTCTGGTCAATGGGTCACGAAGAGTCGGACACGACTAAACGACAACAACTTTCCAAAATTACTATGTCTGGCTACTTCATACATATTCTTGACGTATTATAGCACCACAATGGCAGGTCCAAGGTTATGACTAAACTTGGGGGAAAGGGGTAATATGTGGAATTCATAAGGCAACATAAAATATGGAATATAGACCCTGAAATAGCACCCCAGTCTCCTAAACTGTTTTATTCATCACATTTGCACCTTTCCCTTTTTCCTCCTAGGACAAGGTTGGGTTTTATTGCTCAGTTATGTTTTTAATTATGAGAATACCAGCCACTGGGAAGCCTGAGCAACCTTGAAACAGCAGGGAACGGGGAGGGGTGTTTAACTGTTTCTCTCCCTCTCTTGGTCCCAACAAACATTGCCTCTCCAAAACTTCAATTTGCATATGAAGGGAAGTTCCTATTCACATCAGAGGAGGTGATTTACACAGCAAACAGTAGACACATCAATTGCATTCATTCAATTAACTTCACATCTAGTTTGTCCAGTTATATGATTATTTCTCCTCTGCAAAAGAGTTAAGCTGCATGATGGACCATGCTGATATTTGTCACTGAATGCACTTGGTACTCTGGTGGCACATCTACAACAATGAGAAAGACCAGATTGTGTGGAACCACCCTGACAAGTGGGGATGGGAGAATTCCAAAGTTTTGCCAGGCTGACACTAACCAAAGAGGAAGAGGAAGGAGCTGTAGGGCACAGATGTATTACAGCTTCACAGCTGGTGTGATTTCCCCCCAATTTTAGGGTCAAGTTTGGGGAATGATCCGCTTGCTCACTGTTAGCTGTTACCACCATTAGAGGCATCAGAGGCAGAAGAGGTCTCTGCCCCTTCAATAGGGAGGCTTGTAAGGGCAGATCTTCCTCTCCATAGGCAGAGGAGGAAACCCACTCTCTCTTATAACCCCTGGGACACCCTAGGGTTGTGTCCTAATACATTTGTTTTTTAAAATTATTCTCTTATTTTACATATATATTTCTTCCCTGAGATTACAATGAAGTAAATAATTATGTGACATTAACACACCAGCTCACCTGGCCAGATGGAGCTGCCGCCATAGAAATGTTCCGTCTCATGGCCAGATCTGTTTTAAGCAGATGGTTTGTTCTGTAGAAACAATGGCAAACTCCTCTTATTCTGACAACTGACAGAGCAATCAGACCTATTCTTTGCCACGCAACCTGTTTTGTACACTTTCCATTTGTTGCACAGTCACGACCTATGTTGATGTGACTCAGCAAACAACACGTCTTTCCAGTCAACTGAGCTTCACTGAGTCACTGTGTTGCCTTAAGATCGCATCCCTGGTATTATTCCATGGAGGCTACATGTGAAATGTTAAAAGTATAAAGAAATTATGTTTTAAAAGTCATGTAAACTGCTCTTTACTTTCAGCGCATGAATACTTTTCTGCAACTCAGAGCAAATTATATCCTAGAGCAAATTATAACCTGGAGGTGACATACAGTTCTCTACCATACCTTAGGCAGAAGTTCATGTCTTTTAAGTCATTATTAATTACACATTAATGAACCCTAATCACCAATATACTCAGGTTCCATTCTCTCAATAAAGATCACACAGTATGAAACTCCTTTCACCCTTCAGCTTACATAGAAAGAGTAGGAAAATCCATTATTTTGCCATGCTTCTGCAAACCTGGCTAGGAACACAGAATGCTAGTGAAAAGTTTTGAGGAGTAGCTAAGCCATGTTACTGATTCTGAGCATGAGCCATGGTTCTAGGGTGCAGACACCTAGTTCTGGATTAGAACCAATGGTAGAGATACAAGAAGAACAAGAAGATTTCTCTCACATTTGCTGCTTCATTAGGAAAAAAGAGATCATGGTTCTGAAAAAGATACTCAGAATACTCAAATTACTTTCAGAAGGCTCTCTCAGAGGTAGGTTAGGGGGTAAATTTGATTCAGTTTGAATTTAAAGGTAAACTTATCTAATTCAAACTTTCTGAAGCAATGCACAAGCCAAAACATTCATTCACACTTCTGCTTGTCCTGGCAAAACCCACTCTTTAGGGCTGAATTGGAGTAAATGTCAATTGGGTTTTCTGTGGATTGGCATTTGTTCTGATTCAGCAGTAAAGAGTGGGTTTTCCCAGAGAATGTTGGGGGGGGATGTAAAACTGCTTGGACACATGACAACAAACTATGGGACAAGCAGAAAAACACTCAGACCAGTGCTTTCTAGGAAGCATGGAGGAGCCCACAGTCATCCCTCAATGTTCACACATCTCTGAATTTTTGCACATCTGTCCTCCAGCCAAGCAATGTGTACAGAAATACATTAAAAAGATAAAGGGACCCCTGACCGTTAGGTCCAGTTGTAGACAACTCTGGGGTGGTGGCACTCATCTCGCTTTATTGGCCGAGGAAGCCGGCGTACAGCTTCCGGGTCATGTGGCCAGCATGACGAAGCCGCTTCTGGCGAACCAGAGCACCACACGGAAATGCTGTTTACCTTCCTGCCAGAGCGGTACCTATTTATCTATTTGCACTGTGTGCTTTCAAACTGCTAGGTGGTCAGGAGCTCGGACCAAGCAATGGGAGATCACCCCGTCATGGGGATTCGAACCACCAGCCTTCTGATCGCCAAGCCCTAGGCTCTGTGGTTTAGACCACAGCGCCACCCACATCCTACAAAAATACATTAAATTAGCTTTGCAAAAATGTGTATATTGGGCAAAATTTCAGTCAAAACTGTATGTAAAGGAGAAATTCACACCAAAATGCTGGTAATATTTCACGATTAAAATAAAATAAAAAGAAGATATTGCAAGTTGGTGTGGAAATGTGGAGAACTTATGACTGGAAACCAAAATTAGCAGACTTGTCCATCCCTAATCAAGGAGGTAAATAAACTAGGACCCATGTGATCCATATTAAAAGGCCTACTTCACTTGAGCATGCCTAATGTTCCCCACCAGATCACTGTAACACAGTGTAAATATTTCAGTCTTGTTGACATAGCTGGAGATAACTAGGTAAAGGTAAAGGGACCCCTGACCATCAGGTCCAGTCGTGTCCGACTCTGGGGTTGCGGCGCTCATCTCGCTCTATAGGCCGAGGGAGCCGGCGTTTGTCCACAGACAGCTTCCGGGTCATGTGGCCAGCATGACAAAGCCGCTTCTGGCGAACCAGAGCAGCGCACGGAAACGCCGTTTACCTTCCCGCTGGAGCGGTACCTATTTATCTACTTGCACTTTGACGTGCTTTCGAACTGCTAGGTGGGCAGGAGCTGGGACCGAGCAACGGGAGCTCACCCCGTGGCAGGGATTCGAACCGCCGACCTTCTGATCAGCAAGCCCTAGACTCTGTGGTTTAACCCACAGCGCCACCTGGGTCCCAGCCCTCATCTTAATTCACTCCTGAAATAGTTCATCCTATCTCAGAATTATTATTTTTTATAATATTATTTATTAAATTTTCACTTTAAACAACAAAAAAACAAGCAAACCAATAAACAGCGAATTTCAACAATCTTTTACACATCTTATTTCCCGTCGCTCTGCCGAGCTGTGACTTCCCTCCGTCCCGACCACAGGCTTTCCTGTCCAATCCTATCTTGGAATTTAAAGGGGCCTGCAGAAAGTTCTCACTTAATTTGAAGTTTTTGCTTCATTGCTTGGAATACATAACCACCAGTGCAATTCTATAGATATTTACACAGAAATAAGTTTGTCTACATTTAGTGAGCCTACTCCTAAGTAAGTGCATAGGACTACAGTCTTTGTTAAGCAAAGCAGAATCTTTATCTGAGCCATGGGTGCCCAGCTCCTTGGAACACTGGGTGCCTGAGCATCCACAAAAATTCCCCATGAAGGGGCTGAGCACCCACAAGTTTTGGTGCCAGGGCCATGCACGCCACATGACACCCACAACCCCAGACACCCATAGTTATGGGGCCAAGCTGGCACTCCTGATCTGAGCCATGAAGAAATGTGTAGATAGCATAGAAAGAAGTGCAGGTAAATACACAAAGGCATGAAACGATCATCAAGGTGGTAGCACTAAGGCACCCTGAGATTCTCTGTCCCCATAAACAAGGATTGTTGATTCTTCAACCTCTGATACAACCTTGGGTATTTTAGGTGATTCAATGAAGCCCTCAGTGAAGACACATTTTATGCTCTAGGGGACAAGTCAATGCACACTTGCTAACTCTTTATGTGTGATTAACCTTGATTTGCTACCTCTGGGTAGCAGTAACTCTCAGTAGCATGTCCTTGCTGTTATTGTACTTCAAGGCAGAAATCTCAGTCTTCGTTAGGTACACTGAGGATTTAGAAAAGTATCTGCCTGTATAGTGTCTCTTGGAAAGCACTGAACTGTCAGCAAGATTATGATGAAGTGTGCCAGAGTTTCAGCATAAATATTAAGCAGGTCAGAGTCCCCAATAGCTCTTCATCTAGCTGTGCACTTGTTTTCTTTTGAAGGCACAGCACTGCTTAGTCATGTGTGCATGCAAATGTCATGGACTGTAGGTAGACATTCTACCAATTTGTTATGGTGGGCCTTAAATCATGTATTTTTAAAAGAAGCCTTGAAAGAGCATTTGGGTTAAAAAATATATAAAAGCATCATTGTTATATATTATTAACTGCACATATTATTTGTATCTCTGGCATGTCATGTTATTTTTTGCATCTTTTTTATTTTCAGGAATACAAAAATAGAAACAAAAGAATACAACTGTGACATAGGAAAGTGTGGACTTGTGCCATTCCTAAATTACTCAGAATTAATTGTTTATTGCCGTCCTGGCCTGAGTCCTTGCAACATTCCTAAATTACTCTGCATTTAGTAGATGGAAATGAGATTAGAGTTTATTTATTTATTTTTAGGTCTTGGAATTTACCCCATGAAGAAGAGCCATCAAATCAGAAACAATGATGAGCAGAATTGAAAATTCTTACAATCACAAACCAATGCATATCCTCTGTGGAAATATTCACATTAGCATCTTTCATGATGTGAACATTCATGAAGTTCAGGATATGTGGATCTGAGGAAAGTACAGATCTTTATCCCCCTGATCCTGCAGGCATGCTGCAGAGGTTAAGCCAGAATGGAGATTTGGAAGAATTGTCTTATAAGCAAGCAAGCAAGAAATAAATACTGGCTCTGTACTACCACCATATAGATTTATTTAAAACATGTATATATCACATGTTTACAAAGCTCATGGCTGGTCACATAAGAACAGTATTAAAAATGTGAGTAAACGTAATAGAATGTAATTCCAGATTCTCTCTCAATACACCATGAATTAGAGTCTAAAATATCAGCTTGCTTTCTCTCTGGCAAAGTTTCTGGTCTTGCCACACTGTTAAATTCTGCTATGTTTTGCATTTTTCTTTTCAGTTTGTTTTGCACAGTTTTAGCCCTCATCACTACTGAATATAGTCTGCTTATGTGTGTGTCTGTGCATGCTCTGCAAAAAACCCTCCTGCATTTTGTCAAACATTGCCAATGAATAAAACAAATTGCATACAGCAATCATCAAAGGGAAGAGAAAATTTCAATAGGTAGCGTTCAAATAAGTTTTATGCAGAAGAGACCCACTGAGCAGGATTCAACTAACTGGTCTTGGTAGTGAAATCCCATGCAGGTACATTGGGGCTCTCCCACATCGGTGGATTGGCTTGGAGCAGGGGAGCATCAGGAGAAACCCCAGAATAGAGTCCTGGGTGGAGGGGAGAGGGGAGATCATTCCATCAGGCAAACAGAAATGTTTGTACTGATGGAGCAATATCCTTTGTGCTATGTTGACTTTCTCCAATTGAAAAAGATGGAGACAACTAGGTTAGGGTCAATAATTTCAACAGGTCTACTCTGAGTAAAACTTAAGTTAAATACCACCTATTGAAATTCTTGGCTGGATTTTATATGTATATTAAATGGTTATCACCCATTGTCAATACTATTTTTCTAGAAAAAGAGGTGCCAGAACTCACCATGAACAACTCCCTTGTTCTCTTATAATGGCAATGGCACACACCTGAGAGGTGCTGGAACTGAGTTCCAGAGAGTTCTGGCTGGAAAAAAAAGTCTTGCCTATTGTGTGTTTCTTCCTCCCAACAGTCTTAGGTGTGACCTGAAACCTGCATAGCACCTTGTAGAGCTTCCTTTCAATATCTACTACATCTTCCCAGTCTGTCTCAAGACTGGCTAGATGCAAGCTTTATGGCTTCACCATCAGCCAGCTTCTCTCCTCTCCCCTCGCTTGTTCTGTTTGACATCTAGCCTGATTCCAGAAAACTTGAGAGACTGCACCCTCTTTTGTAATATTTGGGGTGACATAATAAACCCTAATGTAGATTTTGATTTTTTGTTAATGAGCCAACGCAGCTGTCTTTATTTGCTGTATTGTACAGCACTCCCCTCATTACAAAATAAAAATAAAAATCATATACAGTACATATCCTGCAGTACCTCAGTTGTTAAAACCCAGGGAAGTGAAATGTGAAAAACATGGCTCTTAGCATTTTGAATGGAGGTTTTCCATTCAAGCACATCAAAGCAAATTGCATACATGGCTTTTCAGAATGAATCATAATTGTACCTTAAGTGCTAATTGTTACAAAGACACAGAATTGTGTCTAAAGCACTCTGTAATAAATCAGAAAACTGCAATTTGACGAGGAAAAGCATCAATGCCACATACCCAAGTCTCCCTTGATAGCGTGCATTCAGAAGCAGAAGCAGCTGAACCACCAGGGTAGAAGCTTTAACCTCATTCCCCACAAGCACCTGGTTGGTGGCCCATGGGGGCATTGAGTATTGGCAGGTAAGGAAGTGGGTGAGAAAATATTCAGGCATTATTGGGTGGAGGGCATCCTTCAGGGACCTACCAGTGCTTTGTGCCTGGGGGAACTTGAGGTGCCCTTTAGGCCTGGCATGCACATTTTAGGTGAATGCCTAACAGTGGGGCCTAGCTGCTGATGCTGGTTTCAACCCCATGACGGTCATAGCAAGGAGGAAGTTAATTCATCCCCATCCATCAATGGGGAGCCACAGCCTACACCTTCAATACATGCCCAAGGGACCAGAGGGATGCTTCTCTACCTGAATTAGATTAATTCTCACCTGCCCGTACTTCTTTGACTTTGGTTTGTTGGTTAATTGGTTTACTGTTGGTTTACAGTTCATCCACCTAGTGTTCCAGTGTAGTGTAGTGGTTAAGAGCAGTAGACTCGTAATTTGGGGAACTGGGTTCGCGTCTCCACTCCCCCACATGCAGCTGCTGGGTGACCTTGGGCTAGTCACACTTCTTTGAAGTCTCTCAGCCCCACTCACCTCACAGAGTGTTTGTTGTGAGGGAGGAAGGGAAAGAAGAATGTTAGCTGCTTTGAGACTCCTTCGGGTAGTGAAAAGCGGGATATCAAATCCAAACTCTTCTTCTTCTTCTTCTTCTTCTTCTTCTTCTTCTTCTTCTTCTTCTTCCAGCTCTCTTTCATGAGTCTTCCTTCTGGGTGTGTGGGCAAATGGGTGCAAGCTGCTGTGGAGATCATTCGTCCAGGAGGACAGAGATAAATCTTTGAAAATATAAAGTCAAACATTCAGAGAAAATACAACACTTGACAATTCATTCTTATTACTGTCTACAGTGATGGAACCAATTTACTGTAATTTTTAAAGTGTTTTTTTTTTTTTTTTTTTTGCAAAAATGACTCTGTGAGACCTTACTTACATTTGTTTGATAACCCTCCTTCCTACATGCATGGGGAGTTTTCTCGTATAATACTCATCCTCTGAAAGGCTGAAAGATAGTCACTTTCCCAAGGTTAGTCAATGAACTTCATGGTTGAATGGGACTATGAACCTGAGTTTCCCACATTAAAATCTAATAGTCTAGGCATCATAATTCACTGAATCACTGTTGTTTCCACATTACTTACAGTTGAGCTACTGTGGCTAAAATAGAAACTCAGGTTGCTTCCAGACTGCTGCTATTTTCAGATGAGATTCAATCACACACTGGTAAGTACAGGTTGCACAATTATACTCTATTGGAAGGTCTTGCACAACCAACCCACTTCTCCAAAAGATCAGACTTTTTGCCATAAGTAAGGTGGGTTGGAAATGTTCTGGATAACACTTGCTTTGATGCAACTTTATCTTGCCTCCCCACAAATTATTCCAAATCAATGCTCATTAAGCAGCCAATGCCATTAATTCTCCCTGTATACAAAGTATGGGTGCTACATAAACAAGTAGCTTAAAAGTGCCCTCAGTCATGTGGACTGTGGTGGAATTTCAACTCTCTTTGCTGCCGTGCAGCTGCCTAGCCAATGGACTTCATACACAATTTCTCTGTTTTTAAACTCTGTTGTTTTACAGAGTAAATGTTACAGAGGTGGTGGTTCCATTTAAAAAATGTGTTATCCTCAGTAAAACTAGCAGTGTGGTAAACTGTCCATTTGGTTTCATGAGTGGTAAGAGAGCTGAATAGGGAAAGGAGAAGGGAGGAAAGTATGGTCTGGCATGGTCTCTTAGAATCTTTGATATTGCTATGGATTTAATCATTGATCAAGTTGTGCAACTCTTGGAGTCATCGGGTGGGATCCAACTAACAATAGTGTTTCCTGCTCCATGCTCAGGACACCAAGCATTTTCCTCACTGCACACAACTCAATGCCATCCTCAAACTCAGCCATAAAATTCAACCATCTCCACTCAGGTTTCCCTGGCCTGAACATTCCTTCTCCTCCTTTCCCTTGGCAACAGTAATGTGTTCCTGCTTCCTACCCTCTCAAGACTGCCACACACCCTTTTGCCAACAGTTTTGCGCCCTTTCACAAAAGGATGCAAAAAAAAAAAAAAACAAAAAACCAACAACAACAACAAAAACTAAAAAGTGGAGGCATTCTATTCGGAGCTAAAATGTCTGTGGAGCAACATCCACCCTATTTTTATTAGGAATTAAAGATAACAGATACACTAGCTCCATAGCATCTCTCATGTTAAGTTAGACTGCAGTCCTAGCCATGGCTTCTGCTAGCCATGTAAGTGCCCTTGCATTTAAGGGAGCTTAGTCCCAGGTTAGGGTGAGAGCCTGCAGCTATTGCACTTCGAACCATGTTACCTGTGGTGATGATGACAAATCCAGTCATTTTTAACAGAGAATATATTTTTCTGGCATTTTCTGCCTAGCTCTCACAGCTAGTCTTTCATGCTCAAACATCTCCCCCCCCCTTTCCTATTTCACAAAGTCAATATGCTCTTGGTGTAAGCACAGACTGCTTGGAACTAAAGTCAAAAGAAGTAGATAATGGGTGGTTTTGTTGGGGGTTTTGGGGTTGTTGTTTTTTTAAAAAAAAACATTTTCAAAATGCTGTCAGAAGTTTTCTTTGCTTTTATTTGTGACTGTTGGGCCATTTCCTCTTTTATTTCAATGTCCCTAAGTCAAACATCTTTGTGCTCGGTGAGCAATTGCATTTAATAAATCCTGTTAGCATCTCTTCTCTTTTACTGACAAGGACCTTCAGCCTTTATATTTTTCTACAGAATATTTCATTTTTGAACTGTCCCTCTCTCCATCCCCACCCCCAAGCTTATAAAAAGTCTCTGTAAATGACTTTCCCAAACTTTGCTTTCAGATACATTTGAAGAAGGATACTTGCTTTGAGACACAAATCCTCTGCACCAGATATTTGTTTGCATTGCCTCCCACGCACCAAAAAAATACTTATCATAATCTCCTGGGAGCCCCAGATATATTTCTCTTGATGGAAGTGCAATATGACTCTCTCTGTGTACTCTGTAGAAGTGGTGAGTTCATCAAAGGTAAAATGATCTCAGGTTACTTGGGAATGGCTCTAATTTTCAGTCCTTTAACATGATAGACCTTAGAGGCAGCCTTCATCAAAGAGTCCATGCAACCTGCCCAGCATGTTTTTTTCACCTATCTGTATCCAAGTGAGCCAATGGGTTTGTTGCTAGGTAAGCGTTTGGGTTTGTTTTTTTTAGAAAGCAGAGGTGTGTAGAGACAATCATCAGTTTGTCAGTCCTACAGACCAAGGCTGTGTACACACCATACATTTAAATCACTTGGCTTCCTCCCAAGAATATTGGTAAGTGTAGGTACTGTAAAGGTACTGGGAACTGTAGCTTTGTCAGGGGTGCACTACAGTTCCCAGGATTCTTTGTACTTTAAATATATGGTGTGTATGCTGCACAAAGCTGAATCCACACTGCTAGCAATGGTTAAGAGGCATTGGGCACCCCTGTCCTCCATTGGCATCTGCTGGCTCCACCACCATGGAGGCCCTGCTGTATCCAAAAAAAATACAGTAGAGGCAATGTTCTCGTAGGTGGAGAGCCTCAAAGCAGGGTATTTAGGAAGCAAAGGTAGAGTTGGGCCAGCCAAGGATCCTAAACTGGTCTGAATCCTAAACTGGTCTGGCATCTGGAAAGGAGCCCAATCCAGGCCTGTCTGGTGCACTAGCCTTAAGCTGGCACACAAAAGGAGGGCTGGATTTTACCCCCTCCTTGACACAAACACCTTCCACTCTGCCTTCTGTGAGTGATGACTCTACCATTCCATTCTGTTTCACTGCTCCCTAGCCAGCATTGGGAGTGCTCTGTAAGGTCCTTCTGTCAATGTATAATTTAATGAATGCATAAGTTATTTAACAGCATTTGTTGTTGTTGTTGTTGTTGTTGTTGTTGTTCAGTTGTGTCCGAATCTTCGTGACCCCATGGACCAGATCACGCCAGGCACGCCTATCTTTCACTGCCTCCCGCAGTTTGGCCAAACTCATGCTAGTCGCTTCGAGAACACTGTCCAACCATCTCATCCTTTGTCGTCCCCTTCTCCTTGTGCCCTCCATCTTTCCCAACATCAGGGTCTTTTCTAGGGAGTCTTCTCTTCTCATGAGGTGGCCAAAGTACTGGCCACCTCATGAGAAGAGTTTATAGACCACTTAATCTGAAAAGGGGGAAAAGCTCTAAGGTAACTACACGAAATAGTGTAAAATGCTGATTTCACTTAAATAGCAAATAAACAAACACAAGACTCTCTTCCAAAGATACAGAGATTAAAAGAGATTTTGAACTTGAGTAAGAACTATAGAGGTTATGACTACCTCTGTGGCGTTTGCCTTTCTAGGGAATACATATAAGAGCAGGAGTAAGTAAGGGGTTAAGTGGCTGGCCCTAGGCTAACCAATAAACAGAGGGGGGAGGAGCTAGGGGCAGCTGAAGGAGTCAGTTAGAGTTAGAGAGCGGGGAGTTGAGGGGAGTTGTTGAAGAGCAGTTGATCGAGGGAGTTGGTTGGTGGGTGGTTGTTGATTGTGTGGGTTGGTGGTGAGGTCTAGTGGTGAGCGTAGGCAGGGTTGTAACCAATATCTTAAGTTGTTGGAGTTTTTAAATAAACACTTATTATTTTGTTTAAAATTGCACCCTGACTGTGAAAGTTATTACCAGGGAGGGGATCCTGGTTGGTGGCAGCAAAGCGTCGTGGTGGCACAGGGATCAATAGTCCGTCAAACGACCGGGGACCCTGTGTGATCGCCACAACCTCTTCTGCTGGAAGACAAGTAAAATAGAAATTCATCCTTTGATACTATCATAAACAAGTCTTCCATAGTCATAGTCATAGTATACATTTCCCTATTCCCTGCCATGGTTAGGCTATAACTCCATGTTCTCTTGTGCATGTTAAACAATAAAATGTATTTTTCTTGTAGTATTGATGCTGTATCTTTAAAACAATTTTAAAGAACTAAATTATTGTAGTTCCTAAAGTATTGCAAGAACTTTGCCTGAAACAGATGTCCTCCCACACTGCCACATTTAGCGTTTGCTATGATAATCTTTAAAACACTGAGAAACTTACTCATCACTCAGCAGTCAGCTGCTAAGTAACCAGCAGAATTCGGTTTTAGAACCCCAGAAACTCTGCTCTGTTGTAGGTAGTAAGAGGAATAGCAAGCTGGAACATATTATTATTGTACTGAATATTTCATTTCATTGCTTTTATATTGTATTTTTGTTGATTTTCGTTGCAAGCTGCTTTGAGTATGATTTTAATAGTTGTGTATATTAAATCTAATCTGAGCCAATATCTTAACGCTTATGGTTTAAAAAGTGTGGTACAGTGGTATCTTGGTTCTCAAAATTAATCAATTTCAGAAGTCTGTTCCAAAACCAAAGCGTTCCAAAACCAAGGAGCTCTTTCCATTGAAAGTAATGGAAAAGGAATTAATCCGTTCCAGACTTTTAAAAACAACCCCTAAAATAGTAATTTAACATGCATTTTACTATCTAACGAGACCATTGATCCATAAAATGAAAGCAATAATCAATGTACTATACAATAAAATAAATAAGACAGTATTGTAGA
Source organism: Lacerta agilis (assembly GCF_009819535.1). Taxonomy (NCBI): domain Eukaryota; kingdom Metazoa; phylum Chordata; class Lepidosauria; order Squamata; family Lacertidae; genus Lacerta; species Lacerta agilis. Next base: position 42,460,960 of record NC_046313.1, read on the forward strand.
TGATAAAAATAATAAAAATAAAAATTCTTACCAGCACTGATGATAGTCATTGTTTGGATGTTCGGGCTTTTATCCATTTCCACAGTCACACAATCAATCAATCAATCAATCAATCAGTAGGTGAACTGGGTTCCACACAGTCACAAAAACAAATTAACCAAAAAAGCCTCAAAAACAAAAATGCAAAATAAATAGCAAAAACAAAAGCACCAAACTTAATCTGTTCTGGAAGTCTGTTTGACTTCTGAAATGTTTGAAGACCAAGGCGCAGCTTCTGATTGATGCAGGTGCCCCGGAAACATTAACCAACAGCTGTAAAAGACATTCAGCTTCCGAAAAACTTTTGAAAGCCAGAACATTTACTTCCGGGTTTTCGGCGTTTGGGAACCAAAGCATTTGAGAACTAAGGTACCACTGTATGGTGTGTTAAGGGAGGGTGCAGATGCCAGCTGGGAGCCAAAATTGGGAGCCACCTGCCTCCACACCCCTGTTTCCGTTAGGTTCTGAGAAAGGCCAAAGGGAAGTCCCTTTTTAGAGCCAGGCATTTTGGACCAAATAGCCACAAGGATGCCTGCCACCATGACTGGCTGTGGTAGCCTCAATTTCTTCCCCCAAGGCATTTTACAAAGTATTCTAAATTTTAAAAGTCTTTCTAGCTGCTGCAGAATGCCTGGCTCTGGAGAAGGATCCCTCTTTGGTCTTTCTTAGAGCCCAGAGGTCACGAGAAGTGAGAAATAATATTTTTTAAAAGAAGGAAGAGGGGGAAGGAAGATTGTAGGAATGGCTTCTGCTGCAAATAAATAAATGGGAACTCATGGGGTTCCTGCAGCTGGGAAAGGGGTCCAATGGCAGCAGGGGCATTTGTGCCCCATCAGCTGGACTATGCCAAACCAGATCTCTCTGGTTGCCCCTGTTTCAAGTAATATATTGAGTGAAAATAGTTCTGCTGGAAACAGAGGAAGCTGCCTTATACCAAGTCAGACCACTGGTCTATCAAGCTCTGCACTGTCTACAATAGACTGACAGAGGCTCTCTATGGCTTTAGATGAGGAACCTCTTCAGATCTACCTGGAGATGCTAGGGATGGAAACTGGGACCTCCTGCATTCAAAGCAGTTGCCCTACAGCATAGTTCTGGCCCCGTTATATCATAGGACATAAAATCATCCAAATATTATTGTGTCTAAATTGCTAAACTTTCTGTATGATAGAACCGTTCAGTTATATACAGCTGAAGCAATTCTAAAGATCTGGGCTACAAAGGGTCTCAGAAGTCAAACTGCAAAATCCAGTTATTGAGACCTTCCCTAGTCTAGTCACCACCACATATTTTGAACTTCAGCTCCAATCAGCCCGTCAGCATGACCATTTATCAGGGGTGATAAGAGTTGTAGTCCAAAACATCTGGAGGACACCAAGTTAGGGAAGGCTGATTTACTGTATGAATAACTTTGATGTCTCTGTCCCAAGACATATTTCTATATGCTTGGTTGGTCCGAAAGCCAAAGACATGCTCCTGAATGGCCAATAGCAGCTGAGATGGTGGTTACAAAGTCACATCTCTGTTCTTATTGTTGAGTTTCTAAACACTCATTAGTGGGGAAATGTCTGCTTCTCATGTAATGTCTAATATCAGCTTCCAAGGATTCTTTGATAGGGACCCAAACTATGAAGTTGAATTTCAAAGAAGTCATTTTCATTGGTCATTCTGGTTCTTGCTGCTTCCTAGCCAATGGCAATTATTATTATATTATCGCAGAATGATAAAACATGTGGTCAAGAATCCACTCTTTTCATGGCAAATAAGCAAAGCAAATCATAGAATCGTAGAATTATAAGGAACCCTCGGGGTCATCTAGTCAAACAATATGCAGCTGTCTCATATGGGAAATGAACCTGCAACTTGGGCTTTATCAGCACCATGCTCTAACCAACTAAGCTATCCAGGCTATGTCATCTACTGACTCACTTTCCACCTCTTGCATTATTCTCCCAATCCCTTAAAGATAAATTAAGCACATCAAGGGTAGCTTAGCATGCAGCTACTGACATCTGGCCTTCAGGATTCTAATGCTAATGTGGTAATATGGCTGAAATTTCACTGCAGAAATAATAATGAAGGCCGCCTTTAACAGTTTGCATTTTATAACGTCACTGTAAAAATTTAATGTGTGCCACATTATGGGAGTAACTCAAGCCATAAAATCAGTCTGTCCACCAGCCAATAAAACAAAGTGGTATTAGGAATGAAGTGTCTGGTTGGATTTAATATGAATGCTCCTTGAAAACTGGAACAAAATAAGGGGTTTGTTCCTTGTCCTTATTCAGCACAACCCAGTCCTCTAAATTATATTGGAATGATCAAGAGATCCAGCTCCCCCAAATGCAGGACTTCTCTGAGACTTCAGCTTCCCACAATCCATTAGTCCTCCTTAGGGAGCAATGTCAATTATAGTATCATCAATGCAAATAGCATTTTAAAGAGGCCCTGAAGCAAGCAAAGCATGTTAATGCCAATCAGAGGTGCCAATGTTCAGTGCACAGCTCCTAGGAGCTCTTTAGCCCATCGTGCATTTTCATTTGATTGGCTTTTCTCCTCGCATGTTCCGTGGCCCCTCTCTGCCTTTGTCACTCAAAATCACCCATCAAAACGATCTATTTTCCAGAGCCAGGCAGTGTGGAATTCACGAGTGGCAGCCGCAAAGAGATAAACTCCCATACAGGGAGAGTGATAATGAGAAGTCTCCCGGTTTTCTGTGCATGATGGGTTATTCTTATTAAGATAAAATGTTTTCCAAATGCTTCTCAGAAACTGGTGGTGGAAAACTTTACTTAATAAGAGAGTGTAATGGAATATTAATAGACTATAATTGCAGGTTGGGGGATTTGGTTCCAGGTGGGGGCTCACCCTGTCATTTCATGATTAGAATCCCTTCATGGGTGGAGAGGAGCAACTCTTTGTAGAACAACATCAATATCCTCTGATAGCTCATACATCACACAACATGCTTTCTCTGTAGACAGGGATAAAGCATCTATATGAATGCAAAAAGAAGGATTTTTACACTCCTGGTGGGGTGGTGTTGCACCTGGTTCCTCAATGGATTTGGAGGCATGTGGTCAGCAGTGGCCAGGTGCACACTGCAACCAGATGCCAGCTGGGAGTGGGGCAAGTGAAAAGTAGTTAAGCCTGCACCACCCCTATCTCTTATCAGGCAGTTTTTGTTGGCATGAGGAATAGTGCAGCAGAAGCAATAGTGGCCTAAGTAGATACTAAGTAGAGGCCAGTGGTGACACTGCAGGCCAAGAGGATGACATGTGGGCCCAAACAGGTGGAAGAGTTGTGGCCTAGTAGGCCAGCAGGAGCAGCCTGTTATATTTCTCTATATATAGTCTGGTCACGGTGTGGTCCATTGAAGCAGCCACAGAGACCATTGAGCCCTCAGTTCAGATCATAGCTGAAGTTTGGTGATATCACCAGGATCCAGTGAGGTGGACTCCTTACAACATCTGAGGGTCAAAGGTTTCCCACTCATGGCATAAAGAGTGATCTACAAACCACTTGTCCTGATGCCTGCAAAGTATTCCATCTTATATCATTTGTGGATTGCATGAATATATGTGCATTTCTAACACAAGCTTACCTGTTGCCTTGTAGGACATCTTCAGGAGAAGAAAAAGCTAAGGTATATGTAGTAGCATGGGGATAATGATTTCAGCAAGTGATTTCAGCTCTCTAACATAGCAGGCAGGAGACAGCTTCTTCATGTAACACTCATTATTCAGGCAAACAAGACTGGGGAACTGAGGAGAGGGAAGCTACATTTATAGGGACAGAAGACTGGCTAGAAAGGATACATTTTGGAGGGAACAATCTCAAGCAATCACAAAGCTGCCTTTTGGTGGGAACCAATAAGACTGAGGATCCAAATGCAACAACTTGAATGAACCAATAGTAGCTGTTCCTTCTGGAACAGGAAGGCAGTTACTTTCCCCTAATGTGAATACAGACAATAGTAATACAGATATGATAACTCTTGAATCAATACACAACAGTATAAACCCTACACAAATCCAAAGAGGAGTCCCTAAGGCAGCTGGATGGTGTCTTGTACGTGTCCTTCTGGCAACTCCTGCAGCCAAGCTGGAGCTAAATATATTGCTATGCTTTCCTTTGGACCACATCAGCAAGGCTGAGAGGAGGGTCTTGTCATCTGGCCAGCCCAGGACATACATACACACTGACCAGGCTTGCACCCTGGGGAGGCCACTTCAGTGCTGCTAATGCAGCAAAAACAACATGGAGGGCAGCAATTACAAGTTACCAGTCTCTGCAGTCACAGTAGGTGCTGTGGTTCTCCAGTGGTTTGACTTCACCTCCAGAGGCACACCCCATTGTCTTTTGAGTCAGATGGATGCCAATAACAACAATATAACACAAGATTCTAAGCATCCATAAACATTGCACCCCTGATTGAGTTACACAATGTATGGAATAGGTCGCTTGGCTCACCTTTTGAAATGCATTAATCCAAAATGAAAATTACTGAAATACACAACATCTAAATACATTAAATATATGCCATACATTATAGTTATCTGATGAAGCACATTCAAAACACACAGCCATAGAATATATTCAGTATAATGCACTCCAGGTTTGGGACTTCTGTCGCGGAACTGCCCACACTACCTGAACAGCACTTAACAGAAGCAACAACTTCTCTCAGCTTTCACTACTAAGGAGCAAAGAATGATAATTTACAGCAATTATGAAAAAGTTGGCAATGGCTTTTTATGGTTTTATGAGCATGGCCATGTTTGTTAGAAACAATGCCACGGAAACAAATTTATACTGCTTTCTCGGAGCACTGTCTATTATCATGGTCTGCAGTTGATCCTACCTCTATTCCCATGGCCCATGGCTTCACACAGGAAATTTTAGAATATGGTCTTTCTGGAGGACCCCTCATTTTGATGGCAATGTGTATTGTACATATTTACTACATATTTACAACGAATTCATAATACTGTGTATAGTTCTGGTCACCTGACCTCAAAAAGAATATTCTAGAGTTGAAAAGGGGTTCAGAAAAGAGCAACCAACATGATCAAGGGGGTGGAACAACGCCCATCAGATAAAAGGTTGCAGCATTTTGGACTTTTTTGCTTAAAGAAAAGTTGAGCAAGAGGTGACATGATAGAAGTTTGTAAACTTGCACAGCTTGGAGAAAGTGGATAGTGAATATCCTGCTTCTCACAGTGGCCAACTTGCTTTCCTGACATGGCAAATGGCTGTTGATTCATTTGAATTAATATCTTCAAGAGTATGAGGAAATTCTCTCCACATAGGGGATCTGTCCTTCTTGCTTGTAATTCTTTCCTTAAACCAAAAAAAAAGGAAGAAGTTTTATTATGATACTTTGCAAAATGAAAAGAAAGCCCTTGAGGGGGAAAAGCCAATTTTAGGTAAGGAAGCTGATGAAGCATTTGACTGCTAATAAATGTGCACAAGGCACTTTTCACAGTTGTGCCGCATTTGCCAATGATATGGAGATCATTCTTTGAAATAGAGTCCCCCCTCCCGCACACACATACATATTTTATTGGCAATAAAAGGCAACATTCCATGTGAATTTTGTTTATTCAGTGTCAACGCAAAAAATCAGCAGTAAAAAAACTCTCACACATCAAGGTACCAGAATCTGTTGAAAATGCCTTTCTAAATATATTCATGTAATTGAAAGCAATGAAGGCACTGCATCCCAGCTTCTTCCTTATAATAAAAACGCTTTTCTTTTTTCTGCTTACAATTAATGATGCAATCAATCAGTTTCCCATTACAAAAGTGAACTTGTGACTGTACAGCCATCAATAAATTCATATGTAGGCGAGGTACAAATTAGTATGTAATAGGTTATGAATGCACGTAGGTGGAACATATCCCAGGTTCTTCCCACCTTGCAGTAAAATCTTTGATCTGAGAGTAAAACTGCACACACAGATGGCAATCTAAGCTGCCACACAGTACCACCTATTGTAGCGGAAATGAGCTCTGAATATTCTCAAATATAATTAATCTGCTAAGATTTTCATTTTTTAAAGTGTGTGGGAGCACAACTGCAGATAGCACATTTCTCCCATGGAACACACCTTGTTTAACTTGTAGTCATACCTGGAAGGAATCCCACTGACTGGTCAATGGACAACATCCATTGATGTCTACCTGCTTACACAATGGAAATCTACTTTCACCAAGTTACTTTAGGTTTCTCTCCTCCTCCTCCTCCTTTGTGCAGCCCCAACAGCTATTCCAGAGGGTCCTTCATCCATCTGGAGCACATTTCGGAGTCCCAAGGTGGAGGGACTGCAGACAAGAAGACAAGAAGGAGCATTGACTAGTCACAAATATTAACATTAAATTTTAAATATGATTTATTTTTTAAAAAAAAAACTCTCTCTATTTCCACCACCAAAGGCACCCAAGATTGCATATAAAACAATATAAAAATACACAGTTAACTATGAAAAACAATAATAAATATACGACGCAATACAAATTCAATAGAAAGAAGCAACCCCACAGAACAGCTGCCATTTTTGTCTCTGGGTTTTTACATAAACCACATTACAGAAGGAGTATTGGCACTGTAGAAATAGATATTACATTTTACCTAATAAACCTCACAATATGTGTTAATTATACACATGGTGGGGATACGGGTTTACTTCAAACAGAAATCCAGACAGGAACCATCCATTGAAAATGGGGCAGTAAATACTTTTCTGGAATAGATACAGAGCCTGTTCCAGAAATGATACAGGGTGAAGGACAGGGTATTGTCCAAGGATGCTGTACTCATCCCTCTTATACCTGGAGTCAGGTGAAGGGATCCTGATTTTACCATCCTTTTACTACAGCAGAAGACTCTGGCATCTACCTGTAGTCCTCTCTGCACATACCTGGATTGCAGAATCCACTCCCGTTAACCAATCTAGACATTGTTTATGTCATTTCCTAGCTTGCAGCTCAATCTACTGAAAAAAATTGTGGAATATAGCTGGAGAGAACTGTTTCAGACAACAACATTAAAGTTGTTGTTTTTATGATCACTGTGTCTTGTTGTTCACTTTACTATATTTATTGTGTGTCAATACTTTTACATGAGGCAGAAGGAATACAGAATTAAAATGATCTCTGCAAAATCTGGCATTTGTGATTGGTTTTCTTAGTTTTCCGTGTCATTTAAAATTGGAGGTGAACATATAGCCATGTCTGTGCAGTATCCTGTACAAAGACTGACTAATTATTGCCCTCATATGAATATGCAGCAGACCTGGAAAGCAGAAACTATGGCTTTGCAGATATTATTGGATCTCAGCTTCCATCAGCCCTGACCACTGGCAATGCTGGATGGAACTCATAAAAGTTGTAGTCCAACTCCACTGGTTCTCCATCCCTGTAGACCCTAGAGATATCTGGATCTATGTCAGGGAGGATTCGGAGGAGCAATGGACAGAGGAGTTGGAACAGGGGCTCGGGGATGTTGAAGAGCCTTGCATCCACTCAGAGGCTCGGGAAGGGAGCTCAGACTCAGGAAGTGAGGGGACTTTCAAATCAGCACAGACAAGGCGGGAAATGAAACGTAAGGATCAAAGACGTCTCGTGCGATTCCAATGCCTACTTTGTTGGCACAGGAATCGTAGGAAGCCACTCCCCGAATCTGACTCAACGGGTTCCGACGCGTAACTCTGAATGGTAGCTGTTTCTTGTATATATGTAATAAAGATTGTAAATACCATGCTGATTGTGCTGGGTGTTACTGTGCAGGGGAAACACCACCATTACAATCTATAAGCATCTGTCTCTCAGATTTATCTGAGCTTTACTGTTATGTAGTAGACCTCATATTGGGAATCACTATATTAGGCTTGGACATTGTCCCTCCTCAAGCTCAGATCTGGGAGAACATGGCACTGAGATCTCTTCTTGCCTGCAAGTACACATGTGCATGTGCAAATACACCCCCATCTCTGTGAAAGATCAAGCTCGTTTTTTCATTGTTGAAATATATTGGTCATCAGAAATCAGAGTGAGCTATACATTTTATGAGCATAAAATTACATGATTAAACAGATCAAAGAGTATCTCATAGCCTGGATGTATAAATAGTGATACAGATAAGAATGTTCATATCGTGATAAAATTGGCATCTGTGTTAACTGATCATCATAAACAGGAAATCTATTGTATTCTTTGTATTTCTTCAGCCCAAACTGCCAACAGAGAGACACTATAGATTATAAATTTATCAACATCTGATAACATTGCCCCTCTTTCCATAGGCTGCTTGTGAAATGATTTAAAATGGAAAAAGGAATATAATACTTTGTTGACACAGTATAAGCTCACATGAAATTCAGGAAGCTTATTGCAGCATTTCTAAAAGAAAAGAAAAAGAAAGAAAGAAAGTTTCTGATTTACCCAAATCAGCTTTAGGGCTGAAGTCTGGCAAGAGGATATGTTGTTTTTCCAAAGTTAAATTTATGAAATAGTCCCAAGCAATATTTTTGAGTCAGTTATAGAACACAGGTTTCTACAGTGCAGACAGCATTTTCCACTTGGCTTCTTAATTCAGTGGCTAATCCTTCATTTTTTAATTTGGTGTTTCCTGAAAGCTTTCCTGTTGATTTCTTCCATCCTCTTGCCTTTGAACATTTGTAAGGAACAGCAGCAAGCTGACTGTTACACCACTTGAGCAGATACAAGTTTGACAAGGCAAAAAACGATACCTGGCATCTTACGCTGCAGGATGACACTCGGCATCAGGTCCTGACTCAAGAATGAAAATGCTCATAGTATGCTTGGAAGATCTCTGTTGTGCCCATAAGTCTTATTTATTAAGGGAAGGGCTGTCAGCACTGGAGAAATATTGGGTAAATGTTATTAGGCAATTTGATTAGTACCATATTTGCTGCAGCCGATGCTGCTAGATAGATGCATTAGAGGATGTGTCCCACTGACAGATAAAAGAAGAGTACTTATTCAGCCAACACATAATTTCATTTCTGGAAGTCATGGCCACAAGATGTAGCAATGACTAGTGATGTAGGCTTTAAAGGGGAATTAAATGAATCCATGTTTGGGGAGGTGGGTGGAGATAGATATCTCAATGACCACTGCTAGTCATTGACAAGTGGGACCTGCAACAAAATGTGCTCCTGTTGAGGGTTCCAGTCAGCAGCCAGTCGTGCCATCTTCAGAATGGCTGCATTCCACTCCCCCTCCCCTCCCTTCAGTTTTCTATTCTCCTCTCCTAATAACAGTCAAATAGCATTCAGTATCAAATGAACATGCTCGGTCCTCCTTGAGTTTCCTCACCACATTAGGGAATTGTAAGGGGAAGAACCAATTGTCTGTTTCTAATTTGAAAAAGGTGTTAAAATATTTATTAATAATATTCCCGTGTCATATTCCAAATTTATATGATCACTAAAGGTGGCCAAACACAACAGAAATAAATTAAGAACAAAAAATCCACAGAGAACCAGATGGGTCGGGAATGAGGAAGGTGGGCATGATTGATCGCACTCAATAGTTCATGCCTTCAGCCTAGTAATTAATTTATTCTTGTATGCCACTCAGAGCAATGTGAATGTGTTGGAAGAACAGGACATGATTCCTCCGAATAAATAAACACATTTATAATTTGCAAACTGTGTAAAGAGGGTGATTGTGCTGCAAAACTTCAATCAACAAGCTTTAGCTTGAGTTCCATATGACCAGAAATGGAAAAATGATTCACAACTACCACTTGCCTCAAGATTTCCAAGCAAATGCTTTAGACCTGAGCTGAGGTTGAATTTCTTGTGCTGACTGATTGCTCTCCCACTGCACCAAATTACAAACCTTTAATGAAGTCTGTGCTTGTGTGTATCCTGTCATTCATTTTACACTGAAACACACACCATTCCAGAAAGAGTTTATGAAGATGAAGGGAAAGCAATCCAGGTTCAGATCCATTTCCTTATGATGCTGAAACATATTTTGAGGACCCTCACACATCTGACTCATACACTGACTCATATGCACTCTATACAATGAGTATGGGCACCATCTGCCACTAGGCGTTATTAGCAAAAGAAGCAATCAAGCAGTTAGTCCCAAAGCAGGCAAGCTCCCTTCCACATTGTACCAGAGATCTGACATAACTGTGAACCTCAAACAGAGTGGATTCCACTGTCTTACATTCATTCACAGCTGCATTTACCTCCCATCTGCCACCTCATTTGATACGCAACTATGCTCTGAGCTGCAGGAAGTTTCAAAGGCGCCTGGTGCAGGAAGGAACATAACCACCGTCTCCACACTGGATACTCCAGGCAATCCAGAATAACTGCTGATCATCTAGCTTTACTCTTGACCAAAATGAATCATAGTCAGGAAAAGAGGAAATGACCTACTGAGAACCTATTAAGCAAAAATCTATCTGATTGCTGTGTTAGGGATAAGGCTGCCATTCCCAAACTTTAATAAAGTTTAACTTGAAGACTGAACCTCATCTGCCATTTTACTGTCCTTTCATTCCGTTTCTCTAAATGCTTCTGGAATTATTTGATTTTCACTACCCTGAGTAACCCACCTCTACATAGAATCGTAGAATTGTAGAGTTGCAAGTGACCCCAAGGGTCATTTAGTCCAACTCCCTGCAATGCAGGAATCACAACTGAAGAATCTACAGCTATGTCTTTGCTACAAGCATAGACAATGCAAGTCCTTCAGCAAGGGCAGGGATGCAGAAGCCTTTGCCATCCAGATGTTGTTGGACTTCAGCTCCCATCATCCTTGGCCATGTTGGCTGGTGTTGATGGAAGGTGGAGTATATCAGCATCTACAGAAGCAGGTTCACTGTCCCTTGGCCCGAGACTTATGTAAAGATGTGCTAAGGTAAAGAAGAAACCTAAACAGGAAGAGAGAAAGATCTAGCCAGTCTGCTCTGGGGAACGATTCTTTCTTGATCTCAAATCTGTTTGATTCTTGGCAGGAAATATAGCCTATCTACTGAACATTCCCAAGAGAAAGAAAACTGTCGTTCTAAGCACTACTAAATATTGACGTGGACATTTGAAGCTCAACCGCTTTATACTGACCCCATCTAGTTAGTGGAGTCTACTTTGCAATGACTAACCAAAGCACCTAGAAGTCTTCCCTAGACCAGCTACCAATTGCTCTTCAATGATTTTGGACTTTCTGTATGCTGAGCATGTGCTCCCCCACTCAGTTGTTCCTTCTCCAGTGTTTTAAGTGCTTCAGGAGAGAAGGATTTCAGAAAACTCAGCCTGTGTCTCCATGACAATCCCTGTTAAGATACTTTTCCTATCATAGTCCCCCCCCCCCCCGCAGCACTCTAGGGCCTCTCTGAGCAAGTCCTGCAGCATAAATGATATTTATCTTTTAGCACAAAGTATCCTGACTAGAGAGATCAATGTAAAAGCCCAGCATGGGAATGCCTAAAGAATTACTTTCTGTAGTCTACTCTGGAAGTGAACCTCTGAAAGGTCCTTGAAATATTTATGACATGAGCACTTAATCTTAGTCACTCAGCATAGTCAATTAATTGCTTCCCTTTAGTTATAAGTGAACTGTAAAAAAAATATCAGGAGGTCAGTGTCTGGATAGCTACTCCAGCCTACACCAAGCTATTTGTGTTGTGTGGACAGACTTGTTCACAGGGGATTCAGTGGTTTCACTCACTGGGTTTCAGCATTTCCTACTGTTTTTATCTTACTCCTAAAAGAAAAATCACAGCCTCTCAGATTCCTTGGCATGCATATGTGTGCGTATGTGCATGAGACAGGAAATGAATAACCTATTTCACAATGGCTGCAACTAAGCACATTTAAGCACTCATAAATCCCACTGGTTTTAATGGGTGGTGGGAGTAAGGCATACTTAACTGTGCTATCACAATCAATGGTATTGTAAAATGCTTAGCTAGGGATGGATCATGCTGAGGATTATTAAGCATTTCTAAAGCATTTTTTCAGTGTGCCAAGCCATACAAGTGGCTTCAGAGTCCAAAAGTATCTTTCTCTGAAACTTTGCAATCCCTATTTTCATCTGAGGAATATTGGAGGATATAGTATCTGCACATGAAGGAAGAAGAAGAAGAAGAAGAAGAAGAAGAAGAAGAAGAAGAAGAAGAAGAAGAAGAAGAAGAAGAAGAAGAAGAAGAAGAAGAAGAAGTTATTATTTCTACTCCACCCATCTGGCTGGGTTTCCCTAGCCACTCTGGTCGGCTTCCAATAATAACAATGTTCAATTTTCAACTAACTGAACAATCAAGTTCCTGAATAATGCTTGTTTGTTTTATATCCCATGTTTTCTCCTAGGAGCTCAAAGTGACATATGTGGTTCTCTCTCCATTTTATCCTCACAAAATCCTGGTCAGTTTGATCCTTCCTGTATCTCCTATGCCCACATTCCCATTATACATGTAAAGGACTATGATGCCACTATAAACAGTCATTGCTTTCCCCCAAAGAATTCTGGTAGCTGCAGTTTGCTATGGGTGCTGAGAGTTGTTAGGAGATCCCTATTTCCCTCCAAGAGTTACAATACCCAGAGTTCCATGCGACAGGGCATGCTTGCTAAACCACTCTGAAAACTATAGCTCTGGCAGGGGAACAGGAGTTTCATAACAACTCTCAGCCCCCTTAACACACTGCAGCTACAAGAATTCTTTGGGCAGTGGACTCATGACTGTTTACAGTGATATCATAGTGCTTTAAATGTAAGGAGTGAATGTGGCCTAAGTAGAACTCATCTGTTATGTACTGATTTTGGGACCCCCACCTTAGGCTGTAGTTCTATTCTCTAGTGCTCCAAGCACTAGGTCAAGATCCATGTGGGCTGGAGCCATAAATGAATGATTCAGACTATTTCTTGTCCGTGTCTCCTTTGCAAGTGTTTACCCATAAGTCCTTTCATTGCCAGGTCCACATGAATCTGCAAAATATTTTCGATACGTATGAAAATGTGCATTTAGATGCATATTATTGTCATCCATTTTGAAAAGTATTTTAAGAATACGGAACATTCATGAAGTGTGAAAACCACACATAAGTCTGAAAAATGCAGATCAGGTCAGTTAATGTTGGAATTCACAAAGATAAAACAGTGAGCTGAAACATATGGGAAGCAGAGTAGGATTCTGGCAATACCCATCAATTGGAGAGGGCTAATATGCAGTTGGCTCCTATGCAGGAGCTCATTGCTCCATGTTGTCATTTTAGGTGACTAGGATCACTTACTGGTGTAGCCCTGGATTTTCTGTCATTTAACAAAATTTATCTGCAGTTGCCAGCATTAACATGTGGGTTTCAACATTCACTACGTTTTGTGCATACACTGGATCATATAACAAATTTAAAGGCCCCTCTGACACAAATGTGATTATACTGTTATATTAACATTATGCCATCATAGCACAGTCTTTCCCAATTTGGTCCTCTCCAGATGATTTGGACTGGAACTCCCATCAGCCCCAGACAGTATGGCCAGTGGTTAGGGATGATGGAGGCTGAAGTGAAAACTATATGGGAGGCCACAGTCTGGGAAAAGCTGCCATGGCATCGTAAGACTGGCACCTGTAGAGAGATCACTGAAAGAAGAGTCACCACCTTTATTTTTCTTTCATATTGGCACAGGTGTGTTCTTTGATCCTTCTTAAATATGGCAATTCCCGAGGGGTCCTCTCCCACTATTCCCAGTAGCATTCCTCTTATACTCTCACAGATTAATGAAGCTGCCACAAAGGACTTTATCCCTGACATCAAAAGGGGTCATCCATCTTAAGTTGCTAACATATCAAAGTTAAGTTTTCAAAGTTAAATTTACTATTGAAACTATGGCTCGAGATTCCATGTACTTACTGACTCACTGCTTGCTGCTCCCCTAAGGGATGTTTGTGATCTTTCCCTTGCTAAGAAATGATGAGCATGCATTACTTAAAAGTGGATTATCGCTTGTGGAAACCAAACAGGGAGGACAGAAAGATAAAAGCAAAAGACAATGAATAACCTTGGGGAAAATCTTTTTGGCTCAGAGACGGGTTCTGACCTCTTTACTACAGTCAAAGAAAAGCTTCTCAAATTAACAATTTGCACAACAGCTTAGTCATACATGCATGTACAGATGGCTATGTGCATGGATATTATCAGTACTTATTTCTTTATATGATGCTATCAGCGTGCACGACATACTGCAGAGCAACAAGATGACCCAATTCTGAAGAGATTAAAGTTGATCAAGAAGTGAGATGAAGCAGGGACAAAAGTTGCACGTTGTCAAGATTTTAGCGACAGGAACAAACAGGAAGACTAGCCTGAACTGATTAAGGTTATCTTGGATAGGCAACTTATTTATTGGAGATCTAGCATGCTAAGATGGCCTTTTTTGCCCTGGCGGTCAAAAGGCAGTTTGAATCAAAACATATTCCAAATCTAGTAGAACAGAAGGAAGAGCATGAAAATGATCAAGGACCAATTATTTACCATATGTCCCCACTAATACTGGCTGGCAGTAGCAGCTTGTAGGGTGGTGTGGGTAAGGTTGCATTGCTCTCCCAGATTCCCAGTACAGTGGTACCTCAACTTACAAATGCCTCAAGTTACAAACGCTTCAGGTTACAAACTCCTCTAACCTGGAAGAGTTACCTCAAGTTGAGAACTTTGCCCCAGGATGAGAACGGAAATTGTGTGCCTGTGGCGCAGCGGCAGCAAGAGGCCCCATTAGCGAAAGCACGCCTCTAGTTAAGAACAGTTTCAGGTTAAGAACGGACCTCCGGAATGAATTAAGTTTGTAACTAGAGGTACCACTGTACTATTATTCACTGCCGGTTCAATCAATAATTCAGTTCCTAAGCTGTTCTGTATATTTAAAAAAAGCTCCATGTTTTGACATTCCATTCACTTTAATGAGGAATCTAAAAATGGTTATGTCCTTCTCCCCTTTTGACCAAAGTGCATGAAATTTGTAGACACAGGAGCCCCTCTTGGCTGGGGGTAGTGGAAGTGAAAGGGATTTGCTTTCATCCATAATCACTTGGTCAGGGAGTGCAAGTTTTTGTCTTGATCTTTATTACCTTAAAATAACTAAGATGTGAACTACCCTGAGACCTCCAGGTATAAGGCAGTATAGGAAGGAAGGAAGGAAGGAAGGAAGGAAGGAAGAAATGTGGCCAAGTGATGTGCATTCTGGTTTTTCATTTTTTATGATTTTGTAGCTTCACACCCGCCTTAGTTTTTGGTGCCCTCCATTACACTCCATGTTTGTGTCCTCCAAGAGGCCACAGACCTCTTGCAACATGAGCCTGTCTCAAACACTGCTGGTGGAATTCTGATGAGCTCCTAGTTTGCTTTTGTTGAAGAAGAGCAATATAAGTTTTTTCTTAAGTCAAAAAAGAAACCATCCACTGCTGTTAACAATACAGCAATAACAACAACCTGGAGCACCTCTGTGTTCCACAGCTAACATTTTGAACACCCTCACTTCTTACAAAGCCCCTGAACTTAGAGATACAGAGATATTCAAAAACATGTAGCTGTTCTGCACACCCCCCCCCAAAAAAAAAACAGAAAAAGAACATGATAGAGTGCCCTGTGGCTTTGTGAGGATTCTGATTCAACTTGGAGAGGGTATTTACTGTGTTTTGGTTTCAGATGACGGAAGACCCCTAAATCATCCCAATTTTCCCCATTATTTGCCCTCCATCCCAAGCTGATGCACACTCCTGATTTAGAGGTCTCAAGTAACTCTTCCTTATTTTAATGCAGGGGTGGCAACTTGAGCAAAATAGGGGGGCAGGCAAGCCCCATCCTGTATAATCAGTCACATGATGTGGCACACATAAACACAACTTGGGGGAGATGGCGCCCTCAAATATTTTATTGGGGGCCCCCCAAAACCCCATGGCTCCTAGGAGTTGACTCCTATGTGTAAAAGGAAGCATTACCTCCTTCTGATAATGAAAGCTACTTAAGCACTGCAACTCAACCAAAGCAGTTTTCCTGCGGGGAAAGGGGCTAAGTGCTCTGCTTCTTTTTCTCAAAGCAGAAGAGGCCTTCAAGCAAGTGCACCAAGGGCTTGCTGAGCCCCACAACCTTTTCCAGACTAGTAAGCAGAGCCTTTTCTAGCCCAAGGTGTCACTGAATTTCCTAGTGCCATGAATGTTATCCAAACAGAATAGGGTGTGGGGAGTGAACCAGGCAATCTTGGGGGATTTGTTATGCAACTTTGTCCCTTTTGGAGGAAGAGAAAGAGGACAAGACCATTTGACCACTCTGAGAACTCAAATCCCCTTCCTTTTGCTTAATACCACTAGCTTCAGGCTGCTGGCCACTGGTAAATCATATGCATGCTGTCAATCAGACTCATTAATATGTCCCTCCAGGGGCTCCTGCTGTCGGACTTGGTTATCTCTTTCCCTTCCCTCCCCCGGCAATCTCAGCAATATCTGGAGAACCAGCTAGCTGCCTGGGGCATTGTTTTAATCCCTTGGCCAGAAGACACCGTGCTGAATTCTTTCACTCAATCACACTAACCAACATTGAAATGTTACAAAGTTGCCAGGTACAGCTCTGAAGTGCAACATATTTAAAGAGAGAATCAGCACTTAGGAACGCTACTCAGCAGCTAACTGGAAAACTGGGATTAGGAAGGAATTTGCACTGGGCTCACAAATATAATGTGGCGGGATGGGTGGGGGATGGCGGGGAGGGTATTTCAAAGCTGCATAAAGGGATCCCCCCCCCACATTCTAAAATCATGTCAGTAGGTCCTTAAGCTAGGAGGGAAAATGCGCAAATGCGTTGGAGAATATTTTTGAGAACAGCACTTCTGTCCCAGAAAAGAAAGCACTCAAAGGCACCAGGAAAAGCAATGTTGTGACCACCATTTAACCGGTAGATAACTGTACCCTGCCTTCATATTTAACACTAGATAGATTCCACCTAACGCTCGCACTGTAGAGGCAGATTAGACACACAAAAATGGAATTGATGCATACAGAGTTGCAGCTGTAATAGGCAACTCCTAAGGATAAAGACAGCATTTGAAGGGGGCGCTGCTTGATTAGGGGAAATGTGGAGATAGCCAGAAGACACTGGTAATTATGCTCGATAAGCAAAAATCCTAAATCCCCTCTTTAGAATAAATTACATTAAAATCAGATTTAAATTTTAAATGGATTTGGCCTAATCTGCATAATTTGTTCTGATTGCAAAACCTGAGTTTCCTGCTCAAAGAATCTGCACTCTAAGTAGCAGGTGAAGGAAGCATAGTCAGGGAAGATCAATGAAAAATAATTGGCTAGGTTCCTTGAGTGGGCAGTTTCATGCATGTGGGTTCTGGCCAGTGCTCATGGTGGGGAATGTGTGAAAGAAAAGAGATATAAAGTGCTTTGATTTGGGAGCCTGAGAAAGCTAAGATTGTTTGAGCTGGACTGAGAACTATGTAGGGGGCATGGGGTCCACACTATTCTTTGGAGACTCTAATGATGTGCCAGCAGTGAAGGTGTCTGTTTGCTTCCTATATGCTCTGCTTCTATTTATGTAGATAAAACAAATAATGCAGCAAACCATTAGTCTAATGGCGCTGCACCTTCCCAGGGCAGGGTTGGCTATCTCCTCTGTTCATCTGGGTCAATGGCAAGTGGCTACTTCTGCTTTGCTTGGCTTCTGTGGTAAGTGCAGCAGTGGAGCAGTGACAAGCTTCTCTCCAAACCTTGAACATAAGTACCTTTTTTAGCTACAACGTGTTGTTCATGTTTTTTGGTAAAGGGTGAGCAACGGAGGGTAGAAAGGTGGATTAGGAGAAAAGAGCAGGGAGTTGCAGAAAGAGATGACAACTACCATCAAAATATTCCTCCAAAGGTCATTTGCGCCTGGGAGGCATGTGCTCTATTTCCTTGTTTTTGGAGCATGAAAGGAAAACTCAAGGTGGATGACTGGTGGTTTTGTGCCAGTGGAAGGCCTTCATGATCTGAAGGTTGTTGCTGAGTTTCCTTCGGCCTGAATTAATGTTTGCAAAGGACAGGGGAGAGCAAAGGAGACAACTAAGGGGCCTCCAGCCATTGAGATGTGCTGCAATAGTGTCTGGTGTGCACCAAAGCAATGGCATATTCACTGATAGAAGTGACAAGTTTACACTTTGCTCAAATCCACCAAGGCTCATCAGCATATTTTCCAATGTTAATGCATGAAAAGCTTAGTATGTGCTTAGAAATTGCTCTGCTTGCTAGTTGTCCCACAGAAATGGTGCTGAAAACAGCTCCCCACCATAATTTTTTCAGACGCTTACCACATGGTTTAGCTCAATTGCACTGTAAGTAACCCCACCACTGCCAGCAATTGCCACTGACAAGCTGTGGCACTGCCAAGTGGGGGGGGGGGCTCTGCTGCATACCCTCTGAGGGACCCTAATCACTCAGGTCACTTGTGCTACCCTTCTGTTGCGTATTCTCTCTCACTGAAAGTCATGGATACTTAGTGAATTGTCCATATGTTTGCTTCTCTCAGGACCAAGCTCATATGCCATGTCATTAACGCAGTGTGTGCCTGAGCACCCAAATTCCTGGTCTACTCTTGACACAGTTAGTACCTTCCCAGCAGGACATTGCCCATTGTAAACCTGCATAACCTATCTTGATTCTACCCAATCAGATGTGACTCTGCCTTTCCATTAAGTATCACTGCTTCAATCCTGCCTCCTTTGGGAGCCCCAAGCCAAACTATGGGAGGAAATTACCCACATTCATCATAGTGGTTGTTGTTTGAGAGATGGAATAGAACAAGCCAGTGGGTAATATAGTTCTGTGTCAGTAAAGAGAGGATGGACTCGCAGAGATGTGCTCAAAGGCTTCTCCTTTCCCTGCAGGTGATTTCAACTGCTGTGTGAACACAACCAGTAAAGAGGAATTTAAGTATGGTTACTCAACTTCTGCAATCTTTTTAAAAGGGGAGTCACCAGCAAACAAGTTAAAAGTTTCTCATGATCCAAATTGGGAGGTTGGGAGAAGAAAGATTAGAAAGATTTTTTTTAAAAAAAACAATTCTGATCTGAATTCTTTCCTTGCAGTGTGCTTCATGCAGTGAGTGGCAATGGTTTATTCTCATACTGTCCCTCAGCAGCCCCACCAGCCTTCCTCCTCTATCCACTCCAAAAGCACTGTGACGTGTAAAAGGTTCATTTCTTTGTCACTTAATCCATTTATCTGCCTCTACTACCATGTGTGATATTGGATAGTTGGAAGAAAGAAAATCCATATACATGGGTGAAAGGTCTGAAGACCATTGATTGAATTTCTCGTGGGTGTCTGGGGCGGGGAGATGAGTTAAGATGAAGAACTCCTTCCAGTGCTGGTGAACTATTTAAGGGGCTATTGACCAAATGTTCCATCTTTATACAACCACATTTGCTTCATGTACCTTGCTTATGTGATCTGATCTGGGTTTGGGATTTTCTACCCCCTCTGTCATTGACTATGACAAGCTGCCTTGCTCCAAACACTGGAAAAGGCCAATGTCAAGAAGAGGCACCAGATGCACAGGACAGTGAAACACGTGTGGAGGAACAAATTGATAACCGGTGGCAAATTACCAAGGCAGAGGAAGTGCAGCAGAACTTTGTAGCAAGTGATAGTGCAGAACTAGCTCTCTAGATCAAAACCCTTTTTTCCCTTTTGTGTTACATGTATAAAATCAAGATAACTTACAAAGAGAACATTGGTAAACACTGAATTCCACCCTAAGTTTAATTAATCAGTACCTTCTATTGTTAGCTAAGGAAAACAGGTTGACGACTTGTACCGTAAAGGAAGAAAGGTTACCAATGTGGTAATTAATTTCATCAGGACTGAGGAAACCGGCATTCTGGAGGTTGCATCATTTCCTCTGACTACTGGCCATTTAGCTGGGGATTGGATGACCTGGATGGGAGCTGGATAGCCTCAGATTCACTGTCCCTGAACTAGGCAAAAAAAAAAAACTTCCAAGGAGTCTGGTGACATGCTTCAAATAAATTTTGAAATACAAACTCCAAAACAAACATTTATTAGCAGTACTGAATGCATATTTTCACTTTTGGGTATAGTAAAATTTTCACATTTCTTTCATACACTTCATCCAGAGAATTCTACAGCTTTTACAATTTTGAAGCTGACTAAAATATAGCAAAGTGATCAGATGGAGTTCCCAAAGAAGGCTAAGTTTGGGCACAATCTTAAGGAAGCACAAATGATAGATATTCTCCAACATTATACAGATCAGCATTATGTACACAGACTGTGGAATAGGAGCCAGTCTCCACTGATGATCTCCTCTGAGTTAAAGGATCAGTAATCTGTAGTACCTAGACAGCATCTTAAAAAACAGAGACATCACCTTGCCGACAAAGGTCCGTATAGCTATGGTTTTCCCAGTAGTAATGTATGGAAGTGAGAGCTGGACCATAAAGAAGGCTGATTGCCAAAGAATTGATGCTTTTGAATTATGGTGCTGGAGGAGACTCTTGAGAGTCCCATGGACTGCAAAAAGATCAAACTTATCCATCCTTAAAGAAATCAGCCCTGAGCGCTCACTGGAAGGGCAGATCCTGAAGTTGAGACTCCAGTACTTTGGCCACCTCATGAGAAGAGAAGACACCCTGGAAAAGACCCTGATGTTGGGAAAGATGGAGGGCACAAGGAGAAGGGGAAGACAGAGGACAAGATGGTTGGACAGTGTTCTCGAGGTGACTGGCATGGGTTGGGCCAAACTGCGGGAGGCAGTGGAGGATAGGGGTGCCTGGTGTGCTCTGGTCCATGGGGTCACAAAGAGTCGGACATGACTGAATGACTGAACAACAAATCTGTAGTAAGCAGTTCCAAATATATGTTCTGGCTTAGGAACATATGTCCAATATCAGTCCAGCATTGTTTACAGGAATCCCTCGAACACACACAAGCCACTGTTTACCTGCAGTTCATGTCTGGTATATCCTATAAACAAACACCATATGAGGATATGCAAGTCAGATGAATATTAGATGAGGCACTTGCCATGCAAAGTGTGTCTTGTTCTATGACAAAATAATGCGAAGGGAATAAAAAGTTTTAGAACTTTAAACACTTATTTTCTACCTCGATTTGTCAAAATGATAAGAGTTTCCTCGCTTCAATAAGCTGTTGTATTTTGTCTTTGGAACTTGAAAATAATTCTTGTGGGAGTTTCAATTTAAATACTTTTATTTATTTATTTTAAAAAAACCTGACTTCCTTCACATTCTTTTCTGGTACATCTTAGCCCTGGAATTACATGTAGAAATAATTTTGCAACTCTCCGAAATGCTTAGTATAAATATGCTGAAACGCACAATCTTTAATGAGCATTATATTAAATAGGGGGAAAGGCAACATAAATCATGTATCAACAGCTCCCCCCATTGGAAAGCAAAAATTATACCTACAGTTTCATGCCGCATTTTGCAGTATTCAAAATATGCAACAATTCAATATTGCATATTAAATAGCTTACAGGATATACCTGTGTTGCAGTTATGTCTTATTCTTGTAGGTTGCTGAGTATACTGTGGTAACATTAATAATACCAGTAAAAACTAAGTTACATTCCAACAGCAAAACAGAGAACTGAAAAAAGCAAGACAGTATTTGTCAGGCTGCTTCCCCTTCACATGACTATTGAATGTATGATGCTTAGCTGCTCTACATTAGCAGATAAGTTTTCAAATGTGAAATTTACCCGTGTTTCTCTGGCTTTCTGAAGGTGCAGAATTGTACCCTCCACACCTTCTAAAAACATAGATGGATTTTAATGCTATTTCAAAGCTAAAAATACAATAATGGAATGACTCATATAAGGAATTAATTCTTCTGCAAAACAAAGCATTTTCCTGGCTTTGAAACTCAGTACTCTTTCTGATAATTCATCATAGGCCTTTGCAAAACACCCAATTGCTTGAAAATTCTACAGGGCATTTTCCTTCAAATTCCTGAGATCTCAGTTCCACTCCTAATCCTTTCTAGCTCTCCGAACCTGGGACATTTTAAGCAGTTTAATACAGATGTTCCCTTAGATTTTGCCTTCCTGAAGGTTCCCACAAGACCAGCAATAAAACTGTCTCTCTCTGACCTTTGCAGCTCTGCTGAGCAGGGGCTGACAGCTTTGGCCAGTTGCACTTATGCAAGTTGTAGGGTATCTTCGATACCATGTAATTAACAAGTGCTTCTGCAGTTATTTATACCTAATTAAAGCAATAGCAAAGAGGCTGATGACAAGAAAACTCCCAAAATGCACAATACTGTAATTTTAGGAAATTGTGCCAAAAATAAAAGAGAAACATACATATGGCTGAAGAAAGGGAGATTTATTTATTTTTTAAAAAATGATATATGTATACTTCTGCTTGCAGATTGAAACAGGTGGTGTTACTTTCCCCTCTAAAATAAATGAAACCCAGGAATCAGGTATCATTCCTCTCCAACATCTCAACCGTAATTAGGGAGCACACATACAGACTATGTGACAAGACTGCAGGACTGCATAGTCGCCTGGGTTCCAACTGCCTGACCTTTTCCATTCTCACACCAAGCAATGACTATTTCTGGACTACAAAATGCTTGCTGAAGGACAGATAGATTATATGCTATGCATTCTAAAGTGGAAGGTTGCTATGGTTTCCCACTGCAGGCACAAGACTATCTTTGCCATGGATCCAGGGACTGGTCTGGTTTGGTCAGCTTGCCTTTCAGACCCTTATCACACATGACCAAAGGCTAACCAGCTTTAGCACCAAAACCTCAATCAGAGACTAGTAGCTGCAGTTCCCTTCCCCCCCCCCCACACACCCCATCTGCAAAGAAGGAAGAGAAGTACCTGTCTGGCACAAACAGGAGCTGAAGTGATGTAGACTCTGTACATCCTTTTCTTGTTTAATCTGTGAGCTTTCCACTTTCTTAAGCAATGCTATCAAATAGCATAGGTTAGAAACTATCAGGCTGAGACATATATGAGTCAAGGCAAGAGCATCTGAGTTCCCAAGGCAAAGCTTAGCTATATGCTATTTCAGGTTTAGAGATAGAAAATGACGGATTTCCAGGTTTTACTTAATTCAACTGTTACTTAATGTTGCAAGAAGTTGAATTATTACCAACAAGTTCCAAGTTCCCTATGAATTAAAATATTTCAAGAGCTCTTTTTTTAATTACGCAGACATATACTCCATGTGAAAAGTCATTGTCACTCAGCTATGCAAAACTGAAGATAAAAAAATGTAGCCAGAGGTTTTCCTTGTCAGGAAATGTGGCCTGTGAGATTTGGGAGTCTTAACATGCTTTACAGAGCAATCCTATACCCACATTATGCCAGATCTGCACCAGTGGAGCAGCCACCACATCCGACATATGCTCAGCCCTAGGAGAGGAAAATCATGTAGCCAGAAAATGCTTAATATAGCCAGGGGGATCTTCAGAATAGGGTTGTACCCTCTGAATCATTTAAAAAAAAACAAAAAACCCACACACATTTTGGTTTCTATTCCAAAATAGGTAACGACTTATGGATGAGACATTTTGAGGGAAGAAGGTCAGTTGTCCAACACCAGGATGATTCGCACTTAGCAGGGATCATCTGAATGAAATGTCTGGCAAAAAGAGGAAGTGAATAAATGTAGAATCAATACAGCACATACATAGACAGCCAGGTCTGACAGGATGAAAGCTTAACCTTTGCCTCTTGCAAACCTGACTTGACCGGAAAAGGGTGGGGGAGCTAGGGCTCTGATAAGGGGGAACACGAACACACAGGGAGAGATAGAGAGAGTGCGTGTGTGCATATATCCAGAACCAGGATATCAGTTTTCTTGCTCCAAAGGCTGTCTTTTAATTTTACTCGTATCTGGTAACAAACACATCCTACAAGAAGCAATGTTTTCCCTATCGGAGCGGAAATTCGAAATGGATGAAGATACAGCTCAGTAGGAGCTGGTTAGTTAATGGACTGAGACATTTTCAATACTTTCATGTCACATTGTATACCTCTTCCTGGTTTCCTCTGATGGTTATGAAAGCAACTGCTGTACAGACCACAGTTCTCAAAGCACGGTGCTCAAAAGTGGATTCTTGTTTGTGAGAGAACACACAGGTCACACACAACTACATACTGTACTGCTTTCTTAAAAAACACACACACACACACACACTTTTCTGCACTTCTTCAAGCAAAAAATAAAAAATCGAAACATTTCAGCATTATCTAACATTTCCTAACATTAAACCGTACAGACCAAGTTGAACTAGCGCCTGGAAACACAGTAGCAACGCAGATCCAAGCAACAATTTCAGAGATGGTAACTATGCAATCTGCAAATGTTAGGGTGAAACTGGGTTTTTTCCTCAGATGTATAGCATGCATCTACATATCTACTTATTTTCTTACTTGATTACAGGTAGGGGAAGGCAGCATAAAAGGCAGGAAGTTTTGTCTCCATCAAGTTTAATAAAAATCTGGAAGGTCAAAGCCTCTCTTCCCCCCCCCCCCAGCTGATTTATTAAATAATCCACAGGAAAACACTTCCAACAGACAGAACCACACTGGTTATACCCTGCGATCTCAAGCACTTCTGCTCTTGTTATGACACCCCTGACCTTTCTTTCTACCTAAACCAATTCGTTGCTGGTCTTTGTTCCCAGATTGATTTTGTTCAGTCTGGGCCCCATTTCTGCCAACATTTTCACTTCCTAAGTCAAGGCTAGCCCTAGAGTCGACCAAGTGGCACCCCCAGCAAATGTCACTGGTGCCCCCTCCATCTGGTCATGTTTTGAATATGCTGTTTAAAAAAAAAACAAAAAAAAAACTTGCATTTGTATCCTATTTTGCATGATTTGTGAGCATTATCTTTCCTGGCCATATAAGAGGACACGTGTTAGGAGCTGTAAATCACAATTTATTCACTCCCAGTGAGTGAACTGCTTACCATTTGTTCCAGGTGGGTAGTCAAGGAGATAGCTGGTGAGAGGTATCTAGGTCAGTGTTTTTCAACCTTTTTTGGGCAAAGGCACACTTGTTTCATGAAAAAAATCACGAGGCACACCAGCATTAGAAAATGTTTAAAAAAATTAACTCTGTGCCTATATTGACTATATATAAAGTAATTTTTCAATTTTTCCCACGGCACACCAGGCAACATCTCGCGGCACACTAGTGTGCCGCGGAACAGTGGTTGAAAAACACTGATCTAGGTGGCCAGTTGCTACTAAATGCAGCCCTTAGCTGACTTCCCCAAACCTCAGTCTATTCACCCCAATGCAAAGTGGTTGCAGGAAGGTATCAGCTGGTCTGAGCTCCAGCAAGTCACCTTGTGATGGTACGATCACATGCATGCTGTCAGGTACCAAGATCACAGTCTTAAACATAGTTATTGCACAAGGGTTGCGAAACTATGGGCCACAAGAAGACTGCTACTTAATTTTTAAAAAATTAAAGACTCCTGTGGGACAGAAATACTCATACCTGCTGCAACTCAGCATGATTCATGAATTTAGTTTGACCTGGTCTCCTTGCGATCAGCCTCCTCTGTCAGAGTGGTGCTCCCGGCCACGCCCCCAGCCGGCTGATTGGCCGGTTGCCTGCTGACACGGCCGGGGACTCCTCCGAGCTGCGAGGGACTAAGTCCCCCGCCCACAGGAAGTGGGGAGAGCGGCTCTGCGGTCCACCGCAACTCCTCCCCACGAGGAAGTGGAGCGGATTACTCATACCTGCTGCAACTCAGCATGATTCATGAATTTAGTTTGACCTGGTCTCCTTGTGATCAGCCTCCTCTGTCAGAGTGGTGCTGTTAAGTAGTTTTGGGGCACTTCCAGAAGGGGGCTTAATCTGCAGATGGGTCATTTCAAACAATGCAAATAAGCTGATGGGAAATGTGTGTGGGGGGGGGGGGTCCTTTAAAAAAAAAACTTTGGGGCTTTTCCCAGATTCAAGGAGATGGGGAGGGGGAGGGGTTGGCAATGTTTATTCCAACGACATCATATGGACACTGCAAAAGAAACTTGCATGCATGAGGACCTCCGACACCACAATAAATGTCCAT
The DNA here is from genome assembly GCF_009819535.1 of Lacerta agilis. Classification (NCBI taxonomy): domain Eukaryota; kingdom Metazoa; phylum Chordata; class Lepidosauria; order Squamata; family Lacertidae; genus Lacerta; species Lacerta agilis. Next base: position 42,487,102 of record NC_046313.1, read on the forward strand.
CTGGAAACATTCAAGACTCTGGACTTACTGTTCTAAGTCCTGCCCGATCCACTTTAGATGGTAATGTATTTTACTCCAATTCAGATGGCCTTAAAGGCCAGATTTAGAGGGCAATATGTATTACTTCACTTACTTCAAAATGTAGTAATCCAGCCTTGCTGCATTTGTTACACACACACACACAAAGTCCTTGGTAAATTTTCTGAATTCCCTTCACTTTGGGCATACTCCATAAGTGAATCTGGTTCTATAGAGAGCCAAAAAGCTCCAAACCTCCAAATCAATCACTGTGCTCTTCAAACTGTTACAAAAGTTTTGGGGCTGAAATGTAATTGAATTCTAAGGGAAGTGGGGCGGGGGGGGGGAATGTTAATGTAGTACTTTAAATTAAGTAGGGCTGGGAGGAATTGTCATGCCAATCAGCAGCAGTAAGAGCTTACCACTGATAACTTCATTTTTTTAATAAAAAAATGTAGTGTAAATGTAATAAAAAGCTTTGGTCTTGTCCTAGCTTGGTGAGTGCTGACAGACTGAAAGTCATCAGAAGGCAAGGAGGGAGGAATGAGAATCTTAAGTGCAAGCTTCTGGCACTGAGAAAGACAGAGAGGGGAAAGGGGTCAAGTGGAGCAGCCTTGAAATAGAGCTATTTGGCAACAATCAGGGGAATCTCTGACAATTTCACTGTCATCTTGCTTCCACCATAATTGGTACCATTAGAGTTTTCATCAGCTTTGTTTGTTACTTGCTAAGTCTGGCCTAACATCACCCTGCATCACCCCGCTCCTTTGTAATATAAACCCAGCATATCTTGGCTTTATTTTAACTGATTCTTCTCTAAACATATTCTGATAACCAACAGTCTTCAATGTAGGTCAAGTCCCATATCTATTCTACTTGGGTTCACTCACTTCTCCTCCCAGCCAGAACCACCAGCAAATGGGGAATCTGATGTTGTCATGTGTGACCTATGCTTGCCCAGCAATTTTGTCTGGCCAAGCTTAAAGGCAAGGAGCCCATTACACACCCACAATATAAATATATATGCCAGCTTACTGACAGCCCTCAAAAAGAAGAGGTTTCCTGACGGCCCAATTGAGTAACACCATTTCCTGCCATTTCATACAAAAGGATTCCACTGACTCCCTATGCCTCTGAGCTCTCTAATTGAAACAGGCCTTCTCATAAGCTACTTTATGCTTGGGAATAATATTCTCATCAAATCTGGCCAGGATTCTTCCATAATCATCCATATGATTCCCCCAGTTTGTTAAAAGTTAGTTCTGAAATGTGTGATCCCAGACAATACAGTAAAAAAAACAGGCACAGCCTACTGTTGATCATCACCAGTTCTCTTCAGCACTATGTATTGGTGTGTCATCTAAAGGCTGCAGTCAACTGCCTGTAGTTACATCTCACAGACCTTCCCACCCACTGAATGATCTCTGCAGACTTCCAGACATATCCCCAATCCTGCTTCAGCTCTCCCACTGACTGGCTTCCATCTGGCAATCTTGGCCTCCTTTGAACTTGTCTGCTGTTCGTTTCCCAGCATACCTGCAACTCCTCATCCACTCACTGCTGTTCTTAAGCTACCGTTTCTCAGCTTCCCTTCCAACTGCCTCCTCTAGTGGGGTAGGAGAGCTGCAAATAATGCCAATATTCTTCACACCTGGCAACCAATGCGTGCCTTTGGTTTCAGATAGTACATGGGTAGACGAGTCTAAAAAGCCTGGGACACAAGTGTTGACAGCCCTCTGGCAATTATGGCGGCTCATTTACCAGAAGTAATGTATTTAATGTTAACTCTGGAAGTGTACAGTATGCTTGCTTCTGACCAAACTAAGCCTCCTGGTGTATATTTTGCTCTAGGGTACATGGTGGTGGGGATTACACGGCTTGGGAGTTTGTGGCATGGTAGTCCAACATTCACTGCAGGTTTCAGGAGTGACACAGGAGCGTGTGGCACATCTGAGCAGGAAGAGCCATGACTTTGGCTATGATACAGTGTCTGGGGGTGGATTATCTTAAGAAGGAGCATAGCTCAGAGATAGACCACATCTGTTGTATGCAGAAGTGCTCAGGGTCAGTCCTCAGATGCTGCAGATTTGAAGGAAGGATCTTATCAAGGAGCAGGTTGCAAGACAATTAAGGAATAAAGCAGCCCAGAGCAATTGAGGTGTCAGAGAGAGTGGTATAATGTGTTAGTGCTGCATAGTACAACAAAACAAATCCAATTTACCTCATTTTCCCTCACATAGTTACCCATCACTCAATTATTTCACATTCCAATCTAATTAGTGTTCCTATTAATTATACCTCTTCATGTTGAGAAGCAAATGTTCGTGTCACTTGATTGCAAGATATTTCCCCTTTCCTGGTGTGGGAGGGAGAAGAAACATTAAGGGAATCCAAGGACATGGTTTAACGAGATAAAATGAGTCAGGTAAAGAGATTATCTGAAGTACCAGGAGAAAATGGGTCTAAGTAAAATGGTTGCTGAATATCAAAATATGAAATTGCTAATAATTGCTGGCCCATTGTTATGAGACTGGAGCAGGGCTGCCTTTAAAAGGTTTCAGAATTCCAGTGTCATTAGGCATCCAGCACAATTGAAAGCCCTGTTGCTGACTGAAGTGTGCAGGTTGTCAAAATTATTTAATTCCACTTGAAACAATTTTTGACCTCTAACATCGATAGACTACTTATAGCTGTTCCACATAGGGTTTTTCAGCAATACCGGAGGAAAGGTAGGAAAGACCTCTGCACCATTACCATCAAGGGAATGGAATCAGAACATAGTGTTGAAGTCACACAGCAATGAGCTGGTGCACTGGCCCATGAAAAGAAAAAGAAGGACTGAAGAGAATCCTGATAATCTTTCCGTCCCCACTAAGCCTTGCCGAATGTTCATGATGTAAAGTGATCTTATGAAAGTGCTGCCACTTGGCAAAAATTACAAATCACCATTACCTGAGAGACACTTAAAAAAAACCTGTGTTTCTCAAGCATGCTAACTTCTGGCCACAGGACCATTTTACCATGTGAATATAGAGCAGAGTCAGTTTGTGGCAACTCTTCCAACCAAAAATTTAACATGAGAATTATTTATTTACTTATATATTTCAGAACATATAAACTGCTCTACATTCAGTGAATAACCAAGCAGTGTACAGAAAGAGAATAGAAAACATAATACAGGTGATAAAGAGATATTAAAGCACAAAGCCCAATAACAATTTGAAACTGCAGAAATAAAATAGATTAACTCAGGAAGGCCTGGGAGAAAAACAAAGTTATCAGTAAATGTCAAACACTTAACAATGTTGGGACTTGCTTCAGTTCTAAGGGAACAGAATTAGCACATAGCTTTAGGGGGCTACATCCTTTGATTCCTGTGGGATGTTGGTAGAACATACTAGGAACCATGTGTCTAAGGAAAGGTGCCTGGGAATAAGAGATTAAAGCTGTCACTCCTTCCACACTTACCTGGGAATAAGCTTCACTGAACTCAATGGGTTGGGTTATCACCAATGGGAACAGGTGACAATCTGTGCTTCCTGGGATTCCTAGTTGCTTTGGCCAAGTTGACTAACAGCTATTGAGGGGATATTTTTTATTTTAATAATGAGAGGATTTCTGGCATTTCAAATACAGTAAAATGCTGAGGTTAAAACACTCTGTCTTCCTTCATTATCACGTGGTAAGTAACTGTATACGCAGATGTTATCCACACATGCTCTGCTCTGATCTCAGTCACTATGGCCTAACAATGATAATGTTATGTGATAAGGTGATTTGAACTAAACTGAAGAAGCTATAACTAACATTCAACCTGGTGAATTTCATGTGGGTTGCATCCATGTACATATACTGCCATTCCTTGAGATATTAAAGAAGAAAAGACCCTCCTAAATGAAAGGCAGGACGTGCAAGTGTGACAAAATTGTGAAGGAGTAGGATGGGGATAACTTCATGCACAGTAAAAGGATAACATTGTGCTTCCTGGGTAGCTTATATCTTTAAGGGACTTGGAGGGACTTTTTCATATTCAACAGCCTGACAAAGTGACCTTTCTAAGGATTGATTTAAAGCAAGGAATGCAGATCACATTATTTTGATGCTGGCCTGTAGCTGGAAAGAGCTCTCTTGCTTTTACAGGCTGAAGGACATAATGGAGAAGGAAAGTCACAGAAGAACCCATTGATGGATTCTTAAGCCCTGCTTCACTCAGTAAACCACTCAATTAGTAAGAACCAGGATTGAGGTTGCTCATTTCTGGTTGAACTTGAAACTGCAGAGGGTGGGAAGGGCACTAGTCACTCTGAATGCTATTATGAATGTCAAGTTACACCTGCAATTCTATTCTCCAGGGATAGGGAACCCATGACCTTCCAACTCCTGTCTTCGCTAGACAGCCAGCATTCCCTGTGAAGAGGGATTGACTGTTAAACCACTCTGAGAACTGTAGCTCTGAGAGGGGAGTAGGGGTCTCCTAAGAACTCTCAGAACCCTTAACAAACCACAGCTCCTAGAATTCTTTGGGGGAAGTCATGGCTATTTAAAGTTGTGTCATCGTGCTTCATATGTATGGTATGAATGTAGCCTACGCATAGAATGACCCAGGTCCAGGAGGATGCTAGCAAGGCTCGGAGCTTCAATTGCTCCTGGGTGCTGGATCAGGGAAGATGGACATGGTTGCTCCTACAATTCCTGGTGTGTTTCAGTATGTGTGTAAAGACATACACCATGCCTGTTCACTTGGATTTTGCAAAGGAAGGCTGTATCACTGTCACTATAATCCCCAAGGACCACTGTGTGATAGAATAGAGTGTGAGATTGTGTGAAGAACCATTCATAAACCTGTCACAGCATGTACATGTACATGTCAAAGGAAAGCTGTACAAATGCTGATATCTCCATACCTGGAGCAGTATTTCTTTCCCTTTACTCAGTATCCCAGGGCAGATAGCAGCCCATCTAAGAGAAGGAAAACTCTGTTTCTAAACCTCTGCTGCCTTGTGGCCACACTCATTGGTGAGAAATACTTCAGGAGTAAATTCTGAGGAAAAATCCATACCTGTTGCCTTACATTGACATCTTTGGGAGAAGGAAAAGCTAAGGAGTCAGCCCTACACAAATCTAGAGTGGAGTCTCTAAGATGGTGGCATGGTATCTTGTATACTTCCTTCCAGCAACTCCTGCAGCTATGCTGGTGCAAAATGTATTGCTTTCCTTTCCTTTGGACCACACTAGCAAGTACTTTGGCCACCTCATGAGAAGAGAAGACTCCCTGGAAAAGACCCTGATGTTGGGAAAGATGGAGGGCACAAGGAGAAGGGGACGACAGAGGATGAGATGGTTGGACAGTGTTCTCGAAACGACTGGCATGAGTTTGGCCAAACTGCGGGAGGCAGTGGAGGATAGGGGTGCCTGGCGTGCTTTAGTCCATGGGGTCACAAAGAGTCGGACACGACTGAACGACTGAACAACAAAAAGCAAGTCGGGGAGGGGTCTGGCCTTCTGGGCAGACTTGGACATCCATACTGCCCAGTCTTGTGCACCAGGAAGGCCATTTCGGTGCTGCAGGGGGAAAAAACAATGCAGGAGACAGGAGTTATGAGTTGCCAGTCTCTGCAGCCATAGCAGGCACTCTGATTCTCCAGCGGTTTTGACTTCACTCCCTGAGGCACACTCCATCGTCTCTTGAGACAGAAGGATGCCGGCAACTCAATATCCTAGAAAGAAATAAAAAAACAGACAAAACAATATGTGGATCTATCTATATACAGCAGGAGCTTGGTTGATCCTGGTCAACCTTCAGGGACCCAATCTCCTTGTCACTTGAGGCAGTTGCCTGAATGGTATAGATTTTTAAGCAGCCATTATTGGGTGCTAGTGAACTGCACTTCGAGTGTGTGCGTTTAAAGCGGGTCTTACCCACGACAACATAGCGAGTTTTCCTGACACCTTGTTGTATAACACAACACATTTAGTTGCATCAGTCATGTTTCATTATATCCACGACCCATCCACTGCTAGGAGGAAATTGCTTATCCTTGTTGTGTTCTCACACTAAAGAGCAGCACATTGGGGCCCACTTCCAATTATAAGCTGAAGCTCAGGCTAAATATAGACAGATAGACAGATAGCTAGATACAGATGTAGCTATATCTGTCAGCTGTTTTTTCTTTCCTTGGGGTATCAAGAAAAGAGAAGAGTATGATTGCAATTGTTGTTCCAGATTTTGGATATAGCAGCATTTATGCAAGACCGTCTTCTGAAATAGTATTTCAGACAAAGGACCTGCTTTTTCGTACTGGAAAAAAAAGTTAAAGCAAAGGCTTTTAAGCTGCATTAAAACATTTTAATACAATATGAATATATATTATTGTATTAACTTTTAAAGATGCAATTCACCCTGGGATCATATGGTGAAAGGCAAGTGATAATTTCTTAATTAATTAAAAGGGTGTTAATTTTATCTTCAGTCTTCATATACAGTATAAGCTAATGCCTACATTTTCATGAAAATATTGGCAGTAATACATCTTACTTATGCCGATTTTAATAAACAAGAGAATTAAATACCAGAAATAAATAAGATAGAAAGTAAATATAATATAATGGCAAAATACTACTGAATACTGATTATTATTATTATTATTATTATTATTATTATTATTATTATTATTATTATCATTTTACAAAAACTGAAAGAAACTAATAACAGTAATAAAGCTGAACATCCTGGGACAATCTCACTGCAAGGCATGTGGCCCCTGGGAGGTTACTTTGAAAGGAATGTGGCCCTCAAGTTGATAAAAGTCCCATACCCCTGATGTTTTATTATTATTTATTCAATTTATATACCAGTCTTTATCAAAAATCCCAGGGCAGCATACAACATTAAGAACACATTTTATGGATCACAATAATAAAAAACATAATAAAAAGCATAATAATAGCATAATAAGAAATAATAAAACACACCCACACCCACTTTAACAGGCCATAGATTATTCAATGGCCAAAGGCCTGGGTAAGGAGGAATGTTTTTGCCTGGTGCCTAAAGACATGTAATGATGGTGCCAGGTGAGCCTCTCTAGGGAGAGCATTCCACAAACGGGGAGCCACCACTGAAAAGGCCCTTTCTCATGTTGCTACTCTCCACACCTCTCCAGGAGGGGGGACATAGGTAAGGGCCTCTGATGACAAGTGCAGAATGCCTGTAGAGCACAGAACACATGAACAGGCCTTTTAAAAGCACCTATCATTTGCCTTGCTGTTCTGTCACATTCATAAAGTAATTTGGAACTGCAATTCCAGTTTACTACACCTAAGTTCAAGCATTCTCCTCATAAGAGACCAGAGGGAATATTTGTTTAATTATCAGTGCTTTAAAATCTTTCTCTTGGAATTATGGAAGTTAAAGTATTTTTTTACTGCAAGGTGGAGGAGGGAGCATTATGAGTCAAATCTGTGGATGACAACTTCATTTTTGTTTTGCTGTGTTATACCTAGGGCTGGGTCCATTGCAGAGAGAAAGGATGGGGTCTATTTTTTGCAGTGAATTAATCTGACAGCTATTTAAGACACACTGAAAAAAGAGCAAGTCCTTTTTGATCCAGAGGCTGATTATCTGCACAGTAATTTCAGGAAGACTGTCACAAAGGATGTTCTCTTTTTAAAAATAAAATAGAAGAACACTTCCTTCATGATATGTAATTTGGTACTTTAATTTAGATAACTCAGATTATTTACTGGCAAGTGTTCTAACCAGAAATAAACTGCATATTCATGAAGCCTGATTTACTGTAATCATTTTTTTTTAATGTTCTGCATCTGCAAATACTTTAAGTACTTGAGTTCTGATTCATGGGTAATTATGTGGGCATATCTTATAAGGAACCATGAGGTTGACATTGTGCAGAAAGCTTTTCCAATATGCAGGATTTCTCTAGGGCAGAACTCCAGATTTGGGTGGCTTGACATTCAGCAAGGTCAAAAGACCTTCTGCATGTAAAGATACATTATGGGGAAGCTGTAAGTTTTAAGAGCAATTGTTATAGATCGAAAAGCATGATATCATTGGGTATTGGCTTTCCCCCTTTGCTATACAAACATGTTATTTGGCTAAAGGAGGGGGAAATCAAAGTTTTAATGCTGCTTCATTAACCCGTTAAGTGGAATAATAATATTTGTAGTTAGCAGATGTGCAAACCTAGAAAATAGGCCATCATAGGAGGGAAAGAAAGACATCTACATGATAGGTCATAAAGGAAAGATTGTAAGGAAAGAAATTGTGTTATAGGGAAATCAAGAGGGCACCCACACAATATTTGTTTCTTAAAACTTTTGCACTGCGGACTTTTGTGGGTTTGGTCAACCTGTTTATAGAGCATTCACCCTGATTTGTTTGCACAAACCACCAGCTGTTCATTGAGCATTTATGACTATTTGTTTGCAGGGAGGGTATATGTTGTTGCATCAGGCAATTGTTATTCCACATTTCGCACTGCATTTCCCCCATCACTTTTCTTATCACCAAAAGTTTGAGTTTGCAGGTCAGCAGGTTGGTTGCCCCAAACCTCCCACTGAGCTTTAATTACACAAGCTGCATTTTCTGGTATATGATTGAATCCCACTGGAAAATAGTGACAATCTGGAAGTGTCCTTTACCTCTTAAACTGCATCTGAGCTTTTAGGTGAGTAAAATTGGTGCAGACTCTCAGGAGAGATTAATATGCCAGGGAGCTGGGTGGCTTCTTGGCAATGATTTTATTAGACAGGCTCCTAGAGGGTAGGTTGTTAAAAAGTCTTGCTCCACTATTCAGACATACATCTTGCAGCACTGCTTAGGCACAATCTATCTCTCCCTCATTGCACCACCTGAAGTAGGTCACTTCATTGTGCTGTATGGCGGGCCCAGCTCTGATGCGAGTTGGAGCAGTTATGCTTGTAGCTGCACCTCCCCTTACTTCTCCCCACTTTCCTTCTTTCCTTTCCCCTTTTATTCATTTCTCTTTTCCACTCTCTGTCTTTCCCTGGAGATATTATGCACACAAACATTAAGAGAAAGGGTGAAGGGCTCTATCTCAGTGGGTTAGAGCTTTGTACCTGATAGATCCTAGGTTCAATTCCTGACTGAGCTACGAAAGACTCCTGCCCCCAAACCCTAGAGGGCTGTTCCCAGCCAGTGTAGATCAGGGTTGAGGAACATCTGGCCCCTGGGACTAACTGGACCTGCCAAGCCTTCATATTTGGGCTAGGAAGCCATTTTGGCCAAGCCACACCTAGATGCTTCAAGGCAGCTTGAAAGCACAGCAGGGCTGAAAGGTTCTTTTTTTCCCCCAGGCTAATCACTGGGCCTTGCTAGTACATTGCAAGTCTTGACAACCAGCTGGTCCTTGGGGCTTGCAAAGTGCAGTGCCTTTGCCCGCACAGCCTGGTGTCATTGCAAGTGATGTCCCATCACCACTGTCAGAGACTACATGCCCTGGGAATGACAGGTAGAGTGTTTTTGCATTCAGGTCCTCTTGCGTGCTTCCTACAGACATCTGGTTAGCCACTGTGAGAGCAGAATGCAGACCTAGGTGGGCCATTGTCCTGATCCTATATTATAAAGGGTGGATGGAGCTGCCCATCTGTCAAACTTGGCCCAGAAGTGAGTAGAAGAGATATGGATCTGGCCCACAGGCAATATGTAGAGATGGGCTGTTATGACTCATTACAAGGCAGGTTTCCTATGTTCTGGGTAAAAATGGTTTGGCGCCTGGCCCTCCAAAAATGCGCCATTTTACACAGGTTTCTTTTGTCCTGCTGTTGCCTCTGGTTAAACAAGTTCTGTAGGTTTTTGAAACAATAGAGATTACAGATTATTTGCTAAACCTGTTCACTGGAAATGGAGGTAATGTTACTGCAAGCAGCAACCACTCTTTCAAACTGCCCAGAACTTTCCAAAAAGAAGGCCATTGTTACTGATGATATGACTAACTTAAGTCCATTATTTTCAATGGGTCTGCTTTAAGTAGGCATATGGAATTAGTCCACAAAATGCAGGTTTCTCACCCCTACTTTAAGAGGAGGGGTGTTGAGTGAGTTGTCCCAATGGTGGCTGCATTCAGATAGCACTTTATTCCACCTTACTGGTATTTTCTTACTTGATAATTTTCATGTTTCATATGATCTTTCACGTGATCTGCTTCCAGAAATTTAGTAGGATCTAGTGTAAGTTTAGTGCTCATTTCCATGTTAATTGTTTCTGGTGTGTGTATGTATGTGGTATCGCTTCCCTGGAAAGCCATAATATTGCGGGAATTTCGCTTGCGTAGCAAAATTTTGGGCAGTATTTTGACATATGTCACCGTGAATCACAGGGGAACAAAAGCATGCATGCCCACAAAGTGTGGGAGAGTAGCAACATGTTCAGTGAGATTTGAAACCACCCCCCTCCCCAAGATGAACAGCCCTATCTGGAAATTGGATTCCCCCTTAACCTAGGGATGCTATTTTTATATGTGATCCACCAAGACATCGCCACCTAAGTTACTGCTCATTTCTTGTGCAGTGTCTTCATTACAAAGAAATAGCAGGTTGATTTCATATCATTATTACTTAAGACAGCTTCCCCCAAGCTCTCATTTTTATAACAAATGGAGAGGCGAGGCTGACAACCCCATTACGGCAGTTCAATATCTACTGAAGAAAAACTGCTTCATGCTAGTTTAATAGTGTCCAAGGAACAAATGAATTCTGCTGTTTTGTATTTTTGTATTATTATTATCTCTGCTCACCATCTAAAGGTCTGTTAACCATGCATCGTTAGACTGGCACTCGTTTACTAGAGTCTTGGGAAATCAGGGTAAATGGGGTGAAGGCAATGAGCCAAGTAAAAACCTGGAAAACTTTTTTCTGGGTTTCTAGCCAGGCTTGAAACTGAGGCACCTGTGGGCCAATCTAGTGGACTACTGCTTGTGGTGGAACAGCATAGAATCATAGAGTTGGAAGAGACCACAAGGGCCATCCAGCCCAACCCCCTGCCAAGCAGGAAACACCATCAAAGCATTCCTGACAACTGATAGTCCCCTCTCCCACCAGAAATTTGCCTTTCTTCTTCAAAACTGCCCTACCCCACTCAAAAAAGTTGGCTCTCTGTTGTGAAATTCAGGAATGCGTTTTTTGAAATTCTCCAATGCCCTATCCTCACAGCTTTCGGATTGCAGATACAATAGAGTTCCTATAAATAACAGATACTGTCCTTGTAATAATGAAGAGGTGGTGTCAGTTTTACACATTAAGAGGTGTTAGAGAAACTCCAATATACCCTATAACACACACTCCTTCCCATCTCAATCTTCAAAGTCTCTTTTAATCATTTTTTAAGGGCTCGTGTTTTTTTTAAATCATAGAACAAGTTCAAAAATCCCTATATGTGGCAATTTCACTCAGGCAATCTATGATGGCTTTCTGAACCCGCCTCCCCCCAATATGGTATTTTATGCTCCATAACCTTTATTTATTTAGACTCAATATCTCAGACCGGCGCAGCAATGAAAATCTCTGACTAGGACCTGGGAGACCAGGGTTCAGATCCCCACTTGACTATGAAGCTCACTAGTAACCTTGGGTCAGGCACTGTGCCTCAGTCTGACTGGCGTCACAGGAATATAAATGCATGGATCAATAAAAATAAATGAGAGTGGACATTCTTTTTTTAAAAAAATGAAAAAGGTAAAATGAATGTGAAGAACAAATGTGGGTACATTTACTTGCATTTTCACATTTTTTTCTCAACCTGCCTGTAATTTTTCAGATACTGAGATGCTTGGAAATTTCATTCCACTTATATGGAAGACATCAAAGGTACATGTATCACAAGACAGGGTGGGTCTCTATTGAAAGTAATAAGATGCTTATAGGATGTCCCTCTTTTAAAAATAAATAAATAAATAAATAAATAAGCCTTTAAAATTTGTCAAATATGCCTGCATTTTGGCAGGTAGAATACATGCACATTTCAAGTCCTTTGGATACGAAAGACAAAGTCACAGACATCAGAGCAAATCTCCACTGTCACCACTGGAAAACCAAACATAAATGCCATTCAAATGAAGATAAAATGTATTTGAAAGCAATTAACAAAATGCTAGATGAGGGGGGAAATGTTTCCCAAAAAAATGAAATTGAAAGGTGTTTTGTTTTGTTTATTTAACATTGCATATGCTTAATCCTGAATCTATATCTTAGCTGTGGTGTGTTGGGAAACCTTCGGCCCTCCAGATGTTGCTGAACTGCAACTGTTGTAGCAACTGTAATGCACTGTGCAGGGTGCTAGATTATTTTAACTGTTTTTTATTGCTTCTCTTATTTCTTATATCGTATCCTATTGCATTACAAGTTGCATTCCATAGAATTCAGACTGTAATGCGATAAGATAGAACACAAGACATAAAGGACAGCAATAAAAAGGCAATTGAAAATCAATATGGATATTTAATGAGGACATGCCACAGACCACATGAATGAAGCTTGAGGACCAATGATGGTCCACGGACCACCTTTAGGGAACCCCTGCTCTGTGACACAGGTGCTCATGCATGCTGCATCTAGAACCGTCACCCACTCACCCACCAAATGCATGGGAAGTGTGAGGAGTCTCACAAAGTCAACATGTTGGGCCCGAACTAAAGAACTTTGAGAAACAGTTTACTCAAATCAGTTTTAGGGAAGTGCTATCTGTTCTTTATTTGAACAATTAATAACTTAATGAGTTAATCAGATACACAAATTCCTGGCTGCCGCCACCTCAACAAACCTTTGCCAGCTCTTTGTCTCATCCACAGTGATGAGACAACCATGGGAGTTGTCAACCAGCCACGGGAGTAGGTCAAACTGCAAGGACCTCTTGGTGGTGTCATCCTAAAAGACATCATTTAAAGAAATTGCGTATTTTTTTATCTTCAGCGCAAATATTGATTGATCTGCTTCTTGCTTGGTACTGCAGGCCTTAGGGCCTTCACAGAAAATGAAGCTCTCCAAGGAGATGATGGAGAAGCGAAAGTAGTGTGATAAGTCTGGGGATACAGGGAGGAAGTAGACTGTGAGATCCTTCTAACCCCTGGATCCAGCAAGTGTTAAAATATAAGCCAGACTAGCTCCCCGTGTTGAGGTGATCGCCTGGGTGATGGGCCATTAGGAGAATAAAGGAGAGGGGGCTCTGTGCAAGATGACAAATGGGTAGGGACCCTCCCTCAACTCAGAGATACATCAAAGGACAAAGCCTGAGCTTAGAGTGGGGTGTTTGTGTGATGTGAAAGGAAACCAGCAAGCAGGAGAGAGAGAGAGCAACATTTGATTTCTGTTTGAATCCAAGGCTAAAGCTGTGGGAGAAACAAGACTCCTTTGGGGTGTGGTTGCTGTGAACCCCTTTATCATAGGCTCCCCCTACTTTACAGGGTGGTTGTGATGACAAAGGGGTCATTAGTCTATTGAAGGAAGTAGGAGATGCAAACATTTTGGGGGGGGGGGTTATTTTACAGTGCATTACACTGGGCACAAACTGAATGCACACACAAATAAATCTTGTGGTTCACTATTAGCTCATAAGACACCCCTGTCTTATTTCTTTCATCTTTCTCCCTCAGTGTCAAGAAAACCTGTTCCTGAGGTTCAGACTGTGGGAACTATAATTCTTTGAAATAGAGAGCCTTCACAATGGCCATTTTCTGCCCTTCTAGATAACTGCAATGGATGTAAGAGACACCCAATGGTGTCTCTTACATCCATTGCAGTTGTTAGTGGCCTCTTTTTATTTTTATTTTTTGTAAGAGCCACTGTTCTTCTTTCCTTGCCATGCTTCCTAAACCCAAACGCTTGCGGGGCCCTCTTCCTACTGTCACAACAATCCATTAATAATAATGGAAACACCTTTCAGATCCATGTACTCCCAGAGCTGAACGTGAGATGTCAGTGAGCTTAATTAAAGCTCGTGCCTTTCGTGTGCCTTTCAGAGCCTGTTTTGAAAGCATCGGGGACATTTATTGTCACGATTTATGGGAAGACTCCAAAGAGGTGGATGTCAAGACTGTGTGGGATAGAGAAGAACAAGAGTGCAATGTTTATTGAACTCTTCTGGAGAGTGCTTTTTTCCACCTAAATTTAGATTGATCGTTCCCAGCGCTAGGGGGGGAAATTCCGATGCTAGAACGACACTGCCATCTGCAGGGAAGAGCCAGGAAAGGCAAGGACTCGAGAAATGAGTCAGGCAAAAAGCAAATGGATAGGAGAAGTCGCAATGCAATATATTGTTTTGTAAGCAGGAACAAAAAGAGGGCGAGAAGCTTGGACCTTGGATACGGTTGCATGGGAACTTCTTCAAATGCATCATGGCATGCATGGGTAAGGAAAAGGTCCACACTCTGAAACTTATTCCTTGAGACAGCTGCCCAGGCTGCAAACTTAGACACACTTATCTAGAAGTGTGTCCCATTGAACTCAATGAGACTGTCTTCTGAATAGGCATGTCTAGGATTCTCTAAACCCACCTCCTTGTATTGGTCACCCTATTGCCATATGTCAAAGGTGGGGAATTGCCAGTCTCTGATCCTGATGCGACTTGCGGCCCACCCTCTCCCCTTCAGATCCACTCCTTCCTCCCAAAGCCAATGCACAGCTATAACTTCCATACATACATATGTGCTGTGCTGCAGTCCTTGCGCACACACAGACAACACACACACACACAGTATATGTTTCCCCACTCTCCAGAAGATGCTCCTGACCCAGAAGCAGACAGATATCAGTTCCTTACAGGCCAGGCCTTCTTCAATGGACTATGGCTGCTTACAGGTATATCTCTCACGGCTTCTGTCTTGGGTTGCAGATGCAGAAGGTGCTAGGGGGAACAAGGTTATGAGAATTTGTTTGAAGTGACCAACTTTAGAATCAGGTACTGCCAGGAACCTGTTTCTCATGACACCCTTCTTGGGAGGTGCTTGTGACCATGCAACACAGCCAAACCCTGAGTGCCTGAATCTATTGGACCACCTGGCTCAATTTTGTCTACAAAGAGTGGCAGTAGCCCTCCAGGGTTTTCAGACAGGAGGTCTTTCCCAGTCTTACCTAGTGATGCCAGGAATCCTTCTGCACACAAATCAGATGCTCCACCATTGAGCTACAGCCATAGTGAAGCAGCTGCCAGCAGGGGTGGCCCAAGGCATTTCAGCACCTGACGTGAAGCACCCTTACATACCCATGATGGGGGACAGAGTGTCCCCCACTGGGTAGGAGGGGGGGATCCTTTCCAGATCCTCTCTCTCACTGACTCAGCAAGAAGAGCTTTGCTGCTGGTCCCTCTCTGCTCCTAGAGGCTGGGGAGACTGGTGTCAAAGCTGGGTGGCAGAACAGGGGAGCTGCCCATTAGGGGGTGCTGCTTGAGGCGGCTGCTTCATCCCACCTTATGGGCTGGCTGGCTCTGGCTACCATCAGGCCAATAGAATAAAAAAATTTAAAAGCACTTATTAGGGTGGCAAACACTACATTTGCAGCATGGCATCTGCTTGTAAAGAGACCATATGCAACTACGTGCAGGCAAGTGCATGTGATGTCGCATGTCTGCGTTGTGGTGACAGGCACCCACAATCCTGAGGGTGAGTTGGCACCCATGTAAGGCTGTACTCTGTACCCACTAATCCGAAATTAAGCCCCATTGAACTTGGTGGGGTTTACTTTTGAATAGACATGTGCAGGGGTTGCACTGGATGTGAAGCACAGAGTTTTGGCGTTTGGACACAAGGCCATACTGTTTGTTTTTAAACTGTAATATTTTTTATGTAAGATCTATTTCCAGCAGTGGCCAGACGCAACCCCCTAGGAAACTCACAAGCAGGGCATGACTGTTAGATGCCAGCCACCCAAGATACACTGCGTCTAATCATGTGTGTTTCTTTTGACTTGCCACAGCTAAAGATCTCACGACAAACACATGGGAATCTATTTTTTTTGCCCCTCTGGTGTTCTACAATAGAAGTTATTTTTAAATATGCCATCTGGAAACCTTTCCTGAGGTTCCAGAATTAACTGAAGTTTTATTCCATGATAAATATTCATAAGTAAATGACGGTGAAGAGAAACGCTAAAAATAACCTTTTCTTATGAGGTGGCCTATGCCATCGAGCATTAGCCTATGAAGAAAACCTTTATTAGCAACATATGCCGCAAATAGAACCTGTAATGCTTGCTAATGGAGGCTATGTGATTTGTGGCTTCAAGAGCCCCTCTGAAAAATTTACTCTAAGAAGCCAGTGCCTTTTCCCCTAGTCCACACATGGAGGTTGATTATGCATATGACTCTCTTTTGCTGGCAAGATGAGTCATGAGAAGGCAGCCCTGCAATATGGTCAGAGTTGAAGGCAGATTCCTAGTTTTTTCACATACACATTTCTCTCTCTCTCTCTCTCGCTCTCCCTCTCTCTGAAACAACGGAGGCTCCTGTCATATGCAGCTTATGAAACAGCAGAATTATGCAATTGTCCATTAGAGCAGGCTCTTCTCTTGACAGGAATAAGAAAGAAAGAACATGCTGCAAAAGGTTTCCTTTCCAAAGAGCAAGTTGTGGGGACAGGTAGATGAGCATATTTGGTTTGAGACATCCTATGCCCTTTTCAAATGTGGGGTGTGTGTTTTTGGGGTGGTTATTGGGTTGTTGTTTTTATTTCAATTATATATTTTGTGGTTTTATATTTTGATGTTGTTCTGTGAACCACCCTGAGACCTCGGGGTATAGGGTGGCATATTAAGTAAATAAATAAATAAATAAATAAATAGAAGAAGGAGCACCATTTCAGATTCCAAACCAGGCATAGGCAACCTCGGCCCTCCAGATGTTTTGGGACTACAACTCCCATCATCCCTAGCTAACAGGACCAGTGGTCAGGGATGATGGGAATTGTAGTCACAAAACACCTGGAGGGCCGAGGTTGCCTATGCCTGTTCCAGACCTTCTGATCCCCTCAAAACCCCAAACAGACACATGCTTACAAATATTGTTTTTTTTGGGGGGGGGGGTAAAAGGTAAAGGTAAAGGAACCCCTGACCATTAGGTCCAGTCATGTATGACTCTGGGGTTGCGGCGCTCATCCCGCATTAATGGCCAAGGGAGCTGGCGTACAGCTTCCGGGTCATGTGGCCAGCATGACTAAGCTGCTTCTGGCGAACCAGAGCAGCGCACAGAAACGCTGTTTACCTTCCCGCCGGAGCGGTCCCTATTTATCTACTTGCACTTTGATGTGCTTTCAAACTGCTAGGTGGGCAGGAGCTGGGACCGAGCAACGGGAGCTCACCCCGTCGCGGGGATTCAAACTGCCGACCTTCTGATCAGCAAGCCCTAGGCTCTGTGGTTTAACCCACAGCGCCACCCGCGTCCCTTGGGGGGGGGGGTAGAGAAACTCAAATACAAGGAAGCA
The DNA here is from genome assembly GCF_009819535.1 of Lacerta agilis. Taxonomy (NCBI): domain Eukaryota; kingdom Metazoa; phylum Chordata; class Lepidosauria; order Squamata; family Lacertidae; genus Lacerta; species Lacerta agilis. Next base: position 42,504,564 of record NC_046313.1, read on the forward strand.
TGCTAAGAGCACATTTTTATTGTAAAAAATGTACCAGTAAGCAATATTAGGGCTGCCTATACCGTGTTTCTCCTAAAATAAGCCATAGCCATAAAATAAGCCATAGCAGGATTTCTATGCATTTGCAAAATATAAGCCATTCCCCGAAAATAAGCCATACCCCGAAAATAAGCCACAGTGACACGGCACCTCCCATTATAACAGCCTGGAGAGGCGTGGCTATGCAGCGTACCGATGCGACGCGGTCAAAATAAGACATCCCCTGAAAATAAGCCATACTGTGTTTCAGTGAGGGGAAAAAAATATAAGACGGTGTCTTATTTTAGGAGAAACACGGTACATCAGGATGTTAATGTGCACATGGATGTAACAGGTCTGATTTTTCCATGTGTGCTTTTGTGTATGTTCATCCACACATGAGCACTTTCAGTTGAACTCTATCTCAGAGTTTCCCATGCACACTAGTGAGCATATATTCAAGCTGTGTGTTGTTGTCCCCTCTCTTGAGTTAGTGCTTCCACACCTTCCCTCAGTTCCAGAAATCTGAGAACCATTGTAGGCATGCACAGAGAAAATTGCTTACCTGCCCCCCCTTTTAAAAATTATTTTTGAGATACGGCATTTGCAATGTACCAGATTTCACAAATAAGTGGGTTAAAAATAATCTTTAAACATATGTGCTTCAAAAGTGCATGAGCGCTTGATCAAATCTGAGCCAGAGGAGTTGCTGGATCAGATTTTAAGTGTCTATCACAACTCCTTCTGCCTTTCCAGAAGCAGACTTTTTTTTTTTTAAAGAATAAATTGCACAAAATATGTGAAATTGTACCAATTAGCCTAATTTACATAACTTGCACAGATTGCAGAATTGTTGCATAAGTTGTTGGAGGTTTTGTTCTTTTAGGTACAGAGTACACAGCACCCTTGCAGCAATATTGGGTCCCCCACCCTCCTTCCTAGTGCTCACTTGACCTTTTGTAGGAAATGTCCCCCATGCAAAGTCACTGATTGATATTTATAGCCAAGCATGGAAGAGAAGAAACATTATGATCCTGACCTCATTACCTGCAATTGACCTGGAAGGAAAGAGAATCGCATCTTCCTCAGTTTTTACTCACAGTGTATATCTGGCAATATAGTTCATCAGTTTCCTGCTAAACATCAGTTTAGGAGACAATAGCAGATGAATAGCAAAGAGCAAGAGTTTGCATGGATTTGGTTATTAGGATATAATCACCCATTGGTTTATCAAGAAGGCTGACAGATTATTACTGAGCAGCTCAGTCTTGATACCATTTTAAGTACACCCCTATGCACTTTGACTCCGAGAAGCATTGTTCAATAAGGGCTTATTCCAGAGGAAGTAGTACACACTAGTTATCCCCTTAAACAGGAAGTGTGTTTGCTTACCCTCAATGCTATATGTCAACCCCAGTCCACATCTGATAATGATAGCTGTAACCCCCATTCCAACCTACTGTATTGGTATAATTAACACTGCCCATCTGAAGCACACAACGTCCTGTTCTGCACATGCAACAATCTTGCCCTAAGTCTTTACCTGGTGCAACAACTGGAAGCCCCTGTTCTCTCACCATTACCCTCCTAGCCTCTCTCTCTGGAGGGACCCAGAAAAAGGCCTTGGATGGACATCCAAGTGTCCAGGAAGGTTCATATTAGAAGAAGCATTCCAGAAGATATTGGGGTCCCTGAACCATAAATAGCTCTTCAAGTCAAAACCAGTACCTTGAACTGGAAGCATCCAGGTAGGCCGCAGCCATTCATTAGGTGAATTGCGATCCTGCAGTGTTTTTAATATACGCACACATTCAGTTCAGGAAGCGGAACAGATAATGTATGCATAACTTTTAACTTAATTGTGCCCGATTCTAAACTTCTTCTGTGCAAATAGCACTCTCTCCAACGTAAGAAAAGAAAGCCATAAATGGTGTTTAACAGCTGAAAGACAAAATTATATGCAATCAACAGCTGCTCGTTACAGAATTGCTACTTTAGGAGTGCAGCTGTTTCATTGTGTCTACTTTCAGCATTAGTCGACTCTTCTTTCCTGAGGCCTTCTAAGATACCGTCCTTCTCCTACAAAGAAAAGAATGAGGGCTTAACCCTACACAACTGTAGCATGTAAAAGACTATGCACTGTCAGCAATCTTCGCAGTCTCAGTCAGATCGTATCATTTTTCCACTGCAGAGGCAAATGCCTTCACCCGATACCTGTGATATCCAGGGGGGAAAGTTCTATTTGTAGTTATTTCCGTCCTACAAACTTTGTGCAAATGAATCAGGATGAATGTTCAATAAACATTTGCGTTTAAAATCAGTGTCAGAGAGAGAGAGAGAGAATGCTTTAACCATTGTATTCTGCTGGTCCTTTATTCCGCACACAATAAACAGATTAAATAATAATACACTTTCCCCTCTGTACTGGGGAGACTGTGGGAGCAGAGATTCTTTTTCCCCACATGTGGTGGTCATGTGAGGGAATTGCAACATTTTGGAATACTGTATAATAGTTGAAGAGATTAATAAAAATAATCATTACAATAAGACCCACATCTGGCTTTACTGCTTATTTTTATTATCATACCAAAATTACAATACATAAGGACTTGAGATAAACTTTTTATTAATTGCTGTGATATTTATTTAGCCTAAACACCCAGCCTTTCCTTCCTGCATTTGCTAGAGACAAACCTCTCTTGGCTAATACAAACTTCCCTACTTTGCAAACCTAAACCTTTTTTCAAACTTCAGTGTGCGCAAACATTACATTACATTATATATTTAACAAACAATCATCAACCGCCTTCAGTTTTAATCTTGTCCAGTTTTAGTTTTAATTTAACCTTGTCCAGTTTTAATTTTAATTTGTTTGAATTCATTGTGGGATGTATCTTAATTTAATGATCGCTTGTTTTTATGCATTGTCTTACTTGTATGATGTTAGCAGCTCTGAGCCGGGCTTTGGTAGGGGAGGGCAGGATATAAATAAATATTTTATTATTATTATTATTATTATTATTATTAGAGATAGCAACTAGGCTTACAGTCGCTTACAAGTTTCTTCCAGAGGTTTTAATCCTCTGTCCTTAATGCAGAAATCCCTTTAACAGTCAGAATTATTGAAGGAATGATTGTGCAGTGGGTTTTTGTTTTGTTTTTTTGCCTCACTCTCTGTAGCCTGTCTGCAGACCTGGTTAGCCTACGCAAAGCCAGGCGAGCCAACTTAATAAGTTTCGACCAGCTGTAACCGAGATGGTGAAACGGAATACCGGAGCTCGTGCACGACTCTACACCTTTCTCTCTAAGGGCTTTCTCTCGCTCTGCCAGGGGGCGGGGCTGAACGAGAAGCTTTGATTCGCCCATCAGGTCATAGTAGCGACCAATCGAAGGAGAGCGACCCTTTTATACCATATGCGGAGAGGCGGAGCTTCGTGGAAGGTATTTGCAACAGCAGGAAGAAAAGGCTGGACTGGAAAAGAAATGAAAGAACTTAATTCTGCATAAGCCAGTTCTTTGCGTTATTTTTTTTAATGCTATTTAAAATAAACGGCTGCTTTTAGAACGAGAAATTCTGTAGAATGTTTACAAGTTTATTTTGTTTTTAGTGCAAATCTTTTATTTCCGCGTACTTCGCCTGGAGTTAGGAGGACGGGCGAGAGCAGCAGCAGCAGCGCTTCCCAATCGTCTGGTTTTCATTTCTGCTGGGGCACAAGGTAGGTGACAGGCGAGGGGTTTCAATGGGTAGGTGGGTTGTTTCTGACGCATAAGACTAGCTTTTTTTGGGGGGGGAGGGAAGAGACTGAGAGGAAAAGGGCAAGCCCGGGCATGCAAAGCTCAGAGCAAGAAGGTGCTGCCGCTGGCGCAAGAGGCGGGCGGAACTCAGGCTTTTGCAGGCTTTTCTTTGCTTTTTCACTATGAACACCCGCAAATGGAACCGAAACGAAAAGGGCGGGAAGGGGGGGGGAGAGAGGGCAGGGAGACCCAGATTTGGATTTCCATATAAAAGTTCAGATTTCACTTTTCATTTCATGGGTCCCCTACTCAGTTCTGAAATTAGGGAATGTAGTCGCAGAAGGAGCATGTCCCAGGCGGCCCATTGATGGTCATGTTTTTACACGCAGGGAGCACAGAGCCTCAGCATAAGGCCAGCCCTTGCAACTCCACTTAAATATTGTTTGCTTATTTTAAACTTTGCACACCGCTCTTCGCCATGTAGGTTTCAAAGCGGCTTACAGCAATAGAATAGAAATAATATGCAAGATTTAAAACTTTTTAAAATCTCATGAAAGGGATGTGCAAGCTTATGTCTAAATCCAATGGGTGGAACAAAAGCCATTAGATGTACTGCTGGATAACTATTTTAGTTCCTGTTTTTGTACTTATGTCATTGTTTAAAAACCAATAAAATACTGTTAAAAAAAAGAAAAATAAGGAAAAGATCTGGGAAGCTGTCAGAGTGCAAAGTGCTCCGGAAATGAAACAGTTTTGGCCAAGTGTCTGACACTTGGTAAGGGCCAGTTCCTGCCCCAACTTCTTATGGGACAGAATTCCCCAGAGTTGGGCCTATAACACTGAATATACTCCTGACTTGATTGATGCTTCTGGCCTTAATAGTACTCACCCAAGGAGCACTACAGGACAAGATGGTCCTTAAAGCATCTGGGGCGTAAGTGATTAAGGGCTTTGAACACTGGTAAAGGTAAAGGGACCCCTGACCGTTAGGACCAGTCATGGACGACTCTGGGGTTGCGGCACTCATCTCGCTTTATTGGCCAAGGGAGCCGGCGTACAGCTTCCGGGTTATGTGGCTAGCATGACTAAGCCGCTTCTGGCGAAACCAGAGCAGTGCACGGAACTGCCGTTTACCTTCCCGCTGGAGTGGTACCTATTTATCTACTTGCACTTTGTGCTTTCGAACTGCTAGGTTGGCAGGAGCAACGGGAGCTCATCCCATCACAGGGATTCGAACCGCTGACCACCTGATCGGCAAGCCCTAGGCTCTGTGGTTTAACCCACAGCACCACCCGCATCCCTTGGAACACTAGTACAGGACTTTAAACTTGGCTTGGTAGCATTTAGGAAGCCAGAGCAGGTCTTTTAACACCCGTGCCATGATACTCTAGCTGCAGCATTCTGCACTAGCTGAAGCTTCCCAGGCCAGATCCAAGGGCAGCTTCACATGAAGCGTGTTGCAATAATCTAATATCGCTAACTCATTGGGGGTTGGCAGCACATGCCCATCCATTAGAGGTTCACCAGTAAATCCTAATTTGCCCGTACCTCTTTGCTAGAAAGGATGCCCTTCATGCTGGTAGCAACCCCTCCTTGCTGATCTTCCAACTCCAGTCCAGATATGGCCCCTGGGAATGATGTGGCCTAAAAGCAGTCATGTCTGCACAGTGTAGCTGGGAGCATTAGCCTGCCAATTGTCTTGCTTTTGTTTATATCATGCACTTGTCAACAATCCCTTGGGCTTTGAGACTCTCAAAGTACCCTCTAATTGCTGCTGGTCCAATGTGGAGTTGAGTCTGTGGGCTTGACAAACAGATCCTCTTAACCCTGGGGATTTGATCCTGTTTTGAGAGAGCGCTCACACATTCTGATGTATGCATGCATAGTGTTCACATATTATGTCTGTAACCTTTTAAACTTCTGCCCATTTTTAGCAGAAAGCCACAGCTGCCACTGTGACTGTTCCCTTCTGACCATGTCCACATGGGTTGTTGGCAGTACTGTCCACCTGTTCCCTCTCTACCCCTGTATTTTGCAGTATCTCATCAAAGGTGGCTTTTGGAGGTTTCCTTTAAGATGAGGCATGAGGCAATGCATCATGCTGCTTAGCTGTTCCACTATAACATCCGATGGTCTACCTTGGCAGGATTAAAATGTGATCCTTTTGTGAATTTGCAGACAAGTGCTATGCTGTAAGCAGTTGCTCTGACCCAAGTCTTGTATTTCAGATGATTGAAACGTTGGCAGCAAGTGAGACTATGGAATTGCTGCGGCAGCTGAGTGTGTTACTGGATCAAGAGTTAAGATGTCAGCCAAAGTTATCTGGCCTGAGAATAATTGAATCTGCTCATGATAATGGGCTCCGGATGACGGCAAGGTTGCGAGACTTTGAAGTGAAGGACCTGCTTAGTTTAATTCAGTTCTTTGGCTTTGGTACAGAGACGTTTTCTCTCGCAGTGAATTACTTAGACAGGTTTCTATCAAAAATGAAGGTAAGTCTTGAACGACAAAGCTGTAGGCTTATTCATCTCTTTGTGTTAAGACTTCGCAACCATATGGACTTTAAAGTCTTTGACTGCAAGGAGGGTTGCATTCAGTTCAACATGCATGCATGCAGTTATGCTATGTAAATCCACTTGACTGGAATTCACATTTGGAGGTCTCAGTGGTTCAAAGCATCAGAAACTTCTGCTTGTCTCACTGATTCAAGCAATTCTGAATGCATTCAAAGACTAAAAACTATCAAAGCACATATTTGAGAGGCTTCATTTGCTCCTGCCTCTTGAGCAGGAGTAGAGATTGGGTTTCGACATGAAATGCATAACTTTATCTTGAACATTCAGTTCTTTGGCTTTGGAAGACAGAAGTGCCTGGCGTGCTCTGGTCCATGGGGTCACGAAGAGTCGGACACAACTGAACGACAACAATCTTGAACTTGTATGCCAAGTTTAATGTCACCTCTCTTTCACCACTTGCATTGTGTCTTTTGTATATTTGCAAGCTGCCTTGAAAGGAGAAGTGAGGCTGTAACTGTGCTTGCCCTTAAAATCCAGAATGCATATAATTCTGAAGTCTCAGTATTCGAGGCTGATGTTGTGTATCGCAAGTGGGCAACTTATCCAATACCTTTTTTTTTTAGCAGTTTGAACAATGTTGTGGATGAAAGTGTATCCCACACAGGACCTTCTGTTTCTGGTGTGTTTGTTGGCTTGCTGGAGCTATGTGGGAGTGTCCAAAACTGCTGGTAGTGGTTGCGCCATCCACTGCAAAAAGCAAATGTGTTCATCTAGCACAGGGATTGCCTAGGGATTGCCTACCGTTTTTGGGCTGAGCACCAAATTGATCGTGACCAACTCATCTTAGACCATATGGCAAGTGGGTGGGGGCAAGACCAAATTCTCAAGCTGCCTTCACCACCCTATTTTAAATCATGTCTATCTTCATTATTAAATTCAGGTTGTTGTTGTTTGTTAAATATTTTTTTAGGACATTTCCACATAGGGTGGAGGATGTTACAAACCTTGTAGAATTGCATCAGGAGACATTTAGGAGCAGTCAGTCGAACAAACAAATGTACCTTTTTGAAAGAAATAAAAAGCATTTAAGCAACGAACTGCTGTGTGCCAGGCATACTCAATCTTTCTTGACTGCCCTTTCTGCAAGAGGGTAGGGGTTATCTGTACTGAACTTGAATAGCCTTAAAACATTTGAGACACGTATATGACAGTGGGTGCTTGGGGAGCGAGAAATAGTTGCCTTGCTTCCCCAAGCGTAGAGCTAACTGAGCATGCATTTCAAAAGGGATGACTGTAGGCTTATGCAAGGATATTTGGAATGAACTTTCCACTCAAGGAAGTTAAGATGATTAATTGCAGGTGCTGGGAGAACTTTGGAAGTTCTACAGGTAAGCACAGCTTAATGGCACAACATCTGCCTTTCATGTGTAAGGTTCCAGCTCAATTCCCAGCTAGATCCTGAAATGGTTCCCATCTGGAACCCCTGGTAGTTGCTACCAGTCGATACTGAAGCTTGATAGACCTGACCCAGGAGTGCAGAAAGCTGTCCTAAACCATCTAAAAAAGGTAAAGGGACCCCTGACCATTAGGTCCAGTCATGTCCGACTCTTGGGTTGCAGCGCTCATCTTGTGTTAATGGCCGAGAGAGCCGGCGTACAGCTTCCGGGTCATGTGGCCAGCATGACAAAGCCGCTTCTGGCGAACCAGAGCAGCACACGGAAACGCCGTTTACCTTCCTGCTGGAGCGGTACCTATTTATCTACTTGCACTTTGGCGTGCTTTTGAACTGCTAGGTTGGCAGGAGCTGGGACCGAGCAACAGGAGCTCACCCGGTTGCGGGGATTCGAACCGCCAAGCTTCTGATCAGCAAGCCCTAGGCTCCGTGGTTTAACCCACAGCGCCACCCGCGTCCCATGTCCTAAACCATCTTGCTGCCTATTAATCTTACACATATAAAAACATACTATTTCACTTGTAGCTCATTAATCCTATGATGTGGAGTCTCAACTCCCATTGAGTACAGTGTTATTTACTTCCTGATTAGCTGTTTGTTAGCAGCCTAGGAGCAAAACAAATGAAATTGCACATTAGAAAGAAAAACCCTTAATCTCTGTCTTTCCTCTTCTAGGTACAGCCAAAACACTTGGGCTGTGTTGGGTTAAGCTGCTTCTACCTGGCTGTGAAAGCGACAGAAGAAGAGAGGAATGTTCCATTAGCCACCGACTTAATTAGAATAAGCCAGTACCGATTCACAGTTTCCGACTTGATGAGAATGGAGGAGATTATTCTAGAGAAGCTATGTGGTAAAGTGAAAGCAACGACTGCCTTCCAGTTTCTGCAACTTTATCACTCGGTCCTACACGGCAGCCTAACCTATGAAAGGTAGAGAGTTTTCCTTTCAGAACATGTTTGGAACGGGCAGTTCCATTTAGGCAGAGTGGAAGTCTTCGTTTGGATGGAATTTGAGAACAGTGGAGAGTGAAATCTGAGGCATCTGCATTTTGATATTTTGTTACCTGCTGAAAATGATTCCGGTTTGAAAAGGGGTTTTAGATAATTTGATTTGGTGTTGTTCATTTCTTCTGTATTTTATGCTTTCATAGTTTTATGATGTGTGTGTGTGTGTGTGTGTGTGTAAAATGAGTTGGTGGTTTAGAAATAAAAATAAAAAATGAATATTACTAAACTGATCTAAAATTTCTGTAGCTGTTCAAAGCTTAGTAAGGTTAGCTTTGCCATGTAAACTTTGTGTGCAAAGACGAGAATCTACTAAACTAGGTCTCACTTTCTTACAGGAAGAAATATCTTAATTTTGAGAGACTTGAAGCCCAGCTCAAGGCATGTCACTGCAGGATTGTTCTTTCGAAAGCAAAGGTAAGGATCTTGATTGATCGGTGCTTGCAGATGTTCTGCAGGACCGGGAGAGGATTGATTGTCATCTTAATTGCTTTGTCTGTTCCTCAGCCATCTGTCTTGGCTCTCTCCATATTGGTCCTGGAAGCTGAAGAAGAAAAACTGCTAGAATTGGAGGGCACCATAGAACACCTTCAAATACATTCCAAGGTAGGCTGTAGATAAATGCTTAGTCCAGAAGATTGGATCTCTTTGTTTCCAGCAGCCTTGAGTTAATGTATAGAGCCTCTTGCCTAATAAGAGACTATGTACAATGAAGGATTTTGTCTACTTCGGTTTTCAGCATGATTAGATCCCATAGAATCCTAGGGTTAGAGCTGAGGTTTTCAGCCTTTTGGGGTCCATGGCTCCCTTGACCAACTACGTTCTTTCTGCAGCTCCCCTGCGGGGCTCAGGAGCCCAGTTATGTCACCCCTTGCCTGCAGAGCTGGCAGCCTCTCACACTTTTTCGAACACCCTCCCTTGTGGAGTGTTCCCTCAGCCTCCTCTCCTCTCCCCTCTCCTTGGGAGTCTTCCAGGCAGCTGCTACTGTCCCTGGTCTCTGAGCTGCTCACCCTGCCCCAAAGAGAGGTGCCTCCTCACACTGCCCCACAAGGGCCTGGGAAGCCCCCCCCCCCCCCCGGCCAGCCCCAGAGGCACCATTCATCTGGGGAGCTTGTAGTCAGGTCTGCTGCAAGAAACAGCTTCACAATCCTTTGGGAGGCAGAGACGCAAGAAGGCATCAGAGGAGGGAGAGAAGGAAAGAAGGACAGAGACCAGTGGCACCCCTGACCATCATTCAAGTCACCTCAGGGTGCCATGGTACACTGGTTGAAAAGCACTGGGTTAGAGGGGATCTCAAAAATCTGCTAGCTCAATCCCCTATTGATAAAGGAAATGGAATTTTGGGTACAAATATTTCCCTGGGGAAGCAGGGTATGGTACTATCTGGTTTGGACAGTTGTCAGGGGGCAGAGTGTAGACTTAAGTGAATAAGAATGTCAAAACTTGTCAGAACTTGATACACAGGTTGGTGTTGAAACCTTGCTTAAGGGTATTATTAATATTAGTACAGGCGGTGACCATTTTGTGCGCATCCAGATGATCTGCAACTGCTGATGCCCGGATCCTTTTGGACCCAGAAGAGGGTAGAATGGGTGTGCTTGCAGGTGTAACAGGGCAGAGTAGCTTCTGTGGACTCTGCCCGCACTTGTGGGGGACAGGAACGGAACCCCCGCTCAGAATGGTCGCCACCTGCAGTAGTGTTGTTTGTTATCTGCTTTATACAAAACAACAACACTCAATTCAATTCAGCAAGTTAGACTACAGATAATACTGATTTAAAGCCAGAAATTTAACAATCTGTTATACAGAATTCCTAAAATGAACTTCCTGGCAACACAGAAAGAAGAATACAGTTGTATCTCGGGTTACATACGCTTCAGGTTACAGACTCCACTAACCCAGAAATAATGCTTCAGGTTAAGAACAGAAATTGTGCTCTGGCAGCGCAGCAGCAGGTCCCATTAGCTAAAGTGGTGCTTCAGGTTAAGAACAGTTTCAGGTTAAGAGCAGACCTCCGGAACGAATTAAGTACATAACCAGAGGTACCACTGTAAGCCCTCCCCTCCCCTACTAAATTATGAGCATCACACTTAACTACCAAAGGCCTGGGTAAATAAAAAGTATCTTAGCCTGGCACCTAAAAACTGACAATGGTGGTGTCAGACATGTTGTCCCTAAGGAGAGCATTCATAAGGTGGCAGATCAAATTGTATGTTATTGTCTGCCAATCACAACAGCTTACTTGGTTCTTAGTGTTTATCATGAAAGCCAAGTGCACACCTGACTTTCAAACAAAGCTTTGCTGCTTTCTCAGTGGCACTGATTAGTTTTTTTTTCCAACTTGCTTCTGGCAGATAAATGGCAGAGAGCTGTCTTTTTGGAAAGATCTTGTGTCAAAGTGCCTTTTGGAATACTCCTCAAGCAAGTGCTCCAGACCAAATGTTCAGAAGCTGAAATGGATTGTATCCGGCCGAACGGCACGGCAGCTAAAGCACAGTTACTACAGGATCGCCCATCTTCCCACTATCCCAGAAAGTGGTTTCATGAAAGGTGAGTAAATCTGAAATAAGATTCTGTAAAACTGTAACTTAATAACTTTTAAATAAGTTGCCTATATGGCATGTGGGTTTTCTTTAACTTTTAATTTGTTCAGAAGTTCAAGGAATAATTTTTTGACCCTCTCTCACTCTGTGTCATAGTGTGTGGCTAGGTCAGCAGTGCTGGTTAAATATCAAAGCTTCATACCTGCTCCAGTCCTGATCTTTTCAGGGAGAAAGGGAAGAAGGTTCTTTAAATATTGACAGTACAAACAAGCGGCACAAAAAGTGGATGAATGAGTAGCCAATAGGAAAGCAGTCTGCCTCTGAAGTACTAACTATTATAGCATTAGGATGGAAACCTGTGGCCTTCCAGAGGTTGTACTCCCAACTCCCTTGAGCCTCGGCCAGCATGCTCAGTGGTCAGGAATGACCATCAGAAAGGCCACAGATTCCTATTCCCCAATGGTAAAAGTGTTGACCTAGGTTTTCAGAATAATCATGGTTGTGCACAGTGCTATTTTTCTAGAAAAAGAAGTGCCAGAACTCACAATGAACGCCTCCCTTGTTCTTTTAGAACGGCAAGGGTGCCCACCTCAGAGGTGCCAGAGTTCTGGTGGGGGTGGCGAAGCAATGCTTGTGCACATTAATGTACTTCTGCCATCTTTCCATTAATAATGTCTTTATGGTAGGCTAAGTAGTGGCTTTGAAATAGATCAAAACTTGCTCCTCCTGAAAGCAGAAAGATGGAAGGGTGGGGAAATTCTTGTAAATCTTCCCACTGCATAAGTTGCTTCTTTACTGAGAACTGAATGTTGTCAGGGACCTTGTTTAGTGGACTGGCAGACTAAACTATTGGACTGTGCAGAGATGGGGAGAATGACTGGGAAAATCAGAAACTAGGAGGATCCAAACTTCAACAAAGAATGGGATAAATTTATATTATATTTGACAGACCACTGTAAACATCTGAACACTTTGGCAGGTCTTAATTAACTCTTGTAATGTTACATAAACTTTGGATACAATGCAGGACTAAAAAATTATGAGGATTTATAATATGCAGTGGAAAAGGTTAACCAAAGAACCCACGGAGGGGAGAAGTCTAGAGATTCAGAAGAATCTGGTGTACTTTTTATTATTTATAATTTTGAGTGATTTTTTTAAAAGAGAGAGAACTGAATGTTGTAAACAGTGCTGTTTAAATCAACTTATACTATTTTACTTCTACCTTGCAATAACATTTTTATTATTATTCCTTTAACTACAGAGAATCCATAAGAGAAGATGGGAGTGCAGATTTGGCTAGGATCTCCTTTTGTACTGGAGCAGAGAATCACAGTTGGATATATCTTGAACCCTACTGAAAACCAATATCCATGCTCATTTTAAAATGTTGCTACTCATTATATCAATAGTGTTTGTTTTTAACCCCTCATGATGAAGATACACTTACGGAATGATCCCTGGGCCTAAAGCATACACAAATGGCAGCTATTCGGGTGTTTCATTCTGACTTCTGGAGGAAAATGAAATTCATACTACTATTAGTGTTTGGTCCTACACATTTCTGCACAAACTTTTTAACATGTTCAGACCGCGTTTAAGGAAGTGAAACTTTAATGTCCCAACTGAATCCAGGATTGTGAAACTTCTTGAAATAATAATGCACTTTACAAGTACGGAACTGGATTATATGTCTGTGCCAGGACTAAATCAGATGGGTATTGCAAGTGTTAAAACTATGATGTTTTTAGTGTGTTCTAAACACCAGGGTATTAGAGTTAAAACATTTAAATATATAATGTGACTAGCACCACTTCACCACACATTCTAGCAAAGTGTAAATGCTGCTTAATGTCTGCTTTTTTTAAAACACAGTTTGAAACTTCACAATGTTCACCGACACTTAAGCTGAGGTAAAAATGTAGGTCAAGCATTGGGACATCGGCACTGCCTAAAAATAGAAAGGCTGTCTGAGATGCTTCGTCCAAAGTTTGTACTGAGTAAAACAGTTTTAAAATGTGTGGAAGTAGAAAGTGTGAAAGGCAGTCCTTGGGTACATGATAGTGACTGGTCAAAGCATGTGAGGTGTGGATTGCAGTAGAACATTGCGTTAGGTTGGTTTTATAAACCTCATACACAGGGTTGCTTTATTTTAAGCTGGAAAGTGTTTCTAGAGGAAGATTGCATAAAGTGGCAATGACTGGGTTTTACCGGAAAAGGTCCCCTTGATGCCAGTATGAGCCAGTTAGGACTAGCTACCATTGATGAGAAGTGGAAGGTTGAAATGGACAGCTGAGGTGGGGAAGAAAACATGAGCTGACTTTTTAGCATCACGACCTCTTGAATGCGGACTTAGCAGCCTTGGGGGTGAGGATTTGGGAGCACAACGGCCTCCTCAAGTATGAAGGCAAGTAATGCTTAGTGCAGTTTTGCCATATGGCTGTGAATGATGTACTGAAGCCCTGTGCCACTGTACATCAGAAGTAGCTTTTCTACTTTGGCTGAATCGGCACCTCTACATTGCTAACTCTGAATGGCATCCACTTCTAGTCTAGGTGTCTTCCAGCTGTTAACTGGGTTAGCAACTTATTCTGTAGCTGTTTTAATGAATGTAGAATGTAGCCCGTCTAAATACTTACATGGTCATTTCTATCTGTGTTGAAGCTGCTGGCTTGAAACTCTTGGTGAGAAAGTATTCTAGAGCTTCAATACCAACTTCTACCTCAATACAAGCTACTCATAATGAAGTAATAGAATGTTTCCTTAAGCCATTGGTTTCCAAGTGACCATACCATGAAACTTACTGATGCATTGATAATCTCCTAACGTGCCTTTTGCCATCTGGATACAGAGGTGGGTGGAGAGAGAATTTATAAATCTATTCCGTGTGAGTCAGGGAATGCTGCAACTAGTTAACAAGTGCCATTATGCCTTGTACGAAACAGTGTACCTTTCAATAAAGCATATTGAAATGGAATTGTGCAAGTGAATTTCTTTGCCTTACATCCCTCAAGTAATTAGCTTTAAGCATACAAACAAAACACCTCTAATACTACAGAACCATGTCCACAATTTGAAGCCAAAGAGTAGAGACTAGGTTAAGAGCTCCCTATCCTTTTTTTTCTGCGCCAGGGCATATAGAAGTCCTGCAGAGGGCAATGTGTAAATGAGAAATTGCATAAGCCAAAAGCTCCAAGCCTCTTCCCCATTATGTGTTTCAAATTGCAAATGGATTGTGTAAAACGGTAATAATGGAATTACACAATGTGTACTGAGAAGTTAAGCTCTGAAATTTTTTTTGGATGGGGATGGGAGGGGATAAAAGCTTCGATTTAAAAATGCTTAAACTATAGGGAGTTAGAAGCCAAACTAGTCATCTGTCTAGGTTACATGTGCACCAGACATAAAGTGGTCTATTTGTGTGGAGTGCCACTGCATAAATGGAATTCCTTTGTGGAAATAAACTTTGCAGGGGGACTGCTCTTCAGTCACCCCCCACACAACCTAGTGCTAGTTTTCACTTTTTGCAGATAGGTCTGGGGCAGTTTTTGCTGCCCTAGGCCAGTTAAAATTTTCAGTTTGTTTGCTATACAGCAACATCATAGCTCAATGAATGATCAAGACACAGGGGCTGTATAAAACCTAGTTGTCTCATTGATACAAGCACTTCCACTCCCCATGTAACATCTGTCCTGGTACTTTTCTCCAACCCCCAGAGCAGATGGGGTGCACAAGCAAAGAGGAAGTCCTGTTGCACAGGCAGAAGCTCTTTTGCTTACAAGACAACTTTGCTCAACACTGTACAGTGGTACCCCGCTAGACGAATGCTTCGCTAGACGAAAAACTCGCTAGACGAAAGCATTCGTCTAGCGGGAGGCTGCCCCGCTAGACGAAAAAATTTCGTCTTTTTTTTTTTCTCGTTTTTGCGGAGCGCGGCTCCCATTGCCGCTCCGCAAGACGAAAACCCCGCTAGACGAAAATTTTCGCGGGACGAATTATTTTCGTCTAGCGGGGCACCACTGTACTGTAACCCTTTTAGCAACAAAGGCTTTCCACCCACCCTAGCCACATGGAAGCTAAGTGTATGTTTAGACACAATATAAACAAAATAAAGCTGCTCTGAGGTTTGATCCATTTGTACACAAATACAGCTCGTGGCAACTGAATAGCTAAAACAATAGCTTTGAGCTTTTGGAGTAGGCTTCAGCAAAGAGATTTTAACTTGGAAATTATAAACACATCCCAGTTTCTGCATATTGTATAAACTAATTCATGGAAAGGTTTGACTTTCTCAAACATGAAAATTATTACCTCCGCAGGGAACTTAAAGATGTAAGAGGTAACCAGACAAACTGCAATTAAGTGTATTCATTTCACTGTATATACAGTCGGAACTTGGTTCTCAAACAATGCGTTCCTGGAACCAATCAAAAACCAAGGCGCGGCTTCTGATTGGCTGCAAAGCCACGCTGGACGTTTGGCTTCCGAAAACCATTCAAAAACTGGAACACTTACTTCCAGGTTTTGATCATTCGGGAGCCAATTTGTTTGGGAGCCAAGGCGTTTGAGATCCAAGGTATGACTACAGGAAACAAAATGACATTGCACTTACTGCCTATTAGGGTGGGGGACCTATGACTCTCCAGTTGATGTTGGACCAGTTCCCAATATCTTTTGACAATTAGCCATGTTTGCTGATAGGAGCTGGAGTCCAACAGTATCTCTCTGAAGAACCACATGTTCTTCACAGCTGTTCTAGAACGGGGTGCAACTGTTATACCATTTCTTGACTGCATAAGAAGTACATTTTACGTTCTTATTAAAAAAAGATGTTTACAAACTAAACATTTAAAGCTTTATGGGCAGTACTGTACAGACAAGAGCTAAAGAATAAAAGTATATTGCAACTACCTCTGCATGCCCAATGACGTTTTGGTCCGGAGTTTCTCAAATGGCAAGAGGGGAAGCTGCAGGGCAAACCCTATTGAAACTCTTTCTGTGTTCTAAAGCAGTTACAGCACCAGGCCTTCATCAAATACTAAAAGTCAAAAACCCAACGGGGATTGCCACAGCTCTTGGTTGTATGCAAGGCAGTTCTTTGAATCAAAGTCTGAACCGCCACCAGCCTTGTGGAGAGACCACTGGAATGATGACTGACTTGGTCTGGGTAGAGGCCCAGGAAGAATATTACTCCAAGGTTACTCTGCCCAAGATTGCAGCTGGTTGGCTTCATGCTTTCGGTTCAGGGTTTATCTTACAGATGAACTTGGCACAAAAGCATGGGAGATTCTAATTACAGGTAACTCACATCTTATGCTTATTTCACTTAAGAAATTGCAAATTCGTGTGGGTGGGGTGCGGAATAAAGGCCAGAGGAAGCCCGCTCGCTCTCCCATTTATTTATTTCCCCACAACCACCTACACAAAGTTGCAATCACGGGCTTACTTGGCTTTGGGAAGGTGATGCCACAGCCCTTGCGCTGCCTTCTCAAAGTCAGGTAAGCAGTGCTCCACCTTGCACGGGTTCTGGGGTTTCCTGGCTTTGTGCATTTTTGAGCCTCTGCATGAACTCCTGGAACTGAACCCTCACGTAAGTTATGAGCTACCTGTACACCACACTTTAGCGTACATAGCTGGGTCTACAGGCACTTCCACATAATCCAAGTTGTGCTTGGGTCAACTGAGTGGATGCCACACAGAATCTCAACAGCATGCCACATCTGCTTTTAATTACCCAGCCTTCAAAAGAACGTGCTTTTTTATATCACAACATAGAACGTCACTTCAAAATTCATTTTACTAACTTGCCATGTTGGCAGTTTTCTGTCAAAATGAAAGCCAGGAGCACTTGGGGAGTAGTAGTCTTATTCCAAAGAATGATGCGCCCTATAGTTCTTCAACATAACTTTGAGCTGGCAGGGTTTCTGGTTGTTGTTTTTAAATAATAATAATAATAATAATAATAATAATAATAATAATAATAATAATAATAATAATAATAATAATAATAATAATAGCATTATAGGTTTTTTATTGTTGATATACATATAGTACTGACCTGTGAATTATGTATATGCCATAGCATTACCATGTTAGCACAATTTAAATAAAAGCCTATTGTCGTTCAGTGATCTAAAAGCGATCGAGAAAAAGCAGTGAACTATTTTTAAGCCTAGTTCTCACAGGTGAGTTCTTTGGCCAATTTATATTTCACAACATTTTTGCTTGAGTTCAAGGGAATACATTTGGGGGGGGGAACAGACAGCTATCTTCCAAGACTAGAGAAATCTGGCCCTCCTTTGCTGTAGTTTCCAGAAATTTCTGCTCCACTGAAGTCAAATCCAGGGTTCTGGGAAGAAAAAAACAACAACATGCAAAAAAGCATTTCATTCATCAGATTAACTTGCAGCATTTGCTAACGGCTTTGCAAATTAAAAGAAGCATTTAGTCTAAAGGTCTAACCCAGGGGTCGCCAACCTGCAGTTGTTGTTGAACTGCAGTTTCCATTATCTCTGAGGACCACGGACCACACTGGCTGTGGATTCATGGGAGTCACACCATCCAAAGGGCCATAGGTTCTCCATCTCTTCCCTAAATTGTGTAATAAGCGCACCCAACCCCAACATCCCTGTGTGCACTGCCTCTCTGCCACCCGCTCTGCCCCAGTCCAGACCATTGCATATTCAGCTCCTACGTCAGAAGTAGAGAGGGTAGAACTGGCACAACTTAAGGACACTGGGAATATGGTCAGTGGGATCACTACTGCTACTTCGTTTACTTAGATGATTTATATACCACTGCGGCTATATTAAGGATACGTCTCAATACCCTGCTTTCGTAATGGACAAATCTTGGTTCAAAAACATAGCCACAAACATTAACTGGCATCCACAGACTTGCCTCTCTTTGGAACCTTTCTAGCGTCAGCTTCCTTTGCATCTGGTCCTGGACCCAAGGATCAGCAGCATACTCGTTCTCAAGCAAAGAACTCCAACAATTTCCAGCATCACGGTTGGTTTTCGTCAAGACGATTCGTATCAGCTTCTGGTCCTCTAAAAGTTTTTTTTTTTTTTTTTTAAGAGAGGAAGATTACACACAACAGCTGGAAACTTGCTTGCATTTATACCTGCTCCTTTTTTTGACCAGCAAGCAAAGACATGTGCTCTCTCTAAACTGTATTACACACAGTGTTTGTGGAGCCAACACCAAATGAACGAGCTTTCCTTTTGTGACTAAGTTGTTTCGTCTTCATATATTCATCCTCAGACTCTGATGGTTAGTGTGCTGCAGGAGTCAGGAACCTCTGGCCCTTCAGATATCAATGGACATCCTGCTTGGGAGGGGCAGTGGTTCTCTGACCCCGGTGTAGTGCACTTAGATCGATGGAAGATGACCAATTATTAACAGCAGCAATCATATGACAGCTTGGCTGTGTGAAATTGCTGTCAGAGATTCTGAGATTTATCATCACATTAACACATTCCCAGTTGACTGAAGCTTGTAAAGTGGTACACAAATTGTTTAATAAGACTCAAACTTCATGCCTCTGCAGGAGTATTATGGACTGACAAACATTTACTGAACTGGGAGAGGAAGAAAAAAGATAGTTCTATTTCTCTAGCTTCACTACACCTGCCATTCCTCTAAGCATAATTCTTTAGGCATACATAGGAGGTGAGAGTTCTTTCCTTTTTTGTGCTTGTACCAGATCAAAATAAAAATAAAATGTTCTCCCCAGCAACAGGCTGTTGAGCACCTTTGTGGACCCCTCCATAAAAGACAAACCTCACAGAAACAAACCTTCCACATGCAGATGCAGTAACAGCCCCACATGCTCCCATTTAGTCCCAATGCATGAATGATGAGCACAATAGGCCTTAATGAGGAATTGGAGGTCTGTGCCCGCCTATCATGACCTCATCCAACTATCTCTATGCTCAGCCAAAGGAGGCAGTAACTGGAACTCACATAACATAATAGGAAGGCTGTTTGAGTGTATGGGAGGCATGCACAGACTTTTATTTATTTGTTGAATTTATATCCCACTCGTCCTCCTGAAGGAGCCCAAGGCAGCAAACACAACCACAATTTATAACAAGTATTCTAAAACAGTGGAAATATTCTGAAAACAGATTCAGCACAAAACTTCATTTCATCTGTTACTTCCACTCCCCAGGCAGTTCAGGAGAAGGGAGGGAGAAAGGAGGCTCTGCCAATCCACGCGTGAATCTTCCTGTGTCCTCGCAAGGAAGGATGAAAACACCATGTGAATTCCACGAATAAAACATTAACTTTACCGGAGAAAGAAAACTCAACAAAGAAACTAAATTGCCTCCCAAAAGTTCACTTCAACAAAGGTTTTTTTACCTAGTGTCCATGTTGCTTCATCCGCTATTGTAGAATCAAAGAGTTTACCCTGAAAGAAATATTAACTGTTTTAAAAAGCATGTTGCAACATGTATTTGTAAACAAACAAGATTTGCTTAAAACTTCAAACTTCTTAAGCTGGTTCCAGAAATACCATTTGTTTTGTGTTGCATGTAAGTAAATGATAATTGTTAGATTCGGTCTATTTTTTGGAGGGAAAAAAACCCCACCAACTTGTTAACTAGTTTAGTAAATTTGTTTAATTACAGGGACTCAATCTCCTTGTCTGGTGTTGCCATTTTAATTATACAGTTTGCAAGGATTATATTATGCGTGCAACATCCCAATAGTGCAATATAAGCTGAATATAAAACCCTTTATTTCTCATGAATTTGTATTCCATTCTATAAAGGCAGAATCATACAACTTTCCAGATGGACTTTTTGCCTTGATGCAGAATGTCTCATCTTACAGCAGAAGAACTGAGGCAGTTACATATTTAGTATGCAGCCAGACTAGCTTTGGGAGGTAGGCGATGGAGCTAGAGAAAGAAGAATCATAGAACTGGAGAGTTGGAAAGTACCACAAGGATCATCTAGTCCCGTGGTTCCCAACGTGGGGCACACGCCCCACAGGGTGGCAATTTGAGAATTATTAACAGTTAATGGCCTTTCAGGCTTCCTCCACATGAATAGGAGTTCACTTTTTTAAATATTATTATTATTAATAGTAATAATAATAATATGTTGGGGGGAGTGGCACCAGGATTTTAGAGATGCTTAGGTGGGGCATGGCCAAAAAAAGGTTGGAAACCAGTGATCTAGTCAGGCTCGGATTTAGGTTTGATGAGGCCCTAAGCTACTGAAGGTAATGGGGCCCTTTATATGTCCAGCTGTCCTTTGCCAACAATAAATTGTCACTGTTTTTTGTGTTGAATATATGCTGTATGGTAATTTATGGACCTAATAGGTATCTAAAGCCATTTGCACATAACAAAATATGTATTTTATCAAAGTAATTGATATAGAAATGAGCAAACCAGTGATATTTTAGGGAACAGGCTAGCAGGCGGGGCCCATTACTTACATCATAGGAGCCTACACAACACAAAACACTGCTGCTGTATGTAGGTTTTATTTTATTTGATTTTTTATCTTATATTGTGGAAATGTACATTCAGGTGGTTTTTCCCCCTTTTGGGGGGGGGGGCAAGACAGTGGGGCCCTAAGCTATAGCTGGTTTAGCTTATACGTAAATGCGGCACTGGATCTAGTCCAAGGCATGGTTATGGCACAGCAAGTCTAACTACAAGAGACTAAGAAAGGAAACCATGCACTTAAAACCACTCCCAACGCGCATGGCTTCCTCCCAAGAATCCGCAGAGCCACAGGACTGAAGAGTTGGAAGGGGCGCCGAGGGCCATCTAGCCCAACCCACTTGCAGTCACAGCTAGATCTTGGCAACTGCGGTTTGCAAAGGGCGCTGGGAACTCTGGCTCTGCAGTTTCAGGATTCCTTTGGGAGAAGCCGTGCGCTTTGGCCGCGGAATTGCCGCCCCTGGTCCCTGCCTCTTCCTCCTCCTCCTCCCCGCACCTTGAGCACTTCCTCGCCGGCCACGGAGAGAGACAGGTGGCGGCTCTTGAGGCTGCACTCGACGCTCCTCGCGCGGGTCCCCTGCGGCACGTCCACCTCGATGAACACCTCTTCCATGGTCTGGTACCAGCGGCCCCAGGGGGTGGCGCACGGCACCAGCCCGCTGCGCTCTTCGAACGGCGCCGACATCCACTCACCGGGCGCCTCGCCTCATCCCCCCCCCCACGACCCCAGCTTCGGGGTAAGGGCGCATGCGCCTCGCAACCCGTCCCGGAAGTGGTCCTCGAAGTGCCCCACTTCCGCCAGCTTTTCACTGCCCATAGAGCTAGAAAAATGAGAGCAGTCTCCATTTAAAAAAAATGTTCTGCAAGTAAGGGAAGGCGGACATTTTGGAGAATATAAGGTTGTACCTAACCCCACCCAGCCAGACAGACTCATGTTTGGAAAGGCTTATTGTCGTAGATTTGAAATGCAAATTGTGTTTGGGGAATGCGCTCGCTACTCGGGATGCGTCCCCGGACGATGCTCGCATGCATCCCCCCATCCCCCCCGGAGGCGCGCAGAAGGAAAGGCGCTTGGATCAGAAAACTACATCTGTCGTCTACAGTACAAGAGGAGAACGCGTTAAAATCAAGGCTATTGCAACGAAAACGGCTGGAATATAGGAAGAGTTTTCGCCATGCAAGGAGACCTTAACACGATGCGATGAATTCGTTTGCTGACGCCTCCCATACCGTTTATAGATTTCCTCGTCAGAGTGCTCCCTATACATTTACACAAAGTGAGGCCGTTAAATGAGACTGCGACGCCCTTGGCCCGCCTTCCTGGGAGTAAGCCCCTTGGAGGCCCAGGGGACTGGCTTCTGAGCCGTTCCGCCTCACAGCTGCTATGCCCCGCCGGCTGCTTCTCTTCCCCTTTCTATCTCTGCGTTGCCCCCTCGCCAGCCCGCCTCCCTCCCAATGGCAGCGTCTTGGGCGGCGGCGCGCGTTCCTGATTGGCTGCCTTGAGTTCATATGACGCGGGAGGCGGGGCGCCGCGGTTTTTTGAATTCGTTCTACTCGCTGCAGGCTGGGCGGAGGCTGCTTTTCGCCATGTCGTTCCCGAAGGCTCCTCTCAGGCGCTTCAATGAGGCACCAAGTGAGTAACGGGCCGGGAGGGGAGAAGGGGCGCTCGGTTGCGTCTCCAAAGAGCTCAGAGGGTGAATAAGCAGCGGGGAGTATCTATCCAGGACTTTGCTAAGAGCCCGTCTAGTCCACCACCCATCTCTTCGCGTTGCAAGAAACCCACAGCCCTCCCCGCCCCACAACCTCTTTTTGTCCCCGTTTCTCTAAGGTACACTGCCTCTGAACATGGAAGCTCCACTTAATTCTCTACCACTTCCCCACTGAAGGCGATGTTTGGCCTTCTCTTGTCCAAAGCCCGGTCTCACTTCGGTACCAACCTGTTTGTAGTCTAGTATGACCGGCTCAAGGTGTTTTTGCTGCCTGAGGCAAAGGCCAAGACACTGCTCCTGCCTCCTATTCCATGTATAAATGTTGGTGATGGTATGTAGAAGAATAGAAGCATAACCACCCGACCCGACCCTACTTACCATTCCCCCTCACGAGAGCCAGTGTGGTGTAGTGGTTAAGAGTGGTAGACTCTTAATCTGGGGAACCGGGTTCACGTCTCCGCTCCTCCACATGCAGCTGCTTGGTGACCTTGGGCTAGTCACACTTCTCTGAAGTCTCTCAGCCCCACTCACCTCAGAGTGTTTGTTGTGGGAGAGGAAGGGAAAGGAGACTGTTAGCTGCTTTGAGTCTCCTTTGGGTAGTGATAAGGTGGGATATTAAATCCAAACCCTCCTCCTTCTTCTCCTCCTCCTCCTTTCTTGCTAATTATGTAAAGCAATTCATGAACCAAGAACTCATACATTGACCACTAATAATGAACCACATGTTGTAGATATTGCTCCACATTTATTATGTTATTTTTGTGATATTCAAATGACACGAGAAAACTTGGTACTGTATACTTATTTGTACAACATTATTCTTGTTTATAAAACCCAATTATAATAATAAAAATTGGTGATGGTACAGGGTCATTCACTGCACCTAAAGGCACCAGCTGGCTTACGTGGTGCCAGACAGGCCTTGTGCACATAGAATTTAGTCCTCCCAACACATCGCCACTGCTCCCTTCCTTTGTTTTTCTCTAGCTGATAGTCGGACTGGCCCTAAGTTTTGCCCCCTCCATTTTAAAATTGACTTTCAGAGCAATTCTTAAGGCACCAGGAAATGGCAGGAGTTTTTTTCCCTTTTGTTATAAAAATATTGCAAATGGTTACATTGTATAATATTTGTATTATTGCTCAATGGTTCCTGACACTTTCAAGATCATTGTTATTGTTTTAGTTGGTGCAGACTAGATAAACAGTTTTATCAAAAGTATGTTCCCTTCCACAACAGAAATATGAAAAGGAGGTGAAAGAACCGCAGTGCACAATGTAATGAATGCAAACAGTGCAGTAAGGATTAATTGAGCTTTTTCTGCAACAGCTGGCTATCCAAAATGCATTTTTTAATGAGGGTCTTGTAATTAGGGCTTTGATTTTTGCTGAATGTTCATCCTTCTTCCCACCTCATTTAGCTTGTGCCCCATCACCAGGCGCTTATGACGTCAAAGCTTCAGATCCATCAAAAGGACCTGTGTCTTTTGACAAGTCCCAGCGATTCAAAGAGCATATGGGTAATGAAGTCATAGAGAAGCAGGATTGGCAAATGCTTGCTTGATGCTTCTTTAGCAAGTTTCAGATCTGCGCTTCATGCTTGAAGAGTCTGTTCTCATTTTCTATTCTTAACCATGTTCCATGTTTGTCAGTGACCTCCAGTAGTGTTATGCGTGTGTACCTGGACTCACATGTGCGCAGTCAGCACTCATGTATGTTCATATACAGTGTACACACTACTGAGAGGTTTAGGAGCTTTCGCTGGAGTTATGGCTTGCGCTTGTTATGGATGTGCATTAACACTTACTGTCCTTCTGCTTTAGAACTCCTGTTTGTTGGATTCCTACTTGTTTAATTATAAATTTGTTCATTTTGCTGTCTAGTTTAAACACACAAAGAATAATGGAAGGTAAAATAACGCTAAGAGGGCGACTTGTGCTTGTGTACATGTTAGCTTACTCACACGTAGTCATTCCAACTTTCTCCTTGTAACCTCATGCTGTGGCACTTATCCATGCCCTAAAGTAGATTTGCTTATAGCCAATGTTTGTTTTGTGATGTCTGGACAATGTGGGAATGGTGGTATAAAGTTTTCTGGGAGACACCTGGGAAATAGAAGTACATCTGCTTACCAGTAGTCTGTTTTTTAAATGGCTGAAACGAAAACGTTTTTCAGGTGGTTCTGCAAGATGGGAATTTCACATGTGGGGACACAGACAAGTGCAATAGTGCAACCTTGCCACCCTCTTCTAATTCAGGGGTGATTGGTTTATATTTGTGCAAGTGGAACCTTGATCTGCCAGGGTTCTATGTTACACTGAATGGATAATGCACTTGGTTCTGTATTTCATTTTGCCCACAAGCATCATTTCATGGATTGTTCTTGTGTTCCCCATCTATGGATGCTGAACATCTAAGGATGTTGAACAAATAATTTGGAAATGGAATCTGGTGAAAATTCTCTTATTTTTTTCTTTTCATAGAGGATGCAGGAATTCAGCAGAATGCTACCAGCATGAAACCTTCATCAACTGCTTCAAGAAAACTTGACTCGAAAGTAGGATTCATATTTTATCTTGTGTCTCCCTTGGCATTTTTATAGTGCTGTGTCAAAATCTGCCCTTTAACTTTTCATTATTATTTTTTTCTCCCCGGGGAATGGCTTCCATGTTTCTGCTTTGTTCTTGGAACTCAATAGTACTTCTCTATAATTTTTATGGATGTAGGTTTCAAACTTACCTTATTGTTGCAAGATGGCATAGGGTGGAGCGTTATATATGCACACTTTATAGTAAACATTTTCCAGTCCTTTGCAGCCTCCCTGGCTGTCTGGGCTTCCTGACTTGAGAAAGTCCCGTGGGAAGAGTTGCTTCATGACCTCCTCCCCTTGACTTTAATTGAAATATGAATAGAATAGAATAGAATAGAATAATAATTTATTGGCCAAGTACATTTCCCAATATACCCGGAATTTGCTTTGGCTACATTGCAATGTAAATTTACAGAGCAAGAGCCGAGGCTGCCCTTCTCGGCGCCTCTTAAGCTGTGTTGGTGAGTGTAGGCCCGCCTCCTAGGCCCGATGGAGTTGGCCAGAGGAGGGAGCGGTCTTCCCACTCACAGCAGCAGCAACAGCAGCAATGTTCCGGAGGCTTCTCTGGAGCCTCTTAAGCTGTGGCAGTTGAGTGTAGGCCCGCCTCCTAGGCCCGATGGAGTTGGCCAGAGGAGGGAGCGGTCTTCCCACTCACAGCAGCAGCAACAGCAGCAATGTTCCGGAGGCTTCTCTGGAGCCTCTTAAGCTGTGGCAGTTGAGTGTAGGCCCGCCTCCTAGGCCCGATGGAGTTGGCCAGAGGAGGGAGCGGTCTTCCCACTCACAGCAGCAGCAACAGCAGCAATGTTCCGGAGGCTTCTCTGGAGCCTCTTAAGCTGTGGCAGTTGAGTGTAGGCCCGCCTCCTAGGCCCGATGGAGTTGGCCAGAGGAGGGAGCGGTCTTCCCACTCACAGCAGCAGCAACAGCAGCAATGTTCCGGAGGCTTCTCTGGAGCCTCTTAAGCTGTGGCAGTTGAGTGTAGGCCCGCCTCCTAGGCCCGATGGAGTTGGCCAGAGGAGGGAGCGGTCTTCCCACTCACAGCAGCAGCAACAGCAGCAATGTTCCGGAGGCTTCTCTGGAGCCTCTTAAGCTGTGGCAGTTGAGTGTAGGCCCGCCTCCTAGGCCCGATGGAGTTGGCCAGAGGAGGGAGCGGTCTTCCCACTCACAGCAGCAGCAACAGCAGCAATGTTCCGGAGGCTTCTCTGGAGCCTCTTAAGCTGTGGCAGTTGAGTGTAGGCCCGCCTCCTAGGCCCGATGGAGTTGGCCAGAGGAGGGAGCGGTCTTTCCACTCACAGCAGCAGCAACAGCAGCAATGTTCCGGAGGCTTCTCTGGAGCCTCTTAAGCTGTGGCAGTTGAGTGTAGGCCCGCCTCCTAGGCCCGATGGAGTTGGCCAGAGGAGGGAGCGGTCTTCCCACTCACAGCAGCAGCAACAGCAGCAATGTTCCGGAGGCTTCTCTGGAGCCTCTTAAGCTGTGGCAGTTGAGTGTAGGCCCGCCTCCTAGGCCCGATGGAGTTGGCCAGAGGAGGGAGCGGTCTTCCCACTCACAGCAGCAGCAACAGCAAATATGGACACCCAAGTAGGCTGTAGAGGGCAGACAGTTGGTGAGACATACACCCATTACTTACCATAAAAAATAAGGTAAGCACCACAAAACTCTGCACCCCACCCAGGATAATTTTGCCAAAGGTTTTTCTTTTCTTTACAAATGCAGTCCTTTTGAAAACCTGTTATAACTGTCAAACTGAGATAGACAGAAATATCACTTGTCTTTAGGAGTTTCTTCATGCATAGAAATTTGTGGAATTTTTTCGCCCCAGCAATTGGGAAGGTGCATGCGTACACAGTGGTACCTTGGATTAAGAACTTAATTTGTTCTGGAGGTCCATTCTTAAACTGAAACTGTTCTTAACCTGAGGTACCACTTTAGCTAATGGGGCCTCCTGCTGTCGCCGGCACATGATTTCTGTTCTCATCCTGAGGTAAAGTTCTTAACCCGAGGTACTATTTCTGGGTTAGTGGAGTCTGTAATCTGAAGCGTCTGTAACCCAAGGTACCACTGTATTTCTCAACCGTCTGCTGGATAAGTTGCATTTGTGCTTCTGAAAAGCTGTGCTCATAAAGTGTGGGTGAAATCAAAAGGAAATTGGTTTTTAGGTTTCAGTCCTTTTATGAAACAAACTTTTTTTCTTGGCCCCTAGAATTTAAAGCCAAACAGCTCGGGAATGAAAGCAGGAAAGGATTTGGCCAGCAATAAAGACTTGAAAACATGCAAGGAGTTGGAAAAGGAGGTATGAGCACCTCTTTCTCTTTTTGTAGCTTATTTAAATAAATCTATTGCATTTCTGGTGTGTTGTAAGAATATCAAGGTCATATAATAATTGCTCATAAGTGTGCCAAGCAAAACAAGGCCACATGTCTGAAGCAGCACAGGAAGACAGGCCTCACACCATTTTGATTCCCGACACCATTTTTACTCTCAAAACTGACCAAATGTTTACTAAATGTTTCTCTGCAAGGAGGGAGGGGGTGAGGGAACCTTCCCATTGTCTCAGAAATTAAGTAATCACCATCTCAAAGGAATGGCCTGGCTACCCAGGAAAGGCAATCAGATAAGACTTTATTATATACCGTAAATTGGCAGGCAGGAGAAAAACGAACTTCTCAGATTTCTGTTGAAATTTGTTGGCGACTGCCTTTTTGTGACATATGTATGATGCTTTGGGGGGTGGTCTTGAATGGCAGTGTGGGCAATTTCAAATTTATATATAAGGGGAGGCGCTCCTTTGTTCGAGGTTTTTTCCCTGCTCTCCGGTATGTGGGAAAAGACTTTGCTTCTCAATCTTCTCTGGTTGGCCTCTGTTATATTCTCCTACCGATGGAGAACCTGCAAAGGATTTTACAAGGGCTCTTGTGTACCCCATAAGGGAATAAGAGCAGATTTTTGTTTATTACAGGTGTGAGCATCTATGGTTCTTTTAGAATAGGTTTGCAGAATCTGAAAGCAGCCCTGTATAGGGAAGTTTTTAATGTTTGATGTTTTACTGTGCTTAATGTGTTTAATTTGTTGGAATCTGCCCAGAGTGGCTGGGGAAACCCAGTCAGACGGACAGCATATAAATAATAAATTATTATATTATTATTAGGTCTCAATTAATTCTTAAACCTCTTCAGGCTCGTTGGAGAGCCAAAGATTTGACACGTTATTACATAATTTGACCCAAGACACTGGATATATTGGGGGTGCAGCATTTTCCCTCAGTGTCACTACTGTCTACCCAAATTTCCTAGTGATGTTTAAATAAGTGGGTGGCCAAATCAACTTCTGCATTAGTCAACACAATAGGAAACTCCCCTTGGAAGTACCCAAGGGCCTTTAAGGGTAAGTCACCTGACTGTCATCAAACTCTACATCATAAACCATTTTGACATTAATGTTACAGGTGCCTGGAGTATTTCAGTGATAGTTATTTGCTTATATGCAATGTTGGATTTATGGTTGGCTTACTTGTGTAAGCTTACTTTTAAATCATTTATAAAAGCTGACATGTGACTTATTGCTCTGGTGGGTGACTTGAGGTTCCATTCAGACAGCTTGCTTTACTGAGCATTCAATCTGATGTATTTGTAGGGAGCTTTGATGACACTGCATCAGTTCCACTGCGTTTCCCCACCACTTCCTTATATCGCAAAAAGTCTGATCATTCAGGGAAGTAGGTTTGTGAAACAAGCCTTCCCAAACAACTGTAATTGTGGCAAACTGAATTTGCTGGCATTGCAACTGAATCAGTGTTGGAAACCCATTGTTCAAGGCACATTTTGTGACCGGGAAATTTCATTAGTAGTTTCTGAGCTCAGGGCGTAGTACTGTGCCTAAGATTTCAGATTAAAACTGCAGAGTAGAAGGAAAGGGGGGTCTTTTTCTGCCTCCCCACTTCCAGCTACTCTCTGAAGACTGGAGAAGAGGGCGCAGGGAGGGGAAGGACTAGACCATGTGAAAAATGAACATAATATTTTAGCTGCAGTTCATTCATTTTCAGCTTTGTATTGTAAAAAAGCGTACCTAGACATTCCATTGTTGCGCTCACAACCTAGTTTTAAGGTGCCGTTTAGCTCCTAGCTTTCATCTCTCAGTTTCTTACACTGGACTGAATCCCACCCAAAAATAATGACAGTCTGCAAGTGCCCTGGGACAATGAATTCATTTGTGTTACTTATAACGAGAACATTTTGGAATTTTAACTAGTAATGAAACAATATTGTAGGGGAGTGGGGACTTGCTTCCTGGAACTATTTCTCAGCTAATTTCATGCCTGTTACTGTAGATTCGAGTGCTGATTGGGGAACGTGGCCAGCAGGATAAAAGGCTGCAAGCTCTGGAGGAAGATCTTGCGAAGTCTGAGTCAAAGCTATCTGCTGCAATTAGGGAGAAAACCTCACTTTTGGCGACTATTGCTTCTCTGGAAAAGCTGCAGTTGGAGTTGAGCAGGACCAATGAATTACTGAAATCAAAGGTACATATCATTATGGTTTATGTAGCTGCTGTGGTATTTGGCCCCACTTTAAGAGGCAGGATGAGCACTTCTGGTGGCAGTTTCCTCCTGCAAATCTTTGTCCTTGAATGGGTCTGCCCTTAAGGCACAGTGGGTGAACAGTAATTTCATAAACATGTTATAATCTTTGTAGTTAATAAAATAAAGATGGTGTCCATTCTTTCTCCACCTTTCTTGGTGGCCCTGCTAAGCTGTTTACAATTATACCTTTATTTTACCAAGTAAATACTAATTTTGGGGTGTATACAGTTAAAACTTGGCTCCCGAATGCCGAAAACCCAAAAATAAATGTTCCGGTTTTCGAAACGTTTTTCGGAAGCTGAGCATCTGACGCAGCTTCTGCTCAAGTGCAGGAGGCTCTTGCAGCCAATCGTAAGCTGCGCCTCGATTGCTGAACATTTCGGAAGCTGAACGGGCTTCCGGAACAGATTATGTTCAACAACCAGGGTTTGAATATATTGTCTCACTATCTACTTAATGTGACTTTGGACAGTAACAAACTTAAGCATGGGGCATTCTTCCCTTTAACACACTTTAAAATGTGAGGGTTTTGTGCAGCAAGTTCCCTTTCAGCAGGACACCCTACATTGGCATTGAAAAGATGAACACAGAAGTAACTACGTATTGTGTGCACTTCCAAGCACTGATTTCCAATGGAGGGATTTATGCACGTGCTGGAGACTGTAATTCCCTGCAATAGCCTTCTGCAATTTGATGCTCTCCAGATGTGTTGGACTACAGTTCCCATTGACCCCAGGCAGCATAGCCAATGATCAAGGATGCTGGGAGTATGGAGGGCATCAGGTTGGGCAAGGCTGCTGAACACACAAGGCATGGGAATAAGTTCCATTGACTGCAAGGGGACTTCTCTTTATTTAAATTAATCTTTTGGGGCATTCTACATTAGATGATCCTACTGGATCAGGCCAATGACGCATCTCACAGTGGCCAACCAGATGCCTGTGGGAAGCCTGTAAGCAGGACATGAGCGCAACTGCACTCTGCCCACCTGCAATTCTCAGCAACTGGTATTCAGAGACAGTGGCAGAGCCACTGTTGCTAGTAGCCATTGATAGCCTTGTCCTCCATGAATTTGTCTAATCCTCTTTTAAAGCCAACTTGGTGGCCTTTTCCCACAGCTGCCACACACTGGGTCAACATCTTCGGCAAACTATCCACTATGACCCCAAGGTCTCATTCCTGGCCAGTCAATGCCATTTCAGAACCCAAGAGTAAACATGTGAAATCGAGGGTATTTTTGTCCTTGTATGCATCACTTTCTACATGTTTACATTGAATTTTATTTGCTGTTTTACCACCGATTCAGTTTGGAGAGGTCCTTTTGGAGCTCTTTCACAGTTTTAACAACATTGAACAATTCTGTAGGCTCACACTCCAATTTGTTCCCACTGGAATCTAGAATGCCAGAGGATAATTTTGGCTAGATAGGATTTGTTCTAGCTAGGTTGCTCCTGAAGATTCCTAAAAATCGGAACTAAAATTGAGAAGAAAATTTCCTTCTCTCTTGCTTTCTCCCCTTAAGTTCCATGAAGATGGAACACGGAAGAATACAAGGCTATGGATGGAGGTAATGAAGCTGCGGAATCTTAGAAATGCAAAGAAGGTGAGTTACAGTACTCAGACTGGGATTAAAACCATATCTATCACAGTATAAAACAAAAAAATTCCTTCCAGTAGCACCTTAGAGACCAACTAAGTTTGTTCTTGGTATGAGCTTTCGTGTGCATGCACACTTCTTCATATAGATACTTAGACTTTAAACTTCTTGGCTTATGGGGAGAGGGAGGGTGAAATCTAATGTAATGCTAAGTCTCATTCCATTAGTGCAAAGATTTCTCCTTGCACAAAAGGATGTTCTTCCCTTCACCACCACCACATCCCAGAAAAATTGTTTTGGGGTTCCCTCAACACTGGAGCAAATTTGGCGGGGAGCAGTATTCTTATTGTGCAAGCAGAAACCCTTGCCCTGATGGGATGCAGTAGTTGAATACCACCCTCAATGTTGATCTGCTAGGACTACAGGTTTTCTTTATGAATCCATCAGTGAGGGAGAGTTCAAAATTGCTAATGTAGACATTGAACAGTGGGAGAGTTCACATTGCTCAGGCTAGGTTCCTTTTATTGGTTGACTTACTGCTGCTAAACTTAAAATTTTTGAATAAGGTAAGATTTGGTGATCTTTTAAGGTTTTAAGCTTTTGTGTAATGCCTATGTGTGTGGTTTTTAGACAGGCCCTGCTAAACAGGAAGACACAGAAACGAAACTGCACAAAGTTCAAAAAGACTTGGAGCAGTCACAGGGAAAAGTAGCACAGCTGGAAGAGCAACTGTAAGTTACTGCATGAAATGTCAAGCAGCAACCCTTTTTTGTTAACTTTGTGGTACTTCAATAGGCTAACCTTTTAAGTGTAGGAGGGTCTTGAAAGGTAAGATTCGGTAACCATCTTCTACGGCAAACTGCTTTCTGAAACACCCAAATGTTACTTTTTATGGCTTTTTTCTTTTTTAAAAAAGAAAAAAAAATAGGCATTACTTAACACAAGTATTTCAGACTTGGTGCAGGTGAGTGGCCAGTGAAATCCATTTGCAAGCTATAGTATGTTTCCTTCAGCTAGTCCATTCAACTTCAGTTACTTTACTCCTTAGTTAGCAATAATGCTCTGTTGGAATCTTTTAGAGCGGCCAAGCAATTTGAGCCATGTTGTATCCATAACTTGTTTTTTTTTTACTAGCGTGTCCAAGTTGGACATCTTTAGTGACAGGAAGCAGTACCATCTGCTCACTAGAGAGCCATGGAATCAATAATAATTAAAACCAGATGTTGGGCAGTAAACCTCCCCACTATTCTACCAAAATGGATTTCTGTTCAAAATCAACACCTCTGTTTATAACAATGGCTTAGCTGGGAGTGGAGAGGAAGAGGGGTGTTGTCCTTGTATTCAGTGTTGCTTTCTCCTGTGACTCCTGAACTCTTAAGTGCCTTTCCCTTTAAGAGGAACAGATAAGAAAAGAGCTGGAACGTGATGACTGTAGTGATATCAATGGTCCAGAAGTATCCAGAACAGAGTGATTGTTTTCAGGTCTTAACCTGTCGTGGTTGAGGATGGAGTCTCTACTGAGTATGGCTTCTATTGCTTGTTATGCGATAACATGAGCAGCACCACGCTGCTGCTTTCCACAATTCAATTGGTCTCTAGGCTTTATTATTTGCTGTGGCTTTGCGTACCCTTGGATACTGATATAATAATGTTTAGATAGAAATGGAGATTGTATGTCTAAATTGTCAGTGAACATTTGACAACGTGGGCCATGATTTTGAACACATATCCATAGAATTATTTTTTTAAATGTAAAAACACATTTCAGAAAGGTGACATTGATGCCTTATTTTTCTCTTACAATCAGGAACACTTATTTGCCTTTATGCACCTGGTTAAACAAAAACTGCCAAGCAAGCTTGACTTCTGGGACATTAAGATAAGAGGGGATTGTGGTTATTCTTGGTCATATTCAGTGCTAGTCCTACTCAGGGTAGACACATTAAAGTTAATGGACATGACTAAGTTAGGTTCATTAATTTCAGTGGGGGTCCTTTCAGAAGGAGTTAGTTGAATATGGTCCTCTGCATCTTTTCCCAATGGTTTTCAACTTTGTAATGCTCAGCTGCTACCTGGGCTGTGGTAAGGATTCTAAGTAACTGATCTTCTGTATATCCTAGGAAAGAAACTGCTTATTTCCATTTCTTGGTTATTTTGTACTTTCTGGTTGAAAATTAACTACATATTTTAGGCCCCTACATGGCTGAAACAAACGTTCTTTTTGGAAAACTTAACACTCACTATTTTCTGTTCGAGTTTCTAAAGACCCTATGCCGTGCTCCCATACATTTTCATTCTGTTTTAGGACAGCAAGTGAAAGGCAAGCTGAAGAGACATGTGACTTAGAGAATCTCCTGGAATACATTGCAGAACTTGCGTAAGTCAAGTATACTTACAATCTTAATTTCACAGCTTTGACGCAAGCACTGTCTGGTAAAGGAACCTTGGCACTTGGCCTTGTACGTTTTATTTCTACGAAAAGCCTAAGATTTGAATTTGCCTAATCATGCATTTGTCTGCACTTGTTAAGCTGAAGTGTGAAACTAGTGGTTCCCAAAGCCATAACTTCCACGAGCCACGTTTTTAGAGGTGACGAGTCCATTGCTGGTTCTCAGAGTGAGTGTCACAAATGCTAACTGAGATAAAAGCTGGTTTTCTATGGAAGTGAAGGCAGGGTGTGGAGAAGTGCCCCAGTCTTCAGTTGGCATTTGTGTTTGGGGTGGACCACAATTGTCCATGTTAGCTTACTGATCAATCTTGAGTTAGCATTGATGGTAATGTTGAGAAAAGAAGAGACTACCAGCAGGCAGCTGTTCTGGCCCAAGATGCTGGTGCATCCATCATTTATAAGGGTAGAGATTATGGTTAATTAAGATTGTCTTCTCCAGCCAGGTGTCATCAAGATGTTGCTATACTACAGCATCTGTTTATCTCAGACCAGTGGCATTGCTAGCTAAATTTAATGGGATTTGGATTCCATCTGGAGGGTACCAGTTTGGGAGAGGCGAGACTAGAAAATGCAGTTTGCTAATATTCCTATATCTTTGGCTAACATACCAGCTTATGTTTATTTGGGAATGCATTTAGACACTGGAGTGTTTAGGTTGTGGATACCTGCTACTCTTACTCCCCCATTGAAGGAATAATATACGTTGAGGAGTCATCAGCCAGAAGCTTCTAAAACTGCAAGAGAGCCATTACCTCTCCTAAATGCATCTTTGGGCATTTTAGGAACAGTAACAAAATCAGAAGGGCCTGTTGGGGTAACTTTTTGGCATATTTCAGTCCCAGCAATTGTTTCAAGCATTGTGACTTCTAAAGGACTTTGGGTGACCTCTGTTTCTGGTTTGGAGAGTTTGAGGATGTTAATGGGATCCAAGTCCTTTCCTGAAGATGAAATGAATATCCGATCAAGGAGCAGCATGCTAAATGTAACCTTAAACTAAACTAAACAAAAATAACTAGGGCATGTTTACCAAGATATTGTTGTGATCTCTTCTTCAAGCAGTAGTAAAATGTGACTACTTCAGAATATTTCTCAGAAGAGACTGCTGGCAGTACAGAGGCCTAAAATAAGACTCACTACATTGCAAAGCTAGTGGAAGTTGCTGAGCTGAGATCTAACTTTTGCCAAAGTAAACCTACTGTAAACTAAGAACATCACGTGTTTCTTTTTTTCCTCCCCAACAGCAATGTTGCAGAACAAGTTGATAAATACAAGGTGGATGTCATTCAGTTAGAGGCAATAATAGAAGCCAAGAATAAAGACATTGACAAGTTGCAAAATACTCTTCAAATGAAAGAAGCAACGCTGTCTACAGAAATTGAAGAACTGCATGAAAGATGCAAGTTGCTTGAACAGCAAAAAGGTAACCATAAAGTTAATGGTGTGTTTTGGCCAAATATGCCTACGTTACTTTCAAAACAGACCACAGCTGGCTCTCATTTTCTCGACGACAGCTCAAAGTTTAATCTTGACTGATGTGCACAGTATTATGAGGCAATCTATTTTTATTGGTGGTGGAAATCATTGTGCCAAGCAAACCTCTTCCTGTATGTTACTTTTACTTTGGAGACACAAATGCAGGAATCTAGGAATGATCTGGGAATGGCAGAGCAGAATGGTTAGAATTTAAAAAGTTGTATCTATATCCAAGCAGTTTTTTTGTGTAACTTTGTGTTCTTTTTTTTTTTTTAAAGAGAAATGCTTAATTGAATATGGAGAAAAGGAGAAAACTGCAAATGCAGAGATAGATCTTCTGAAAGAAAAACTGATTCAAGAAGAACAGGAGCGCCAAAAGGAGAAGGAAGCCTATAATGTAAACAAAGCTGAGCAGGAGTCTAGCAAGCTGAAGAGTTTTATCCCGCTAGTCACCATTTGCAGACAAAGAACAACTACTGTTGGAGATTTTGTGCTATTTTTTCACATTATCTGAAGCTTCCTAACCTATTTTACTCTCGACAGTATTGGAGCACAATGGGCATAGCTTTGGGTTATATCTCTGATTTTTGAATCTGCAACCCCAATTTCAATCACCCACGGAGAGATTGGGCTGTGTTATATCTACCGTACCTAGAAATTTAATATGTGGTGGGGTAGTGTCTCAAAATTTCATCAAAATAGTTTCAAAAAATAGAAACTTTCTTAAATTAGGAAGCAGTGGCAGAGAATGTTGGGGTGAAGCAGAACATGATAAGAAGGAAGGATAACTTGGCAGATTGTTCTAATTAATGGGTTCACTCGAGCTACATGCTATTTGTTGAATCCACTTCAGGTGGCTTCTGCTGATTTGCGTCAGGGATTGGAAAGAGAATTGAGAGAAACCATGGCTGAGTTGGAGAGACTGCACGCTAAAGACGACCAAGTTGAAATGGTGGTGAAAAACTTGGAAAATGTGAAGGAATCCCAAGCTGAGAAGCTAGCAGCACTGGAAGCAGAACTGAGAGGGTATGTAGAGAAATAGTGATTTGCATATTTACATTTAGACATAGTTCTCACAAATGGCAGGTGAGGTGGACAAACCTGTACCTGAGCTGTAGTCTTTCAAGCTGCAGGTGAAAAAGATCACATGACATATATTGATAAAATATGTGTGTGTGTGTGTGTGTGAGAGAGAGAGAGAGAGAGAGAGCACTGAGCCATTTTGTGCACATTGCTTTCAACTCAAAAGGACTAGGGTACTTAAATGGAAAGGTTGCATTGGACACAGAAACAAGCACTTGGAGGCACTGGCTCATAAAATTTTGGCTAGCTTTGGGGGGCTGTTCTTAAAAAAAATACTGCTGTTCACTTTTTGACTCACCACTCCCCACCTCAGGAAAAATGAAGAGTTGGAGAGATTAGCTTTATTGCGCAGAAGTACCGTTGTGAAGATGCAAGAAGAGCAAAGCAATATTCTGCGTAGGCTTGGGGAGTCCATTGCTGAATTTGAAAAGTACGTAAGTCTTTGTGTAGTAAGTGGATGCTTTCATTTCTGCTTTGCTCTTGTGTACCTGTAAATGGTGTGTTTCCCCTCTGTCTCCTTCTCTCCCTCTTTCACAAGTTGAATTATTTTGGTTGATGCTGGTCTTAAGATCTGTAGAACATTGGCATTTCCCCTTTTCCTTTGGTCCACGTAAACATCCAAGTCAGGACATGGTGATGGGATGGGCAAAGCAAATTGTGGGTATTGCTGTGCGGCATTGGATAAGTCTTTGTGTGTCTCCCGCCCCCGCCCCCCCTCAAATGATTCTTATTTATTTCAGCTTTCATCTCCCATTGACACAAAACTGAACTCGACACTTGAAACAAAATAAAAAATAAAAAATTCCTTCCAGTAGCACCTTAGAGACCAACTAAGTTTGTTCTTGGTATGAGCTTTCGTGTGCATGCACACTTGAAGAGGGTTTTAGGTCCCCGACTCCAGTTCCAGAGTTTTATCAGGGCAAACTGCTGCAGGCACATTCATCTTGCATGTGCATTTACTTGCTTCTGCAACAAAGGAGTAGTAGACACACACTCTCTTTGGGATCCTTCCCAAAAGGCAGGTGGTGCTGGGGAGGAAGGAAAGTATCCAGGAGGAGCAGAAGCCGGGTGGTCCCTTTGCCCTGCCCTCTTCCACCCCCTGGTATTGCTTCTTATATGCCATAAAATGAGTACGGACTACCTTGCTGTTGTGTTACAAGGTTCAATATATTTAACTAACTTTGCTGAAATGAGGGTGGGTGGGTAATCAAATAGCTGTCTATGACACCAACCTTGCTAGTCTCCCTTTCGTGGGGGCAGGAGTGGATAAACGGTTGGTCACCCCAGATGCTGTTGGGACTCCAATGCCCATCATCCCCCAGTAGCATGCCCAGCAATTGGGTATGATGGGAGTTGGAGTCTGACAACACCTGGAAGGCTATAGGCTTCCCATCCCTGATGTGGGAGGGATAGAAAAAAGGAAGGCATCATTTGACTAGCAGCATGATGGAGTTTTGTGTGAAGTCCAAATGGTATCCTTCAGTGGCACATGGGGAAAGTGGCATTAAGTCCTTGATAAAGGCTTAATTCACACCAATGACTTGAATTCTGCTGTGCAGAGCTCTGAAGCAGCATGACCCTTGTCCGGATAGTTTGCACCGCTGAAGGAAGTTTATCTCCTCCCCCCGACTTGATCTAAGCTGTTGACATGTAGGCAAGGAGGAATGGGAAGAATGAGTTGACCAATGCCAGGGGTGGGTGTGGGTCAAGGCATGGTGTGTAAGGCATGGCAAAGGAGAGCTTGAGGGCAGTGTCCAAGTCAAGCAGGAATGTAAATATTGTAACCCTTCTTAGTTTCAAAGCTGTTGTGGACCAAGAAATCACACGCCTCAAACAACAGAAAACGGCCCTGCAGGACAGATTACTTGAGATGAACAAAACTGTTCAGCACATGACTCAAAAGATGGAAGATGCTCAGCATGCAAAAGACATGGCGCAGGAAGAAAATGCAAGGTAAGGAATAAGAAATTTCACCTGATAGACCTGATGGTGAAGTGGGATGATATTTACATGTGTTCGCTCAGCCAAATTTCTGACTGTCTAGGCTAAAGAGTTGTTCCTCACTAGCACAGATCATAAATTATAGCATTGCTCCCCCCCCCCCCCGGTCAAAAGGTTTAGTCAGAATAAACTACATATTCATCTCCAAAGGCCCACATAACAGCTGAGGGAAGCAGTCTTGTTGTCTCTTGGTCCTATCAAAGAAAAGCATGCTTACAGGATACGATTTGTATAATAATAATTTAAAAATGCAAATCCTTCGCATTGTACCAGTGTGTAAATTGCATAATAGATTTGATCCTACAAAGTGATATCTATATGTTCATTCTATTTTTTTGCCAACCATCCATCAGGTGGAGAATTTAAAAAGCTCTCCCCCCTCCCTTTACCTACTCCCCACTTAGGATGATTCTGGATGCCCAGACAAAATTAGCATTAAAAGATGAAGAAATAAAAAGAATCAAAGAATCGAGTACTGTGGAAATTGCTAACCTGCAAGCAAAACTTGAAGAACAAAGTGAAGATTTTAAAAAGCAACTTGAAATAGAAAGGTAAGTTTCAGAAGTTTGAGTTTATTTCTGTGCTGCCTTCTGGCCAAAAAGGTGGCTCACAAAGGTTAATAACTTCTGTTTCCTTAGGAGAATAGTTGCTGAAAAAGTAGAAGCTGATTGCAGAGAGAGCCTGGAAACATGGCGTACCCGGTACGAAGACCTGCTTAATAAAGTCAAACCCTTTCAGGTTAGTCTGATTAAAGCCATTAAGAGTCTAGATACCGCAAAAAAATACCAAAATAAATTCTGGAATTTGCACTACTCCAGGTTCTCCCATTGTCTTAAACCAGGAGTAGTCAACCTTTCTTTCCCTACTGCCCACTAATGCATCTTTCTTGATGGTAAAATTTCCTTACCACCTACCAGTGCTCAAGAGCCAGTGTGGTGTAGTGGTTAAGAGCGGTAGACTCGCAATCTGGGGAATCAAGTTCGCGTCTCCGCTCCTCCACATGCAGCTGCTGGGTGACCTTGGGCTAGTCACACTTCTTTGAAGTCTCTCAGCCTCACTCACCTCACAGAGTGTTTGTTGTGGGGGGAGGAAGGGAAAGGAGAATGTTAGCCGCTTTGAGACTCCTTCGGGTAGTGATAAAGCAGGATATCAAATCTAAACTCTTCTTCCTCGATCGAAGGAGGATTCAGCTTGTGCTGTAGAACCCCCTACCACCCACCTAGAAACCTGAAACGCCCACTAGTAGGCGGTGGGGACGAGGTTGACTACCCCTGCCTTAAACACTATTAGCTGTGGGTAAAATTCAGTGATGACCATACATGTACAGTTCCCTTTTCCCTTTACAGCCCTCTATGCCTTCCAGAAACTTATCTGGAGGGTTGGGGACCTTCAAGCAGATTGGGAGGGGGGGTTGATGTTGGATTTCATCTGGGGTGTGGGGGGGTGGTATGGGCAGTTTCATTATTAAATTGGTTATACAGTAAGGACACAGTATCTGAAAGTAACTCGAGTTTTGCTGATCTCTTGTAGTTCAGTGTATATTAAATGTTACATTTCAGAAACAACTTGATGCATACGAGGCAGAGAGGAATGCCCTTTTGAATGAGAATGGTGCCGCCCAAGAAGAGCTGAACAAACTTAGTGATGCATATGCCGAGCTGTTGGGCCATCAGAATCAGAAGCAGAAAATCAAGCATGTAGTGAAACTGAAAGAAGAGAATGCACAACTGAAACAGGTTTGTGATATGCAGCATTGCTATGGGTTAGAGCAAAACAAACTCAGAAGGCTGAGTGCCCATCAGTCTGGATGCAAAATGGGGGCCGTGGAAAAAATCCAGCAATGGCCTAACATTTTGGGGGTAGGGGAGATGACATGAGGTATAAAGAAATGCATATGTTTTCAGCACCAGCCGGGCTTTTTAAGGTAGATGGTTGACATATTGAGCCACTGACAATAAGTAAGGAGTAGCTGTTATACTGATTCTTTTAAAGTTTTTTAGTGGAATTACCTGTTTTTCATATTAATGTACACTACCATAGGTTTGCTTGTTTGAAGGGGGTGGGTTAAAAATTAGATGAAATAAACATGTGAATTAAAATAGCGTTTAAGGGGGTGAGGGAACCTACTTCACAAGTTCCTGTCAACTGGCAGGATGCAGATGACTATTTTTGCACCTGGCTGGGGGCAGCAGGGAGTGTTGCAGAAAAGGATGTAAAGAAACCACAAGCCAGCCAGACTCTGTGAGTCTACCATTTCAAGGTCTGTGCTGAGAGAAGTTTGAGGCTACATGTCTGTCGGAACAAAGATAATGTGCATAGAGATGGAGTTTATTTGCTATTCCTCATTTTTTGGCAATTGGACCCATTGAGTTTAGTCTTTTAAAAGCTGAACATATGCTTTCTGATAGTCACAGCCGCAGAAGATTCCGAATGTGTCCTAGATCTTTGTTTGATGTAGATATCTTTAAAAGCTGATAAAGCCTAATGGATTTTTATCCAGTGCACTTATCCATGACAGTTGCCCGGTTCACACGTCACATTAAACCATAGTTAAATGCTATGATTTAATGTGAATAGGTGCTGAAAAGTTCTCATTCAGCTCCCGTTGTTCTTTTTGTGCCTCAAACCCAGGTCATAGTTTGTTTGCAGAGACAGAAACCAATACTGTAGTAGTAAACAAGGTTTGTTCTTGGCTTCCTGCTCAGAGTTTATTTGGAGAGAAACAATTCACAAGGCCAGACAGCATGACAAACCTGAGCCTGTATCAGCATGCTACCAGAGTTGTGTTTTTAATATGGCTTACTGTGATGTGGAAACAGAGCCAACAATAGTGTAAAGTGAGACCAGCCAGGAGCTTTTTGCAGGTAAAAGTAAGAGAGGATTTCCTGTTGTACTGCCTAATGAAAGGGGGAATTTCAATTTTGGGAGTGTGGGGGAGTAGAAGAGCATTCTTCAAGGACTAATCTTTTCCCAACTATCCTATTATATTAAAACTAGATTTTTATTATCAAGATTTTTGTACATACACAATCCATGAGTTAATTTTTAAGCTGTTGTGCAGTTTAGGCCTTCAGATTGAGTGGAATTAAGTCGGATAAAGTTTAACTGAACCGGTTTTGAGTCAAATCTTTTCACGTTGTTGTCACTGAATTTGTTGTTTAACTTACATTGAAGTCTTCTGTTCTTCAGGAGGTATTAAAACTACGATCTCAAGTAGCAAAGGAAAAGAAAGTTCGGGGAGAGCTCGAGGATCAAATGAATGCGATTCAAGGTGTTAGGCGATTCGATCCTTCTAAGGCTTTTCAGCATCCTGCCAAGGAAAACGTCAATCCCAAAACACCTTTTAAAGAAAGTGAGTCTGCATAAATACACCACAGTTCAAATTTCTCAAGTGTTTTTAAGGATGTTGATAATATTCCAGTGAACCTAATTTCTTTAATTTGTATTATCTTTTAAATTTATAATTAAGTAATGAACAGTAAAACAAAAATGGAACCTGGGTGCAAGTAATTGTTTACCCAAATATCAAAAACTTGCCCCACACCTGATTATATGTAGGTCTGGCAGAGATATAGTTGCCAGTGCACAATCAGAAGCCTAGAAGGGCATTCCTGATAGTGTGTTGGCAAAACAAAGCAGGTTTCATCTCTACCATCTTGCAGGGAACTCCTTCATGCACCTGTTGCCTAGGCGGTACGTGTGCTTTTGAAGTCCTGTGAGGCTGGATCCTGAAATTTCGGGCTTGCAGATCCATAAAAGTTCCCCACCCCTGGCTTAGAGATTTACACAGGGCTATTTAGCAGTGGTCCTGTGATTTTTCTTGATCTGTATTTCCATCCTGATATTTCCTGCATTATTTCTGAACTGTTCATGCCTGCCATGCACAGGGAGGCAGGCAGTCACTAAGAAGCCTTTTTCAAGTATCTAACAATGTATTTTCTGTACAATAGGTAACAAATAAAATCCAGCCTGATTTCGATCAAACAGAACATGAAACAAATCCACATGTTGCCGCTTCATATGTGAACATAATACAAGTCCTGACCTTTAAATTCAACTGAATGGTGTCTTTAAACATGTACTTTTTTAATCTCTTGAAATTAAAGCAACTATTAAAGATCTCATTTCACAGTGTCCTTTTTCCTCCTTTTGCCTAGAGAGAAACTAGCAATAGCACTGACATACTTGATGTAGCAGCAGGACCCAGTTAGACATTTTCTATGTGCCATTGCATCTAATATTTGCAGGTGTTTAAATTCTAAAAACACATATCATGCTTGCTGTGTAAAAATCAATGCTGCAAGGTTATATATCCCAAGTGCCACTTGTTTACTGTAACAGAGGCTATGCAAGTATTGTATCTTTCTGCAATTTAGAAATTGAAACAGTAGTTTTGGTTTTATCATTCTATATTAGAATAGCTCAGTTCTTTCTAGACATTGGAAATTTAAATTTATGTTTTTTGAAAAAATAAAGTGGTTTGCAATACTTAAGATGTTGAATTTTTTTCTTGAGCTTGAAAATCAAATGCTGCTTAATGGAATATTTTCTTCAGCTTTTGCAGGGGAATTTGTACCAACTTTGTGACCCATTAAGCCACAGTACTTCTGTTGAGTCCAGTATTCAATTCAGCAGTATGCCACAGTTGAGCTAGAGTTTTTTCTGTAGAAAAAAGGTAATAGGTGGGGCACTAAAGG
The DNA here is from genome assembly GCF_009819535.1 of Lacerta agilis. Lineage (NCBI taxonomy): Eukaryota > Metazoa > Chordata > Lepidosauria > Squamata > Lacertidae > Lacerta > Lacerta agilis. Next base: position 42,547,462 of record NC_046313.1, read on the forward strand.
AAGGCTCTTCCATAGGCACTTGAAACTCATCTGATACGTTCCAGAGACCAAATGGTCCCAGTGCCTGAAAGCCTTCACTCTTGTAGTGCAGGTTGTGTTTGGAAATCGACTTTGTTACCAGTAATCTGACTTAATGGTCTTTCTGAAGGTCCTAGTAATTCTGAAGCTGCATCCAGACTGCATTCTGCAAGCAGAAGGGCTACTTTTATTCACAAGACTGAGATCTAGCAGATGTTCCCATTGGAAGGACGAAAGGGGGGCCATTTTTGCTGAGGTCCCTTTACATCTGCAATCCTCTACCTTACCTCAACTCTTCCAGAAGATTTCCCAAATTTCTGGGGCTGCAGAGAAGAGGATTTAGCAATCCCCCATTCTTCCATTTTTTCTAGTTCTCTAATTATACTTGTGGACCCTCAGTCTTGCAAATTTTGTAGGCTTGGTGCTCCTTATTTCACACCCGTCCTGGAACAAAATAAAAATGAACAAACATGCTCTCTTCTAAATGAGAAATGACTATAGACAGAGGTCTTGCCCATTTGTTAACTTTTTCAGGTCTGTAGAGTATGTTACATTTCCCGCCCTTGGTTCTCTAACTTGCCATGTGAGGGTGATCTGGCTGTGACATCTGTCACCCCACTGATTGCCAGGGTTGATTCAACTGATCTGGCTGGCTAGGTGGGTGTCCCCTTCCTCCCTCACCGCTCTGTGTGCGTCCTTCCCAAAGCTGTGCGCTCAGTGGATGAGGACTGAGGACGACCATCCCAGATAGGAAGAGTGTACCGTTCTTCAGTCAAGGGTATACCTTAGCTGCGCTCCCCTGCTAGAACCTCCAAACAAGCAGATGAACTGAAACTTAAAGACAAAGTTCTAACATTTATCTTTTTCAAAAGTCAAGTTACTATACTGGCTCGCGCCCCCCCCCCCCCCCGATCACTAATGGGTGATTGTAATAATGAAAAACCCACCCTCATTCCACAAAGAGGTTTTTGTTGTGCACTAGCCTGGGTGGCGCTGTGGGTTAAACCACAGAGTCTAGGGCTTGCCTAGAAGTTCGAAAGCATGTCAAAGTGCAAGTAGATAAATAGGTACCGCTCCGGCGGGAAGGTAAACGGCGATTCTGTGCACTGCTCTGGTTTCACCAGAAGCGGCTTAGTCATGCTGGCCACATGACCTGGAAGCTATCTGCGGACAAACGCTGGCTCCTTTGGCCAATAAAGCGAGATGAGCGCCGCAACCTGAGTCGTCCACGACTGGACCTAATGGTCCGCGGTCCCTTTACCTAGCCCTGCCTTATTCACTGCCATTTGCAGGGTGCCGCATTCTTACATTGTTATAAAATCAGGAACAACCTTTCTTTAAACAGGCGCTGTCATGGTATGCCATACCACAAATATTTAAAGTCAATTTCCCCATTTTGAGGCAGAGCACAAATCTTGGCTGGATGCCACACCCATTTGCCCTACTTTGGGTCCACGACTGCTTCCTGCATTAGCACATCACTACAGCGCTTGCTCTAGCTGTACAAGAAAACAGTCTCCGGACCGGTACCAGGAAAAAAACATGTATTTTCCTTTCGGCAATGGGTAGGCAGCCTGAGCCAAGGTGGAAGGGCGACCTGTGCTTAAATTGACATGTGAGGTTGCAGGATGCCCAACACTTTGCAGTACTGGTCTGCGTGATCGCATATTGCAAGCAGATTTTTTTTTAATTAAAAAAACAAACGGCATTCCAAACAGGACCCCAGACTGAAGGGTAGCCCGAAATACGTGTGCGGTAAATCGAAGTAACATGACTAGAGTGTTTCTAGCTATACGACCAAGGAGCTTAAGGGCTTAGACATTACGAACGAGAATTAACCGAAGGTGTGGGGGGGGGAAGTGAGCGATCGAGCTCAGCGAGTCCGTCGGGCAAGTCTCTGGGGGGGCTCGCGCGCCGCCCCGTTCTAGAGGGACGGGCCAATTAGCGGACTGGCCTTGAACGTGTCTCAACGTCAGCCGCGCGCGGCGCGTCCGCCCGCCCCTCTGAGGCCCCGCCTTCCAAAGGCGAAGGAGCCAATGGGCTGCGGGGTTGCCTCCGCTGCCGAGTAGGCGTGCCCTGCGAATGGCTGCTGCTGCCGCCGCCGTCACCGCGAAAGTGGAGCTGAGCGCGAGCGGCGGGCGCGGACTGAGGCAGGCAGAGGGATGGTCGGGTGGGAGAAAGGGCTCCGGATCCGGTTCGAGCCCGGCAGGTGCTGGCTGGAGGAGGTGAGGCAGAGTGGGCGGGTTTGGGCCTCCTTCCCCTCCCTCCTTCCCCTCCCTCCCTTCTCTTCCGCGGGAGGTAAACAGATATTAGCCGCGCCCCCTGAGCCGGGGTGGGGCGAGCCGAGGTGGGGCCGCCGCCGCCGCCGCCGCTCTGGAGTCTGGGCAAAGCTTTGTAGTGGCCAGCCTAGCCCTGCAGGGTAGGCCTCCGCTTGGGTGTTAAGAGTTGAGTGGCACTAACTTACTCCTTAGGATCCCAAACACACTTGCCTGAGAGCAGCCTCCGCCGGGATTGTACTCCGAGATCAGGATCAGTTTGTTAAAATGTTTTCCATGCCCTCTGTCTTAAGTAAAATAAAATAAAAAGAAATTCGTGGGATTTCTGACCATTAAGATAACCAATGTGGGTTGCAACAGCAATGGGATCCTACAGCTATTAAAAGCAAATAAAACAATACAAAACCAATACTGGAATAACAGCTTGTCACTGGTCTCTCTCTGTAACTAACAGCCCCTTCCCTGTGCTTTTAACGTGTGTGTGTGTGTGTGTTTATATTGATAATGGTGGAATGGGGAACTAGTCATTCATCTCTCCCCGCCCTCTTTTTAAGTATTTTATTAGGAACCACGCCTGTGATGTACTTCCTCCCATAGCTGGAAATTCCACTTCAACCCACATATTTGAAAGAATATTTTATTTGATCATTCCAGTGACCATTTTTGCTATGCAAAGAAGCTTACTAAATTAGCTGCCTGGGAATTAGCCTTTTGCTGGAACAATTGTAAACATTATCTTTATACAATATATTTAAACAGTCCCTTTTGATGCAAGTTAGTTTCAGTAAACAATAGTAAAATATGTCCTCCTTCTGATGCTAGAAATGTAAAGCTTGGAGCTATAAGCAATCTGAGGTTGTTGTCTTCAGTATACTGTGGGCTGTTTGTGCAGTCCTGTGCATAAGTCCCATTGAACTCAGTGGGGGCTTGCATTGGAGTAGACTCGTACAGAATGTCCCCATAAGCCTTCTAAAACACATATTTAACTGGATAAAATTTTGTTAAGAATATAGAAGATAACAATTTTCTTTTTTTACAGGAGGATGTTGATACGCCAAACAGACGTGTTCTGATTACTGGTGCTACTGGGTTGCTTGGCAGATCTGTGTATAAGGAATTTAAAGGAAATAATTGGAATGCTGTCGGTTGTGGGTACAGTAGGGCTCGACCGATGTTTGAGCAAGTTAATCTTCTAGATACTACTGCTGTTCATAATGTCATCCAGGATTTTCAGGTGAGAATGGTGGAAAGAAGGATAAAGAGGCTAACCACCATGTTTCTCTGAAGGTTTCTTCAGCAAATTCATGTTAGTTGGTCACAAAGTTTTACTGATTATTGATGTCCACTATCTATCACAGCAGTATTTAACTTTGTTTATGTATTGTTTTTTTCTGTGTAATCTCTGATGCAACCCTTGGTGCACCTTTTGTATATGAGGTGCATGATATGAGGAAAACTAGTGTGCAGGAAAGTAGCTATATACTAGTAGACTAGTAGAACCTGGAAAGCCTGCTTTAGAATAGCACTGCAGAATAAGTAGGGCTTCTCACTTAGAGAGTGATTAGGGAATTCCCCTCTTTTGGTTATGCAAATTGCATGCACAAGAAAAATGGGGGAAAGAGCACCTCCAATGAGCAAAGCAAACAAAGGAGAGGGAAGGCTCCTGTACTCACTGGTATGAGAACTATTTTATTTTCACTCACTGTGTTTCAGAGTATAAGGACTCCTTCTAGAGCTTGAGAAATGTTAAAGTTTGCCAAAAAATAAAAAATAAATTCTTCATATCTAAACTAAAGTGGACCCTTAGGTTACGTTACCTTTGGGTAACGTAACTTTTGGGTTGCGAACGCGGCAAACCCCGAGGTGTATTCTTCTGGGTTTCGCTGTGCATGCATGCTCAAAAGCTTTCCATTGTGCCGCTCTCAGAAGCGGCACCTCGACTTGCTGATTTTTCAAGGTATGTACGGACCCCTGGAATGAATTACATTTGTATCCAGAGTGTCCACTGTACTGCAGAAACAGCTTGAAGAAATGTCTGAGCCAAAAAGATGATTTTCTTCCTCCGCATCTATGTTGAGCCATACAACTTACCGGTAGTCAGAGATGATCTAGAGTAAATTTGCACTTTAGATGTGGTTTACTCCATGGGACTATTTTCTGCTAGCTTTCCACGAACAGTGTGGATTTGTTACAACTACTTGCTTGTTCTTTGCTCATTAAAATGGGTGTTTAATTTCCAGCCTCATGTGATAATACATTGTGCGGCTGAGAGAAGGCCAGATGTTGTAGACAGTCAACCAGATGCTGCTTCTCAGCTCAATGTGGCTGCTTCAGGGAACATAGCAAAAGAAGCAGGTAAAAAAAGGTTTGGTCTACATTTCTTCTCAGGATGCATAATTATCTTTTATGTGTCATCATAAGTATGGGTTCTACACCTGAACTGAAAGAATTCTTACCACAAGAAATGTATCATTAGCTGTTTGAGTAACATGCATTGATGGAGGAGACGGATAGTGGGAACTGGCTGCCAGCTGTTGGAAACAAATTCTGGGTTAGAAATACTTAGATCTTTCACAATCACGTAAATATTTGCTGTTTGTGTGTTTTAAATTCTTGGAGAGAATAAAGATAAAGAGAGTAACTGCTTTGTATTTACATTTTTTCATATTGCTTTAATTTATTTTTATAGCTCAAGTAGGAGCATTTTTGATCTACATTAGTACGGACTATGTATTTGATGGAACAAATCCTCCCTATAAAGAGAATGATGCACCAAATCCCCTAAATTTCTATGGGAAAACTAAACTAGAGGGCGAAAAGGCAGTTTTAGCAAACAATGAAGGTAAGTGTAAATTTGCAGCTAGTAAGTTTTTCTTTAACAGTTAAGACTTGAAATCTTTTACTGAAATTCCATAAATAGGAGCAAATGGATTTGAAAGTTCAGTTTTATTTTATTTTCAAAATAAGAAATGCATTTTAAAATGAGGAGGGGGTTTAAAAGGAAGCTGCAGAAAATAATTAGAATCAAGTCTATAAAGTTTTGAGATTATGTAAAACCAATATAACAGAAGGTCACATAAAATGTATACCACTGACTTGTAATGGTGAGAGAGAATGGTAGCATTGTTAATGCATTGTTGAGGTTGACGTTAGGGGTAAGGAGCAGAGGAAGCTATAAAAGTCTTCCTTTTTTAAAAATGAAAACCTTGTTGAGAGGGGAACAACTAGGCACAAACTCTAGCAAGACAAATGAAATCTGAGAATAAAAAGGGGTTGGAATTTTACCCCTTGCATTTGCACCTCATATCAATCCACAAAAACACAATAAACATAACTGGCTGTGTTATAACACAAATAAAGTTCGTTATTTACTGTATCATATTAGCATATCAACAAAGATGAGACATACAGTTCAACTGAAGGACCAGAAGACCCAGTGGATAAGTTGTCTCTCCAGTCAACTCTTAAAAGAAAGTTCAAACATATATTAAAGTCTATTCCACATGTGTTTGTTCATGTAGTCCAAATGTAGTGACAAGGATTTCTGGAATATCTTATCCTTGTTTTGCCATCCTGGGCTTCATCAGCGATATAAATTCTAGATAACACAGTAAATGCAATATTATGATCTTATACATTTTACAAAGATAATATAAACGGCATAAATAATTATACATACCAAATAAGACGTAACATTTGGACTACATGTACAAACGCATGGGGAATGGACTTTAGTATATGATTTAACTTCTGTTTTGTGGAATTACAACACCCATATAGGGTTTGTTTTGGACTACATGTTCCAATGCATGTGGAATAGACTAATATATGTTTGAACTTTCTTTTAAGAGCTGATTGGAGAGACAACTTATCCACTGGGTCTTCTGGTCCTTCAGTTGAACTGTATGTCTCATCTTTGTTGATATGCTGACATGATACAGTAAATAACAGACTTTATTTGTGTTATAACACAGCCGGTTACGTTTATTGTTTTTGTGTAGTATCTTGTACGTAGCCAAATGTTGGATGTTGTGTTCCTCATATCAATCCATCAAAGATTATACAGTCGTACCTCTGTTTATGTATTCCTCTGGTTACGTAAACTTCAGGATTCTTAAGCGGAAAATCCGGAAGTATATTTCCGGGTTTTTGCCCCGTGTGCATGCACAGAAGTGCTCTACTGCCGTGCCTGTGTGCGCAGAAGCGGTCTCTCTGGTTGCGAAAACCTTGGGATCTGGCCGGACCTCTAGAACGAATCCCGTCTGCAACCGGAGGTACCATGGTACTGAGATTTGAACTTCTGCAAAACTTGCTAAAATAGAGTAGATAATGACAAAAGCAATATTGTTAGTGTGCCAAAGGGAATGATGATGCATGTTCTCGAGTTGCTCTCTGGTAACTTCTATTGGGTGTCAGAATGGCCACAGCAGCTTTCACCAACGCAGTATCCTCCAGATGTTATTGGACTTGAACTTCCAGCTGTGCTGGTCGGAGCTGGTGGGAACTGTAGTCCAACAACATGAGAAGAGCAAGGCTATATGTTTTGTAGTGGCAAACTAGATGATCACCTCAGTTTCCTAAGTAATTTATATTGGTATTGGTGGCCTAGAAGCTGAGGATTCTATTTATTTGTTTTCTTTACCAAATGTACTGGACACCCAATAGCTATTGTTCTGTGAGTGTTGTACAAAAAGGGGGGGATTAAAACAACATACAGAAACAATCATCACCTACTGTACATTAATGAGTATCAGGAAGTAATGTTTGACAAAGCTACATAAGAAAGAAAGGAGCCATAAAGTTTGGGGTCATATGAGAATACATCACTGGGAGGTCTAAACTCTTAGGGTTCATTCCATTTCTTATTTATCCTAACTGCTCCTTTTCAGTGTTTAATGTCAAGGCCAAGGAAATTCCCAATCACTGCCACCTGCTGGCAACTCTATGCTATTTATCTTGCTTTTAATTTTGCCTCATTTTATCATTTAAAAGTTGGTGCTGAAAGGGAGAATAAAGGCCTGTGTGCCAAAGGGAAGGAGTAAACTGGGTATGGGGAAATTGTTGGAGAGAAAAGAAAATAGGATTTTTGGAGGGGCATTGAAGAAAAGAAAGAGCTTGAAAATCATACATGCAGAGTATTATGCACTTTTCTGCTTGCTCCATCTCAAAAGTCAAATTGTGGAGTTGTAAAAGGGGCAGTAAAAATGACTACGGGATTAGCACACCCTCCCTATACAGAAAAGCTAAACTGTTTGGTGGGGTTTAGTTTAGGAAAAGATGACTACTGTGGTCAGGATGGAGGAACATGACACACAGACTTATTAATTAAAAATGAGAGAATTTATGCAGAGAGATTTTTTTCTCCTCCCCAAAATCCATGATCTCTAGATTATCCAGTGAAACTGATTAACAACAGATTCAGGACTAAAACTACTTCCATGCAGAGGAAGAAATTCAACATAGCACTGAGCAGCTGCTGGGCAGTAAAGCCAAGGCCTGCTGAATTTCCTGTGTGTGGCACTTTGAAGTCCCAACTTTGGGACTTCAAAGTGCTCAATCACCTGATAGCATTGTCATGTCAGGTGACTGATGGGTGGGTAACCCACTCATCTGTCAAATTTGGCCTGTGAGGCTAGATCCCTGATAAAAGTTCTCACCTGCAGAGCTGAAAAGATTCCTAATGCTTTTTTAAGGATTGTACAGGGCAATAGAGTTCATTGGCTGGGTAATCATTAGAAACAAGCAGATCCCTGTCGTCAGTATTGTATAGTGATACTGTTAGCTGAATCCAAAGCCTCTGTTTAGACAAGTTGACTCGTCCCAGTTGGATCCAACTTCTGCTTTAAAAATGTGGATGTCAGATTTCTCAGTTGTGAGGAATGGTAGGTGGAGGGATACATGATATAGAATGCCCACTGAATGGCTACCAGCTTTAGCTCAACAGTTTGTGTGCATTCATGTAATTCAGGGCTGACTGAGAACAGGTAACTCACAACTTACACACATTTAACTTGCACACATTCAGCTTTATACGCTTGGCAGACAAAGGGCGCAAGCATCCAGGAAAAAAGACTTTGGCAATCCCACCTGCCATTGAACCAAGGTGTTTTGAAAATATGTGAATTAGGCTTTATGTGATAACCCCAGAATATAACCCCTACATAACTTGAAAATCACCTGTAATGAGTGTTTGCAGTTACTTTGTTGCTTACTCTGGGTTGGTAGTTAACTGCAAGGTTGTTGTAGAACATTCTCATATACTGGTGACACAGGATTTCAAGGGGGGGTGAGTTTTATGATGGGGTAATAGTAGATGTAGACTTATACCATTATTTCTTTCTTACTTATGTGGATCTTGAGCATATTTTCTATTGCATGGTAAGGTGTTCTTGATGTAATTTAGCACTTCTTGCTTGCATAAGTGTACATAATCTGAAGTTTTCATCTGAAATCTTCTTCACACCAACCAAGATTTATTCTCTTTTCCACATAAGTAGACTTCCAGATAAGCAGACTTGCCTTTTCAAGGGAGTGAAGTGTCTTGTAAATAGTTCAAAGGTGGTTTAATTTTCTTTCCAGAGATGAGCTGAGGAATTTTCATTGTACCTGTTCATAAATACAGCTTTGTATTCATAGCTTTTCTCATCTCCTAGGTGCTGCTGTGCTTAGAATTCCTATTTTATATGGAGAGGTTGAAAGGTTGGAAGAGAGCGCTGTGACAGTTATGTTTGATAAAGTGCAATTCAATAATAAATCAGCCAATATGGACCACTGGCAGCAGAGGTTTCCCACCTATGTCAAGGATGTAGCCAGTGTTTGCCGACAGCTAGCGGAGAAGAAAATGTTGGTGAGATATTCTTAAAATAAATTTCAGACAGGATTTTCAGGACTACTTCACATATTATCATATGCGTAAGATTGTAGTAGTAGTGGCAGTGATTCTGTGTTTTTTATGATGTATTCAAGATTTCAAAAATACTGTGGACTGTATCCAGTGGTGGCTTCACACTAATGGATCACTTCTATTGCAAGGCAATGGATCCTATTTTCACCAATGCAGTCCTCTATGCCATTCCATCTGGACCAGATGATGGTGTGGAAGTGACTGGACACAGTGATGGGCTGGATGATAGCCAATAAACAATTATGATAAGATGGGGGCTTTGTGGGTAGGGGGTTCCTAGATTTGGGAATTAAGTAGACAGCCTGTTCTGGACAGGGTAGTTACTCCTCTTGAAGAACAGATGGGTAGTCTGGGGTTTTTCCTGGTTTGCAAACTGTCACTAGATATAATAGAGTTGGAAGGGACCCTGAGGATCATCTAGTCCACCCCCTGCAATGCAGGAATATGCAGCTGCCCCATGCAGGGATCAAACCTGCAACCTTGGTGTTATCAGCACCGTGCTCTGACCAACTGGTTCATGTGGCCTCACTGGTAAGGAATGCTTGTGCCCACCTTTGGCTGGTTTGCCAGCTATAACTGTTCTTGAATTGGGATAATCCAGCTACAGTAGCTCCTGCTATAATAACTTCCTGATCTGAGTATTGCAATGTGTTCTACAGAGGCCTTCCTTTGAAGATGGTCTGGAAGCTGCACAAGATGCAGAATGCCTCATCCTGTTTCTTTACGGTGGTGAGATGGGGTCATGTTACACTGATCCTGGAAACACTTCTGGCTGCCTGTGAATTGCCTGGCTTGATTCATGGTGCTGGTGTACAAAGCCCTGAATGGCTTAGGACCCAAGTAAACCAGGCTTTGAGATTTGCAGGGGAAGGTTGTTTGCCATGCCTCTGGTAAATATGGCCTGGGGGAGGGCACAGTATATGAAGAAGGGTCCTCTCAGTGACAGCAGCCCACCTGTGCAATTCCGTTACTGTTAAAAGCAGATTGTTCCCCACTCTCATTCAGGTGCCAGCTTAAGACATACTTTTTCCAGCAAGCCGTAGTAATCTATTGCTCACTAGCATATTGTATTCAATATTTTATTTTGCATTGAGGTTTCAACTTTTAAAGTTGCATTTTGTTGTTGTTGTTTTCATGAGAGGAAGGGAAAGCTACAAGAACTACCGGTAATAATAATTGCCACTGTTTTCGAGGGTCCAGAACCCTACGGGGAAGCTTTTGGAAGGCACGGGGGTGGACTGGGTATATGCCCCGCTTTGCACAAGGGGAAGTGCTTGTGCTATCACAAAGCTACCATTGGGTTCAACCCTATGTTATAACTAGTCTTAAAAACTGTAAGAGTGGGCAGGGTGGTGGTGCTCAGCTGACCTCCCATTGCCCATGTTGCTGTTGCTTACCTGGAAGTAAAGGAGAAGGGGGCAGCTAGGACAGCCCAGTGGAGATGCACAAGCTTCACCTCCCCCATCCATTTTGCAGGGAAGCAAAAGCAGTTCAGGCAGAAGGAAGTCAGGTGAGTGGCCTCACCCCACCAACCAGTACTTTTTGTAACATCCCTCTGAATGCAGTAACATAAGAAGCACCATTCTGTTCAGAAGAAGGCTAGATTGTGATATGGGAAGCATTATAGAAACCATAGATCTGTCGGTATTTTGACTGGAATTTTTATCAGGGACTGGAATAATGGAGTTACAGGTAGGTAGCCGTGTTGGTCTGCCATAGTCAAAACAAAATAAAAAATAAAAAATTCCTTCCAGTAGCGCATTAGAGACCAACTAAGTTTGTTCAGATATCTGAAGAAGTGTGCATGCACACGAAAGCTCATACCAAGAACAAACTTAGTTGGTCTCTAAGGTGCTACTGGAAGGAATTTTTTATTTTTTATTTTGTTTTGGAATAATGGAGGTGGTGGCAAAGGGGGGTTATTTTTGGGTCAGTTATTGTGCTGGTGGCAAGAAAGTATGACAAGGTGGACCTCTGAGGTTAGAGTGCAGGCATTCTCTGAGGACACAGCTACATGCTGTTTAGGTGGGGTTCAGTTTTGCTTTGGCAGCACATTTGCTGTAGGAAACATGCTGTCAAAGCATCTGCTCATCAGCTGGTGAGTGGAGAGTTCAATCTTGCCAGGTGCTGGTTCATCTAGAACAGTATGTTCAGGGTGCGAGGAGATGGTTCCTTCAGGCAAGCAAAACTGTTCACACTGACAGAGCAATCTTAGTGCTGTGTTGAATTCCTCTGTAGGAGGAATGCATAAACTGCTGATTTAATGCTGACTATACTAGGAAGTTGCATTCAGGTGCATGTAACCTTCAGAACACTTGCCAGGGTTTTTAAACTAAAGGTGTTTCTTTCCCCCCCTTCTGTTGACCTTGATCATGATAGCTTCATCTTGGAATGAGAGGTGATATTGCAGTAGAAATGCTTGGCAAGCATGTTCCAGTCATTGCTTATACACAAGAGATTATAATAGCCCTGGATTGTGGCAGTCTTTTCATATAAACTTAGAAGAGTAAAATGTGTGGAGTTTTTCTTTCTAAAGGAAGAAAACTGCCGCCCATATTTTTTTGATTTTTTGTTTTGTTTTGTTACAATACTTGGTTGAACTGTAGTTTTGGCAAAAAAAAACCACTCAGTAGTTGAGTGAAGTAGAGTGCAATAGAGAAGTGGGGAAGGATCTGGTGGATTAATGTTTTAAAAAGAATAATGGGCCTTGGCTTGATCCAGCAACGTAATGATTTTGTTCTTATGTGGACAGAGATTTGCTTGAAAAGGAACTCAAATCCTTTTTCATAGCAAAGCTACTACTCAAAGAACTGTGGAATATAGAAAAGAGCCAGGGATATTGAGCTTCTTGTTTATAATAATATTCCAATAACATGGTTATGAAAAAAGTGGTTAGCTGCTGTTGTGTTTTCTACACATTTTCTGAAATAACTGCCTGGCTAAACAAATAGTTCTAGAGGGGGGACAGAATATAAGAAGGCATATAGAAAAAAGAAAAAGAAAAGATTGCTCTTTGAACAAGTCTAACAGTGAGCTAAAACTGAATGTTTTCACTCTGCAGAAAAACACACGACTGGGAATTGCAATTAGGCAGAACATTTATTTATATAAAAAATAAGTTCTCTTTGAGTTAAGGTGGCAGAATTGTCGTGATCAGCTTTAGAATGATCATATGTGAAATTCTCTGTTTTACAAAAAACTTGTCTGGGTGATCCAGATAGGCTAGATTGACTTAAAACTTGCTTTTCAAGTTAGCCTTAAAGGGAATGTTCTCTAGCATTCTTTAGGGTGTTTTCTCTGTATGTATTTAACACAGTAAAATAAACAAGAACATAAACTTTGTATACTTCTCTTTTTCCTTAGGATCCATCAATAAGAGGAATGTTCCATTGGTCTGGTAATGAGCAGATGACTAAATTTGAAATGGCATGTGCTATGGCGGATGCTTTCAATCTTCCCAGTAGCCACTTGAGACCAGTAAGTCATAGTGTATAATCCCTTACACAGAAAGAAAAAGGAATGTGCAGGAAAAACCCTCACAAAGTTTTATCAAAGGCAGAACTTTCTCAAGAGTAATATTGCACAATACAATATAAAATAATTGCAAAATGTTCACCAGCTGTGGTTTGGCTGTTCTCTCACACTGAGGGTCCCAACTGAGGCTCCTTGGAGTCCTAGTGTCTCATTTCATCAGAGACAGATGGTGAGTTTGTCACCTTGGTAAGCTCAGGGCTCCTTCCATCATCAGACATGTTTTGTGAACAGTTTGTTCAGATTCAGGGTTCCTGTTGTTCTGTCCTTAGAGTGCAGCCAATACTACTTCAGTTTCTTTAGCTGACGGAACAAGCTTCATACTTTTCTGCTTCCTCCCTTCCCTAATTGTTCTAGGTAGAGCCTTCTAACCTCTCACATGAGCAGCCCCTTCACTGGTTACAGGTCTCTCACAGAAGCTTCTTCTATGTCCTCCTCCTCCTCCCTGCTTCTCTCCTCCTCCCATTCACAGGCACCTCTGCATCAGCACTGTCTACTAAGTTCTGTGTGCCTGTCCCATTCCTCTTCTTCATTCACATGCACACCTTCCCACAACCACTCTGCGGTTTCATCTTCCACACACTCACCCTGCTTCCCTTTCAGTCTCCCCTTTTTGTGTTGCCATGTCTGCCCATTTTCCTCTCGTTGCCCCTCCTTTCTTTTCTTGTCTGGGACTCTCCTGTGCTGCCGGCTGCGGCTTTGTGTCAGCCAATAGGGTGTTGGTACTTGCATTTGTCAGGCTGCCAGGCTCCACCTCCTGGGGCTCTGTTAATCTGTCGTCTCATCCCCCCCCCCCCCCGCATGGGCTGCATCTCCTATCTTCCACCCTTTGAAATAATGCAGATTGATAAACCATATCTGTAGAGTTACTTTCTACCAGTTTGAAACTCTTTTGTATTTTCGCCTCTGCAATTTCAAAGGTAACCACATAACTCTGCAAGCCGGGAACTTGAGCTGAGATTCTGGGAACCCAGTGTATGCAGCTAAGGGAGATTATTCCCACCTGACTACAATTTCTGACTCTTCATTATATAATAACAATTTATTTCTTGTACCCCACCTATCTGACTGGGTTGCCCCAGCCACTCTGGGCATCTTCCAACAGAATATAAAAGAACACAACAAAACATCAGACATTAAAATATGAGTCTCAGCGGTTCTTTCTACCTTAGCCTTGGAACTGACCACTCCTTTGGTAGCTGTAGGCAGCAGGGAAGTGCATGCAGGCAAGCACATGGAATTACAGGCTGGCAGAATGTGCTATTCCTCCCTCTTCCCAGCATATAAATCAGCCAGGCTACCAGGGGAGAGAAGTAGTGTAGAAATGCAGCAAGCTCTTGGTTCCTTCTCTGACATCAGCTACTAAAACTTTGCAGACTTTGTGGTTTTGGTGAGGAAGGTGTATGCTTATTTGCAAGGCTGCTGTGCCTTCTGCAGCATCTTTCCAGTGAGTGGAAAAGGCTGCAGTGGAAAGTCCCAATATGTATGATGGGCTCTCTGGATTCCTAGGATAATGGTTTGTCAAAGAAGATTTCTGTATCCCCTTTTCCATACTAGCAAAAACTAGTGCTCAATGCAGAGTACGGTTATGGGAAAGCACTTAGGCTATCCTACATTGCAGAGTTGTGAGTGTTTTCCTGAGAAGAGATTATTTTCATCTTTTGTTCTAGACAGAGTGTATATTTCTCTTTTTCTGCCTATTTTTATTTTTAAAGATTACAGATAGCCCAGTTGTGGGAGCTCTTCGTCCCAAGAATGCTCAGCTTGACTGTTCTAGACTACAGATGTTGGGCATTGGACAGCACACTCCATTTTGTGTTGGGATCAAGGAATCACTCTGGCCATTCCTTACTGACAAGAAGTGGAGACAGACGGTCTTCCATTAGTTGGAAATATTTTAGTACATGTATGGTATGAGGCACTTTTTAAGAAGCGGGGGGGGGGGGGGAGAATGGTTTTGTATTGAGTGTTCTATGTTACAAGTTTAATTCAATCAGGTAAAAATATGGTCTTGCACTAGTGAACTTATAAGAGGTGTTGGCAAAAAAGAACCTTTTTCGAAGTGAATGCTATTTCTTTCTGTTCCGTCAATGGTTTCTTTAAATATTTAGCAACCTCTGAATACTACAAGCATCAGTAATGGTTGAGATGAGGTTCAGTTTCCTGAAATATACTGTTGTTTTATGCATCTTCAATTGCTAAAGAGTGTCTCTCTTAACATTATTTCCCTTTTTGCCAAAATAATTAAAATAAAGCACAGGATTTTTGCATTTCATTAAAAAAAAAAGCTGTTCTGATGTGATTGAAATGGAAGTGAGAAGTTTGGAGTTTGCTTTAGCTGTGATCAAAATATTCTAAAGTAATGCTTTATTTTTGCAATTAATGTGCAGCTTTAATGCTTGAAAGATGTTCTGTATTTTGAAATCCCAACTGCTTTCTTACATTTGTACAAAATAGTTCATATATCTTCCTGTCACATGTGTGCTATTAATGAGCTCACTGGTTCATTTTGGGTGTCAGAGGCACAAAATACAAACATTATTGCTGTCTTTTCTTTATTGGTGTTTCTGAGAACCCCATAGAACCCAGAAAATTATTGGATGTTCTCATTAAACAACCAGTTTACACATTGTATCAGAATTGTCATTGTTTCAATTAGACCAAAAGAGCTATACCAATAGAACTATCCCTGGTTGTTCATTCCTCATTGCATACATGCAGATAGGATGGCTGCATTAGGTATTTGTACTAGCCTGCTTCTGAGGAGAAAATTCTATGCTTACAGCGAGAAAGTTTAAAACTATTAATGCTGTTCAGCATGAATGTCTAGCTTAAATGGCAGAGTGACTTTTGTGTAAATTTTGTGTTCTTACTTCAGTAGAGTGTTAGGGTGTGCGTATTGAAACCAGGCTTTTTACTTAAAGCAAGAAAACCTAAGGCAGCTTGTGGCAGGTGTATCTTTTCTCTCCTCTGTTTCCTGACCAAGGTAAAGCATCCAACAAAAAACCTTCTAAAGGTGCTGAAACAGCATCAGTCAGATTCATAAAATATCTCTAAGCCATTCATATTGTCATTCCCTTTTCATAAGGACATATCCTGACTTGTATGTCTTAGTCTGACTGTCTGACATCTTGATATGCACTTGGTAAGTTATAAATGCAAAATGACATTAAATATGTATAACTGGCATGGTATCTTGTGTCTTCATCATTTCTTGTGGAAATTTCTGGCTGTGTTAGGTTTTTGGGTAGGCTGTTGTTACTTAAGTGTGTGAGCATATACACTTTTTTAAAATAAATTTCACCCTCCAAATTAACAAGTCAGCAGTTCATTCTTTCAATTCCAACCAATTTTCCAGTAGG
The DNA here is from genome assembly GCF_009819535.1 of Lacerta agilis. Classification (NCBI taxonomy): domain Eukaryota; kingdom Metazoa; phylum Chordata; class Lepidosauria; order Squamata; family Lacertidae; genus Lacerta; species Lacerta agilis. The sequence continues at coordinate 42,563,553 of NC_046313.1, forward strand.
CTAGTTGAGAACGTGATCACAGAATATACTAATCTAGTGCTGATGCTGGAATTTTGATGGCCTTTGGCATGGCACTCTCAGCGCTCACACATTCACCTGAAAAAAGGGCATGAAAACTGAGCAATTTGTTTCAGGAGATCTGATCATGTTTATACTGCTAACTACAAACGGTAGTGCTATTTGACTTGTGGCCCTATAACAGTCAAATGACGAGGAATATCGTTTAGCCTTCTTAAGAGCATTTGGAGATCCACTAAAAATTAGGCGCTGGTATTTGGTCATGGTTGTGTTATATGCTTCTCCTGTGGCCTAGAAAGTACCTCCCATCCTGGATCATTGGCCACTGCTTTTCAGAGCTATGGATAAAAACATAGGAGTCATAGCTGTACAACACATGTACACCCTCTGCAATATTTATGCATTTGAAATCGTCACATATAGCTTGTATGCTAATCGTTATGTGGAAGTATTTCCATGTAAGGATTTTGTAATGTGCTGTGCCCTTAGGTATTTTCAGTCTTGGAGGATATGTTATCCCCACTGCTTACACATTCCTGTGTCTTTTTGAAGCCTCCATTTGCTGCTTCTGCCTGTTATCAAGTGCTCCTACTTTTACAGCCACTGTAGTACTAATCAGTTTGTAACTAGTTATCGTGAGTTTCAGACGAGGAAATGGAAAAGAAAATTTGTTGACTGAGTGATGCCGCATGATATTAATATGAGATTTTTGTTAGGAACTTTTTTGACATTTGTGTTCCCTGCAAATGATAAATGTTGGGTTGGAACAGAAACAAGGAATCAGGGTGTCACATGCTAGCAACTCCAAATTGCATACACCAATCATGATGCGAGAAAATAAATGGGCACACAGATTCTGATATTTGGAAAACTAGTGGAGGAACATTCTGGTCCCGCAGTGTCTTCTCTGGGAAGAATTCAGTGTTGCACTTTTCTTATTGTTCATCACCGCCATCATTTCTGATCACCAGAGAGAACAATCCCCCACCTCTCCTCTCCCCACGCTGTTCTGGGGGCTCCTCTGACCCCCCCCCCTCAAGTGGATTTGGGGATGGAGGGCACACAGCGGGTTTCTGCTAGCATGCTGTATTAGTTGAATCCAGCCCTCTGACCTTAAGTTAACCATATGAAAACAAGCTACAGAAGAATACAGAGTCCTGAAGTTGCCGTGTTCAAGTTCATAAGGAAAACTCCACACTTTTAAAACAAAGACTGAATGTCTTTCTTGCTACAGTAGGTAATTGTTCCTATAGGTGGTAAAACAAACCTTTCAGTGCAAGTTTTTGTTTCAGTTGTAAAATCCATCAGTTATTTTTATTCCATTGAAATTGGGGACACACTTAGGTCTGATTGTATGATGCACTGTAACTCCACATTTTCTCTTGTGCTGTAAAACATCTTCCCTCAACTATTCACATATATTTTTTTACCCTTCAGGTATCTTTCTTTTAAAAACAGAGCCTTCATGCCTTTAACAAAGTGGTAAAGTTCTCGTTACTAATTTTGTTCACCTTCAAAACGTCACAGAACAGCGTGAACAAGAACAAGCCTGCTTAGTTTTTCATAATAAATTCTTTGTTGCTAATCTCTTCCTTTGACATTAGTAGTAACGTGGGTGATATTTGAAGCCTTTTAAAAAGAAATTTTATTATCCCAGTGAGTTGTACAGATCCATATATTCCCTTCCCCCTCCCTTAGGCTTCTGCTGTGAATATTTTAAAAGCAGCATGAGTTACACATCTTGGTCTCAAAACAAATGCTGAAATAGCTTTCACCTTGAATCTATTCTCTTTCCTGACACATTTGCTTATGAAAATGAAAGCTTCAGTAATTGCATGTTAACTCATCTTCAGTCAGCAGTGTTTGCAAGAGCCTGGCATTATTATTTTACATTTATATGCCACCTTTCCTCCAAGGAATGCAAGCTGGTGTGCATTGTTCTTTTCACCATTTGATCATCAGGCTAAGAGGCAGTGAATGGCCCAAGGTCATCCAATGAGCTTCATGGCTGAGCAGATTTGAACAATGGCCTCTCATGTCCTAGTCCAATACTAACCAGTACATCACACTGTATCTACTTTACATATGCTCTGCTTTTACACAGTTAGTGCTCAAATAAGTTCATGAAAACATACAAGGATCAAGAAATTAATAGTTCGGTAACAATTTTTTTTACAAAATGAAATACTATATGGCAAGAGTCGAAACGTTTTTACCCTTAATCAGCCAAAGTCACAGCATTTGAACAGAGGTTCAGAAATGCTTGTGTGGGTTGCCAAGCAGACATTCTCAAGGGAATGTGTTCTACTACTGGAGTGGTAGATTAACCTAGTGGCATTTGTAATATCCTGAATTAAAAATTCCTTCAAAGTAGCACTTTTCATACTAATAGCCATAGAGCACAGGTGGCCTTGGGTTTTGCCCTTCAAAGTTCATTGCATGCTGTCTCTGCTTTATTGCTTAGCTCAAGAAAGTACTCGGAATGAGCCACACTGCAGTGAACATTTTGGCTAAAGCCAAGTAATATGGATCTGTTCCAAGAACTTCACAGCTGAGAGTTGATAAACTGCAGAAAGAAAGAAAAAACGTGCACACATGCACAAGAAAAGGACAAGCTTCTTGAACTTTCAAGCTCCAAGCCATGAAGGAATAACTCCTACCAATTTCCCAGAAAGTTGGATTCCTGCGAGTTCAATAAGAAAAAAACCACTTTTCAGAAGCAAATCACTTGAGGAAATTTCTTGGCCGTTTTAGAAAGCACTGAAGCATAAAAGCACTTTACCATCCTGTAGGAGTTTTGCAGGGTTGCTGTGCTAGTGATAGAATCTCTACTTGAAGGTTTAGTTCGAATCTCGGGCATGAGATAGCATGTTGTTGAAACTTCAAATTTAAACCTCCAAATTTAATGAATACTAATATCGTTCATAGGTCCCTGCTAGGTCCAGGAGTTCAGAGCACAAGAAATACTCAACACCGCAGGCCAAATGCTGTAACATACTTCATGGGGGACTACTTCTGAAGGTGGGTTGAAAGCTTCAGTTGTTGCAGAATGTGATTGCCAGAACCAAGAGTGGGTTTGAAACATTGCCCTGGTTCCCTGTATGTCACCAGACACAACTCAAAGAGCTAACTAATGTATGAAGCCCCAAACTACTTGGGACCCAAATACCTGAAGGAGGACCTCTACCCATATCAGTTTGCCTGAGTGCTAAGGACACATTTGTGGTTCCACCATGTGCCAAGTTTATGGTGTGATGGCCCAGGATATGAGCATCCTGGTCCCTTGGCTGTGCAATCCCCTCTCCCCTGAGATGCAGCTAGCATTGTCATTGTTGATCTTTCCTATTCACACAGGCCTTGGTAGGGTCCTCATAAGAGATAACATGACTTATATATACTTATATGTGCATTGCTGCTACCTGTTTAATGTGTCATTGTTATATTTTACCTTTATGTTTTTATTGGAGGTTATTTCTCTGTGCAACCCCCCCCCCCCCAGGATCAAGAAATGGAGGGTAGGAGAGGAATGACTATAATAAATAAAATCTTAGAAGAACACCTCAGAGAGATGTTAACAGCTGTCCCTGGAGATTCTTGAGAAGCAGAATTCATTCTGAATTGCCTACTGCTGCCACTGCTTTCCCCCTGCTTGCAGAGAAACCTGTGACTAAGGGACCTTCATAACCAACATGGGGCTTGGGTGGGGAATGAGGGAAGATGGATGATAAGCCCAAGGAATAAGTGTATTTATTCATGTAAACATCAAAGCTCTGAAAAGCCAGTGGGAAGTCAGTGGAGAAAGATGAAGATGAATGGTGCTGATCTGGCTAAAACTCTAAACAGTAGCATATTATTCATTAGTATGACTGAAGGAGGTCACATTCTGGAAACAAGAAGAAGTGAGATGGTAAAAGGCTTTGTCATTATACTAAAGTCAACAGGCAATTAAAACTATTAAAGGCTGACAAGGCAAAAGGTCAAGATGGATCATCCTCACCCCCAGCTCTTTTAATTGTTTCAGGTAACATTGCCTAACAAATAGCCAATGCAAAGCTTTGGTGGAGGAAAAAAGTTGATTTTTTTTTTAAAAGGTATTTAGTTAACTACTGTAACTGTGTGCCCAGGAAACACCCCAAGTGACTGTCTTGTTTGCTCCCTTCCTGAATCCTTAAAGCCTAGTGGAACTCTTAGGAGAGGCATTTAAACAATACATTGACTATTCTCACAATGCAATGTTCAACTAGTGCTTAACATGTTTCAGAATAGTGGACAATCAGCATGTTCATGGAGTGGTCTGTAATTGCTGAGCTGTATTTTTGTCATTTTTTAAATGGAGCTGAATGAAGGATTTGAAAGCCACTCTGTCTTATAATTTCCAGAACCGGAGCTACATTTGTCTTCTGTGGAAAACAACAACAATGTGATACCTTAAAGACAAATAAACTTCTTCTTGCATAATAAGTTTGTAAGCTGCTATAAGATTTCTTGTTGATCCTCTTTGGGTATTTGTTGAATCAAGGAAACAGATGGCTAGAAAGTCCTAGGAGACTATTAAGAGAAACCCTCTCGCCCTTAAACATTATAGAAGTTTGTGGAAATAGCTTTGCTTCTTATCTTAGCATGATTAAATATATTCATTGGGGGCGGATCTATACCCGTGATTTATAATGTTAATAATGCTTTATTAAAATGTGATGCCAGAAGGCTCTGCAGAACAACCAGTCACCGCAATACCTTTAACTGCATTTTAAAGGTAAGGGAACCCCTCTGACGTTTTAAAGATCAATGTTTTAAAGATCAATGCAGATCCAGCCTGGCTGGGTTTTGTTTAAAATGTCCTTGCTAGGTCTACTAGTACACACGGGGGGGGGGGCACCACTACACGAATGCACCAAGCATCTAGACTATTGATTTCTCCAAAGTTACATGGCTCGACAGACAATTTTTACTGTCTCCTACTTTTTTTCTACAATGAGCGTCCCAGCCTTAACCTTCCACACTTATTGATTCATAAAGCTTAACTACTATGTACGCTGGTGCACATAATATACACTCACTGAATGTAATATGTGAATATCCTTTCTGTTATCAACTTACATATTAGATCACAACTCCCATCAGCTCAGATAACTGGCTGAGACTGAAGGAAGTCCAGAAATATGGGGGTGGGGGCACTGTTTCCACAGGTGTGACTAAGGCAGCTTTTTGTTTCTTGAAATTGTCCCTCCTATGATTCGAGCACTTCATCTGTATTCCCATGCCTCTTGCTGTTCAACTCATTGAACTACAGATAAATGATGACAAGAAGATCAATTAGCTGAACTGGCTGCACCAGAGCCTGCAGAATATGTCAATGCACGGCAAATAAATAAAACACTCAATTTTAAAATGCTTTCTAAACCATGGATGGAGAACCTGTGGGGCTCCAGATGTTGCAGGACTACAGCTCCCATCATTCCTAACCATTCACTATGTTGGCTGGGGCTGATGGGAGTTGGAGTCCAACAACACCTGGAGGGCCAAAGGTTCCTGCCCCCAATTAGAAGAAGCCAATGGTTGCAGAGGAAGGCAAGCTGCAGCAGGGAAGGGGTGAAGTCAATCAAGACCTAGAGCAGGCTAGAAAAAATTGCCATTGCTCAGCTATAGAACTGTTGTCCTGAAACAACTGCTTAGATCCTTCTCCAAGGTACTGATCCTGTTTTGCCTGTTTCTTTGCTTCAGAGATGCAATTTAATGCTGGGGGGGGGGGGAAGACTGCTGATCTAGGCTAAGTTTGTTGCATTTAAGCCCCAGTGAAATTAACAGGGAAACTTAGTTATGATTCAAATCACCTTTGATTTTAGTTCGACTAAGTAAGAGTCCAACCCATTATCCATTTTCCTGATGTGCTTCAAATTAAGCCCTTGTTCATGGGAAATTGCCTTTACAAGTGTAATGCGAGTAATTGCTGTCAATATTAATGGCCTGGGAAAATATTTTATTGACAGCCTCAGTCTGTTCCAATAAGTCATTGTTGTTGAAGTCGGTCTGAGCAGGTCTGCAGCTTTTAACTTAGACATAATATTCAGGCATTTGTCAGTTGCTGGAATTGAGAGGCCAAGGAGACCCAGCTGCCTTATTTGTAAAGGCGGTTGTCCCTGAAAAAAAAGTATTTTGCTTGAAATACAAGATGAATAAAGGATGCTATATTGTCCTGCAGATGTGTACCTGTGGCTATGGGATATCTTTCTTTTTAAGCATCTGAATGCATTTACATTAGGCAAACGTGAGCTTATCTCTGCTGGGGACATGGCATCTGTAGGAATGCAGAAAATGTCTGGGTAAATAGTCATCCACTATCATGAAGAGTTGTTGTTGGGTTTCTTGGTATTGCTATGATCACTCCTCTTCTCTAACTGATGAGAAGTTTCAAGAGTACAGAGCTTAGCCAGATCTGACTTGCTTTGGAAGGAAGGCACTAAAATCTTATAATCATTTTTGCCATATTTGAATTTACTATACTACTGCTACTACTACCGTTGTTGTTGTTTAGTCGTTTAGTTGTGTCCAACTCTTTGTGACCCCATGGACCAGAGCACGCCAGGCACTCCTGTCTTCCACTGCCTCCCGCAGTTTGGTCAAATTCATGTTGGTCGCTTCGAGAACACTGTCCAACCATCTCGTCCTCTGTTATCCCCTTCTCCTTGTGCCCTCCATCTTTCCCAACATCAGGGTCTTTTCCAGGGAGTCTTCTCTTCTCAGGAGGTGGCCAAAGTATTGGAGCCTCAGCTTCAGGATCTGTCCTTCTAGTGAGCACTCAGGGCTGATTTCCTTAAGAATGGATAGGTTTGATCTTCTTGCAGTCCATGGGACTCTCAAGAGTCTCCTCCAGCACCATAATTCAAAAGCATCAATTCTTCGGCAATCAGTCTTCTTTATGGTCCAGCTCTCACTTCCATACATCACTACTGGGAAAACCATAGCTTTAACTATACGGACCTTTGTCCGCAAGGTGATGTCTCTGCTGTCTAGGTTTGTCATTGCTTTCCTCCCAAGACAATTACTACTACTACTGTTACTGTTTGTACCCGGCCCATCTGACTGGGTTGCCCCAGCCACTCTGGGTGGCTTGCAACAAATATAAAAGTATAATAAAATACACATGTGGAGGAAGGAGCAGCTGGCCTTGTGGGATGGTGCCGTGGAGCTACTCCCTTGACACCAGTGTCACTGTCAGTGTGAGGGCAGAGCAGAGCATCAGGGAGTTCAGGGCTGTGTGTATTCACTAGTGGAGCTAATCCGACACACCTGCAGGGGGACGTGCACAACCCCCAACCTTGCTGCTGTCTTGCCTCACATGCATCCAAGGAAGTAGCTGCAATAATAGTGTCAGAAGGGAGCAGCTCCGGCCCCGTGGCATCTTCTTATGTGTACAGGCACACTTTAAGCACAGACAGCCTAAGCTCCTGGCCACCATATCAGATCTTGAGGGGGGTGTTAGCTTACAGAGCTCTCTGTGCTTCTGTGTCTCACTCAAATTGCGGCCTTTTGTTCTGTTCATGCACAACACCTCCGGATTTTGACATCCTTTGCTAAAGGGGTAGGAGAGATTTGCTTTTGACCCCGTTCATGTATTCCTTCCTCATTCAAAAGATGTAAGGAAAATTGCATGGCAATTAGCTGCCATGGAAACACATCTTGCTTTTGACACTGTTTTGTCAAGTCCAAGGCTCTGCCCAGAGCTAAGGGTTCAGAATCTAGACATGATACAATATTACTGCTAACATCCTAAGAGTGGTATTCCTCTCAGTTTCACTCAGAGCAGACACAATGAAATAAATGAAATTAAGTTTTCAACATGTCTACTCTTACTTGAATACCACCCTTAGTTTTTCCAGATGTTATAAGTTCATTGTTCCTCAACAAAGATGTTATCATTCTGTTTTAGAAGACCAGGAATCTCTCAGTTAGTTTGCATTTTGTCACACAATTCCTGGGGAAGTAGTTCAGACTTGAATAAGGCTGATTGCTGATGGACCTCTGCACACCAGAAAAAAAGTGTTGTTTGCTTGTTTGATTATTATTTACCAAAACAATTTATACTACTCAAAGGTCAAAAGTCATCTCTGCTGTTAATAAAATAAAATAAAATAAAATAAAATAATACATACCGGTATTTGCCAAATCAGACACAAAAACAGTATCAGTACAGCTACTAAGTATGAACTAAAGAAATATGTTGCAATGAAATCCCCTTGGGCTGTGCATTTACTTTCATTTTTCATCCCTTAGCTATATAGTATATACATACAGTATTGGAAAGTAAATGTTAATGAACGCTGGCCCTGGAAACAAAGAGTTGCAACTATTGTATCAGAAAACCTGCAGCTGTGAATTTCAGTGTTGCTACCTCTGTTTGCCACAAGGTGTCAGCCTTGCCCCACCAAAGTGTTCCTTTCTTGGCTGGCACACAGCAGAACAGACCCGTTGTTTGATTTTGTTTGGCTGTGTAGAGTGTGTATCTTATTTGAAACACAAGATGATTTCATATTTTCAGGTAGAATGAGACAGGTAGTTAAAATTTATACCGTGCGTTATTTGTGGGGGTTTATATTACTGGAAGTGGCACAACGAACCATTCGTCTTCGTTTGCCAGCTTGATTGACGCATGCTAACAATCTGAATAGGTGGTTCAGTTCTGCTCTGATAGAGCAATTACAGAAGAGGGGGTAGAAAGCTCGAAATGTCACTGGGATAATACGTGCGCAGAAATGAACGGAAGCAATGCTGGACAATGTTTAGCAGGCCCTGTCATTCATATCGCAGGGACTTGCACATATATTGTGTAATTCAATCGACAGCAGGAAACACGGAAGGCTTAGGGGTTGATCTATTTATTTCTCATTTAAAAACATCGGCGTTTGCCCTCTCTGCAGCTCGTGCACTCTAGCAAGCGAGCGTCAGGAAATAGGAATCGGTGATCTTTAGAGCACCAGTTTCCCAAACAATTTATTAAGGGGCAGGTCCACACCAGAACTTTGTGCTCCGTTATTGCAGGCCATTAGTTGACTCCTGCCCTGCTCTGGAATTGAGGTCACACGAGATGTGATGTTCAACGTGTCTCTGAATCCTGTGTTTGGGATGATACCCCTCCCTTTGAAACAAAAATAAACATCTGATCCAGATTGTGTCCATGGTGTGGCAAAGGGGCTTTATCCTTTCCCCTCTGCTCTAGTTCTTGATACTGTAAAACATGCATACTTTCCTTACTCATTGTTTATACATGTTATGTATAACACATAAATATGTAAACACATTTTGGGGTGGGAGGAATTGCCTCCCCAGCTGCCGTTTACTTAAATGTACTGAAAACAACAGCTTTGTAGGAGGAGAGTGTTGGATTTTCACCAGGAAGGTGAAAAGGAATGTGGTCCTAAAGCTGGGAAAGTTTACGTTCCCTTAAAAAGAAAAAAGAAAAAAGATTTGCTTGTTACATGGACCTAACAAACAATGAAGGAATATAGAAAGTAGAACTTCATCACAACACATGGAAAATATCCATTGCTCTGCTCCTGTGTTTCTTCAAATATTTTCCCCCAGGATTATGTGTTATGATTTTAGGCACCATGCCACGGCATGGGGCTAGAAAAAAAAAATGTAGGAAAAATGTTTTGAAATGCCACCAGCATGTTCTTCTGATTTCATAAATTGGACACACCCCACTGTCATTCATGTGAATACTGACAGCTTCTTCTCTCTTATATTTTCTATTGTGTTCTACCAATTGTTCCTCCAGTTCAAAATCTCACTTAAACTATAATGGTGGAGGGGTATATGTGTGCGAAGAAAGCATTGTTGGAAGGGCTTTTTGCTCAGTGACCAATAGCTGCTTTGTCTTACAAATCCTCTTGATGGCACTGGAACCTTACAGATATTCTCAAGTCCCATCTTTTGGGTACCAAATCCTATTATCTAGGTTAGCTCATCTGTATTCAAAAGATCAATGTTGCATTATTACAAAGATCCTTTCAAGTGTAAAAAGGATGGCACTTCATTACAGAAAGTAAAAGAAACTAATCAAACTTTCTTGGGGAAATCATTGACTTTTTTTTCAGTAAAGGGCAAATTTAAGAATTTGAAAGTCCGAGATGTGAGCGAGCCACACTGGGTGCTTCTTGCTTTGACTCAAATCTTGTGTAACACATTTCTTGGATTTTCATGTAACCTGAAGAAGAAAGTGGCACAGTACTGCGCTCTAAATGGATTCCAATTACATAAATGTTGCCACTCACTCTCCCTGAATGCTCAGCACTCTTTCTCTGGCAGCTTGCCTGGTTTGTAAGAGGTTTCTGAGAACGGGGGAAAGAGCAAAGCTGCCATGAGCAAGCAGTGTGTGTGTGTATGTATATATCAGAGAAGGGGAGAAGGATTTCTTAAATCTGAAATCACATGTGCTTAACTTTAAAATTCAGGGCAGGTACTGGCAAGGGATTAGCAAATATCTTGCAAGCAATAATTTATTCATGGGATTGCTTTCTTTCTCCTCCTCCTGCATTTGTGTTTGTGTGTTACCCTCAAACAAATTGTGAGGAAATCAAGGTCCATTCACTGCTTCCAGTACAAAGGTCTGCAGATATGAACAATTTACATTCCTACTTGATTTCTCTTCTCTATCTGTGTGGTTTTGGTAGCACAGAAATTCAAGCGCTGTTGTTGTTTGTTAGGGCTTTTTTTAAAAAAAGGGGAAACCTTTTTTGTGGAGTTGTTGGGCAGGGGGGAAGCATGTGAACTCAAATGTATACAGAAACTGAGTAAAGGAAAGGTTGCGTATATTACTTTGTTCATATCAGGGTGATCTTCCGTGCTTTGAAAGAAAATGCAGCTTGGCAATGAAGGTTAAATGGTTGGTTGGATGATTGACTGACTGACTGGGACATTTATTGAACACCCAGTCAACAAGATCCTCTGGGCAGTTCACAGAGTTCAAATAGTCAATACAAAGTTAAAACATTAAAATCAATTCAATTTCTCAAATAAAAGTCAGCAAAAACATTATGTTCCAAGGACTAAAACGTAGTTCTAAAAGGCCTGGCAAATTACAAAGCCTTCTCCTGACACCTTAAATATCCTTATGACATATCTTTATTGGCATGACTTTTAATCTCATTCCAAGCAACTTGGGAAGGTTATGTCGGGATCTACTGCCTCCATCTCACCCCCAGTCCTCTCCTCTTAGGTTAAGAGGAAAAGACACACCACTGACTTCTACCAAGACATTTTAGCTTTGAGTTTGAGAAAAATGTGAATCAGTGCGAAAGCTGGCCTTGAAGTCCAAGCAGAGATGTTCTCTCTTTCCCACGACATGTAGAACCCATTCAGGTTCTGACCCAGTGACATATGAAAGAGAAACAGGATGGTTGGCAAGCCCTGGGTCACCTTTCTGTATGCCCGGAATGTGCCTATTGAATTGATATGGATTATTTATTTATTTATTGTGTGTTAATTTCAGTAGACAAAGCCCAGGCACAGAGAAATGGCATCTTGTAAACACGCACGCTTAACCAAAGAAAAGTAAAGAGAAGGCAGTAGATGGCATTTCGGATGAGAAGCAAAAGATCAAATGGTTGGTGGCATCAGCAGCTGTAGATGGGTCTATTGGAGAACTGCCCAAATAACTTACGTTATCAGGTGGCAGATAAATATAGTCAGATAACAGCCTCATACCTAGCACCTCTTGGGAATGCTAAGAGACCAAAAAACAAAAAACAAAAACAAAAACCCAGTGCAGTTTTGAATTAAGTGGTTAAAATCATGCAGTTTTGAAATGTTCAGTCTGCCATCCCGAGTCAAGAGAAGATGCCACACAAATCCCCTGCCACATTTTATTTGATGCATTTCCGACCCAATCTCTGTGTAAGTAGTAGTATGATGATGTGTGATTCCTTGCAAAAACACCGACACTTATCTCAGAATGGAAAATGTAACATGTGAAGTGGTTTCCTTGACACAAACGGCACCAGTCTTTGGGCAAACGTAATGCTTGCATTGTAAGAAACAGAAGTGAAGCTGTCCTATTCAGAAAGAGTACATAACAATCTATGGAACATGGTTTTAAATGAGAAGAGCCCATCAGACTCTCTCTCTCTCTCTCTCTCTCTCTCTCTCTCTCTCTCTCTCTCTCTCTCTCTCTCTCTCCCCCCCCCCATATTCTTTTGAGCTCTGACCACCAGACAAATTGTGCAGCCTGGGCTCAATGTCTGGGTGCAACTTAGTGCCATTCAGCTCAGTGGCACATAGTTTTACTATTTAAGTCCATCAAGACCAAATTTGTGTGAGGTTACTAGTTGATCCCAATGAGAACAACCGGATGCCTCTGTCGGGAGTCTCTCCCCAATATGTCAAGAAGGTGACCATCTCCTAAACAATCTGTGGACTTTCGAGTGCACACACAGACAATCAGCCCTGGTGTTGCTATAGTTATGATGGTTTTATCTTCTCTGTTCACCTGCCAATAGGCAGAGCTGGACTATGTAGCTGCACAGCAAGTGGAAGATGGAGCAGGCAGGAAAAGCAGTAGCAGCATGGGCTGGAGAGGAGTTTTCAATTTAAAGGTCTGGCCTGTCTGTAGCCTAGCAGGATTGAGTTTACCTTTGCAATCTTGGGATAAATCAGCAACGACGGTGACATTCCTGTACAGTGCCCAGATCTCACATTCATTTTGCCTGTTTTTCCTTCTGTCACCAATTAGTTATCGGCTAATGGTGCTGTGTGCTGCAAAGTGCTCTCTTACAGGAACGAAAGGGCAGCAGTGAGGATAAATGCAACAGTTATCATTCTCTGCCTAAGGTTCTCGTCGTATGCATTTCTCATTTGTATTGCTCAAGGATAAGACTTAAGTTGCCTGATATCAGGACCAGGCTGCCTAGATCTGTTGTGCTTTATTGTATTTGTATTCATTAAGACAGATTAAACAGCTGCAAAACAACCAATACTTGATACTACTTGCTCAGTGACATTGCGAGACACGTTAGAAGCACTCTAAATGAGATGAATTAAGCTTCTGTTGTGTTAAAGGAACAAGGTCACCAGGCTGAAATTAATCATTTTTTCTTTCAAATCAGTGAAAAGCCTTATTTTGTAGGCTTGGTTTGCAAATTGAAGCTTTCAGGAACACCTCTGAAATTTATTCAGCCTTTTCTTTCTGAAATGCACCCATATTTTACACCCTGCACACTTCACCCTAGTTGTTTATAGTGTTGTGGTAATTGCATCCATAAATTACCAATCTGACACCAAATGTATTTGTACAGAATATCGGAGCTGAGCACTGCAGTTATTTTTTAAATGTCATCAAGCCCTGAAAAGGGCTAAAAAAGATGATGCTGTTTGACTTTTTCCAGCACTAAATATCTGAGTTATGTCTGCACTGACCAATTCTTACATGATTTGTTCCAATATTTGCTCCTTCATTTCTCCTTCCACGATTTCTCCAGTTGCTTGCACAACCCGACCCAATTTTTTAAAAAATCATCTTTAGAATTAATTACTGCTCTGCTTCTACAACATAATGAATGTGAAAACTGGAATCTGACAAAATAGTACTTTATTTATTTCGTAAAAAAGATGCATCGCATAATTGGGGGGGGGGGAAATCCCTCATAAGCTAAAACAATTAAATTATCGGAAAAACAAGCAAACTACAGCTCAGTCCCTAGTGAACCTCAGGGATGAGGCAAACCACCAGAAGTGCCCCATCAGAGGATTTTAGTAACTGAGATGGAACATAATGAGGTACTTTGGCACCAAGCTGTTTAGGGCTTTGTGAACTAACACAAGTATCTTGAACCTGGCTTGGTAGCAAATCAGCAACCACTGCAGCTCTCTCAGCAGCAGAGTAACATGTTGTCAATAATCTGACGGGCAGAGATTGAGAGGCACATAGTCAGATGCATCCTTGCAAGCATCCTGTCCATAGCGTAACCAAAATTGATCCCACAAAGTCAGAAAAGAGGGAGCACTGGACACCTCAGGTGAGACTGTATGCAGAGGCAGATTTAGGGCAGCCCGACCAGTTTCCCCTGAGCTGAGGGGGTTGCTGCAGGGTGTCACAACTATGACATAGTGCATATGCAGAATGAAAGGCAAGAGTTGAGGAGGGGTACCAAATTTTGGCCTTGCACAGGATGCCGCTGCAATTTTTTAAAACCAAAGTCTGCCCCTGCGGTAACTGAAACAGTGGCATCTAAATTGCTGTGGAGTCGAGCAACGCTGTCCTAAAAATGATAAGCCAAATGGTCTCAGCAGGGCTCCATAGCTTGCAGAAACCTCTGCCCACAAGTAGGTGAGACCAGATTCCAGACAACTTGGAAGAGCTCTGTAAGACAATTAATGGAGGATGCAGCAGAAGCTGTGAAGTAAGACATCTTGGCTGCCCTAATTGCCTCGTGGTAGGAGCAACAGACCCTTCTCAAACATCTGTTCCTTGCCTATTCAAAGCCCAGAAAAGATGGCACTTCATTTTACGGGCACTATTTTGCTTTGCTAAGACTGTCAGAATTGTCAGACACAAACAAAGATTATAATGTACTAAATAAATAAAAAATGCATTAAAAATGGTCATTGCCACTCCCAGTTGTTTTCAGAAGGTGCTGCTGTCCACAGATTCCCTCCTCTCTGTGACAGACTATTGACACATCAATCTGATTTCCCTTGTTCCTTATAATCGCTCTCTCGCAATTCCTCGTGCCATTTCTAGCCCATGGCAGAAAAAAAGTACTTTGGCAAGAAGTGGAAGCAGCCAGGCTTTAACAAGTTTTTTTTTTTTTTTGTCACTGGGATATCACAGCTTAAGTGACACAGGGCTGAAATCCTCTGCCGTTTCGTTGTGATTTATGGAAGTTAAGAGTGGAGCACACTAAGATATCAAGCAAGATTGCCAGTCGCTTTCAAGGGCTGTTGTCTTTACATTTTTGACATTTGTTTGCTCAAGAAATATTTGAGCTGCCTCCATTTCTCCTTCTACTAAGTGTCGCTTTGATGATTCTCTTGGCAAAGAGATGGATACAACTGAAGGCAGACCTTCGCCAAAAGCTTGATTTCCTTTTAAACCTGAAGTGTTTTTACAGAATCCCCAAAGAACAGATATTGTAACAACTGGAAAGACTATCACTGCTTTCTGTTATAATGCAGAACATGTTTCATAGACGAAACAAAATAGAAAATTCTTTCCAGTAGCACCTTAGAGACCAACTGAGTTTGTTCTTGGTATGAGCTTTCGTGTGCATGCACACTTCTTCAGATAGAGACTGTAGAATGCATAGGACATGTCAGGGAATCTATTCAACGTTTGTACACCGTCTCTTCCCCACAAGCAAGTGGTACTATATCTGGGGCTAACTCCCATTTCATTGTCACTATGACTCTATGAGGCAGGTGAGGCTGACAGCTCTGCTGCTTGCTACCAAGAGAGCTACAAGAGTAAGCAAAGATTTGAGCTCTGGTCACCTTGTGCCAAGGAGTGTGGTTAACCTTTGACCCTTCAGGTGTTGCTGGCTGATGGGAGTTGGAGTTGAACAATATATGGAGGGCCATATATTTATATTCCACTGTGCAGCTGAGATGGTCCACTCACACCAGGGACAACACCATTACACAGCATAAGACAGCAGGTGGCATGAAAGACTGTTGGTGACCCTAAGAGCTGCTGCCAGTCAGAGTAGAGGACAATACTGGGCTGGATGAACAAAAATACCTCAGGCATATGCTCAGGCATAACTCTCATCTTGTTTTATGTGTGTCCACTTTGCTGTGACGTGTGAAACCACTGTCATGTGTGACTACAGCATGGACAGACGAGGTAGAAAATGGTTCTTTCTGCCTGTGTGTGTGTGTATATATATATATATATATATATATATATATATATATATATATATATATATATATACACACATATATAAACTCTGTTTTCTCTACTAGCTGTGGAATGTGAAAGACAGGCATTACATATATTTAGTTCTGCCAAAGAAGATTTAGAGAGAGCTTATTTATTTATTTAAGAAGTCTACAGCTTATTTCTTCCTCTTTATTTTCCTTCCTGCCTTCCACATGAGGCTCAATTTCTTGCTTGCTTTCGCCTTCTTTTCCAAGCGCTTTATGGAAGGTTTAGCCTGTGATTGAGCCACAATAATTCTATTAAGTCTGTCTTCCCACTATTTTATCTCATTAATTGCTTCATCACTTGGAATAAAAATAATCTGCCATTAGCTCACAACTTCAAAGGGCTCAGCCTGAAGATCAAGCAGCTCTTCAACAGCTCTTTAAACAACTCTTGATATCCAATAGGTTAACTTCAAAGTGCACCTGGTGGGTGTTCTGATGTCAGCTGACAGGTAAACAGTAATTTATGGCCAACAATAGGGAGGTAATGAAGTGCTTGCTTAACCATGGATGTTGTCCTCTCCCTTCCTTAAAAAGAAAAAAGAAAGGGTTTCAAAGCTATCAAGAGGCTTAGTTTTGACAACACTGGGAACAAATGATTCCCGCAGACTGTGGTATGGCAACAGTTGTTCATCAAGCTCAGCTTTCAGCCCTTGCCATTTCCCTTCTCCCCATGCAATAAATCTACACCTCTGGTGGTGTTCTCACACGTGAAGTTTAAAGCAATTCTCCCTTCAACGGTTTGGTAATGTGATTTAAAACAAAAGGCATACGTTGGCCGGAATGATAATTTGCACCACCAATGCCCCCCTTTCCACTTTCTCTTTGACAATCAAATGTATACACAGATTGTGAGAGATAGACGAGTGATTTATGCCTCACAGCCGTGGTTTTTATTGTGATTGCGAATGATTCGTAGAGTGTGGTTGCGGATGCAATTATTTCAGAGGGCAAACGCCCCAGTTTTCATGGATCTCCCCTCCAATTTGGTGTGTGTTGGTCGTGCTTGAAGGTGCTCTTGAAAGCAGTGGCGTAGCAAGGTGGGGCCGATGGGTGCTTTCTGCCCCCAGTGCCACCCTGGAGGGGGTGACACTCTGGACGCCTCTTTCCCCACTCCCCCCCCCCCGCCACCAGTGCACTCTGCTCTCAAAAGCGGAGCGCACTGGCAGCGGCTTTGGCAGTGGCGGGGGGAGGGAGAGGAAGAGCGGTGAGCAGGTTTGCGAGCGGCGTGGGGGGTGACAAAAACAATTCCGCACCGGGTACCACCTGGGCTTGCTACGCCTCTGCTTGAAAGCTCACGTCCAGGTCAGAAACTGGCAGCTTAATCAGAGTAGCCCTGCCTCGGATCCCATCTCTGCTCAGCTCTACAACTTTGCCTACGTAGCTCACCCTGTCCTGTGTTTCCCCCAGCCCAGCGAACCTTTTGCTTTGCTCACAGAACCTGACTTGTTTGCCAAAAGGATGTCGACATTTTTATCCCCCCCAGCAGTTAAAATGTTGATGAATGTTCACATGAGCAGCTCATTCTACAGCTGGCATCCCAATGTAGGCTGATTCAGTCATCTGACAATGACTTTTAATCATAACAGATGCAGAGAACTTCCATGTTCAAAGGCCATGTGCCACTGAATACCAGCAGGGGCAACTGCCTTTGTGTCTTTCTGGTAGATTTCCTGGAAGCATCTGGTTGGCCTCTCTGGACTAGTTTGGCTTTCATTTTCTTTACCCTTTGAACTAAAAGCTTCCTTTGCCTCCAAAGCAACTGGGGAGGGAGAGGGGGGCAGTTGGAAAACAGCAGGAAGGAAAGCCCTCGAAAGGTCAGCACTGTGTCCCATAATTTATCCACCCAGCAGTTCAAGAGATTCAGTGAGTGAGAACTTTTGACATGGGGGATGCATCCCACTGTGGCCCAGGGCGTTAGGGCGTGTTGAATTTTTCATCTTTAAAAATCCTGATTTGAGGGGTGTTAAAAAGTTGTGGTATGATTAGGTAATTTGAAATATATTTTGGTTACTTGTAAATATTTAGGTCTTGCTTGGTAAATATCTATGTGAAAAGTTCCTACTTTTTAATTTTTTTAAATTTTTCTGTCATTTAAACGTATATGTTATTCCCAAATTTTCATGAAAACAGATGTTGATAAGTGCCTAAAATTGATTACAAGATATTGTAGTTCTGTTATATATGTATTGTAGTTATCTGTATTATTAATATTAATATTAATATTATTAATTATTAATATGTAGTTGTCTGTATTATTAATACTGGGTATGTTTAGCCTGGAGAAGAGAAGGTTAAGGGGTGATATGACAGCCATGTTCAAATATATAAAAGGATGTCATATAGAGGAGGGTGAAAGGTTGTTTTCTGCTGCTCCAGAGAAGCGGACACGGGGCAATGGATTCAAACTACAAGAAAGAAGATTCCACCTAAACATTAGGAAGAACCTCCAGACAGTAAGAGCTGTTCGACAGTGCAATTTGCTGCCAAGGAGTGTGGTGGAGTCTCCTTCTTTGGAGGTCTTTAAGCGGAGGCTTGACAGCCATCTGTCAGGAATGCTTTGATGGTGTTTCCTGCTTGGCAGAGGGTTGGACTGGATGGCCCTTGTGGTCTCTTCCAACTCTAGGATTCTATGATTCTAATATTATACAATGGTATGCGATTTCTTTTTTGCTTTGTACAACCAGTGATAACTGCTTCACTATGACTACAAAGAAGAGAACAAGGCAGGGAACATTCACACATATGAGCAACCTTATTGGAAGTGGAAGAGACATGTTGCCTTCTGAATTACCAACTTTGCGAGACATGTTAAGATATGGACTGTTGCTGAGAGAACAAAGTAAGTGAGGATATGAGAAACTATCCAGCTGCCAGTGTTGCAAAAGACTTATAGCCTAAAGTACTTGAAAAATGGGAACAAGCAAACTGTTCTTTTGTTTTCCCTGTTGTGAATTCAAGAGTTACAGTATTAGCAAAGATTCAAGAAAGTTGAGAGCAAGCAGAAAACATATCTCTTGGAAGGGGCAAGTTAGATATTAAAGAAGCCTTTGCTTCAAAACTTGACAAGCTCTTTGACATTCTCAATTGCAAATGTGAAATCATTATGTGCTCTGAATTTGGCTGTGCTACAGATTGCACAAAAGAAGCTCACATTAATTGCACATGCTCTAAAGACAAGAAGATCCCAGTGAAAGAACTTGCTTTCATTAAAGGCCAGAGAAACAATATTGGTTCTATTGGACCACACCAAATTGGTTTGCCAGATTTTCCAGAACATAACAGACTGATAAAGAAGCAAAAGCGAGGAGAAGTTGAGAGAACAACACTTGCTGATGCTGAATAGAAAAAGGAATGTTTGCAGACTTCTTCACTTCCATCACATGAAGAAAGTTCCTCCGGGGTTGGAAATGAAAAAGAATCTGATACAGAAGATGGAAGTGAATCAAATTATGATTTAGCAGCTCCTTCAACTTCTAATGGAGAGAAACAGTACAATACATTAGATATTCCTAATGTTGCTATGCAGAACATCAGATACGGTGTTGGTCTTCGTGCCACAGCTGCAATTACCACCGCTGCATTTATTGATATTGGCTTGATCACTGAAGAGAATACGAAACTTGTTGTTGACCACAATAAAGTAAAGGGAGCACAGGAGAAATTGATGTCATCATTAGACAATGAATTTGAAGAAATTCAAATTCATTGTCTAATGAATTTGAAATTCAAATTCATTGTAAGGTGGCTTACAACAGCAAACAGACTTTGTCGCTTGTGAGTTTCCAAACATGGCCTAAAAGGCAAAAACCTCAATAATTTAAGGCTGATTGTAGAATACATTGTTGGTGTGTACTATCCGTGTTGGTTCAATATAAAAGTAAAACATTTGTGGATAGAAGGCCCATGTCATTTGTTGTTTCAATTGCAACAGCTTAGACTGCAAAACAAGGCTGCTGTTTTGCCGACTGTTAAGCGTTCAGCGTGGTATGCATTTAGTGAAATGTTAATTCAGACACTGCTGTGCTCAAATAATAAGGAAGAAAGGAGAGCTGGAATTCAAAAGATCATCGATTTGAGAGGTGGCAATGATGATATATTTGGAGACCTTTCAGTACGTCCAAGGAAGACACCTTCTATAAACACCTCTGCTTCAAACTTATTGGAGTTGATAGACTGGTTTGATGGAGTTTATGAACCTCCATTAACATGCAAAATGACCTTGACAGAAATAAAGGAATTTATTGACAAGCCTATGCAAGTTCCTCAGTGGCCTTGTCATGGTCAAGGGATTGAAAGATGTGTGAAACAAGTCATGGAGGCTGCAGAGAGGCCAAGAAGCAGGTCGTCTGCTTTTGTCAAGAAATGAATCAATACAGGACTTGATGAAACTTGTTATTAATTCCAATTAATGTTATTCTTTTTTTTAACTATAATAGGACGTTATAAGATAAAGTGATGATATGTTGTTACAGCTGGAAATAAAATTTCTTTATATTTTGCTTGTATAAAATGATTAAAAACTTTAACTTTGCTTCAAAATGCGAGTTTTTGGCTTTTTTTTTAGTGTATTTCAAACAAATCTCAATTTACCAAGCTAAACATCAACCAATCATAAAAATAATTGCAGATTTGGATTCCTCATGTGCAATTACATATTTTTAGACCCCCTCATTGAGCAAATTCACAAAATAAAATTTTCCGTCCTTAAATGACACGCCCTACCAGGGCGTCTTAGTATGGATCAATGGCATCTCCAGAGGTGTCTTGCCTGGCAGGTCCCAGCAAAACTCACCCTTCCATTGTGGGCCCAATGCTAGTGCCTCTGACCTTAGAGATCTGTCTGAATGGTACAGGGATGTGTTCAAGTGTAAGCCTTTTACACACACACACACACACACACACGTTTCAACATCCCACTTTTTCCTCAAGGCTAGGGGTCTCTGTGGTTCACATACCATCTTCTGCCCAGCCCTCCTCCACATTTAGACACCTTGGTTGGTTGCCCATAGACACCCCACTTCACAAATACATAGATTCATCTTCTCAGCACATTTTATAGGGGTTTTTTGGGGGGTGGGGGTGGGATATTGACCTTCATAACATCTCAGGGAAATGAAATGTCCTTAACAATTGTAGTGAAGTTTAATATTAATCTCTTTCTCTGTCTTTCTCTTAATCCTAACTGTGGGTTTCTTGATGTTTGGCATGAGAAGAAATACTATAATTATGATCTGGATTGAGGCTACAAAACCCTTTAAATAGAAGTAAACAGTCTAATTATATATCACCAAAGTAACATAGACACCATATTTTATATGAACCATTTAAGAATCATAATATATCTTCTGTAAATAATACTTACTCAACATGCTTTCTGATTAAATACCTCTGCTGACATTTTCAAATACAGGCCTCTAGCATTAGACACATTACTAAGTGCTGATTATTAGAGGATATCCCACTGACTTGAGATGATTTATTTGGCCTGGATTTGAACTGGTGACCTAGCGATTAAAACCTCCTCTCTCATTAGCCATCCTCCGAGCCATTGAATATTCCATTCTCTTAGTGTTTTAATTATATTTCTAGCAATAGTGCCTCAGGGTTGGTGCATCTCAGAAGATGACATTTCAGTAGTAGCAAATCAGAATTTGGGTATTTTAAATGTCAGACTTGGAAGGTGCAGCTTCTGAAGAGTTTTTGCTGGAAATGAAAATGGCTCTGGGTGCAACCAGACTGTTCAGTAGTGCTGGTCTTATTAGAATATGGTGGCAGGAAAGAATTATATCATCCTCTATCATTCTGCAAGATGATATGATCATGGCAGGTAAAGGAATGGAAATGGCAACACAGAGTCAAGCTATGTCACCTTCACCATCACATTTGTTTACGTTGCAAGAGGCTAACATGGCTGCCACTCTGAGATGTGCAAGGATTGCTGTCAGATGATTCAAAACTTGAGCAAAGGCATCCATTTAACTTGTAAATGCCATAGATGCAAATGAGCATTTAGAGCA
Organism: Lacerta agilis; assembly: GCF_009819535.1. Lineage (NCBI taxonomy): Eukaryota > Metazoa > Chordata > Lepidosauria > Squamata > Lacertidae > Lacerta > Lacerta agilis. The sequence continues at coordinate 42,585,509 of NC_046313.1, forward strand.
AGAGTAGGTAATTGTTTCCCATCAAGATGGCTAAGAGAGACACAATGAACCATGTGTGGTGGTGATTGTCATAAGAGAGGGAAAAAAAAACGTGGCTGAAATTAAGTTGAGGGCCTAACTCTGGGACTGCAGGTTGTCTACTCCTGATGTAGAGGAATTAGCAGGGCTGATTTAGCAACTCAGTAAAACCAATTTCTGATAGAGGCCAGCAACCCAAATTTGATTGGTTTTCTTGAATATTCAGCTGTCCCCCTGTATTAGGGGAAATTTGCACTAAAATGAGGTGGACTTTCACTTGGGCTTTTCTGATCTAGTTTCCAACCATCTAAAGCATGGTTTTATAATCATCTGAACTTGGCCATCATGGGTTGTATCCAATGTTAGTCATACACAGAGTAGACCCATTGAAATTAATGAACCTGAGTAACTAAGACTGGAGTGGCTCATTCAGTGGAGCTGAGCTGCTGTTACAGCCTCTTGGCAGTAGAGCTGCTTCCACTTATCAGGAGGGGGCAGGGAGGTGAGGTAGCAGTGGGGCTGGGGCTACACAGGTGTACCGATGGTAATGCCAGCTTGACTCCATACCTGTTAACCAGGTCTGTTAATTTCAGTGGGTCTACTGTAACACACACAGGGCTATGTCCAGTTTAGTTTTAGGTACAGGCACACGTCTCTGTGTCGTTGCCCTTTGTGGCCAGCACTGTGCCAAAGATGAAGTTCACTTTCCCAAGAAAAGTTGAAACCTTTTGAACCAAGGTTCAAAGAACCACCCATAATGGCAGAGGGTAGTGCTCCCTTTCCTGCATTTGGCTTGCTCCTCTTAAAGGGTTTACCCGACTGTGGACAGTGAAACTTGTCCACGTGCTTATTGAAGTGTGTCAAATTGTGCTAGGATTTTCCCGTCTCCCAATAAAATTTGCATAAGAGTTTTGTGATTGGAAAACACGATGAAAATAAAAGGCATTAATTTACGTTCGGGCGTTAGGTCACACTACCGGTGAAGCACCTGTTTTCAGCCTCATAATACTCAAGCTAACCGAATTAGACAAAATGATGTGAACTATAATTACCAATTCTCTTTAGTACTTTCAGCTGTCTTTGGGAGAAAAGATTCAAACCCTTAATACTGGAAATGTTTCATGCATATTACGATTCCCTTTTAACTATATAGTCCAGACTTTGAAAAGTCTGGCATATATTGATGAGAATCTTTCCAATTTACTCTCTTCCCTTTGCTTGTCTATCACCTGCCAGCCCTTTTACTTGCTCAGGTTAATTAGCAGGGATTTCTGCCCCCGTCGCTTGATCGCTGTGGCCCTGCTTTGTGCTGCCTTTCATTTCTGATTCTTGAGCTTTCCCCATCAGGACTCACTGCTCGTGCAAAGTGTTGAACTGAACTGGTGGCTGTTTGTTATCCCAGTTGCTATAGTATAGCTCCAAGAACTAAGGAGTTCTCAGGTCAACTGCAGTCATCACTGTGGTTACAACACAACCCGCAGATGTTCATCTGGCAACAGGGGTGGCCCGCCCCATTTTGCCACCTGAGGCAAAACGGGAATTGACGCCTCCTGCCCTCCTCTTCAATTGCTTCCTCTGCCAGAATGCCCTGGGTCTTATAGAACTTGGTGGGAGCCAGGGCATTCTGTAAAGTACTGCCGTTCAGCTTCTCTGCTTGTGGGTGGGGAAGATGAGTGGCAACATTGCACCCAGAAATGTCCTGGCTCTTGGTGAACTGAGCTGGGGCATTCTGCATGGCGTTGCTGCTCATGGCAATGCCTTGTGCTGGAATGCCTCCCTCTTCAGCAAGAAGGGGTTGTTGTGGTGACAGTGGAAGCAGTAAGGTGGGCAGAATGCCACCTCTTGTGTTTCTGTTGCCTGAGGGAGAAGCTTCACCCTGCCTTATGGGAGGGCTGGCTCTCTCTGGCAGCAACCAGGAAAAAGGGCCTTTTCTGTGGTGGCACTCAAGTTCTGGAATAGCCTTTCCCTACAAATAAACCCTGTGCTAACTGTTGCAGTGCTATTGTTCTAACTGCTTTCACTATGAGAAGTTACCAGTAGTGGACAGTTTGGTTGGGGCGCCGCTATTCACCTGAAATTGGGTCTGTTGAGTTAATACTGTCTATAAGGAAACAGAAGGGGAGAAGGCAAGACAGATGGAGGTCAGTGTCATGAAAACACAACAGCAGGAGCCAATCTGGCCCTCCTGGTGGTGCATTTGCACAAAGCCAACTCCCCTGTCACCTTTTCCCTGCTCCTTCTATCTCCCAGTAAGCAGAAGCAACATGACCCACCTTGGGTCAGGTGAGCAGGTAGCACCCCACCTCACTCCACTGCCCACTACTGGAAGTTATATTAAGAAGGTCAAATGGTGGAAAGCACACCAGACTGCGGAAGTTCTATACACTTAAAGGGGACATGTTAAAGTGGATGGACAGCTTGTATATTTTAAACCTCTGCACACTGTCTCATGTTACATCATCCTAGTTTCCTGTAACACCTAAACTGGGAAGCTATGATGAGCAGGATTTGAACATGCCAGGATTGCAAACCACAGCTTAATGTTTGTTTATGATCCTGGCTCTTTTTCAATCCTCATGATGGTTCAAACATAAAAAGAAAGTATATCTATTTAATTCAGGAAGTACTGAATAGTGGCACACTAAGGGGGGGGGAAAGGATGGCACAAGGATCGAGCACCTGGAAATGATGCTCCTTTTTATCTCAGCTTCATAAACCAAAATATGCATGCCCAATCTGGACTATTGTTTGTAGACATGTCTCTCTCCTTAGGCACTGAAAATGTATTTTTGCGTGTTTTTGTGGCATGACATTTTCTCTACCAAAATAACGCCTATGCATGGTAACTACTGGTAATCATACTTTTGAATTGACTCCTTCCTTTCCTGTTGGCTTCACATAACTTTGGGTCAAATAAAGGGCACATGCATAAATCCTTCTAAAGTTGCTTGGACACAGGCTTATTTAACTAGTTGCTAGATTGTGTTCCTGGACTTTTCTCCATCAGAAAAAATGTCTATGAGAAATCTTACAAATCACAGGCAGAATTCTCCCTGAGCATCAAAAATAGGAAAAGTGACAGGGGTGTATGTGTGTGTGGATCATTTCCTCTATAATGTCTTGACAGTTGTTCCAGACAATTTCTGCATCTGTCATCCAAATATAATTGCATTTAGCCCACAATAATTCATTTTCTTATTATTTTCTCCTTCATCATCTGGAAATTGTCCACCCAGCTTTATTTTTGCCTTAATTATTTTTTTGTGGGGTATGAATATTACAATATTGCTAATCATGGCATAGGACTGCAGCATATACGATACAGCTGGGAGATATATTAAGCGATGTTTGTTCCTAGTGAATTAGATTCACTGTTATGGTTTCTAAATATATGGCAGGATCAAAAATAGCTGACCTTCTGAAAATCACTAGTGCATTTTTATCTGTCCATTCCAGGTGGCCATTTCAAAACCAGTAGCAGAATATATCATAGGAGCAAAACCTTTCATAAGATTTGTATATTTTGAAAAAGAAAACTTCTCTTTGTAGATGTTGATTTTAAAAGGACTGCTCTTCAACCATAGAAAGGAAATTAAAACCATACAGACTCAATCATAAGGATCTGAACCTGTTATTCCCGCGCATGAAATTTAACTTCAGACACGATATTAGATGCTTCATAGGCTTTCTATGGTCATAGAAAAAAGGACTGTAAAGTTGTCGATTATAATTACAAAAGATTTTGAAGGTGTTGCTAAAAATAATCCTTCCCTTTTGAAGGAAAAAAAATTAAACAAAAGCAAATGAAAAATTTGGAGATAAAACAAAATAGAAACATGGTGATCTGTTTCCCCAAAGAACAGGCAAGTGGTAAACATGTAGCAGAAAATGTAGTATTAGAAATATATACCCAGTTTGTTTTTGTTTAAAAAATGCTTGGGAGATTTAAATGAATATATACAACTATAGCATATTCATGGTGAGTTCCAGCATTTCTTTTTCTACAAAAATAGCACTGATGGCAAGCAATGTGAATGCTGATATGGTGGTGTTGCCTCATCTTTCTGCTCTAAGGCACGCTGTTCACTTTTGGGTTTTTAAAAACATTGGGTGGAATCTAATTAAGCACCCACACAGCTTTCTTGAGGTCCATAGACCCAAAATACACAGTACAACAATAGCATATATCAACAGTTATTGAGATGTATGATCGGTCTTGCTAGCCAACAGAGGAGCTTTAGCCTGTACATACTGATTCCCGATTTTTACTAAGTAAGCCATACTCAGAGTAGACCCAATGAAATTAACGGGTGTGACTAACAAGTGTATTGGTTCCAGTGGATCCACAATGACTTGGTTGGTTGCAGTCCATGTTTGTGAATTTATATAATTAAGAAATATTCTTTTTTAAAAAATATGAAACTCTGTTCTGTGATGAAAAATGAGCAAGTTGGGCTTGAAATATGACTGGCTCCATCTAATCAGCACTTGCAGAAATGATTCCCTCCCAAGCTCCATCCTGCAGAGAAGGGTGGAGTTAGGAACAAAACACAGAAGAGCCCCTGGGTTTCCTCAGCCGCTTCACTGCTCTCATTCTCTCCTCTCGTATGCATCTGACGAAGGTACATCAGTAGCTTGTCATTTCCTTGGTTCAGCATGAGGTGGGAAATCTGTGAGTCAGTCAGTGACATTATGTCATGTAAATGATAAAGCTTTTAAGGTGGAAGGTGAAAGAGACAGACGCAGTGTCTGATGTTATTAATTAGAACCGGAGATAATACTAATCGCATGTGACATCAAGCTCTCTCTCACGCTGTCCCTTGTGACGGAAACAAACAAAAACATAATAGCTAACGGAACGGATGTGTGAAGCAGACATGCTTCTCCGCCGTGCCATGTCCCCTGTTTCTCCTTCACTGTGTGGAGCTCCCTTCGCTTCACTAAAGGTAAAGGTAAAGGTAAAGGTAAAGGGACCCCTCACCATTAGGTCCAGTCGTGTCTGACTCTGGGGTTGCGACGCTCATCTCGCCTTACTGGCTGAGGGACCTGGCGTACAGCTTCTGGGTCATGTGGCCAGCATGACTAAGCCACTTCTGGCGAACCAGAGCAGTGCACAGAAACACCGTTTACCTTCCAGCCAGAGTGATACCTATTCATGTACTTGCACTTTTGATGTGCTTCCGAACTGCTAGGTGGGCAGGAGCTGGGACCAAGCAACAGGAGCTCATCCCGTCGTGGGGATTCGAACCGCCGACCTTCTGATCAGCAAGCCCTAGGCTCTGTGGTTTAACCCACAGCACCACCCGCGTCTGTTAAATATACAGAGGCCTAAATTAGCATTCTCTGTGCCTTTCTTAATCTGCCCTCATCTCTTTCCCAAATTCTAGGTTTGTACTGTCTTGTTTCACATAGAGACATTAGCTGAAGTAGTGGGGAGGTTTGCTTTTTCTCCATTTAGAAGACTTAGAGGAATTGTCCTTAAGTCTTAGTTCTCATGGAAATACATCACTAAGACTCTGGCCATCATTAGGACCATCATTCCGGGTTATCATTCCGGTGAATAGGACCATCATTCCGGGTTATCTAGAAACAATACCTTTGTTTCTAGATAACCCGGAATGATGGTCCTATTCACAGAAAACCAGAAATCTGAAAGCAAACTCATAACAATATCATGAATGATAGTACAATTTATACCACCGGGAAGCGAGAGTGATGCTGACTGTTGTTTGAGTTGCACCCACAGCATACACTGAAAGGACAAGGCTCTTCCTGAAGAAACAATCTTGGGAACCATAGTTTCTTAAAGGTGCTAGGAATTGTATGCTTCCTAGGATTCTGTGGGGGCAAGTAATGCTTGAAATGTGTGGTGTGGATGAGCTCTCTTATTAGCACTAAGCCACTGGCTCTCTCTCATCTTTGCCAGTACTTTACCTGGCATCACCTTGCCACCTTCTGCGCTGTGAGTTCCATCTGATTTCTGAGTCTGGCAGTGACAATGAATCTCCAGCTATGTCATTACTGGCAAGATTGGCTTACACACACACACACACACACACACACACACACACACACACACATTCCCCCCTGGCCCCACTCAACCAGTTCATTTCTTGATGTTTTCCACTGCTTATCATTTCTTTCAACCACACAGGAGGCAGGTGCGGAAGGGGAAATAATCAAGGGAGTTGGTTTTGACAAAAGACCTATGTTCACTTTTTAATTTGCATAAGTGACGCTCTCCATTAGCCTTTCTGCTCCTCATACTCTGCTCAAGTTCCCAAAAGCTCTGCTTTGAAACTACCTTTCTCTCTCTTTCCCAGTCCATAGGTATTTGGGGCAGAACAAGAAATGGGGGGAAAGGGTGAAATGGCTTAAAATAGCTTTTAAAAATTACTTCATGCTTCAGGATACAGACTGTAAATCTGCTTTCTAGGCACAAGCCAAAAATAGTCAGTAAAACTAAAAATAAAGTTAGATTGTACAGGAAACTTGAGGTGGCATATCATCCACAGGAGATGATATAATTCATTACAAACAGCCACTTTAAGCAGAGGCTATTCTTTCCAAGTCTAACATGAAAAAGCAAACTCGCAGCAACATGTAAAAACAAGCAAGCAAGCAAGCAAACCGGTAAACTCACTGAAAGAGACTGAGAAGCCAAAGAAACACCATACTATTACAGAATTAGTGTATTCCCACCCTGTGTTCAAGCCCCAAAGAGAACAAGCCAATCTTTTCAAAAAGCCAGCGCTGCATGTATTAAAACAAGAAACGTCTTTTGAGTTAACTCAGGCTATAAAACCCCACCCAGCCCAAACCCCCAATGATATCTGTCTTAGACCCATGCAGGCAAAAATATGTCGCTTGCTGATTGCCTCCCCACTCTATAATCAAGTGCTTCATGGTTGCGAGCACACTTCTCCGGCATGTTGTAATTGCCCTTTGTTTCAGTCAAGAGACTGGTAATTACAGCTATGGGCCACATTTTTCATTTGAGCAGCATTTGATTGCGACTAACCATTTATTGTGGTGAAAATCTAAAGCCTTGCTGCAGTGTTTATAGATAAACCTTCTGCACGACAGATATTTAGCCTAATCATCCATCCTTGGAGTGAAAATGCTGCTCCCTCGTTGACTCCAGAAGGCAATTCAAGGGTTGCCTTAGACTGTGTATGGCTTTCACAAACATTAGAACAATGGGGGTTTGTTTCTGTTAGAACCTGGTTGGCATGCAGCCCCTTAGGACTAGCTGTGACTTCAGAAATCCACTTCCCTTGTCTATTAACAGCAAACCCAAGCACACCAGGAAGTGAAAGAAATATCTCTTTAGATCAGGCATAGGCAAACTCGGCCCTCCAGATGTTTTAGGACTACAACTCCCATCATCCCTAGCTAACAGGACCAGTGGTCAGGGATGATGGGAAGCAAGACACAGTGATGACAGCAAGAGCCTTTACTGAACTAATAGAACTGGACAACAGGGGCAAAGCAACTGCTTATATACGTTTCTGAAGACCTGGGCCACTCCCACTCTCAAAGTGATTGGCTATCTAAACTCCCAAGCTGCAAATCATAACTCAAGAGTTTAAGGGCCAATGGCAGAGGCCACCCTGAAATGTTCTGTGATTGAATATCATGTCTCAAATCAGAACATGGATTCAGAATCCTTAGTTGAGATTCAAGTTCAGGCAAACACAGACCACTGAATATATAAGAAAAACAATTCAGGACACAACACCCACCCCACCCCACCCCAACAGGGTTTAGACACTTATTTGCTACTTCATCATCAGCTCCACTGCAATACACTTTGACTGAATTAGCATTAAAATGGGGGTTGGTTTCCCCTATGGATTTTACTGAATCGACTGAATAAATAAATAATCAGAAGTAGGAAAGGCTGAATTTCACCTTTCAGTCTTTTTTATTTTATTTTTTCTTCCTTCATGATTTGGTTTGCCTGTGTCTAGTTAATGATTTGTTTTTAAAAAATAATAATGGGGAGAACAATTACTGAAAATTTAAATAAGTAATTTAGGGCTTTTTAAAAAATAAGCACTTAATTGATGGGGTCATAATTAGTAATTTGATGGAGAAGTCTTAATAAGTACTTCAGTGGAGGGTGTGTTACTCAAATATTGCAGCCGTTAAGAGTCGTCAACAGGTTTTCCACACCTATCAGCTGATCACCCATTCCCACCACCCTTCTGAGTTATACCCCTCCCCACTCCCTCACTATATTTAAGGATCTGGTGACTTCTGTTTCAGTGTATCTGAAGAAGTGTGCATGCACACGAAAGCTCATACCAAGAACAAACTCAGTTGGTCTCTAAGGTGCTACTGGAAAGAATTTTCTATTTTGTTTCGACTATGGCAGACCAACACGGCTACCCACCTGTAACTCAAATATTAGTACTTTATATCCAGTAGATACTATATGGCACATGATAAGTTTATCTTCATGCTTTGCAATGGTAGCAATTATTTTTTTTAAGTTAAGCCTGCTTGTTTGGGCTTCTGAGAAGTCACCATAGAGATAAGAAGGGGAAAGGATCAAGATGTTTATTTGTCTAGCAGCAACGATTACACTATATGTTGCTCACCAGCCAACACCATTAAGTCAATCAAAATATAGTCAATGCTTCCTGTGGAAAAACAAAATGGAGGTTGCCCTTACCAGGATTCTGTTAGGATTCTGAAACAGAGTGGGGAGTGGGGGAAGGCTGGATCATGGAATGATTCAGGAAACCTTCCCCTCCTCTTCTTGGGAGCTCTCAAATTCTCACAAGAAAAGTTCACTAAGGAACTTTTGTCTCAGACTTTTTTTTCTCCCCCCCCCCAAATCCTTTGCCAGCAGACCAACAGGAGACATACCGAAGCCCTGCTAGCTATACATGGCTATGTTGAATTGGTGGCTCACAAATCGTGTTGGCTTGCCCTTCCGTCTCAAGTCAGCACTGGAATCATAGCCACAGTTGCTTCCCTGTCATATATCTTAAATTGTTTCTCTCTTCCCTGTTTTTAAGCTGTGTGCGCATTTCACTCAGGGATGAAAATTAGCTTCAAAGAATAAATCACGACAGCGTGGGCCACCTGGGCCCATCTATTGACTGGACCAAATTAGTAGCCAAAAACAAGTGTACCGGGATGCATTGGTGCCCAGACATGATGAGGTCGAGCAAACATAATTATGCTCGTGGGTCGATACGAAAGGTGTTACACAGACAATAGTTCATTTATAAGGAAGCGTTTCCCTCCCCCCCCCACACCCTAGAGCAGCGTATCCAGCTTTCAATTCAAACTGTGCTCACTTTCCTACTCTGACTTAGGGATGAAGGAATAACCTGCCTGCCACTCTCTTTGAGTCTTTTTGCCACTGCTCTTCTCATGCAAGTGCACCGCTGCCATGATCGCCTATTGACTATGCATTGAAATGACTGCGGTGTCAGACCTCATGCTTTGAGCAGCACAGCAGGTGCTTTCGGGCTTGATATATAGAGGCAGTGCGATAGAGCGGCCTTTTCATGCAGAATCCCCACAGGAGGAAATGCAGGCTTGGTGAATACTCAGTAGAAAGAAGTAGTTAACTGTGAATATCCTTCCTTTTCTTTTCTTTTCTTTTTTTATGATGCATGATGCAAGGAAAAGTTTTTGACACCTGGTAATTTAGCTAAGAAGCATATGTGCAAATGAAAACAGCTACAGTGTTTCATAACCTAGGCAGAGTTGGTTGCAGGGACAGGCATTTGTTTTTGTTTGTTTTGTTTTGTTTACAAAACTTTTTATTGATTTTGTATTGTTATAAACCAATATAAAAGCCACAACTCTAAGAATCTAGCCTTTATTCAAACACAGAGCTGGGATTATATGTGTATCTTCCAAGGCTGATTGGACATTATGCATATTGACTAAGATATGTGCAGAATTTCCCCTTCATGGAAGGATTATGTGCACATTCCTCATGGATTCTGTGAATGTACACAATAGCTAAGCTGTTACATGTATTAACCAATCAACTGGCATTTCCCTTAACATCTATAGACATTTTGCTTAACCCAGACAAAGGTACATGGCAGTTGTGGGGAAACTGTCCCCCTGCCCCAGGAGCCCCAACCAAAATATTGTAGTGAATGTTCAGGGATGGTGGAATTGCCATCAAGAAATCTCTTGAGGTGCATCTAGGCAGACTACTGCAAGAAGAGTACATTTCAACTTTTTAAAAGGTTTGCACAATACACTTATTTATGGAAACCTATACAGTAGTACCTCTGGATGCAAACGGAATCTGTTCCGGAGCCCCGTTCGCATCATGAGCAGTCCGCAACCTACAGTGCTGCTTCTGCGCACGCGTGGGTCACGATTCGGTGCTTCTGTGCATGCATATGAACCGCCGAACCCGGAAGTAACCCATTCCGGTACTTCTGGGTTTGGCGCATTCGTAACCCACGCTGTTCGCAACCCGCAGCGAACGCGACACGAGGTACGACTGTATAAAAATTTAAAAAACCCAGCAATCGGGACATCTCTAAATGGGGTATCTCCCTCCTGACCTTTAAGCTAAAAGAATTCTTTGAGAATAGTTTAGAGAAAGACATAGGGATACAAACTGTTTGGGATGCAAGTAAAGCTACTCCCACTGACCATAAAGGACAGGATGTTTCATTTTAAGACAGAGAGGTGCTTCCTAACAGGCTTTATGGGCCTGCATTGGGCCTGGAAATTAACACCCAGAGAATACAGGTACTAAAAGAACCAGGGAGAAATGGTCTCTAGTGCTGCTGCCACCCATCAGGACTGCTATCATTTTTATTTCAAAATTCAGAGCAATACAAATTACCACTTCCCAAGAGGTAGCTTATTATAACTGCCGCACAATAATGCAGGGAACTAGTTATGTGTTTCCCCATGTGCTGATCTTCTTCTTCTTCTTCTTCTTCTTCTTCTTCTTCTTCTTCTTCTTCTTCTTCTTCTTCTTCCCAGATAGTTGTACTTCACCTAAAATACGGAAAAGCAGGTGTGTTTGTGTTTATCATGCATGTGTTTATTTTGGGAATAAAGTTGATAATGCAGCCAATGAAAAGAAACAACACAGAGAACAATAGAAGGGAAATGACAACTCATTGAAACATTTCAAAATGTTGCGACATGGGAGATGATGCTCTCCATTTTCACATTTTGAATGTTCAGGATTGTGTGACATTTTTAAATAAGAAGAGAGCCATAAGCAGTTACAACATCAACACTAGGAAGGTATCAGGGCAGGAGGGGCAGGTGGGATCAACTCTGGTTTTGAGAGTAGGCTTAGAGTTTTGCACCAGTGCTTTAGACACCACCCAGGACTCAAAACTGGCATGCACAGCCCTGCTAGGTAAGGTTTTCCTACGTTGTGATGCTGGCGAGGTGATGCTGGCCTCATCAGAGAAGTTTCTCTTTAAAATCACAGATCAAAAGAGACTAAAAAGTGACGGGAACATCTTTGGGCTCATTTCATGGCACACAACTTAAAACGCCTCTCATTCTGTTTTAAATATCACACTGCATTGAAAATTAGAGAGCATTGTTTAGATTCAATAGTTCTGGAGTCGTATTGGCAATAACACTATAGAGACAAGGAACTGGGAAAATACATCACTTAGAGTAGACAATTTCAAACAATCTGTTGGCCCTTTCTTGCAGCAAAGATAAAGCTAAGTGTTTAATAGAAACAAAGGATAATATGATCAGCATATGAAAGCTGCTTTTATGCAAAGGATATTCAACATGCTCTCCAGTCCAATCTGCCTAAGTAGAAAAACCTGAGTAACACAGATGAATCTCATGCATTTGACTCTTGCACACGAAACAAAAGGAATAATAACATTTAACCTTAGTAGGAGTGAACACTCCTCTTGTAGCTGAATGCTATTATTTATTTTTCTTTCTGAAAACCATGTAGCCTTTTTTTGTAAAGCGAGTTCTCCATCATGGAGAGCACGTGTTGCAGAAGGGTTAACAAGACAACCCCTTGTTGCTGGGTGGGTTAGTTTGGATGGCCACTGATGTGATTGGTCTCCTCTTGTTGCTGGGGTGATGTTGATGTTGCAAGTTGTTGATTGACAGCCATAGGCTTTTAAATTCCCTGCACGCAGAGTTGAGCTTCCTCTTTTTGCTGCATGCATCGGATCTCCCACCCACCCTCCCTGTTTTCAGGGCCTTTTGCGTTTGACCTTGCTATGCCTGTCATAGGATTGCCTGCTTTGGTAGGAATTTTGTCCATTTGGCTGATTGGCTGGTGCCATTTGGTTTTTGCCTACTGCGTAGCAAATTGTCACAACTTGTAAGGTTGAGGTTAGGCATTGGTTAAAATTGGTTGGTGGAAGGGTAAGGTATCGGCTTTCCGTGCCTTTCCGTTAGAATGCTGCTGCTGCAAGGGTTTTCCGTTAAAGGAATCCAGGGGCTCACCATGCTTTTGTCCGTATCCCCGGCAAGGGGCTAGGGCCACACAAGGGCCCCTGGGAGCATTTGGGGAGAGGTGAGGGCCTAGAACCCAGCTCTATTCTCTCCCCTAAAGTGACTTCGCTGGCTAGCGGATGTCAGTTCTGTCCCAGGAACCAATGCCTAAGCAACCACTCACATTGGTTGTATTTAAATAAAGTTGTGGCCAAAATTATACCAAAAAACTTAAACTTAAATTGCTATGTGAAGTGTGAATTTATCTTGGGGTGGGGGGGTGGGGTGGCTTGGGACCTCGACACGCAACAGTGTTATTCTGTAGTTGACATAATGATCAGAACATGATTGTATCCAACCAAACTATTTTTTCAAATTGTAGCTGCTTTGCTTTAACAAAACTTTGTGTTACCTTATTTTGCATTAAACAATTAAGAGAGATGGATGGCTACACGTATTTCAGTTCTGAAAAGATGGGAAACAAAGCGCTGCTCATGTGAACAATCGTCCTGCTACAGTGGTGCCCCGCTAGACGAAAATAATTCATCCCGCGAAAATTTTCGTCTAGCGGGGTTTTCGTCTTGCGGAGCGGCAATGGGAGCCGCGCTCCGCAAAACGAAAAGAAAAAAAAAGACGAAATTTTTTCGTCTTGCGAGGCAGCCCCATAGACTTTTTCGTCTAGCGGGGCAGCCTCCCGCTAGACGAATGCTTTCGTCTAGCGAGTTTTTCGTCTAGCGAAGCATTCGTCTAGCGGGGTACCACTGTACTTCATTCTGCTAATAATAAGGAGCTTGAAACACTACCTATTTTTCATGGCAGCTGTATTAGCAGGAGCCTCTTGGAAAATCAATGGGATTTGTGCCAAAAACATGGTTTGAGGACTGAACCTACCATTTTCTAGTGTACCAACAACATATAATCAAGTTTCAGCATTAATGAAAGTCATGCAGGCAGAGCCATCCTAGCAACATCCAGCCAGAGATGACTTTCTGCTGACTGACGTGGCCTAGCGCACAATGGAGCTGCAGTTGAGTTCAAGAGAAACACAGTAGTGACACAGTAGAAACACAAGCCATTGTGTGCTACTTTCATGAAACCTATTCCCTTTGGGGATTTGTGTGTGTGTGTGCATAGGGAAAAAAAAAACACGAAACTGGAGTTAGCTCCACTGAATGTAATGGGTCACATACCATTGATTTACATATATTGTTATGCTTTAACTGTGCATGTTCATCATTCTGTTATTGTATGTCCAAGGTAATAATTTACAGTATTATTATGCCTGCAGTTGCTATCTCAGGTGTGTGTTTTTTTAATACCTAGAGTTCCTCAATGTATATCAGGGGTGGGAACCTTTGGCCTCCAGGCCGCTCTTAGCCCATTCTAATTTGGCCCATGAGGAGGAAAAACTAGTCAAAGGAAATGCATGTGGAATATATGTAGCTAAGGGGACAGCTGCAGGTGCCTTTGGTGCAAAAAAGTGATGCTACAGGAAAGCATGATTGCATTTTGAGAGGTTGGGTTTAAAATGGCACAACACAGATAAGAAAGGAGATGTTCATTCCAACACTGTGAGTGAGTGTACTCACAAACTACAGCTTAGTTGTGCTACTTTGAGCACTTCGACTCTTAACTCAGCCAGATTCTCTGCACTCTCTTTTTGCCACAGCTTACATGTGGATAATGGTGCTTTTTTGTATTTTCCAGGAGTGGTGCAAGAACAAACGCATTACAGGCAGAGTTTTATACATCCATCTAAGCTCTGTTTGCATTTACGACATTATCCCCACCTAAATGCTTCAGTTTACTTTGTATAATGGCATTATATTTTTCTATGGGCTTGCCAATGGTCCCATATAAGCCAAGGACAGATGGTTTATCCATTCAGAAGATGGTTGGTGGAAGGAACCGAAGGGAACTAATCCCTCCTCCAATTCAAGCTTGAGCACAGGAAGAATCCATCCCCCCTCCAAGGCAATTGCCCTAACAATTTCATGAAGGCATATGTAGCCTAGATACAATTAGAAAAGAAGAAGAAGTGAGAAAGCCTAACATTGTGTGCTGAAATTAAGGGGCTTTGGAATGAGCAGCATCTGGTTGTGTTGAGAAGAGATTGAATAAAACAAATTGGAGTTGACATGATTCTTAAATGATTTCAGCTTCTCCAGTGGTAGTTCACTGTGATTGCTTTCCTTTCAGCCACTGAGAAGCTTCAAATTGAGGAACTAATGCAGTGACTACTTTTCGAAACCTGAGGGCAATTTCTGCTTGCTCTGTTCCCTGAAAAGTCTCATTGGACTTGATTTTCGCTGCCTTTGGCCTTCAGCAGCCAATTTACTCATGCAGAGCAGGTGTCACATGTTTCCATTCTCTTCTGTCTTTCAGCGATATAGCCTAAGTGCCCCCCCTCCACAAAGAAAGCAATGTTTGCAGATGTCGAAGGCAGCTTTCAACTACAAAAATCACCTTAGCGTTGGGTATGTGTCCCAAATGTTCTAATCAGAGGAAGAAAGCCAACAATGCCTTGATTTTCTACACTGGAGTTCGATACGTCACACAGAGATAATTGACAGGCTCTGTTTAATGCATTGCATGTGTTGACTATGAATTCAGAAAACTCATAGGTTATGCTTACGGACAGGCTGGGGGAAGGCAGGGGGTCAAACAGGCTTTTTCTATTTTCATTTTTTTAAAACCTCCTACTACACCAGCTCCTGCAGTTCATTCCGTTAATATAGTCAAAAATAGTCACAAAATGGTAGTTATGAGCGGCCACCCTTGCAAATGGACCTTAATAAGCAATCCTTAATAATTAATATGCCTCTTTTCCCCTTCAAGGCATATGGGGGGGGGTGCTTCATATAAAGACCCCAAAACACAATTGATTGTCAATAGCACAAAGACAACACGGCCTTTGAGCATGGGTAGGCGTGGGGGGTTGAAAGCTACAGATGTAGTAATACAATGAACTAGGAAAAAATGGGCTTATTTTTCAGGAAATCAGAACACACAAGACAGTCAAGAAATCATTTCAATATCAAAAAGCACCTAGGCTTCCTTTGTCCCTGGGTGGTAACATAGGCAAGGTCCATGCAGTTATAGGGTGCCGGGAGTTACGCACTTATTTCAGAACTAAGTTCCAAGGTCTGACAGACCAGACCAGATCTGAGAGACCTGAGACACGTTGCTCAGCACCCAGGAGCAGTAACAAGCATGTACCCTACAGCAGGGAAACTCCAACAAAAAACTGGATCTGCAAATCTGAAGTGCTGGAGGCCTGGCCTTTAGAAGGGAACAGTTCTCAGGCCAGGGAGGGAAGGGTGATCATTTTCCCGGTGTCACAGAACAATCAGCTTTGTACATGAAGGCGAGAGGCAAAGCTTGTGAAAAGCCACTCAGGGCAGGGTAATGCAATAGGATTTTTATTGTCAATACAAATCATATACCCTCCAACATTTTTGGCACCTAAATCGGGTGCCGTTTTTGGTCCTAAGCTCTCACGCATGCACGAGAGTGTGAGACTAAAATACACTCTATTTAATGTCGCAAGAGCAAAAAAATGAGCAGCTTTCGTTCTGGTGCTCGGGTGCAACCCTGCTGATTTGTGCCAGAGAGCTGGGTCAAAAAAATTGGAACATTCCAGCATCCAAACAGAAGCTGGGATTGGTTTCTGTGATTCCAGGATGTCCCACTTAAAACAGGACCGTTGAGGGGTATGGAATCAAGAGCCATTTTGAACTAAATACTCAGTGTTGAGTGATTAGGTAGAACTAGCAAGGATATGGATGCTACTTGGCAACCCATTGGATAGTCTGAGAGGAATTAGGAAATCTGTCTCAAGCATTCACAGCGCACTCAAGGTTGATTGATCTTCCTTATTGGGTCTTGCAAACCACTGTTATAAACAATGTTTTTTATAGGGTAGGGTAAGGGGCACCGGGATTGAGTTTTTGGAACCAAGGAGTGTACACAATACTGAACTAGGTGGACCGATATTCTGACCTTTCTAAATTCTGTTTCATAATTATGCCATTGATAGACCTAATCTCCATGATGTTTAACCTTGCGTTAGTTTTCTCATTTTATTTGTTTGTTTGTTTGTTTACACGATAACAGGGAGTGAATTATTTTCCTGCCTATCTTGGCACACATTGTATAAAACAATCAGTGAAGACTGAAACCACATGACCGTCTCTTTCTTTGCAAACATAAAAATTGCACTGCTGGAAGAATGATGCCATGAACCTCTGTGAATACTGAGTCCAGCACCCTGCCTGATATGCATTTCTAGGATGGGGAAATAAAACTGGAATGAGCAGGCAGACATGGTATTGGTTGAGGTGTCGAGATATCTAGAAGATGAGGAGGAGGAGGAGGAGGAGGAGGAGGAGGAGGAGGAGGAGGAGGAGGAGGAAGAGGAAGAGTTTGGACTTGATACCCTGCCTTTCACTCCCCTTAAGGAGTCTCAAAGCGGCTCACAATCTCCTTTCCCTTCCTCCCCCACAACAAACACTCTGTGAAGTGAGTGAGGCTGAGACTTCAGAGAAGTGTGACTAGCCCATGCAGCTGCATGTGGAGGAGCAGGGAAGCAAACTATATCTAGAACTATGTCAAACATTACAAATGTCCAAAACAAAATTTAGCATTTTAAGTCTTGCATATTGAGGTTTTGTTGGCAACTGATTTCCCCCTTGTTTTGTTTATGTTATTTCCTTTGTTGCTGTTCGGTCTTTTCTAATGGACAGTTTATGGGTGAGATGAGATGAAATAGCATTTGTTGTTTTGTATTTCATCTGTAGCAGCTTTTGAAATACCTGGAAAAATAGAATGATATGCTTTGCACTTGCAAGATTTACTTGGTGAATTCTGTTTGTTTTGCTGCAGCTGTTTAATAAAATTGGTTTGAGTTTAAATGATTTGGCCTCTGCCAATTTGCTTTCACTGTGGCTGTTAGAAAAATAATCCACGTGAAAAGCTAATAAAACAAAATACTTCCATAATATGTGAGCAGCAAGGTATTCTTTGTTATGTGTAAATGTGTTCTAGTGGGTCAGCTGAAATATCACTTTGTTTCCTTTTTCCTGTATTTATAAGTCAGTCATATTCAGAATTTATCATCTATCCTCACCACCTGCACAAATTGATCACTTTTTCTGCTCCCGCTTTTTGTCGTAAAAGTGCAAGTGAATGTGCTTCTTTCAACCTTCAAAATAATATATGCCATGTTTCATTGTTTTAAGAGCATAAGAACACATTCTGGTTGCCACAGTGGCCAAATGGAATGGCCAAATGGATGTCCATGGGAAGCCCCTCAACATGAATGGCAGGGGTCAAATGCCTCCACCATGAGCTGCCCTTCTACTTGACCCCATTGCTAGACTCCTGTCATTAACATATGTTACTTTTCTTCCAGAGATCCTAACAAGTGGGACACAACTCACACACCTAGAAATATGTCCCTTCTGTGGCCCCACTTTTTCTGGTGCTGCCATTGGCCCACAAACAGGATATGATTTTTTTCTTCCACTTCCCCACCTCCCATACTGTCACAACTACATTGGGTCTTGCAAACCACTATTATGAGCACTGGGACATTGAGCAGTAAGTTTAAAGCATAACTAAACATGTGGTCATGAGGGAAAAGAAGGGGACACTCCATCCCAACACACAGCACAGAACAGGATTGAAACTTCCACCCACCAGCTGGTGAGTGAAGTGTTTGATCCTGCTGGGATCTGCTTGGCCACTATGTTGTCGGTGGGGTATGGACTGGTGAAGTAGACTCCTGCAGTGAGCAGGATTGAGTCCTCCCTTCACCAGCTGGCAAACTGGAGTTCAGTCCTGCTCACTTTGGTTTCACACACATGTCCCTCCTCCTGGGATCAGGGATACATAGCCGAATTGCAGTGTGGACAGGGCTATTTAAAAGCCCTCTTGCAAACAACCTTCTACTGTTCTTTGAGGAGGCTGCCTGTCTCTTCTTCTCTGCTCCTGCTTCTACTCTTTTGCCTGACAACCCTGGATTTTTCGAAGTGGACTAATCTGACCTGAGGCAAACTGGGGCTGTCTCAAGCCCAGTTCTGTTGAAGCCTGTATCTACCTCAGTTTCTTCTAGATATTGTGTTTCTGTTTTATATGATCTGGTTTTCAGTGTAGGGTGTTGCCTTCATATTCTGGGGTCTTATCTGCCTGTTACATTATTGTGTTGAAATCATTAGGGAAAGCAGCAATCATTTACTGTATTGTAATTTTAAATGACTTAAAACTGTGCCTTGAATCATTGAATAGAAACACGGTTTGTGGTCACAGCAAATAATAAAAAACCCCATAATAACTTGGTAACTCCCACCTTTGCCCAGGAGTAGAATGAGCAAAAAGACTTTCATAATCATGCAAACTGGCGTATATTCAAACTTGTTGATTTTAACTGTGCAGTTTATTTATTTATTTAAAAAACCCACTTTATCAATTCTTTCAGGATATTGTTCTTTTCATTGATTCCCCACCCCACCCCAATAGCCAACATAATTGGTAGTTAATCAATAGGTGTTATTCCTATTAGACCGTTCTGTATCTTCAGCCCATGAGACTGAAAAGTAGAAAAGGTTAGCAAAGTGCTTCGCTGATGCTCCAATCCATCTTAACTGAATGCAGACTTGCTAATAAATATTTAATGGGTACTTGTTTGCAGTTTAATAGAATTAGATAATTCTATTAGAGTCCTGTTTGGAGATTTACATGTACCATACATCACTGCTGAGGACATGGTAAATAATTTAGGCTAAGTGACTTGTAATTAGAGACACAGTCAGATTAAGTTGAAGCTTTCTTATTTCAGGCTACCTTGGAATATAAATGGTTTAATTGAAGTTTTAAGTTTTGGCCATGCCCAGAGCAGCTAACGTAGAGTCTGGGAAATGCCTTAAATGTGATAACAAAGCATGAAGCCCCCAGGGTTTATTTGATATCCCATCCTCTGAGTTAATGAGATGGAAAATAGTTTGCTGTTTATCTACACTAGATTGAGCAGATGTCGCCAATTCAGTTTTATGGAAAGTAATCTTGGAGAAATTGTCTCCTGCCTATTACACTTTCATGGATTGAATCTCTATTGTCCTCTCCTAAGCTCCAAGAGAACACTTCCCATGTCAACCATTGCATTGATAAAAGATCAGCCCAGCAGAACATGCTAGTGAGAATGATCAGGTCACAGTCAGAACAAAGATTGTGGCTGTTTTCCAGACTGGCTGAAAGAGAGAGCTGTGATCAACTCTTCAGAAAGCATTGAGGTTAGACAACTACACACTACAAGGACAGTGTGCAAAGCTTTAATTTTGATCACAAATGTTCCCATTGCATTCCCTACAAATTGATGCTGAGATTTGACATGAGATTATGTCTGCCATAAAAATTTAAATTTCATATCAAAATTAAAAAGTGCAATAGCTTAGCTAAATGGTTAAATTGCATCTAAACAACCACCCTTCCATCTGCAGAGATACAACAGCAGTATACAAAGGCAAAGAAAAAAAAATTGCAGATGAAAAGGTAGGGGTCTAGGTGCATTTTCATAAATAAGTTATGCTGGTACACTAGTTGGGTCCTCTTCTCCACCCCTGGCCTACAGGGATTGCATTCCACTACCTGCTACAGAGCAGGTTCCTCCCTCATTGACACAGCACAGAATTGGGACATGAAGAAGGCCCCCCCTCTCTCTCATATACACAAATCGTCCACACCTATCTCTCTCAACACACATACACTACTTGAGCACACTCAGAAAAAGCTTGTCCCCGGGGCAAAGGAAACACCTGCCAGCAGTTCCACCTCACTGATGGACAACAGTGGTTTGAATATGTGGGGATACCCCTGCTGCTTGGTCCCTGCTCCTGCCAACCTAGCAGTTCGAAAGCATGTCAAAGTGCAAGTAGATAAATAGGTACTGCTCCAGCAGGAAGGTAAACGGCGTTTCCGTGCACTGCTCTGGTTCACCAGAAGAGGCTTAGTCATGCTGGCCACATGACCCGGAAGCTGTCTGCGGACAAATGCCTTTTCCCTCGGCCTATAGAGTGAGATTAGCTCCACAACCCCAGCGTCGTCTGCGACTGGACCTAATGGTCAGGGGTCCCTTTACCCCTGCTGCTCAGTCCTTCCCTTCTCAACCATCTGGCAAAGGAGGTGTTTGCCACTGTGGGTGGGCAACAGAAGCCTCAATTTGTGGGGATCTCCCTACTGCTTCTCCCCACCCACTTCCCATACCCTCCAGTTATCTCCAACACAGGATAAAGGAGATGCCTGCCATGCAGATGCCTGAATGTGTAGAAATAACCCCACTACTACTTCCTTCCCATCATGTTTTTTTTATAAAAGTAATCCCCAGCAAGGGATGAAGGAGATGCCTGCCTTGGCTAGCGGGCAGCAATGACGACTTTTGCCAAGGGGGCATTACTCTATTTTGGAGCTTTCTATGTTCTCCCCCGCCCACCACACTTTTAGTGGTCATGGCCAGACCTCCTCTGCCTCCCCAAACTCTCCCTACTACCAAAAATGTGCCGCCACCCAAAAATTAATTAATGTTACCCAGCAGCAATCTTCTACCATTGGGTGCCTCAAAATCTGTTTAGGTGTTTTATCTGCAGTGTCCTTAAAAGGTGTGTGTTGGTGTGCTGAGGGTTGGGTGGAGAAACTGATACTTAATATTATGAAGCTGAGTCATCTTATTATTATTTTTTAGAAACATTTTTTGGGCAAATCAATTACAGCTCGAGTGACAGGAAATAGTAGTAGGAATGGAGACATGCTTCATTAGCCAGTCTTTCCTCTTTTTCAAAGATTTTTGGCTGGGTCACTAGAATAGCACTGAATGTGGGTCAAGGGCCTGAGCCACCTCATTTATCATCTGTAAAGGTTGAGACAACAGTAATCAGTTTGTTTTGACTCCAGCTGGGAAGTGAACAGCTTATTTTGGTTTAGTGATGATTTGAGAGGCTCATCAATAAAATCACCAATACTCTATTCAGTGCAGTAATCCATCTGTGTCTTCATGCCCTCTCTGATTCCTGGCTGCAGAAGCAGAAAGGGAGGGAATGAGGATTTCCCCTTTTGCTAATATCACTGGCAAATCGCAAAGACTGTTGGCTGCTGTAACAAATTCACCTACATTTGATTCTCTTGTCCTCATTGACAGCTTCATTTTACTGAACAGGGGCAGCTTCTGAAAAATATTTTGTTGTAGAAAAAGGGAAAGGACAATACAAAGGAGACGGGTCTGCAGTATGCGGGAAAGACATATGGTATTGTTCTATTTTGGGAAAGATGGAGGGCACAAGGAGAAGGGGACGACAGAGGATGAGATGGTTGGACAGTGTTCTCGAAGCTACTAACATGAGTTTGGCCAAACTGCGAGAGGCAGTGGAGGATAGGCGTGCCTGGCGTGCTCTGGTCCATGGGGTCACGAAGAGTCGGACACGACTGAACGACTGAACAACAACAACAACAATTGTTCTATTTGGGAGGGTAGGCAGGGAAATGGAAACCTATTGTTTCCTTTTCCATAGGGACACTTCAGTTTTGCCATTTTGGGCCACATATTTATTTTCAGTATTTATATATGCCCAATAACAACAGTTCTCTGGCTGGTTAAAATAATAATAATAATAATAATAATAATAATAATAATAATAATAATAATAATAATAATAATAATAAATAGCAGCTGCCATACAATTGCAAAGAAAGAAACCAGAATAAATTCAACAACAGAATGAAGCTAGAACAGACAGCAAAGCATGTTGTCAGTTCTACAGATCTAAAACACAGTAAACATATTGAAGACTGAAAAACCTAGGAAAATAAAAAGCTCTTCATCTGGCACCAAAAAGGGTCATAGCATGGGCATCAGGCAAGCCAAGTGCCAATGCTGAAAAGGCTCTTTCTCTTAAAAAGACCTACTCTGGCAGGATTTTGAGTTCAATCTGGGAATGGACTGGAAGCCAGTGTAAGTTACAAAGCATTGGCATAATATGACCATATCAGCCAGTTCCTCTTAGCAATCTTGCTGCTCTCTTTTGGGCTAGCTGAAGTTTTCAATTGCTTTTCAAGACAGTCTCATGTAGAATGCATTGCAGTAATTCAAATGAGCAACTATTCCTTTTGCAGCATCCTAATTTTCCCATTGCTACAAAGCAGGGTCATAGTAACAGGGTATAAACAATTCCTAGTATGGCTCAGATGGCAGTGAAACAAGTACTTCCATGTAATATAATTTTAAAAAAATCACAATTTCAAGATTAAGGCTGGAATCCCAATTGCACTTAGATATGGCCAATATTTGTGCCTCACATTTGAGATTTTGAGGAAGGGCTATGAGTTCTAGTCACAAAACGGGAGCTGTGGGCATGTGACATAACACAAAATGGCTGCTGTGTGGACAAGGTGTGGATCAGGTTATGAACCATCCCCAGAAATATGTATTGTTGTGATTGAGTGAATACAAGTGGATTGAAATTTTCACCTTACTTACATCTTTACCGATGATTGGGATTGTTTTTGGCATTGGAGTCACTAGTATTACTCTCTCAGAGCCACCACCATCCTTGTCAAACCAGGAATTAACTTTTTCTTATTCTTAAACCAGGAAGTTAGACTCAAATTTGCTTTCCCCTTGACTCTACAAACTTGAAAACATTCTTTTTTAAAAAAGCAGAAGAAAAAAAGACTGATTTCATCTGAACATGGAAAGAGCTTCGTCTGAGCATTCAGTGTTATCTGGTAGCAACACGGCCTCCTTTTGTAGATAAGGATGGCCAGGGGGATTTCATAAATGGAGATAACTTAGGTTTACTGGTGCAAACCAAAGCCTGACCTCTAAAATTAGGGAACAGCACTGGTCCAGATATCCATACAGGCCACTCTGCCACAGTCATGGCCAAGTACAGAAAAACTCCTCCATGAAAAGTGCAGGTATGTCCCTTGACCAGCCAAGGGCAAAGATACACTTCATTCGGACAACATTTTTTTTGAATGTAGCAATTCTTCTGAGTATAGGGGAACTTTCTTGATTTTCCCTAGGGAGGATTTCACATTTAAGAATCCCCCACTCATATTTCCTTTGTTTGCATTTTAATCTCCTATTTACTGCTGCATGGTTATTATATATTTCAATAACTGGCTCTTGTTTGCTAAACTCTCAAATGAATAATGGAAATAAATTACTCACAAATATTACTTAGGGTACACCAAGATTCTCATGTAGAAGGCAATAAAGAAGAGCAAACAATGAATTAAGGCTTCCAAGCCCTCAAAAGGTAGGTAAATAATGTTATTCATATTTAACAAATGGAGAAACTGAAGCAAGAGTTTTGCTAAAGGATGGTGCTGGAACAGAAAACAGAACCAGGAAGTGAGGGACCAGATTCCACAAGACAAAAGCTGCCATGAGACATGAATAATGTGTATAAACACAAGAGGGGGAATATATGCACTGGCTCTGTTCCCCACCCCCTTGATGTTTTCATTGCCCTCCAGGGGTTGGAGGGTGATCTTCTGTAGTGGGCAACTTGCAATTGTGGAAGCTCCCCTTTTTGCTTCAGAATCCTGGAGAGTATAATATTCCAAATACTAAAATGTGCAGGGAGTCTATGTGTGTATAGAGAAAGGCATAGTGGTTAGACTGGTGTAAGATAGTTAGGACTAGGGCAAGAGAGACCCAGGCTGAAATGTCCATTTATTCATGATGCTTGCTGGGTAAATCATGGACCAGTCACTCTCACTGCTCACAAGAGTGATATGAGGATAGAATGGTGGATGGAAAAAAATCACTTTGTCTGCAGCAGCAATTTGCATACAATCCCCTCCCTCCTGCACGCAGACACAAACACCCTACCTGCCATTTTTCAGGCCTCTTATCCCAGTCCTTAAAAGCAGAGGGGCCATTAGTATAGACAGCTGAAAATGAGGACATGCTTTTGTCCCTTTAATAGTTGTGTAGCTGGGGCACCTTTTTTCACTGCTGCATTGCAGCTTGCACCTGTCACACATTCCCTCCTCTGTGAAAAGTATAGGAGCCTGTTCTTCCTTTTGATTTGGTCTCCATAGGGGTTCTAACAGCTCTTTGGAACATTTCCCAAAGCTATTAGGTAGTGGGTGGACATAGCAGACGACACAGAGATTCTCCAAGCAGCTCTATTCTTAAGCTGAAACTGAAATGAACACAAACAGCTCAGCCGGCCTGCTTTTATAGGCAGCTGGCTGACAACATTGTAACAACAGCCCAGGGTTTCCCGCCAAAAATAACTGACGTGGACCTGAGTGAAAACTATATACATAACACCCTGGTGGTGAGAACTTCAATACACAACAAAAGCTGATCACGAGCTCTTCTTGGTTTAATCCCAGTTGATACTGGAGTTCCTTAATATAATTTTGGAGACAGCATTGTGCCTTTGATGGGATGTGGGTGGCGCTGTGGTCTATACCACTGAGCCTCTTGGGCTTGCCGATCAGAAGGTTGGCAGTTCGAATCTGGACAGTGGCGAGCTTCCATTGCTATTGTCCCAGCTTCTGCCAACCTAGCAGTTCAAAAGCATGCCAGTGCAAGTAGATATATAGGTACCGCTGTGGTGGGAAGGTAAACAATCTTTCTGTGTGCTCTGGCACTCATCACTATGTCCCGTTGTGCCAGAAGTGGTTTAGTCATTCTGGCCACATGTCCCATAAAGCTGTTTGCAGACAAACGCCGGCTCCATCAGCCTGAAAGCAGAGATGAGCACCATGCCTTATCGCCACCTTTGACTGGACTTAACCATCCAGGGGCCTTTTACCTTTACCTGTGCCTTTGATGCATACTGATTAATTTCCTAAGAGAGTTGTTGAGGGTTATCACCTTTGCATACACATCTTAGTTTTAGTTTTTAAAAATACGGTTCCTGTACCTGCTTTTGTTGGGACTTCCAGCGTGTCCTTTCCAATAGACAGTCACAGCCTCAATACTTGAAGAAAAAAAAATGTAGGCAACTGAATAAGGTACTACTATGCTGCGAGTTAACAGGTTTGCTGCCTTGCTGTGTATCACGAGGAAAGATGCTTCATCATTCCTTTTTTGAAAGCTCTGGAAATGAATAGTGCTAGATGTGCTTGGCACACAAATCGATCATTCAAAGGAACTTGGTTCATATACTCAGAAAGAGAGAGAGAAAAGAAGAGAATGGAATTAATAGCTAAATTAATACTCTCCTTGCCATTGGTTCCACCTCTTTTCTTCTTTCTGGATCTGCTGTTGCCTTTTTTCCCTGCCCTAAACTTTGGAATTTGCCTTTACTTTTTCATATAATCAAGGTGATACATTTCTTTTTCGTTTTCTTATTCTTTTTGCCAAAGCAGAGCTGGCTGTGCTGAATCCAGATTGCATGAAAGAAAATTTGCATTTCAAGGCAGCTCTTTCTTATATCCCAATCTTGTCTCAAAGATGGGAGCCCTTGGTGCCAAGCGTGAATGAAGAGAGAGGGAATGGGAAACAATTATGCGGAGAGACGGCAGGTAAGTGCTTTAATTTGGGAGCTTCTGGGCAGCCATTTTTCACTGCACATGGTGCTTCTTGTCAGCCTCTCTCTTCTCGATGCCAAACCGAATGGTACTCTATAGGAATTAAGTCTTGTCATTTCAAAACTGAAGATAGGCTTGTGTGTTGGGCCATGGTTCTGCACAAAATATTGCAAAGAGTTTCAGACTTGGGAGGCACTTGACTCAGATTAGGAGAACAATGATCAAGTCAAAAATGACCATATAGAGGGTGTATTCCTGTCAATCAACCTCACTGTTGCTGAAGAATGTATGAGAATAACCCAGGCAAGGCTGCCAATGTGAATATTTCCCACTTCACTCATTGTGCCAAGAGGAAGACCTCCCACCCTACCATGCCCATTCTGATTTTATTTATTATGTTTCATTTATTGAATTTCTTTCTTTTTTTAAAAAAAAATATTTTTATTTGCTTTTCTATTATATCTTCTATTATATCTATTATATTTTCTATTATATCTTCTATTATATCAACACATACTATGTTATAGCCAAACATAAAATAATAAGAAAAAGATAGCATAGCATAGATATAAAACATGAACAAATGATAACAACAACAACAACAAATAAATATATCTTAACTTATACTTCCCTTCAACTCTTTCCAAGGTTTCCTTTCTACTATCATTTTATCTGCATTTTCTTACTCTACTAAATTATTTTCATTACCTTACATAATCTCACGTTATAATATCTACTGCTGAGTATTTTTTCAGCCTGTTATGATTATTTTTCCATATAATCTGTATATAATATCCAATCCTCTTTCAGTCTCTTATCATCTTTATTTTCTTAATCTATTTGTCATACTGGCTACTTCTAAATATTCTAATATTTTAAGATACCATTCTTCTCCTGATGGTACTGTATCTGTTCTCCATTTTTGTGCAACTAGAATTCATGTAATCACATACATCCATAAGGTAATTTGTGTGTTTTTTTGGGGGGGATTTCTGTCGTTATTATTCCCAGAAGAAATGCTTCTGGATTTTTGGGAAACGTTCTTTTAAACACTTTCTTAAGTTCATGATACACCATATCCCAGAATTCTTTTGTTATCCTGCACAACCACCATAAATGATAGAATGTACCAACTGTTTCTTTCCATTTCCAACATTTGTCACTTTTAGATCTAAACATCTTGGCTAGTCTGCTTGGTGTCAAATACTACCTGTGGATCATTTTTAAATAGGCCTCTTTTAGTGAATAACTAGCAGTAAATTTTATATTTGTTTTCCACTGTTGCTCCCATAGATTTAAATCAATATTGAGATCCACATCTTATGCCCAACTGATCATGCATGATTTCACTAATTCTTCTTTTGTTTCCCACAAGTAATATTTTATACATTTCAGATAGGTTTTTAGCCTTAGATCTTAATATTTCTTTTTCAAATTGTGATGGTTGTTCTGTGAATCCCAAATTTTTGTCTGCCTTAAATTTCCAGTTAATTTGGTAATAATTTAGCCAACCCGACACACATTCTTTAATCTCCCCCCCCCCCAATTTTGGTTCTCCTGTAGGTACCCCATTTATCCCCAATGTTATTTTTTCTTCTTTTCTCTGCTTCTATTGGGGATAACCACCTTGGTGTTTTGTTTTTCCATTTATTGTATTTCAATACTGCCCTTCATCTGAGAATCATAGGGTGGTTTACAATATAAAAACACAAAAATGCATAGTGTTATGAGTGCAAGGTGTTAGGCTGTAGACCCTTCTAATCCCTAGATCCAGCAAGTGTTGAAATTTAATCAAGGCTTCTAATTCTTGGAATAATCAGGTGATAGCCTGGGTAATGGGCCGTTCTGGAAAACAAAGAAAGGGGCTCTGGAAGAGACTGATAATGGGTGGGGTATCCTACCCCAACTCAGGGTAGTTAGAAGGACAAAGAGATAGATAGATAGATAGATGATAGATAGATGATAGATAGATAGATGATAGATAGATAGATGATAGATAGATAGATAGATAGATAGATAGATAGATAGATGATAGATACTTTATTGTCATTGTACATAGTACAACGAAATTGAATGCCATCCCACATTTACAGCCACATATACGCATTTATACATTTACAACCACACATACAAATACATACCATCCATCACAACTCCCCAAGATCATATCATTTGGTTACAGCATTTAAAATAGTTATAGTTCTTGGCTAAAAACTGGTTTTTAGTCTATTCATTCTTGATTTAATTGTTCTATATCTCTTGCCCGAAGGCAACCGTGCAAACAGACTATATCCAGGATCAGATGAATCCTGTAAAATGTTGTTTGCTTTTTTGAGACAATGGGAGCTATATAGTTCATCCAAAGATGGGAGCGGATGACCGATACCAGTAATCTTTCGGGCTGTGGTTATGACCTTCTGAAGCATTTTCCTATCAGTGACCAAGCACAGATACAGTACGTAAGAATGCTCTCTATGCTACCTCAATAGAAGGACACCAGCAGTCTCTCACTCAGATTGTTCTTCTTTAAAAGTCTGAGGAAATAAAGATTCTGCTGGGCCTTCTTTACCAGAGCAATGGTATTAGTGCTCCAGGTCATACCCTGCTCGATAGTAACACCCAGAAACTTGAATACAGCCATCCTTTCCACCCGGTTCCCACCAATATACAAGGGCTGAAAGAGAGTTGAGAACAGATGGTTTGGAGTGATGTCAGCTAGAAGCAAAGCAGCAAACAGGGAACAGAGAGACAGAGCGATGGTTTCTGTTTAAGTCCAAGGCTGTGGCTATGGGGGAAGCAAGGCCCTTTTGGGGTGTTAAAGCTGTGAGCCTCTCCATCATAGGCTCAGGTTGTATATATGTCATTCCAAAGGAAACATCAACTCTGGGTAAGTGCCTGGAACTTCATGTTGGGACTGCCACTTGGCTTGTAGCCAATCTTACCTCATATAGAAGCACAGATGGTGAGCAATGCTCTCTCTCTCTCTCTCTCTCTCTCTCTCTCTCTCTCTCGTGTGTGTGTGTTGTCTAACTATAAATGCAGCCATCACAATTTTGTGCACTCGTAGAAGACCTTTTCCAGGCCACTTCAGTTAAGCAGACTTGAGATGTTCTACAGAGAGGCACACTGAATTTCACAAACCGTGCTTCTGTGTGATTGAAGCACACATCAAGTCTTGGAGTCCTCATAAGCACCCAAAAGTGCTTGCATGGGGGCTACAATATTGGCTCCCTGTATGTGCACAGTTGCATATCTGCAAGTACACAACACCAGTGCACTTCTTTTATCTGTGGTGCTACCCTATGACATTTACAGCCCTGTAATGTCCTCTGAACAGAAGTTCTGAAACTTCTAAGCTTAGATATAATCCTCCCTTAATATTACTTCCCTGGAGGGTATAATTCTTGCAGAAAACAGGGAGCCGCCTAATTTTTTCTTTTCTTTTCAATTAAACTCCAACTCCAACCCAGTGCTTAGTATTAGGGATAATTTGCCTGAAAGAAGGAAGATACATTATTATTAAGTGTTTATAAATTAAAAACAAAGCAATACAGAGAAATATTTTTCCGTTTGATCTTCTTAAGTATTTCCAGCTAATCTCTTTCTGAAAGTCTGCTAAGGTAGCATCAGTGCGTTGCCACAGGACTCTAACTCAGCATGGAACTCGTCTAATCTGGCTGGAGTACTGTCTCACATATCACTGTACCAAGTCAATATTCTATTATTGTGAGTTAAGTGGTTTGCTACAGTATTCTGGCGCAGGCTATTAGAAGGCATGTTACCTAATTTCCTAAGCAATAATGAGATAAACAGTATGCATTTTTTTTATTATAAAAATACTAACAATTGCCTCCTCAAAAGTTAATGGATTTTTATATGCAATTGGCACTTTGGAGACTGAGTCATAAATCAAAACAAAATTAAATGCAAACCCTGTGAAGTTTTTTGAAAATGACAATTTATTACAGGATCAACTTATTTTAGTTCTGCTTGGACTCGCCTTGAACTTCAGTTTTATTGGAATTATACTTATTTCATTGTAATATGTTCGGCTGCTGTCCAGCACTGAGTCTTGTGGAATGGATGAGCAAAAATAGACAGAGTTAGAGGACCCTTCCACTCATACCATTTTTAGCACTATAGATGCTGTTTTCCCTACATGCTTCTAAATTACGTTGTTACCATTCCTCAGGCGGCAGGCTGAGGTCAGCTGTGAGGTATGGCAGATCTACTGCCCCAAGGAGTGCACTGCTTTCTGCTCCTTTTGTTGCCTGCTGCTGCCTCTTCCTTCTACTCCACCACAACACCTGCTGCTATCCGGCCACCTTTTTTCTCCCATGCTTCCTTTAGCATGTTGAGGCTTCCCCAGCTCACCTTAAGCGGTGGCAGTGGTAACAGTGGTGGGTCACCAGGACGGCACTCTTGAGAAGGAAGAGGCAGAGGTGGGGTGTGGGGTGGGGAATGACATTTTCTGTTTTGCCTCAAGTGGCAAAATGTACTGGGCTGCCTTACAGTCATCAAATCACTTTTTCTTCTATTGAAAACAAACAAACAAACAAAAAACCCTACATCTGTGAAAGATCCAGAGCGGTTCTTGAATGTGTTCAAAATAACCATATTCAGTATTCTTATTTAAATCGAATGCTGATAATGGGAGCAGTAGTCCAAAATATCTGAAGGTGAGGAATGCTGGTTTAAATGATGATGATCTGTGATGAATGAAAAGGTGGGAACTGGAATAAGAAGACTTAGGCCTAGGCATCTCTCTTCTGTTTGTCTGCCTGTTATGGTGGGTTCATTGTATACAATGACCAGTTGTGAGATCTGGCTTTAGACCCAGTTTGTATTGTTTGTGCAGTTACACTCTTGATATGGAGCCTTGATACGTTTTCCCGTTTCTCAGACCTCTTTTATATAGGGCAAGTTTTTGTGACCTTCTTTGGGAAATAGTTATAAACTGCCCCAGTAGCTTCAATACCTCGGAATGGTCTGAAGCCAGGATGTGAAACCAAGTAAAGCTAGACTATTGGGTTGCAGTTTCAGTTGTAAACTTGCTAAGAGAATCAGTTCCTGAAAGTGGATGATCAGAAAGCTAGTCAAGTAAACACACTGCATCTCACTTTCCTCTGTAATACGTTAACTGTATCTGGATTTGGCATAGTCATTCCTGACCCGTGAGCTGACAGGTGGATGAAGAAGCTGACGTTTTAAATTCACACATTTTATCAGAGAGAAACAAATGGCCGTTGTAGCCCAGATTATGGGTCCGATGTCTAGGACAAGATAGGTTTTGACAAAGTAGGAATCATTATACTTACTTTAACTGACTCTTTCTCCATCTCTCTGTCAAAGTCTTTAGCTACCCCTTTTCTTTTATGAGAAATGCCAGCCAGACAAGGTGAAGTCATGGTTTCAGTGGAAGGAAAGAGGGCTGTCCATTTTATATATATATTTATAGCAAGCTCTTGGAAGGCACCATGCTGAAAAACTAATATCCCAGTGAATCCACAAGGACCTGAAGTGACTGGAAGTGTCAGTGAAACATGTCAAGATGCCATCAAAATAGTATATCTCTATGGGATTCATTTCTCTGCTCTTCTACCTCAGCATGGAGGCCTTCTAGAGTTAGCAACATGAAGGAATGGAGAGTACCAATAAACACACACACACACACCTACCCCTCTAAAAATACAGCGCTAAAGATTTACAGCCTTCATGAAGGTTTCTCTGAAGCATTTTTTTTCCTTCAAATGTAGTTTTGCCTGAAAAATCAGCATTCAATTTGAATAAAATTGAATACGTTTCAGGGCTCAAGCAGCGTGTCTTCCATCTGAAGTAAAACGGAGATGAATTTCAATTAGATGCTCCTATTATAATCTGTCTTCACCTGTAGTTTTCATCAAAATTGCTAGGAAGTGTGATATAATATATGATCAGGATTTGCCCACCGATAGAAACTTTGTCCATTATCTTAGCCATGTAGACAGCAACGTTTTATAGCGAAGAACTGTAATTGTGGTTCGTACAATTGTAATCTGTATGGCATTCAAAAGCTTTATATGTATACCCCCTCACCAGCCCCAGATGACAGCAATTACTTATTCTGTTGATGAAATAACAATGTTTCTTGAACAGAACCTAGTAGTCAAATAATCCCTGTAAAATGCCAATTTTACGGTCTTATTTTTGAATGAACTTAATTTATGGAAAATCTTTTGCAAAACCCCACCACCCCTCCCTTTTTTTGTTCTAGAGTTAGCTCAGCGGACTAATTTTTGTAAGCCGCTGCTAGTGAGGCAACTCAAATGCATTTAACAGGCTTACCATTGAGTAGTACTTTGAATTCCTCATTGTCTGGCCATTGGTGACACATTGTTTGAAGGCCTTGTGAAAGGTTCCATTCCCCTCATTTCCAGAGTTGTTGTTGGAGTATCTGTTCTGTTACTCCCTTCCTGATAATAAAATAAATTAATTTCACGCCTACCTGGCTCTAAAACCTGGGAAGAGACTATAAAGATTTACACTCCATGTATGTTGGTGGGTACAGTTTATTATCTGGGTGTCATCACGTTTTTATATTCTGGAGGTTAGCATGACTTGGTTTCTTGGTTATGCTTAAAAGGTTTATGAAATGACAGTTTGATAATATCTATCACAGCTGCTGTTATTAATTTGTTTCTTGCTTGTACTGTGATGGTTTCGAAATGCCTTAATTAATGGCAAGAACCCTAACTCTTGACATGCCAGAGGCTTCGTTATTATAATGTAACTGTGTGCCTTTCCTTACCTGCCTGGTTAGTTTAGGCACTTTAAAACACAGCATAGCAATAAGATGAAATATGAGCTGCTGCATAATTTTATTTGGGGTGTTTGATTTTGATCTGTTTTATTAATGGCTCTATGCGTGCTCATCACTCATTGATGGCAGAGGTAAATTGGAGACTTCCTCAACTGTCATCCTGGGGCTCTGAAGTACTGTCAAATCTCCTGTAATGATAATGATAAAAATCTAAAACAAAACAACAACCGCTATACAGCTCTTCGTTTCCAGTTTGATATTGGCATTGATACATAGATTGAGCCATTCTCCTTGCATATAGCCTTTGTTGCACACGGAACAGGACACAGAAAACAGACACAATAAAACCAATCGTCTACTTGAACTAGACCAACAATTGAACCCTGTTGACATGGAAATAGCTTAGTCACTGAATGAGCCTAGGTAAGAGGGTAGGATTGTGATGCTTTGAGCTTTAGTGGTGGGTGTGAATAGCCCCTCCATGTGTAGAAGCCTACCTGCATAAGGATCTTGGAAAGATCAGCAACCATGAAGAAACAGGGGTTCCCATTCTGCAGCAAGAGCCCTTTATTTGCACTGTTGGACATGCATATCTCTGTTGAATAGAGATTGGGAATGGGGAGAGTAGGGATGCTGCTGCTGCTGCTCCGCTTGTGCAGTCAGTGAACATGTGAAGTTCAAACAAGAAAGGGCCAGTTAATATGTGGGTATGGCTCAATTCATGCTTAATTTGGTGGTTTAGGAGCCCTTCCCCCTGATGCTTCCTCAAGCTCTTCTGGTAATGAAGATATCTCAGAACAATGTGGACAGAGCCAATTCCATGGTATTTTCCCACTCAGTAGTGGCTGTGCTTTCCATCCAGGTATGTAATTGACAAGAAACAAAACAACACAATTAGCTAAGCCTGTAGCCCAGGGATGAAACCTGTATATTGGGATTCCAGCACCCAAAAGGAGACAGAGAGAAGGGTAAGTGTGAATGGAGCCTATCAGGAATTTGAGAATGGGGCAGAGGAGGCTGGGAGAAGAGGTATCTGGGGTTGGAGCAACCTGGCATGGACTGCCCCATGGAGGTCATGCAGTGACTGATGCAAGCACATCAGTGTGGAACACTGGTGGGAGAAGAACTAAAAGGGTTGGCTTGCTGATAGGAGGGACTACAAATAACAAAAGGTGATCAAGGTTGAAACCATAGTCAGCAAATCTTGAGGAAGCACTTGCGTAGAGGATGTGTCAGTAGGTGTGTGTGTGTGTGTGTGTGTGTGTCAGTCACCATCATGAGAGCAAACAGTAATCCCAAATACCCATAAAAGACAAAAGTTGGCCAGTCCCTGAAATTGAAACATAACAACAAAAAGAAAGCAGCAGCTGTGTTACATTCAATGTAGCAGCTGCATTATTCCTAGGAATGCAACAGCAAAACAACTATCATTATAGCAGGGTTGTCCTGAGAAAAAAGGCTGACTTTGGCAAAAGACAAGATGCTCCCATTCACATATAGAAGCCCACCAGACTGGCAGCTGTTCTTACTTCAATGATTGTGACCAGGCAGCTTTCTCCACCATACCTGAGGACAGCAGACTAGTTTAGGGACTGTAGAACAACAGCATGTGAGCTTTTCTGATTTGCGAGCATGGAAATAAATGGAAATAAAATGAAAGGCACAAATACAGGATGGGTGACACCTGGCTTGAGAGCAGTGCATGTGAAAAGGATCTAGGAGTCTTGGTAGACCACAATCTTGACATGAGTCAACAGTGTGATGCAGCAGCTAAAAAAGCCAGTGCAATTCTGGGCTGCATCAATAGGAGTATAGCATCTAGATCAAGGGAAGTAATAGTACCACTGTATTCCGCTCTGGTCAGACCTCAGCTGGAATACTGTGTCCGGTTCTGGGCACCACAGTTCAAGAAGGATACTGACAAGCTGGAACGTGTCCAGAGGAGGGCAACCAAAATGGTCAAAGGCCTGGAAACGATGCCTTATGAGGAACGGCTTAGGGAGCTGGGTATGTTTAGCCTGGAGAAGAGAAGGTTAAAGGGTGATATGATAGCCATGTTCAAATATATAAAAGGATGTCATATAGAGGAGGGAGAAAGGTTGTTTTCTGCTGCTCCAGAGAAGCGGACATGGAGCAATGGATTCAAACTACAAGAAAGAAGATTCCACCTAAAGAACTTTCCTGACAGTAAGAGCTGTTCGATAGTGGAATTTGCTGCCAAGGAGTGTGGTGGAGTCTACTTCTTTGGAGGTCTTTAAGTAGAGGCTTGACAGCCATCTGTCAGGAATGCTTTGATGGTGTTTCCTGCTTGGCAGGGGGTTGGACTGGATGGCCCTTATGGTCTCTTCCAACTCTATGATTCTATGATTCTATGAAATGGTCAGGGTGCTTAGGGGGTACAACCAGAGTGAGCTTGACTGGGATGACCAGAGGACTGCCACTACCCCCAACAGCTGACAGCTGCCACCTGAGGTTACCTGCCTCACTTTGTCTAAAGTGAGAACTGGCCCTGCTTAATGGTGTCTGCATTGACATAGACTATTCTTGTTCAAAGGACTACTGTTTTAAGGGTTGCCAGAGAATATCCTGAGCTTGTGTTGGCATTTAAAGGGATGGACAAAAGTACAAAAACCCTTTCAAACAGACTGCTGTAAGCGTCAGAATTTCCTTGAAGCAACATGGTGTGCATCAGAGATCCTATAACAGCTAGCCTACTCTTGTGGATATTGACAATTATATATATTATCCTCCAATAGGCTGACCAGCTCTAGACTCAGGGTGATATTTCAATTCTCTGTTCTACCCTTCTACAAAAACAAAGTGAAATAAAAAACCTGCACTGAAGATTTAGGGGAGGATGGTTGGACTGTGAATATAATTAGAAGCTATTAAAAAATAGGATTTCTATTACATTCTCTGAATAAAGTTGAGTTCCAAAGTGGATGATGGATGGTGGCAACCTAAATCAGCATTAAAGACAGCTGTAGTAGGAGCAGATATTTCTTAAAACCTAATTGATGAAACATGAGCATTAGCATTTTATACTGTTAAAAGTAGAAAAGGGTACTAATGGGTCTGCATTGTGATGCAGTTTGATATCCAAGTTTTTTAAACTAGAGGTCGGATGTGAATTTGCAAGCTCCACCTCAGCAAGTCTGCCAAAATCACAGTGCAGCTTGGATTTTTTATATTTTTTTATATTTTGCAGCTATCTCTCACCCTAGCTCTTCAGTAGATTGATTCCCAACTCCCCCCCCCCCCCGCTTTCAGCAAAACCAGTATTTCCACTGTAGGAAGAAGGGAGGAGGTAAATGATGCAAATGTAACTGTCAGTGCAATAATGCTCACTAGTAGTCAGCACTGCTGGAACAAGGTAGAGAAATAATAGCATGGGAAGGGATCTCGAAGGTCATCTTCTCCAATCCCCTGCCAATATAGGAAACCCACTCGAACAGCATTTCTGATACATTGTCATCCAGTTGCTGCTTGAATGCTTCTAACAAATGAAAGTTTCTACTTTCTGATACAGTCTTTTCCACTGTCAAACAGTTCACATTGACAGAAAGTGCTTCTTAATGTTTAGCTGAAGTCCCTTTAGATAATGTCTGGGTGCTAGTATCTGAACCAATAACAAGTTTGTTTTCAAATACTGTATTTGAAGGTGGTGATGTAGTTGTGCCTTAATCATCTCTTCTCCAGACAAAACATACCCAGCACCTTCAACCTCTCCTCATTGGATTTGGTCTCCAGATCCTTCATGCTTATCATGATCTGGACACTAGGCATTTGTTGATGCAAACTAAAATTACATTAGCCTTTTTCAGTTGCTGTGTCACATTGCTGACTCATGTTTAACTTGTGGCTTAGTAAAACCAGTGCTTTTTTCCAAGGGGGTACTCAAAGGTATGCAGAACCAGCACCTCTTTTTGTTGTTAAAAAATGTGGTACTTACTGTAATGACTTCATGGTAAGTACTGGCTCAGTGCTAGAAAAAAAGCACTGAGTAAAACCCATACATACTTTATACACAGACATTTGTCAAGCCAGGTGTCACCTATTCTGGATTTGTGCATTTGATTATTCCTACCTAAAAGCAAAACTTTAGATTTATCTTGGTTAAAATCCATTGGTTATTTTCTGCCTAGTTCTCCCCCATCAAGATCATACTGAATCTAGGTTTTATTCTACCAATAGAACCCAGTTTGGTGCCATTTGCAAATCTGATGGCACGTCCCTCCATTTCATCCTCCTGTGCAAATTTGGTCCTCCATGCAGAGGAACATAGGAAGCTGCCTTATACAGAGTCAGACCATTGGTCCATTTAGCTCAGTATTGCCCATACTGACTGACAGTGGGTTTCCAGGACATCAGGCAGGAGTCCCCTTAAGCCTGTTCTGGAGATTACCAGGGACTGAACCTGAGACCTTCTGTATAGAAAGCAGATGCTCTACCACTCAGATGTGGCAAATGACAAATGTGTAAAAACTCTGTTTCTATGATATTTCTTCTCTCTCTCTCTCTCTCTCTCTCTCTCTCTCTCTCTCTCTCTCTCTCTCTCTCTCTCTCTCTAAAGGCATAAATCAGTCCAGTATAACACACACATGACTGGGCATTTGTATAGTAGAGGGAAGGGACTCATTTTACTCGCCCATCACAGCATACTTTTCTGAGACCGTATTAACTGGTGCAATGTACATATAGCAAACATGCTTTGCAATAAAAATGGGTCTTTCTTTTCGAAGTGCTTTGTACGCTGCTCCTGTTTGTAGATATGACTATAACTGTGTGCCAGTTATAAGCACTATTAGCATATGAGATGCAATTAAAAGTTTGGCTGCATTGTACACCCGTGTCTCCAGCTCTGTTGGTTTTGTCAGTTACACTTGGTAGTAATGGGCATAAAATGCTGCTTATTTTCATTTTGCACAAAGGACGCGGCAGCTGGACCTTCACCCCAGGAAGCGTACATAATGTCACTACGGATGCGGCGTAGCTTGAATTGTAACATGTGAAACTCCTGTGCAAACTCAATGCCATTTTCAGCTGCTCAAGTCTGTTACCTGAATGCTTTGTTGAAAAGGACTGTAAAATGCTTAAGAGCCAGGAACTCTGCATGCTGCTGAATTATGTCAAGAATAAATATGCACTTGACCTGCAGGAGCGCCATTATGAAGCATAAGGTAAATCAGTCTCCAGGAAAGCTATAGCCCGTCCTTCCTTCCTTCCTTCCTTCCTGAAGGATTGCTCACTGCACTCACATGTAATGACAGCACATGAATGCTCATGCTGGCTTCGTTTAGCTAACTGCAGCAAAATGGGTTTCTTCACTGGCTAAAGTTGAGCTGGAGTGTGAAACCCACAAGCAGCCCGCTATTTTCATCTTCTAACTCATCCGCATGGCAAGGTGAACATATTACCTGAAGCCCAATTATCAGGAAATCTTGGGCAGGGCTGGGGATCTTAATGGTGCTACAGTTAGACTGAGCATTCGGTTTGGAACTGGAAGGGAGGGTGGGGAGTCAACACTAGTTAGCCCTGCTAAATACTGTCTGTGGTAGCTTTATCTGTGGATTTTCTTTTTAAATATTCCCTCTGCAATTTAAGTTTCATCAAACAAAAGAGATTGATTTAGGATCATTCCTTTTGTTAATAATAATAAAAAAGCAATTGGCACTTCAGTCTGCCATTCATCCTGATCCATTGATCCCTGGATAAACATTCATTTATCAGAGAATTCAGAATCAGGCACAACATACTGCACTTCATTTACGATAAATTGGTAGGTAAGTATTTTCAGGCACTTGCCATTCAACTCTGCTGATCTCCAAGGAGGCAGGAGCTATTGTACAATGCAGTATCAGTCAACATATTTAACTTTGAAGAAACCTGGGCATGCTGAAAGCTTTTGTAAATAAGAAAAATAGAAAGAAAAGAAAACGAGGCATTTCTTCCCCTCCTTTGCACCAATTTCTGTTTTTTAAGATGTAAAACGGGCAGGTAAAACATTTAGAGAATATGCAAGAGATGGAACTGACATCGGGGTGGGATTCTCACACTAGACTTATATCCTCAGGTGTGCATTGGGAGTCACTGTGCTAAAGTAAAGATAAAGGAACCCTGACAGTTAAGTCCAGTCGCGAACGACTCGGGTTGCAGCGCTCATCTTGCTTTACAGGCTGAGGGAACCGGCATTTGTCTGCAGACAGTTTTTCTGGGTTGTGTGGCCAGCGTGACTAAGCCGCTTCCGGCGAACCAGAGCAGCGCACGGAAATGCCGTTTACCTTCCCGCCGGAGTGGTACCTATTTATCTACTTGCACTTTGACGTGCTTTCGAACTGCAAGGTTGGCAGGAGCTGGGACCGAACAATGGGAGCTCACCCCGTCACGGGGATTCGAACCGCTGACCTTCCGATCGGCAAGCCCTGGGCTCAGTGGTTTAACCCACAGCGCCACCTGCCACTGTGCTAGCCCTTTGCAAATATGTGGGTGACAGGGCTGTTCCAGCAGAACAGGAGGTTACAATGAACAACTAATTGCTTGCTGACTCCTTAGCCCTAATCTGTGGAGTTTGCTGTTAAAATAAGGTTAAAAGAATTGGCATGAAGCAGATTCTGCCTCCCACTCACCCAGTCTTCTTCTTACTACAGCTGCCATCACTACCTGCAAATAATACAGTTGTCTATAGAGAGTAAGAGTGGTGAGTTGTGCATGAATTGAGAAAAGTCCCATGGCTGTAGTCACACCTTTAACGTATCCTCATGTTCCTCCAGCCAGTAAATGTTAGAGTGCTGAGCATGTGCAAAGGGGTAGCCCTTGTGCTGCTTCTACGATTATTTATTTAATACCTGGCATTTGAGAACGGGCAAATGGTGCTCATCAACCTTGGAAGGTCGCTTATCTAGGAAAAGGAAAACTCTGATCCTAATCCTTGATCCTTGCGGCTATATTCATTCATGAGAAAGGCTTTATGGGTAAACTCCAAGGAAAAAATCTGTACCTGCTGCCTTGTGAGGCATATTTGGGAGAAGAGAAGAAAAGGTTACACCAGGCATAGGCAAACTCAGCCTTCCAGATGTTTTGGGACTACAACTCCCATCATCCCTAGCTAACAGGACCAGTGCTCAGGGATGATGGGAGTTGTAGTCCCAAAACATCTGGAGGGCTGAGTTTGCCTATGCCTGGGCTACACAAATCTGGAGTGGAGTCCCTAAGCTGGTTGGATGCTGCCTTGTACGCCTTCTTCCAGCAACTCCTGCAGCCAAGTTGGTGCAAATCATATTGCTCTGCTTTCTTTTGGACCACATCTTGCTGTCTGGGCAGCCCAGGACCTCCATACACACTGCCCAGACTTGCACCCCAAGCTAAGGCAGCAAAAACAATGTGGGAGGCAGCAGTTATGAGTTACTTGTCCCTGTAGCCACAGTGGGTGCTGTGATTCTCCAGTGGTTTGGCTACACTCCTGGAGGCGCACTCCATTGTCTTGAGGCAGACAGATGCAAACAATGAAGTATTCGAGAATATTGATTTTATGGGCGTATAGGAGATTCACAGAGGAACTATGTGCCTGCCTGAGCTGTGGTGATCCTATATTATACTGGTGAAATTTTTTCTGCAGCTAATGGTTGCTGTCACGGGCAAGTCTGAGCTTGCAGACTGATAGCTCACACCAGTCAGAGGGAAGTGGCTCAAAAGAGACTTCTCCCAAGCCACCCCCATCAATCCCCACCTGCTCCACACATAAACCATGACGGTGCTTGTGCACATGCCACACAATGGAATATATTGAGGAACTGTTCTGTAACTTTCACAAAAGTCATACTTTTTGCAGTATATGAAAAAGCAGGCTTTTGAGTACATTACTCTGGAATCCTAGTTGAATGATGCCCATGTCATGTGGCAACAAGCTCCAAAAAAATCTAAACCTCCTGCCCCTGCAACTATTGTACTATAAATGGTTAAGTGTGGAAAGGCCCATAGCTTCATCGCCAGGCCAACGAGGGTTTCTGTGTCACAGTGGAATGTTAAATGCTCTTTGCTTACTTGGAGCTACTAAATTCTGTCTACTTTACTAAGCTCTGCAGGAGATCTCTCTGTCCGCCCTTTCCTAATGTTGTATTTGTAGATTAAAAGGATTGTTACCTGAATTCATCTGGCCTCTCCTATAAAACTGACCTGCTGGGCCATTTTACTTTTACTAATAATATAGCAAACTTGGCCTGCAGTGAGCTGAAGATGAAGAAAAGAGAGCGAGTGAGCAAGAGAGCATATTATCACAGGCATTCAGTTACCGGCCACTTGGTGACACTCTAGCTTTATGAACTATAACTGTATCACCCAAATACACGTGAATTGCTGATTTTTTTCCCTTCCAAGTTTTGAAATATTCAGCCCTTTAGCAACCATTCCTCAGCTGTGTGAGGTTCTGATCCTGAAGGACATGGAAGGTGGAGGAAATGCTGAAAAGTCGAGAAGGGGGAATGGTGTGGGTCACATTGTAAATGTTACTTTATGGAAATCATGGAGTGTATGCAAATGTTGCAGTGGGCTCCTCTACAGCGTTACACTTCCTGCCATTTCATTAGCAGTAGGCATTCCCTATCGCTTTGCTGCCTTTACTACCGTACTGCAGCTTTGCAACGGTGTCCCGTTAACTGTGTGCTGCGTTTCCTTCTAAAGGGACCGCATTTCAATAGCAGATGAAGACTGAGCATTTAAGAGTTATTTTGTTTGTGGTTTGAAATCCTCCATATAAACGGGGGAAAGGCACTAGCTGAGCAACTCCGTTCCACGCTCCCAACTTCCCTGCCAGCTCTCGATATTGCACGCTCGCAGAGTTGTCAAGACTCCCTCTCTCCCACTTCCATTTTAATTGTGTATTCAACATGAAGCAAACAGCAAACAGTCTGGGGGAGTCGGGATGTATCTGTAAACAAATAAAGCGCTCATTGATATGAGTTTGCAACAGGGATGAGCAGCTGGGTAAAGTCCTTATTAAATCTTTCATATCACACTCATTCATCCATTATTCTGGATCGTACACAGGCTGGCTGGCAGAGTCTGAAAATGGGGCACTGACACAAATCCCACTGTGACAAACTGAGTTTTTATTAGCGCAGATGTAAGTTTGGAAAGTCACAGAAAAATGATGCTGTCCCGTAATTCACACCAAGGCTCTCTCTGTGTGTTTTACTGTGGCAGCACTAACAATTACAAATGTGCAGGCTTCAGCAACCGTTTCATTCCTTCTTTCAGGCAGTGGGCAAAGAATTTTAAAGTTTATTCTCTCTCTCTCTCTCTCTCTGTGT
Source organism: Lacerta agilis (assembly GCF_009819535.1). NCBI lineage: Eukaryota > Metazoa > Chordata > Lepidosauria > Squamata > Lacertidae > Lacerta > Lacerta agilis. The sequence goes on from NC_046313.1 coordinate 42,627,605, forward strand.
GTGTGTGTGCCCTCACCTATGTATTTGCATGTTTGCTGAAAAAACACATGTATTTCTTTAGGAAGTGTGTGCCCCTAGCCCTCCCCTCTTCCCTTGAAGCAAAGTTTATATATACAACCCTAGAAAAACAGGTTTTTCATCTACCAGCAAAACAGTTCAGTGGCAGAACATCTGTTCTTCATGCAGACGCTCCCTGACATCCCCAGGTAGCTTAGCATTAAGAAAATAGCATTCTACTGCTGGGACAAGATGTAATGCCATAGCCTATAGAAAGGAAGCATAGTACACAAGTCAGTAGATAAGGGGGGTGGATTCCCACTACTTTTAGCCATGCCCGTCATAGTTTCTTTTCTGGTGGAAGATTGGGGCGTGCTAGAAATGGCCCACCTTGGAGTGAACAGCGGGCTGTACAACTTAGGTTCAGCAGCTTTATGCATCACATGAGCAACAAGCGTTTAACAACAACTCATCTGGTTGCAACATAGGTACCTTCTATGTTACAACCAGAACTACCTTCTACAAAGCCAGACCACATGGGCACTGGCCTAGCTCAGAACTGCTTATGCAGCTCTTCATTGTTGCAGACAGGGGATGTTTCCAGCCCTACCTGGAGATACCAGGGTTGGAACCTGAGATGTTTTGCATGGTTACGTTTTGACCAATAAGATATGATGCTCGGAAGTCTTCGCGGTGGTTTAATCCAAATGTGTGCACTTAATATTTGACATGGATTCCACGGATTACTACTGCAGTTTTAATGCTAAGCAAACATTTTTGTTCCTATTCAAATGAAACGGAGAACTGTGACCATTTGTTTTACAAGATGTCCATTAGTGCCAGAGTTAATGTATGGCTTAATTTTTAAGGAAGTTAATTACTGAGGAGGAAGGAAAGTCTAGCGGTGTCTGTACTTCCTGGTCCTGCTTCCTTGTTTAATCCCACCGTGCCTTGTAATGCAGTTTAGATCCTACAGCAGGGGTGTGTGAAACTTGGGGGGGGGGGGTTTAAAAAAAACACCAACCCCACCAACCCTGTTTAATGGCATAAAAACTCGCCATACGTTCACAATATGGTTTAGATGGGAACGCAGAAGGATAAGGGTAAGTGCCAGAAAAATTGAAATATGCCCATAAGGGGAAGCTCTGAATTGAAGCGAGATGTGTGGGGACTGTCAGGGTGTGTATTAATCTTGGCATAGATGAAAAATTGAGCTGAATGAAGGCCATTTGGTTTAATTTTCATTCATTCCAAATTGAATGCACAGGGTAAAGAATGGGTATGCATTTCAGTACTTCCAATTTGAGGGTTGGGGCGGGGGCGGGGAGTGGTTGGCACTTTCATGTCTCTGGCAGCAGATGCAGAGTTAAGCACCCACTCTTGGGGGCTGTCATTTTCTGCCATAATGCTGCATGTATGCGTGTTGTTATGTTCCACTGTGGACCATCATTTTCCCCATAATACCCTGTAATGGTTGGGGCATTATAAATAATTATAGTGGCAGCCACGACTAAAAACAACTCTGTGGCCCCCATAGATCATGGGCGAAAATAGCGGAAAGGGACAAGGAATGTGTGCATTTTTTAAGAAAATAAATAAATTAATGAGCAACAAACCAAATGAAGTCTAATTAGCAAAAATGAATGGCTTTATAATTGTTTTTTTTCTTGTACTGTACAGCCCTACAGAATACAAATAAGGAAAAAATGCACATTAACTGTACAACTTTATTCTATACCCAATCCCATCATTTTCAGTTGCTCTTATGAAAACTGTGTACAGGCCCCCAGAATCTCTATTATTATTATTATTATTATTATTATTATTATTATTATTATTATTATTATTATTATTATTATTATTATTCAATTTATTTGGTATCTTGTCACATAAAAAAAATCTCCAAGTGAGCATAACGTAAAACCAGAAAAAGAATAATGTGTTACAATAAAGCCATGCAATAACCTAGATAGCCCAATAAAAGTTTAAACTGCCTTGAATACACAATTAAGTAAATAATTATTTATCATGGTTAATATTAAATAAGATTGCAAACATATACTGAGTCCCTTTTTCATAGATGGAACCATTTCTCTCATCCTCTCAAGGTTTCAGATAAATAATTAAAGTATTACAATCAACTCCATAAGTCTTCATTTAACCATAGTTCCTCATTATTAGTATGCGAGCCACACCACCCAAAATGGTGAATTGGTATCAAGTGAGCTGAATGAGGTTGAATAGTGATGATTTGCAGGACCTATGCCTCAGAAAGTAGAAAACAGATTGTGACCTTGCCGTTATCTTATGTGTGCTTTTATGATGTTGAACCTGGTTCCCAGTTCCACATTCAACAAAGAGCTGCATGAATAGCCTTAATAGTTTATTTGACCCTACAGCACAAAACATGAATTTGTTGGAGGAGTGCACCTTTGGGGGATGAAGTCAAATTTTTGGAAGTTTACAGTGCCTGCTGTGGCTGTAGAGACCAATATGGGAGAGACATGTTTTGTTGCAGCTGGGACAGATGAAGACATCTTACAACGTTTCTTCTCTCTGCACTCCTCCCAACGTTCATTTCTCCTCTGGTCACTGCTATGGATACACGACTTGACTGCCTGTTTCCAGGCACTGTGGTCATCCACAAGGGATTCCCACATGGCAGAGCCGAGGTTGCCAGCCTTCATGTCATGCTTGCAGACATCTTTTTGCCAATGGTGCCTGGGGCTACAGCCAGCTCCTCGTAGATCCTTGGTGATCCTGACATCTTCCATTCTGTGTACATGACCAAGCCACTGTAGACATCGCTGGGACAGGAGTGTGAACAGTCTGGGAATGTGGGCTTGGGAGAGCACATCTTTGTTTGAAACTCCGTCCTGCCATGTGATGCCCCAAATCTTCCTGACACAGCGCATGTGGAAGACGTTGAGGTGTCATTCCTAATGGTTGTAAGTTACCTACAACTTACTTCCATAAAGCAGCATGCAAGCTTGGTAGACCTTCATCTTGGTATTGGCCGTTTACACCACATTCTCCCATTCTCTTCTTTTGAAGAGGTGGGCCATTGGTGTAGCTGCCTTGCCAATATGCTTCTCCAGCTCAGCATCAATGGAGAAGTTGCTGGTTATGGTGGAACCAAGGTAGGCAAAATTGTCTACCACCTCAGGTGTGTGGTCACCAATGCTGATGTGCAGAGTGCTGGGAATTAGAATACCCCGTACCATACACCTGCATCACTGGGAAACTCTCCCTTTAATCATTCCCTGAGGCAAAAAGTGGGTTTTTTGTGGGACATTAATGTGCAATTACATCAGTCCCCAGTTATGAACGAGGATCTGTGCAATAAGCAATGTGTCATTCTGTCATGTAAAAGGTAAAAAAAAAGGTAAAGGACCCCTGGACATTTAAGTCTAGTCAAAGGCGGCTGTGGGGTTTGTCACTCATTATGCTTGTATCATCATCATCATCACCATTTATTTGTATGCGTCTTTCACACAAAGCAACTTACAACATACCAAGATGAACAATAATATAACAAAATTGATAAAGAACCACTAAAAGTAGTCAGAATGTCAATGAGTATAAAAATTAGTATATACAACATTATATAAATATTCAGCAAATCAATACAAATGAGCCGACCTACTTTAACAGCTTAAAACAGGGGAGACAATAATCTCCAACGTTGTAGTATACAAAACTGGGGCAGGGGAGTCAAGGCTCCCAAAGGACATTCCACCGAAGCCCCACATCATCCTGAGTTTTGTGAGGCCTTGTACAAAGAACCATACCAAGAGTGCTCTTTGATGTGTAGGGCAATTCCAACTGGCACATGATTTATGGATTATTGATCCTCGTATGACAGGTACTCAGCTTGTAGTTTGAAAAACTCGCTGACTCCAAGTAGAGACATTTGCTATTCTCTGTAAATATTTTATGACTTTCTGTTATCTGTTAATACATGTAGTGTGTGTGCTTAAAGAAAATAGTGGTGGTTCATTTTTGTTAAGGCAAGCGGCGGCACAAATACTAGATTAAAGTTTCGGCTGTCGTAAACTGATGGCACATTGACATTTATTGCAAGGTCCGGTTTATTGGGGAAAGGGAGAAGACGACACTAACTTAACATTGTTTTGATGCCTCTTTACCCCAACATATCTCTGGGGGAAAGACATGGCTGCTTTTGGTGCCCATGTCAGAAATCTCCCACGGGGAAAGCCTCCATCTGCACACTTTGTCCAGAAAAGGTCAATCTAATGGGCATCTGATGGGCCACTGTGAGAAAACAACACTGGGCTGGCCTGATCCTACACAGCCCTCCTTATGTTCTTATGACATCACCAAAGCAGCATGGGAAAGAGTCACCCTGTACCTGTTCCCATCCCCTTGGGAACAGCTCTTGCAGAGGTTAAAAAGGAAATGGTAGGTGCTGTCTTCCTCAAGTTCCACTCCCTAGTTCTTTTTAATGTAAGAATGAACAAGAGCAGTTGGGCTATTTATGGAAGCTTGTTCTATTCATGCTCAGTCCCAAATGAAATTTCCATACAGAAACATACACAATACTATAAACAGAAGCTGGCACTGAAGAGATCTGTTTTGTCTGGTGCACAAAAGGAATGTTGAAAATATTGAAAGAGTTGAAACTCTCCTTTTGCCACAGCTTTGATAGCTATACAAAGGAACCTATCAGGCATGCTTAACCAGACCATTTGAGAAAGTAGCCTTAAATTCATACACGAATCTCTTTTTAAAAAGCATGTAGAGGCTATTACTATAATGTAGCACGGCAGAGAAGCAAAAGGTGGAATTGAATTCTGAAGATGTCCCTTCCCTGTACTTCCTCCCCATCCACCACACACATACGTTGAAGAGAAGTATGAAAGCTCATTAGAATAATATATGTGTTACATGCCGAAGGTCCCCAGTTCAATGCCTGCTGTTTCTAGGTAGGACTGGGAATGCTTCCTGTTTAAATCTGGGAGAATGGCCAGTCAATAATATTGATCTAGATCAGGGCAGTCAAACTTTTCATGCCAAATAGGCCATGAGAGTACTTTGGCATGGAACCCGCAGGCTGAGCACTGCCTTATCACATGGTGGGTGGGGAAGCAAGGCCAACATTTTACACCCCCAACAGCCCTCATGCTGCCTTCCCAAAGCTGGCTCAGGCATCAGGCTTTGGGAAGGAGGTGTGAGGCTCTGGCAGGGTCCCCAAACCCTCCCATTTTCTTCCCAAAGCTGGGTAAGTGCTAACTAGGCTTTGGGAAGGAGACCAAAGGACTCTAGGACCCTGTTGGGGCTCTCATGCCTCCTCTCCAAAGCCCAGAGCCTCGCTTACCTAGCTTTGAGATGGCAGCCGGGATGGGGGCATCAAATATTACTAAGGGCCACAAAAAAAGGCCTCAAGGGTCACTTGGGCTGCGTGTTGGACCACCCTGAGCTAGATGGAGCAGATGTGGTACAAAGTTGCTTCCTACATTCTTGTGATAAGAATATCACTCCTCCACATCTGCTCCTCTTTTTGCTGTGCTAACTTTGGATCTCAAAGCCTAGTGGGAGAGCTGGAGAATAGGGGAAATGGGTCAAAAATGGGACTTCCTAATGAAATGCCCAATGCAATCACCCTTATCTTATTTAGAACAGTCAAGTGGCTGCGGTGTTCAAAAATGCAGGTGTGTCACCATCTTACTGTTATATGCTTAAAGTGTAATCACTATGGGTACAGAAAACCTACCATCTCAGTCTGGAAAGGCTCTCAAAGTGGCTTACAGATCGATAAAAATGACATGGCTCCTGCAATCTAAAAGGACACCAAACAAAAGGGGGAAAAGTATGGGGAAGGAAGAGAAATGCAAGCAAACTCAGGCATCAAATTCCAGATGTTAGAAGGTTCATATATGGACCAGTTGAATGGGAAAAGGTATATCAAAGTGAAAAACCAAAACCTGCCACAAAAATATAAGCCTAGAGAGTGTCTGGGAGGTGGAGCTTATCCATACTTCCTTTTATGTGACATTTCTGGCCTTTCTAGGTCCAGGTGCAAGCAGGTTTTCTTTTTTGTCCAGAACTTTTTCCTGGGAAAACCTGTGTTTTACTGCTGAATTGGAGCAAGCGGCTATTGGGTTTCCCCGGGCAAAGCGCTAGGACAAAACAAAAAGCAAAAACAAAACCCACTTGGACACAGACCTAGAAAGCCTGGACCTGTGCCTAGAAAGCATAGAGCATAAGTGTGAATGAGTCCATAATGTGGCAATACAGCTTTCCTAGACAGAACTGGTTGGCTTGAGTGAGGGAGAACAGAGGTGGGTTTAGAGCAGCGCGACCGGTTCTACCACACTGGGTGCTGAGCCTAGGGGGCACTGTAGGGTGTCACAAATATGACATAGCGAATTGAGTAGAATGGAAGGCACCAAATTTTGGACCTGCATGGGGCGCCACTGAAACTTGAAAGACCAAAGTCCACCTCTGGTAAGAACTTTACCTTCCAGGGCCTAGCTAGAATCTGCCAGCTGGTTGTCATTCCTGTCCCAGCAGGGACCCAGTTCCTACCCCCACTCCCTGAGCAGATGGTCCTGCTGCTCTTCCTCACAAGGCAATTGCAACTGGTGGCTTTTGTGTGGAGAGGAGCCCAGCCCTCAGCAGAAAGTGCAGATGTTCATTCTCATGTGTCTGCTGCTGCTTCTTTTGAGCGTTTTTGTCTCATTTGGACCTGTCCTGAATTTCTCCAAGTTGACCAGATGAGAGGGCTCATAGACCAGTGAAGTATTCTTCATGGGAGAGTTATTATTTATAGCATTGCTGCTGTGTTCTTAAAGATTAAGCTAACTTCTTAAAAGCAAACGTTCATCTTGAATTGCTTGAAACTTCTGTGCAACCCCCGGATGAATAGCATCATTAGCATTTGAAAATAATTTAATAACTCTCATTTTGAAGCTGCGTACAGATTACCCTAGAAGCGTAAATACTGGGCAATCAGTCTCCCTGTTAAGCGGATGACGTATCAGTCTGCTGTATCTAGTAAACCGATTTTGAAATATTTTTAGACTGAGCTATCAGAAGTTATTTTTATTGCGAGGCTGTCATGTCACCATGGTGACAAGGTCCAGACTCATCTTTTATATACAAATATCATTTCCCACAATTAAAGCCAGTGAGATTTCTCTCTTGCCCAACTCCAAATCACAGGTGTGGGCAACCTGTGGCCTGCAGGGTATTCCTGGTCTCAAACCCCAATCATTGCTAACCACTGGCCATGCTGGCTGGAACTGATGGCAGCTTGAGACCAAGAGCACCTGAAAGATATCAAGTCCCCCACCCATTTTCAAATTCACTTCATTAAAACAATGACTATACAACTGCTTCTTACATATCCCCCCCAATGTCACATGAGCATTGCTCACCAGCTTCTTCTCTAATCCCCACCCCAATTGTACTCCCTCTTGTCCTTTGCACGTCCCAACTTAGAGTATTTTGTAGACTGCAGTACTTTCTTAATGGAAAGCTTTGTCCTCCTGCCTGACCTTGAATTCTATGAAATCTCCTTGTTTGCCTCCCGCCACTTAGCGAGCATCACACACTTTATTGCTTGGGTAGGACAAGCACAATGAATTACTGATCTTGTAAATGTGTAAATGGCTTTGGGGATTTCTGGGAAGAAAACTCAGGGAATTAAGCAGAGGATGTGCAGGGATTTAACCGAGATCTTTGACCACTTTTATGCAATCACGAACGCACACAGGCACACACACACACACAGGCAAATGATATAATAAGACAGGGGCAGTAATCCACCTTTTTTTGTATACACCATTTGCTGATCTCAAACTGCTTTTCATGTCTGGTTCCATTTTACAATGGCCAAGTGGTGGGGGAATGTGGGGCGAATGCCCACCCATCGGCAGCGAGGGCTGGGGAGTGCGGATGATGCTCTTCATCCTCTGTGCCCCACACCTGCTCAGTGCGCGAGCACCCACCCAACGGCATTGAGGGCTGGGGAAAGTGGACAGTGAAGAACACACTCCCAGTGGCATGGGCTGGGCGAGTGCACTGCGCCCTGCCTGGTGCACGTGTGTGCACATCTGCCCTGAGGTGCAAGCCAGAACTCAGCCCCAGCACCACTCTGGTGGGCACCACTGCCATTATTGAGAAGGATCTTATGTCCAAAGAAAGCCAAAATTCGCATCCCTCTCAGTTCCACATGATTTTGTTTTAAAGGTTTTCAGAATGACTTTTTTTAAGATTCTGAAGCCAGGCTTGCCCATTTCCTTGAAATAATTAAATCTAGGCTGGTGGCCACATTTATGAAATAGTCCTTGCCAACTTGCTAAGACAATGTGTTAGGGGCGTGGTGTGTAATGGTGCAATGACATTTGGGAGTTTAAAAGTGGTAAGAAGAAGAGGAAATATTTTAAGATTTAGAGGACAGGAGAGACACAGCGCTTTGACGAAGACAGAAAGTAGCTGTGGAGGAACAGAAGGCTATGCTCTACATGCCTCTATCTAGTCTGTCTTTTTATGATTGCTGTTGAACTTGGGGTTGCGGGAAGCGTAACATGCCAACCCAGACTATGGATTATTATCTTCATGTCAATTTCCCTCTTGATAGTTTGCATTGCAATACAAAAATACTGATTTCCCACAAATATCTTTCTCTGATTTTTCTCCACAGTCAATAGAGTTCTGCCCACTCATGCCTGGGCTATTACTTGACATTTTGAAATTTATTGGCTGTGACTCTCAGCACTTATCACATCACAGACAGTCAGTCAGTCAGTCAGTCAGTCAGTCAAACAGATAAATGCCACGGCGCTGAATATATAGCTTTGCTTCACTTGGCCTGCTATTTTACTGTGTACATAACACTGTTTATTGAATCTTCTCCATCCGCTCTTCACATAGATCTTTCCTTTTCTTTCCCCATTAGGTGCTGCCACCATTTTTAGCAATGAGAATTGCCTGGTTCAATAGTCCTCCTTATAGTTCTTAGAAGTAAGTATCACATCAGAGACTGGAGCCTCCCAGAACAAGGCTTTGGAATGGCTGTGTGAAATTTTGACTTTGTATTTCGCTCAGCTTGCAAATGAGGCTCAGCTAATTTACAGTTTGCTTGTCTAAACCCGGAGTTTCTCACCTAAAAAGAATTTATGCCAACATAGATAAAAGCAACCCCCTGGCCCAATGACTCCCTTTCATTTGCACTTCTGCCTGACTCTCTACTTGCTTCCATTTTTAGAATTCCCTGTCTCTGTGTGTCTTATGTGTTTACTGCATATGCCAGACTTTAACATACTATCAAAAGCATTCTTTTCTAGTCTCTATCTAATTGCTTTCAGCGTTGCTTTCAAGTCTAGAGCTGATCTAGGCTGAGAAGGCCTAGGATGTGCATTGGGCAAGTCATCCAGCCTTTGATTTATTAAAACCTTCCAAAATTTCTAATCTTCTCTTGCTCCAACCTCTCAAGTTTCCAATGACTTATTGCAGGGGAGTGAATCTGGTGTCCTGAGATAATTTATCTCCCCTCCTCCCTTTCTTCATTCACCTCGGTAACTGTGCCATTTCCTTTCAAAGGTTTTTTATTTACTTTGGATGTGCGTATGTAGTAGGCAACTTTCCTTTGCTTTCATTCATATCCTTCACATCAGTTTTCACCGAGTCCATGAGAATGGCTTTTCCTGTGACCTTACGGATGAAGGGTTGCCGTTTCAGTCAGTATTTCTCTTACAGCAGCATCCCCAAGGAATGTCTCAAAGGCATCAAGCTTATAGTATTACTGATAACATTAAATACCTCTCTCAGAAGGCATGCATTAAAGCTAAGGTCCCTCTGCTGCTGCTTCCTTTATCTTTCTTTTTCAAGGATTTCTGTCCATGCTACATGCAAAAGCAAGCAGGGTGGGGGGCAGGGGAGGAAGGAAGAGGAAGGGCTCAAGTGATTTAATGATAAGGCATGGCAGAAATAATGATTCTATCTTGTCAGAGTACTCCAAAACCTTCCTCTTGCTTGGGGAATAGTGACAAACAAATGAGAACATGGCCCATCTAAACATCGTCATAGTTTAGCACTAACATTAAGCCAGTCCCCCCCCCCTTTTTAGGAATGGAGACAAATTTCAGGCATTCCATCATTAACTACATTGACAGTTCTAATCACCATTTGTGGAAAGAGCCACCCTCTTCTGCTGCAGATTCTGTTGCACCTTCATGTTATTTGAACAGTGACTGTGTTTCTCCGCTCTCTCCAAACTACAGTGTTACCTTGGTAGTCGAATGGTTTGACTCCCGAACGAATCGGCTCCCAAATGCCGCAAACCTGGAAGTGAGTGTTCTGGTTTGCGAATGCTTTTTGCAAGCCGAATGTCTGACGTGGCATCCGCTTGACTGAAGGAAGAAGCTCCTGCAGCCATTTGGAAGCTGCACCTTGTTTTTTGAACCATTTCAGGAGTCAAACAGACTCCTGGAACGGATTAAATTCAAGAACCAAGGTACCACTGTATTCCACCAGTACTTTTTCCGAGTACTAGATTTCTCCTAGATGAATAAAGGGAAGCCAAATTATTTTGAGTTTGGTAGTTTTGCGGGCTAAATTGCCAAAGCAATACAATAAGCGGGGCTGGCTCTACCATTTGGCAGAGGAAGGCAGCTACCTCAGGTGGCGGGTGTTGGTGGTGTTGGAGAGGGCATTGGCAACAGCCTTTCCTTTCTGCTGGAGGATAGAGCTGTGTGTTCCATGCAGCCTGCCCTCAGGCAGCAAAATGTCTTGAGCTGGCCCTGTTAATTAGATGTTTGAGATTAACAGAGATCAGCCTGAACTTTGAGGAGCTGAACAAAAATCCTGCTATGCTTAAACAACAATCAAAAAAGTACTGGAAGCCTTAATTATTATTATTATTATTAGCATAGCTGAACTTGTAAGGCTAGTGATAATGACCTCAGCCAACAGCAGTTCCCAAAATTCTTTGGGGGGTAAGTCATGGCTGTTAAAATGTCTAAAACTGGCATATGTTTATAGTATATATCTGCTCTAATAGCACCACCATGTGTGCTTACTGATTTGCAGAGCAAATGCTGATTTTTAGAAGACTGAAACTTCAGCTTGCAATTGCTGCTTTTCTGTTTCATTCCTCTGTGCTCTAAAAAGTCAGGTGCAGAGCAAAGCGGAACTAATAACTGTTTTAAATGTCCAAACATTTTAAATAGCCTAATAAACTGAAACCCATTCCATCTCATTCTGATATTAACAGTCAATTACTAATCATGGTAACTCACTGCATCTACCTCATTAAATAATTCGATACAGTCTTTTGACAGGAAGCATCAGTTAGCTGGGATCAAGCTGACAAAATAGAGAGAAGTTACACTCCTCAATATTTAATACTTCCCCATGGCAGCCTCACAGGGATTGTTTAATAGGGGCATCCTTCAAAGATAATGGGGCAGATGTCTTCTAAATTGAAGGCTGTAAAATATTAATAATTAATCTACGTCAAGCCCCATATCATGACACTAGGAAAAAATATCTTTCTTCTTCTTCTTCTTCTTTTGGCAAAGAGATGATCCTAAAACTCTGCATGAAAAAACTCTAGATGCTATGCTTGTCTGGACAAAAAGACAGGAAATCTTGGGACTTCCTCCTGCACTTTAAAAGGCTCTACATGGCTGTATAGGGTCCACTAGAAGCAGTAAGAACCATGTAAATATACATTTAAATGGCCATTTGCCATGAAATCCAACATGGTCAACATTTGACTTCAAAAGATTAAATTTCCCCAAATAAGGAGATTGATAAACAGGGAGTTGAATGGCAAAGCCAAGAGGGTCAACTCATTCCCAAAAGCTTGGAACACAATTGTAGAAATTTGGCTTACCTTGGGCTATTCATTCCCTTTCAGGCTAATGTATGTCACAGGCTTATTGGGAGGAGTGGGAAATCCCACTCAGATGTGAGAAATAAATACAATAAATTAAGATGCCTGCCCTCCCAGTCCCAAAGTATTCTTTGATTGGTTTGTGTGTGTCAAGAGGATGGCTTTGACAAATGCTCAGATTTGTACCAGCTTCAGTATAAAGTTCAGAGAAATTAACTGTAAATATTTCCCCCATTCTAATCACTAATGCAACAGGGCACATGTGGCATTTATTTATTTCCTTACAGTTATTAGTTGCCTACTCTGCTAGGCAACACATAACACAGATCAAATAATGCAAAAAAAATCAAAGCTAATAAAATAACACCAGCAATCTCTCTCTATACACACACACACACACACAGAGAGAGAGAGAGAGAGAGAGAGAGAGAGAGAGCGCTACAATAATCCCATCAGGGTGAAAATAATATCCTCAGATACTATCAAAGTAGAAACCAAAATAGCAATCAATGTCAGATTTAACAGATTAAAAACTTTAAAAGATGTTGAAAGGCCTGGCTAAATAGAAAGGTATTTTCCTGGTGCCAAAATAATGTCACTGTAGGTGCCAGGAAGGTCTCTCTAGGAAGAATATTCTGCAGAGAGGGACCACTACAATGTTCTCCAAGTTGATGCAATAGATTTCATTCCTTTTCTTCTGAATTTTCATTAGAAAAAGCAGCATGGATTGAAGGGAGATACAGTTATGATAGCACTACTGAAAAACACCTCCCATGGCCTCATTTTCCCCTTTTCTTCCTCTGTGTTGGTAGAAAAGTCCAACTATTTCTCTTCTCTTCTCATGGATTGGCTTTTCCTAATTTATCATAAAGAGCTGGTTAACGAGAGCAAGGTGGGCGGTTGGGGTGGTTGGTTGTTGGCTTGTTTTTAACATCAGTAGAAAAATAGGTCAAGCATGAACCTTTTATTAGGGTTATATACTCAGAAAGACTGTTGTTTTCACGGGGTTATGAGGTGGGGCTTCAGCAATATGTCTTCAATGAGCTCCCTTCCCTTAATGATCTTACCTCTTCCTCATATAGAGGAAGAACAGGGTGTGTGCTCTTCTTCAAAGAAGTCAGGTAAACGGAAATCGCAAGAGGATGGAACCGCATAATTCCAGGCAGGTGCCCCCCACCTTTGGACTCAGATAACAAGTACCCAACAGTGCTAACACCTGATGATGGTCCTACAACAAGACTGACTCCCTTCAAAGTTTCTCCAGTTCTGTGGATAACATGGCCCTTCTTATTTCTGTCCCTACCACTATATTTGTGATATAAAGAAGAACGAAACCTACTGAATGTCTTATTTAGGAATCAAAAGTCTTCAGTTGGAGAAGAATCTATAATGTCATATTCAAACTGAACATACCTGCTACAGGAGATCTGCACACACAGGCCACCTCCAGACTGTCAGGATTTTGTGGGAAAGATTCGAGCACATACTAGAAATGTAGGTTTGTATAATTAAAGTGCTCAGTTGTCCTTATGCAACAAATGTATTAAACACACACAAACACAACTGGACTTTTGACGGTTAGGAAAGTGAGTGGCAAATGCACTGAAACCTCTGAAATGAATGGAAGATTAATGGGAAGAGATATCAACACCATGCAAGCAAATCACTATGAATGCTCAGTGCCATATAACATCCAGGTAAACCAATGGGAACTCATGCTCAATAAGACCCAACTTAATTTAACCACTGTGTCAGCTTTGTGCAAGCAGATTCTCAACAGATCATCTCGAGGAGCCCAAAGATCTGCTTTAAGAAATCTGTGTAGATTCTGAGTCAACAAAGAGCCCCATTTAAAATACTGAGGGCATTTTATTATTTAATAAACAATTAACTGCTTGTGTGGTTTTTGTCCCTCTGGGGTATTGCTTGCTGACATGGCCATAGTCCTTCTGGTTTTCTCTTGTTTTGGTATTTTTTGTTTTTCTCTTTGTTCTGTAGCAAAAGATGATAAGGACTTGTTAATATAAGGAAACTGGGTCACTACCTCCAGTTTCTGATTTCTTCCTGAACTTTCAATCAAATCTCTGGTACCCTGCTGTATAGTAATGTGGGGAAACAGGATATTAATTAAGGACTGCTTTAAAAAAAAATCCAGAGAAATGAGATGCCAGTAAGCCCTTGTGTATCTTCCTTGAATTATTATTGTAATGGTTGCATTTTCTTATATCTATTAATATTTTGACCTTTGCATGTTTGTGTGTGTATTTCTAGTTTCATTTTATCTGCTCCAGGCCAAGCTGACATGCTCTAAATCATTAACCTTATGCTCCAGGGAACTGATCCTTTTGGCAATATCTTTGATATTAGATTGGTATCCTTCCGGGCTGAATTTAATTGACTGAGTTTCTAGGGGGATAGCTGATTCCCCTAGGTTTCCACTACTACCCAACTGTCATGATTGCTTCAGAAACTCATGCAGGTTGCTTTAGACTTTGAGAGTGTAAGCCTAAACATGTTTACTCAGAAGTAATCTCAGTGAATTCAACAGGAGTCATTTCTTTGGACATATGCATAGTTTGGGGGATTGTTCCAAAGAAAGCCGTTAGAGGAAGCGTAAACCAAATCCTTATAAAACAGTATGGGGATGACAGCTTGGATATCTGAGCTCATAGGCTGTTCTTTATAAGGTTGGCTTATATATTTCTTCACTGATGGATATATTTTCATGTCATGGCACCTGGTAAATACTTCTGCCAGCAAAAACAGTTTGGAGTGGGCAAATCCAATTTTTATAGCGCTTGATGGCATATCACTTTGCAATATGCCCACAACAATAAATCAAAGATGATGTACAATTTATATTGAAATAGAGAGCAGACCCAAGCAAATTTTGCATCCAGGATGATCTTTTGCTTTTTTGATTATGAAAATGGATTGTGAGAGATCTGACTGCTGGCAAGAGACTTTGCCTAACTAGAAGCAGCAAAGGTTTTGTGATTTTTGTGCCAGGAGCTGCTAGAACCCACACCTCCATACACAGCTGCCCCTATGTGCAAGCTCTGATTCAACAGTTTAAGAACTCAAAAAGAGCTCTCTTGGATCAGGCTAACAGCCTTTCCAGCCCTTCTAGAGCTTCATTTCTCCTGAAGCTCCTGAAGTTATCTATAGGGAAACCTAAAGTTATCTATAGGCAATTGGATTCAACCGAGTTTCAACAATACTAGAAGAAGGGATTGTTGTTGTTGTTGTTGTTTAGTCGTTTAGTTGTATCCGACTCTTCATGATCCCATGGACCAGAGAACGCCAGGCACTCCTGTCTTCCACTGCCTCCCGCAGTTTGGTCAGACTCATGTTGGTAGCTTCAAGAACACTGTCCAACCATCTCATCCTCTGTCGTCTCCTTCTCCTTGTGCTCTCCATCTTTCCCAACATCAGGGTCTTTTCCAGGGAGTCTTCTCTTCTCATGAGGTGGCCAAAGTATTGGAGCCTTAGCTTCAGGATCTGTCCTTCCAGTGAGCACTCAGGGCTGATTTCATTCATAATGGATAGGTTTGATCTTGCAGTCCATGGGACTCTCAAGAGTCTCCTGCAGCGCCATAATTCAAAAGCATCAATTCTTTGGCGATCAGCCTTCTTTATGGTCCAGGTCTCACTTCCATACATCACTACTGGGAAAACCATAGCTTTATCTATAGAGACCTTTGTTGGCAAGGTGATGTCTCTGCTTTTTAAGATGCTGTCTAGGTTTGTCATTGCTTTTCTCCCAAGAAGCAGGCGTCTTTTAATTTCGTGACTGCTGTCACCTTCTGCAGTGATCATGGAACCCAAGAATACTAGAAGGATACTAGAAGAAGAGATACTAGGAGAAGAGATTAGTTGGTGGCAACAGGTAAACAAAGTTGTGACTCAGAGGCAGGCATACTAGGATAGCAGAAAGACAGGCAACAACTTGGAAATGAAATTGTACACTTGGTACACAAGATTGCTGCAAGGTATAACCTTCCATAAAGGTCTGAAGTGTGAAAGAAGAAAGAGACAGATCCACAAAATTGCTATATGGGTGGCTTAAAAGTGGAAAGTGATGGTAAATATCTGTCCTATTGGAGGCCAGTTGAGGTACACACTGTAGATAGGTGGCAGTGACTTACGGCGCTGGCAGTCTCAAGGGAAGCAATTCAATGTTGCACTAAGGCACTCGCTCCATCAGGGCAAGCATTATTTTTGCCAGATGGGTCAATCTCCCTCTCCTCTCTCCGAATGCTGTTTCAGGGATTATTCTGGCCCCCACCCCCAGGTCCAATTCTGGGGGAGGAAAGGGGGTAAAGCCCCAATGCACAAGTGGAAATTTCACAGGGCTTCTGCTGATGGGACTTATTAGTTGAATCCAACCCAATGTATGTATATCCACACCCAGGTTTTGGTATGAAGGTACAAGAAGCCACCACCTTACTGAAGTTAAGCAAGACTTGGGTTCTTGCCAGTGCTTGGATGAGTGGCTGGGAATCACAGTGTGGTGTAGTGGTTAAGAGCGGTAGACTCGTAATCTGGGGAACCGGGTTCGTGTCTCCACTCCTCCACATGCAGCTGCTGGGTGACCTTGGGCTAGTCACACTTCTTTGAAGTCTCTCAGCCCCACTCACCTCACAGAGTGTTTGTTGTGGGGGAGGAAGGGAAAGGAGAATGTTAGCCGCTTTGAGACTCCTTTGGATAGTGAAAAGCGGGATATCAAATCCAAACTCTTCTTCTTCTTCTTCTTCTTCTTCTTCTTCTTCTTCTTCTTCTTCTTCTTCTTCTTCACCACCTGTCTGTTCCATGGCAGAAGAAAATCTAGATATAGATGTAAGGAAATAAATAAGACCCATGTGTGAGTTTCTTGAGCCTAGTTTACACAAATAGAATCAATTGTGCTACTTGAATAAGTTAAGGACTGCACAAGCTGTTCCCAGGAAACATCTTAGGGAAGGCAGGTGATGTAGTTGCATATGAAGGCCTAGAACAGACATATGCAACAGAATGAGATAAGTAGGAAGGGTAGATTGGCATCACTGCAGAAACATCCTTTCTGAACACTCTCTGATGTAATCAATATACTGGAAATAATAAACACCTCTATAGTAGCCTGAATCTTAAAAGATTAAGCGTTGTATCTAAAGTAGTGCAACATGAATTGTTGCATCAGCGCAAGGATATATGCTTGTGTAATAGAACTCCCCCCAAAAAAAATCTGTTCCAGGGATCCCCCCAGCTCCCTGGAACAGATATGGAGAGAGTGTCAGAAGGGGGAGATAGGGGTTTCTGTTGCACATGCATAAATCCTTGCACTAACAGAATGAGCACATTGGATATTGCGCAATATATTTAAGAACATAATCATAGCCTTGCTGAATCGGGCCAATGGCCCATCTAGTCCAGCATCCTGTTCTCACAGTGGTCACCCAGATGCCTGTGAGAAGCCTGTAAGCAGGACCAGAGCACAAAAACACCCTCCCCTTCTGTGGCTTCCAGCAACTGGTATTCAAAAATATTACTGCCTGTGACTATGGAGGCACAGCTAAACCACCATAGCTAGTTAATTAATAGCCCCACTCCTCCATGAATCTGTCCAGTCCTCCTCCAAATTTAGTACTCCTCAAATTTAATATTCAAAATACAGTAGATTTAAAAGTACAACAGAATTCAAGATTTGTGTTATAATCCATATATGGGTTTTATAGTGAGAGTCAAGCATTCAATAAACACTGACCTCCTATTTGCATATTTACAGCCAGAATGAATATGGACTGGGTGAAGCCACCCCTTCTGCAATGATACCAACTAGAAACAGCTCAAAGAAGGAATGCTTGTTCCATTTTTAGAATGAAGGAGGAATATTTCCTTTGCTTCTTAAAATCTGGGGCACTTTATACCACAGGCTAAAAGCAGTTTTCGTTTGAGGAAGAATGACTTTATATTTCCTCAAACGGTAATGCATGCATCCGAGTAAATGTGGACTTGAAAGTCAAAGTTGAGATAGAGCTGGCTGCATCACTTGATCTCTATCTCAGTGCCACTTGCATGATTATCAGAGTTCATTGGCACAGCAGGGGACTCAGGAGGTGGAAAGAGAGGAAGAAATCATAGTTGCAAGAAATACAATGAGGAGGGACACAGAATTTTCTTAGCAATTACTAAGTGAGATTGCTCCCGTATATTGCTGAGCACGGCAAATGTGTTGCTCTGGGGAAGATTTTTTTTTTTTTTTTTAAAGTGGGAGGGTGATTTGAGGTACAGGAAGGATGATACTATGTAACTGTAAATTTTGAGAAAATAAAGGAAAATGATGGCTGAAGGTGGCAAAAGTGGATTAATGGGCAACAGGAGTGGAATTATGGCAAAGACAACAGTCCATTTCATTGCATCAAAATCTGCTTTTGGGGGGAAAGCAGGCTAGTCCCGCCTTGTTTTACATTTGAATTGAACCTGAATTCATTAGTGCTGCATGGGCAAAGAATGGAGTGCAGTGAAGCAGCAAGGAAACCTTAGCTACAAATATAATGGTGCTACAAGAAGGAAACAAAGAGGGCCAGCAGGGCATCAAAATAAATAGTAAGAAGAAAACTGCATCTCTTTCAGCCAATGGGAGCATGTGGGGGGGGGACTGTCAGCAGGCGGTGAGGGGTGGGATGTGGCTGGCCATTAGCACAAATAGCTTCCCTCTGTGTGTGATGAATATTGCAGGCTTTTACATTCTCTGCTTTTGGACTTACCTTCTTAGTTCTTTCACCTACCAACACAAAATATTCTTTCATGGTCGGTTTCTTTCCCAGCAGTCTGTTGATAGCAGCTGCAGAGATGCTTGAGGCCATTTCCCACTAATCATCTTTGTCATTTACCTGTCAACCTTCTCTGTGAGATTCTCACTGTTACGTTCCAGGTCTGTCTTATCCCAGGAGAGATTAACATTCGGGGTATCTTTGAGATAAAAAACGAAGGATGGGATGAACTTTGGTTCCATCATGTTCTTTAGAACTTGCTTCAAAGTCTTCCTGCCAGCGCTACAAGAGCTTTCCCCTTTTCTTTCTCTAACAGAAAGTCAACAGGGGAAAAACTAGAAAACTCATTCTTAGTGCCTGATGTGTGGCAGCTCAGTTTAAAAGCTTCTTATGTAGGTTTCCACAAAGACATCTGCAAGCTTTGGACAGACCTAGCGGACTCTCCCTGGCCACATCCCCTCTTCCTAGGTCACATATCTCACCAGCCCTGATTTGCAGTTTCCTTGAGAGTCTCCGACTCACATGTGTGTTCCATTGAACACTGAAAATGCTTCTTGCTCGCCTGGATCGAAAGGGTGTGTGTGAATGTGCATGAAAACTTTGTACAGCAGGCTAAGTTAAGATTCACATTCATTGCTCCTCTCACTTTTGCCTCTGGGCTACTGACAAGTGTTCCTCCTTCTGCAAAGGTTACACACAAGGAAATATGCCCTCGTAGAACAACGAATTGCTTTGATGTTAAGTACAGCCCCCCCCCTCCCGCAAGTTCTCAATACCACACTTTAATTCTCAGAACAGTACAATATTCAATATTTGTATACTAGTACCAATAGTACAACTCCCCCCCCCCCAAAGGAAAATTGGAAGAAGGAGGAAAGGGGAAGAAAGAGATATGGTTACCTGTGCATAGTAAACAATAGCTGTCTCAGTCATATACTAGATGCTGCAGCACTTATGAAAGAGAAATAAATCTGAATTTTTCTAGAAGACAACCTACCCAAAGTTTATATCTAGTGATTCCTTTTTCATAATGCTGTGCATTGGGAAAAGTTTCATCTCCCAATATATATCTCCCTGCCCTCTGTTAGAACTCATCAGTGAACTCTACCGCTCCGCAGTCTTTTCTGCTTTACTGTGAAATTGGTGCTTATGCGCTGTCCTGGTGCTGCTGCTTCTGCCAAATCCATTGAGCCAGCTCTTATTCTGACGCAATGTGAATGGGTGCGCTTCTCACTTATTACATCTCTTAAATTCAATTAGTGCCCCTTATACCATGGGAGGCCACCGCAATATCTGAAATGGAAAAGAGGCAACATTCCAGGAGCCATTTCTCGTCTGTCTCTCTTAGCATCTTCTTAGAGAGAGAGAGAAAGAAAGCATCCTCTATGAATTTAAATTCTGTTCACAGCGAGTGTCACAAATCAGTGATTGTTAGAATGCATTATGAAGAAATAAACATTTATCAAATTGCCTTTTGAGAAGGTGAATAATTTAGCTTGGGGGGGAGGAAGACCCAGCGACAACAAAAACCATGCTGCTGACTGACAATTTATTTTATTCCACCGAGATACAAAGAGCTGTTGTGCGTTGAGTGAATATTGATCAGCAGTACACAGAGAAATGAAATTTCATTTAGAATTCTTGGCTGGCTAGCTTGGTACCAATTAAAACTAAACAGCATGGTCATGAACAAAAAAATATAAACACTCTTGGGGGCTGTTCTTTTCTTCTTTTTTCTTTTTGCAGACCCAGAAGACCTCGGCCTGAGCAGCTGAGTCCAGGAAGGTAAAAAAAATGTACGATATGAAATATGAGTGGTCTCACATCACACTAGCATACCTGTCGGTATTTCATGTTAGCCTTGCTGATTTGCCTCCAGTTTTATTTCTTTATAAATGGTTTTCTTTATATTGTATAGTTAAATATGTACAATAAGAGGTAGAAAACAAAGGGGACAGCATTCTCTCCCCCAAATGTTCCCAGTGCACCATCCTTGTGCACAATTGGACCCTCAAGAACATTCCCCATAACTTGTGAAGCTTCTGTCTCCACATTTCTTGCTCATTTCCCCTTCCTTCATCATGAGGTGGCAAGAGAAGTGACCCTTCACCCTGTCGGAAAAACACTCTGGGGGGGCAGCGAACTCCCCAAGACTCCGGAGCATCATCTCAGTGGCCCTCTCTGGCTGGCATGTGCCTTCAGTCCAGAGCGCCAGTAATCTGCGACCCTTTTCTTATGGAAAGAGCACACAGGTCTTCTAGCGTCATGCAGCAAGAAGAAAGACTCATCTGTAGTTCTAAACTACTTTATTTACAGTATATACAGAGACTCCATAATCACATCTGTGTTCTCCAAACAAGAGTACAAACCTGCGACACGACAGAAGTGAAACTAAACCATACAAAAAACAACACTTAGACAGAAGAGATAAGACAGACTTCCGTTCCCACACTCTCTCAGACACTCATGACACTCATGTGATTTACACTAAGCATAACAGTCCTGCTGAAGCAGCAGATAATATATACAAATCCTAACACCCCCACCCCTTGAAAGACAAAGAGCGATTGGAGGGAGCTGGAAGAGCGTCACTCTTTCTCACATCTCTTCTTTCAACTCAAATCAGCACCCAAACATGTCAAAGTGAAAAAGGAACTGGGAAGAGCCTACTCATTCCCATTTGCTCCTTCAGCTCTATGTGCATCCAGGCAGCTGAAGAAAAGTTGAACAGGACAGAGAGAAGTGACTCGGAAGTGAGGCAGGACTCACAGCACTCCCTCAAAATTCCAAATGTTTCCACAAGCTCCAAAAGATTGGGGTGAGCTGGTGGCGGGGAGCTCTGGTTTATTTTGTCCTTCTGTGGAAGGGAATTCCCATTTCTTTTCTTGGAGCCAAGCCACTCTGCCCTCAGCATGTGCTTGATAAAAGGGCTTATTCAGACTTGCACTTGTCCTATGCCTAGGAAGCACAGATCAGTGTGGTTTCACCCTGGCCCTGCCTCTTTCCCCTGGGGGAAAGTGGCAGGGCAAGGGCAAGTCTGGACAAGCCACATGACTGTACCGAGAGTCCTCATTGGATCTTTTCACATGAAATGCTAAACTATGCTTAGCAGGAGTGGGGAAGCTGTGGTCCTCCAGATATTGTTGGATTCCAGCTCCCATCAACCTCAGCTAGCATGACCAATGGTCAGGATGGGTGGATGTTGAAGTCGAGCAACGTATGGAACTATATGGACCAAGGGTTTGACTCAGCTGAACATGAGACCTAAGCTGAACAGTGATCCACCTAGCTCAGTTCTGTCTCATCTAACTGGCAGCAGCTCTTCAAGGTTTCAGGCACAAGTCTCTCCCAGCCCTACTTGCCAGGGGTTGAGCCTGGGACCGTCTGCCTGCAAAGCAGTTTTTCTAACACAGCTCATTTGCTCAGCTGGTGATTGGCTTCAATTCCTCCAACATTTTCACATACACTGTTGCCAAGCCAGGCACCTCCCATCTTCTCCTTATTCCGCCCCCATCATCCTCACTGCAGAATTTTGCATTTGTCTCTGTTGAATTGCACCGTGGTTGGTTTCCACCCAGTTTCCCATTCTATGAAGATCATTTTGGATTTTATTTCTATTTCCTATTTGTAGCAATTAGAAAAATGAGAAACAGGGTTTGGGTTGTTGTTTTTTGGCGGCGACAGGAGGGCGCCTTTGGATAAAAACTGCAGCAAACAAGTTCTATATGGGAGCTGGTGTGTCATCTGCTCAGACAACAACACAGCTCTCTTTGGACTATGTCTTTTCCTTTTCAGTTGCACTATTACAACAGGCATTACAACAGAGTGCATAAAACCTGGTCAATGAAGAATTAGGCATCCACAACAGCTGCCCTAATAAAAGTTTGGTACTTTGGCAAAATGTCTTCCTTTATGAGCTTGGATGTGTTTCAGAGGCTTCCGCTTCATATCTGTCCCCCCCACCCCTTAACAAATATTGTTAAAAAGAAACAGTTGGATTTTTATACTTTATGCAAAGCCAAGCCTGATTTTGTTTTTGGGTTTTTTTTTCTGAAGAAATCAACTTTCTCTCCCTCCACTTTCCCTCTCTCCCTGTCAAAGTCGGGATCTGGAGCTTTGAAACTTGGAAATGACACTACATTGTACAGGCAGTATTAAAAATACCATCATTTCCAATAGCTCAAGGCCATGAAAATATTGATTCAGCAACAACATTGTTTTTTATAAAGCCGTGTTAGTTGGCTTGTTTCTCTGTTGTAGTCCATTGCTGCAGGCTCTGCTGCAGATCACTAACAAGGAGGAAGAAAAGCCACTGCCAATGAATGCATTAGTTAACAGAACACATTCTGCTGGAATTAAAACACCCACCCACACAAAACTTACTGCAAGATGCTTACTAAGAGATGGGGCAGATTTCTGATTATCACTTTGGTTTCTATCAACTCTTGGAAGTAAAGCATGTCACTCCCATAGGAGTTGGTATCTTTGATTGTACACATTCTTGCAGAGAAAAGACACCATGATTAGCTCAACGTGAGGTCCTATCAAGTGAACATCTGTTAACTGTAAAAATCCCGAGGACCAAATGGGAGACTCTTCACAAAATTCAGAGGACTTGAGCAAATTGAAATCATAAAATACTGCCATGTTGGCTGGCCACACAACAAACTGTGCGGGTGATTTACATGGAAATGGGAGATTACAAAGCAAGCCAGAAATGCTTGCTATTTGGTATAAGGCAACACTATTATCCTTTTATTAGGAAGAGAGGAAATAGGAAGATTGGAAAGGGGCAAAAGCGCCCAAGTTTTATGTGGTGTGTTTGTGTGTGTGTGTGTTTAAATTGGTGTGTTTGATAGCTGGAGCACATGCCCAGGGAGATGGTGAAAAAGAAATTAGAGCCAGTATAGATTGCTGGGACTGAAAACCAGACTACTAATTTTAACTTTATCCAACCTCTCAAACTGTTTCCAGACATTTTATAGTAGAAGTATCTAGATCTGACAGATCAGCCCATGTTGGACTCCTTCAGCTGCAGCCAGAAGGGCTAATGGCCAGGGGTAATGAGAGTTGCAGAGCTGTATCCAAAGAGGCAGTTCAATTAGCACAAGGTTTTCCATTTGTGCAACAGAACTTCTCCTCCCTCTCTTCTCTCTGCGTGCTGCTGCACCCACCCCCCTAAAATAATCTTCTCCAGGGGGTTGGGTTGGGGAAACCCAGAACAGATTTAGGATGGGGAGTGGGGGTGCTTGAGGATAGGTGAGAGTGGGGAAGTTCTGTTCTGCAGCCAGACACCCTTGGGCTTATGAGGCTACTTCACTGAATAAAACCCATAGTCCCAAGACTACAAAAGAAATAATTATATTACTAATTCCCTATTGCTTACTGGGTTGATGAAGTTAAAGGTGCCGCGGTTTTTCCTCAGCCTTCTGGAAGCTCCCTCTACCTGACTAAGTCAGTGGTGGTGATTACCTGACAGCAATATCAGTGGTGTTATTGTGCTTTACATTGTAATTTGAGGAAGAAAATGGATCCTTAAAAATTGCTCTCAAATATGATTATAAAGAACTGCTGCTAAACTGGAGGCTTCATCCCACATACATGACTTGTAAGCCAAAAGTGCATAATTAAGAGCCAGTAGGTGTAAATATTATATTAAAGGCAAGTTATTAAGTTACAGATCTCATTCACAAATTTCATTAATACTTCCCAGCTGATTAAATGTGTCTTTCTTTTAATGTAAATGAGGTGACCTTGTTCATACCAACTACTGGTCATGAATTCAGAAACCCCAGGAAAAAAATCAAGGCTTTTGAACACGAACTATGCCATAAGCTTGTTGAATCATTTACAAGACTGTGATACAAGTAGCAAGCGGTATGATTCTTAATACACAAATACAGGTTAACTATGCAGAAGTAGAGAGATATTCTGAAATGTGTCTGTTCCTATTTATTAGTTTTATTTATTCATTAATTTACATAATTTATATTCTGCGACTTCAGTGTGAATTTATGTTCCCTGAGCAAACAAACTAGCAACAACCAAAAAGTACAATTTGAGAAATAATAACTCATACAAACTAATACAGCAAATTAAAACAACAAATTAAAACAGCAACAGTCCATTCAAATTGACAGTAAAATCTAACTGCTCTAAATCAGCTGACATTAGCAGTTTCTATAAGCCTAGAGAAAGAAAGACGGACAGACGGACGGACGGACAGACAGACAGATAGAGCTTGGTGCCTAAATGAGACTAATGAAGTCTCCAGTCATGTCTCCTTTGCGAGGGCATACCAAAGATGAAAAATCACAACAGAAAAGGAGCCTCCCCAGTGGGAAAAGGGGAGCCTCCACCCCTATATATGACTTATACCATATTCTGTGGTATAGAGATGGAATTAAAAAAAAAATCAATTCAGTTTGCAGTTAAAGCTGAATTGATCAAATTCACACTTTCTGGAAAACTGAACTGAAAGACACCCGTCCTTTAGTATTCTGAAAAAATTTCTGAATTTTGCAATAGTTCTCCAACCAAGCAATGGTTACAATAGTTCAAATACTGGTGGAAGTGTAAATTAAAAGGAATAGTTTAGCTAAGATAATATACAAAATACACTCTATTAGGTGAAACTGCTTGCAAAAATGTGTACATTAGTCAAAGCTGCCTACAAATGTGTTTATTAGGTGAAATTTGCACTAAGATGTTGCATAATTTTTAAAAGGATTTTTTAAAATAGAAAATTGCTAATTGCTGCAGAAATGTGAAGAACTGAATTCAAGACCGGAAATAGGAGAAACCAAGAGAGGTGAAATTGACATGTTCTTTTCATCCTTAACACCCCCCCCCATCACCACGTCACACAGTGGGCACAGCTGGAAACAATTATGGTCACAGTTGACAATCTCAGTGGATGGACAGGGGAGAAGGCAGTGAAAGAAATAACTGGGTCCTTTGCCATGCAGGACTTTAAAGGTTAAGAGTAGCACTTTGAACTGAGCTTGGAAGCTTAATAGGAGCCAGTGGAATTATTTCAGTGCAGATATGATCTCTTTGCTTGATCTCTGTTAGTTAATACTCTGCTGTTGATAAAACTGACTTGTTCCTACCATGGATTAGACAGTTATTGTCTCTGACATTTGGCTTTTACCAAAGCATCTGCAATGCTATTGCCACAATATACCTTTAATATAAATTTTTATTTCCCACCCCTTCTTTTCTGTTAAGGGTCCATGCACCCCACATTGCTGTCTATGTGGGAAAAGCCAAGATTTTAAAGTATGCGATGAGCAACATAATTTTGCTTATCCCCCTCCTTGTCAGGGGAGCAATCCAGTAATTGTTTCAGCACCTGCCCATCTCTGTTGCAGAGCACTTGAATTGAATTTGAGTCATGTAAATGGACCCTTCAAGCACACAGTTGGATACAAGTGGTGTGTGAATGGACTGCTTTGGAATCTGGCGGCAGAGTTACAAATCTGACATTGTCAATTCAAATGAAACTTCTCCTGTGTTACAAGCTTTTAAAGCTGGTCATTATGGCTAGGGCTGATGAGAACTGGAATACAACCTCTGAAGGGCCATAGTATTTTGGTATTTGTTGGAGGCCGCCCAGAGTGGCTGGGGAGACCCGGCCAGATGGGCGGGGTATAAATAATAAATTATTATTATTATATAATATAGGCTTCCCCATTCCTGCTTCAACCCACCTAGCCAGCTATGCATATGAGCAGGAAAAAAGAGGCACCGGTCAGCTCACAGGAGGATTTCTTTAGCAGTAGAGTGAGACCCAGATGCTTCATAATGCAATGCAGAACCGGGACATTCCAGTCTCCTCATCTGCATTTGGACCTGAAGGGCTAATGGAAAGTTTGTGCCCATGGAGTGTAAATTGCAAGCCAGTGCAATTTGTGACATCGTACATCATCATTGCTCATCATGCTGCATGTCTGCTAAGGCCTTAGCTCTCAATTTCCCAGCTTTGTGGAGCTTGAGCAAACATGAGATAATCTTTACTCTGGACTTAGAGTGGCAGGCTCTTTGATCATTGAATTTAATATACTTGTTTCTTATCATAAATACCTCAGCATTCTGAGCAGAATAAAAGGAAACTGTAAAGGGAATCGATCATATTGAATTTTGATCACTGAGCAATTACAATCGAGTGGCGGTTAACGTAAAAAAAGACAGAGGCTAATTTTGCTCAGAGAAACCCCAAGACGACATTGCTGCCTTACTGGGCATCATGCTGAGAGGAGCTCAGCAACACCTCTGACTCCTCTAGTGCAGGTGCTCAAGTGGAATTTATTAAGCACTGTTTATTTAACATAACCACAATGGGATGATAAAATGTTTTTGATCCTGGCAAAGACACATTTGCATACATCCCCCTGGAATGTAAGATAATCAGCTGGTTGTCCATTTACATGGTGTGTGTGCAGGCCAGTGCAGAGCTTGTCTGAGGCCCAGGATGGGAGTCTTTTTGGAATAAAGTTACAAACTCAAAGCTCTGCCGAAACAAGATAACACTGGGACCAGACAGGTGGCTGGAACAGACTTGCAGTCCAGGAGATCCACCACCATGGTGCTGCAGCCTAATCTGATCTGACACTAGTACAGAGCAACACAGGTCCAGATTTTACTATCAAAGTCTTGCATTGCATACGGACAGGCACATGCATTTCACCCATGGCCATTTTGCCTATTAAGTCTCTTGGTTGGCTGGGAGGCATTGTGTATTCTTGGCATGACCACGTAAGTCCAGCAGGCCTCTGGCACCCCCCCCCCCCGGGCACTTAGCCCTCTGAAGCCTAGAGCAAGTATACCCAGCTGCTCCCCAAGTGTGTGTGTGTAAGAGAGTGAGACTAAGAACCATCCACGTTTTGAAAAAAGGGTGTATTGTGGAGGTCATGGCCACTGACATGTTTAGTAGTCACACTCCTGCCACCTGGACATTGAGGCAGCATGTGAAGGGGTTCTACACGCATAATGAGATACTCACAGAGAACTCCACCACTCATGGGGGATCCATTATAGGCCTGACCCACCCCTCCTGTCTTCAATTCAGTTACAGTGGTACCTCTGGTTACGAACGCTTCTGGTTACGAATGCTTCAGGTTACGAACTCCACTAACCCAGAAGTAGCTGCTTCTGGCTGCAAACTTTGCCCTAGGATGTGAACAGCAGTTGCATGCCAGAGGCACATGTGCAGCGGGAGGCCCCATTAGCGAAAGCGCGCCTCAGGATAAGAATGGTTTCAGCTTAAGAATGGACCTGCAGAATGAATTAAGTTCGTAACCAGAGGTACCACTGTACATTGGTACACATGTAAAACCCCCTCACATGCCATTGAAACATTCTGATAGGAGCACATGACTTCCATGTCCATTGTTATTGGGGGTATATTGTGAGAGTCTCACGACTACCTTACACATTCTTTCAACACATTGGGAGTAGGGTATGTGTGTCTGCCTGAGCCCCCTGAAAGACTAATGTGGGAATAGCTTGGCAGAGTTTTTTTTATGTAGGGAAATAGACTGTATCCTTTCAGTCTGCAGCTGGGGCTTCGGATTTCTGACTGATTGATCCTACATTAGACATTCCTTCCTTCAAGAAGAAAACTAGTGCAGAAGGGAGAGACTGGGCTAAAAATTCCATCTGCACTATGCTAGTTTTCCATTTGTATCTAAGGATTTTAAAAACAAACATAATTTTAGGACATAAAAAAATGATTTCTCCCTCATGCATTCTGAACTGGCATAGTCCGTTCAACCAGTTCAGGATTTGACCAACCTCCTTCCTCATCTACAAGGGTGTGTGGCCATTAATACGTGCAGATCTTTAATGGAGTTGCTGCCAAATTTGCCAGATCCTTCTGCAACCAGAAAATAACACAAAGCTTCTTAAAACCAGAGGAGAAATGAAAAGACGGTGGGGGTGGGGGAGAACATCTTGAGTGACAGGTTAAGGTTAGTGTTGGCTTGCAAAATGAATAAGAAAATGAGATTTGGGATAAAACTTGCACTGTCTATGGATACTAAATCATTTTCTCAGTCATTACATCTGCTATCTGTAGGGCACTCAAGACAAGAGGGCAGTAGTTTCTTCTAAAGCAACAGCCCATTATTTTAATTGAGTTCATTCTCCTTCTCTCTTGTGTGGTATTGCCAGGTGGGTTTATCCAGGCTCTCTCAAGCTTTAATTATCTGTTCTCTTAATGAGTACAGTAGCTGATCCAGATTTATTGTAGTAGCTAGAAGCTTGTGTGAATAAAATATCAGGCCTGTTTGGGATCTGGCAGCTATCTTTGTTTGCCAACTCTCCCAATTACTTCCAGGTCATTAGGCCCATCTTGAGTAGATGCTTTGCTGTCATTACAAAATGTGGTGTAAATGGCATTCAATGAGTCAACAGCTCCTGTAGAAAAACAGGAGAGGTTAAAATATATGAGCAGAGAGCAGGAATCAGATTTTAAGCGTCACATCTTGCTGCCTGTTTAACCCAGGGATGTCAATAGGATCCCCAAACACCATTTTCATAATTCTTCAGTTGGAGGATGACTGTCTGAAGCGGGCAGCATCCCCCACTTGAGATGGCTGGCCTCCAACTCTTGGAGCGGGATAAGAATAGCCACAGCTATTATGCTTAGTCCCATAGGCACCCCCTTAGTACCAAGATGGAGGGCCACAGGATCTCTGCAGCTCTGTATTGTTTCAACCAGCTGAGATTCACCAGCTCCATCTGCTTAGGATGATAAAATGAACCCACAATTATTATTTCTTCTTCTTCTTCTTCTTCTTCTTCTTCTTCTTCTTCTTCTTCTTTCTTCTTTCTTCTTTCTTCTTTCTTCTTCTCATCTCCTACCCGCTGCCTTTGAGGTATGATTTAAAGCAAGGGGCTTGTCCACACACTAATTGTCTGATTGTGGTCCCTGTCAGATAGCTTCCATTGCTGATATGTTGTTGAGCTGACTCATCCAACTACGGTCCTTTCTGCACCCATCTGTTTGTGAGATATTTGAAAAGAATCCAGTCGTTCCAAATGGATTCTTCAGCTGTAATTAGATTCTGACATTCCAGTTAGGCAGCCAATGCCTGTGATTCTGATTCCGGAGGAAGATTTCAAAGTGCAAGGTCATGGAACATCTGAAAAGGTGCAGTTTAACCTACTTCTTCAATTGACCACTTATCCTGACAGCTCTAATTGTTCACCAGTGGACACGTCTATCCATTAAAATGTCTTTCAGGATTGTTCTAAATCAAAGGATAATCTGACTTCAATCATCAGGTTTGAATTAGGAGGCTAATTGCATCCCTTCCTTGAGCCTTTAAAAGAGTTGCTCTTTCAATTTAACAAATCCCCAATGTGCTCCTTCAAACACAGCTACTCCATAATAGAGAGAAAATCTTAGAGACACAGCCAAGCTGTTTGCCAGGGTGGAAAGGTTTGCTGTGTACAGCTATATTTCAAGCATTATCTTTCAAGAATGGCAGTAACCTCTGTATGAAAAGTTAGCATGAGAAGCTAAGAAGAGCCCTGCAGGATCAGCCCAAAAGCTCATCTAGTCCAATGTACTGTTCTCAAAGTGGCCAGTCAGATGCCCATGGGATACTCACAAGCAGCACATGAGTGAAAGCGCTCTCTCCACCTCTGATTTCCAACAACTGGTATTTAGAGGCATACTGTCTCTGACAAGTGGAGGTGGAACACTGAGAGACTTATCCTCCCTAATATTGTCTAATCTTTTTTTAAGCCATCCAAGGTCACACCCACACAACACATTTAAAGTACTCTTTGTACCATTTTAACAATCAGTTGCTTATGTCATCTGGATCCAGGTTAGACTTCATCAGGAGTGCTGAATTATGACTTTTTAAATAGGGCTGAGCACACCCCCAAGTATCAGGACCTGAAGACCCAGGCCCAAATCAGTTCAGGGGTGGGGTTAATATTTATTTGAGGTTCTTAAACCCTAATTAAATATCCAGTCAGGAGGGGAGCTAGGGAAGAAGGAGATACTGAATCTCCTCACCCCATGACTACACTGCAGAGAGCAGAAGGGTTCGGCCCAGTGGAGTGCTGCTTCTCTAGCATGTTCCATGCAGAGACCACCCTGGTGATGGAGACCACACAGCAGAACTGAACCCTCTGCTCACCAGCTGAGCTATTTTTCTTTTAACACTCCCTCACCCCACCCACCACATACAAGTGCAGAGAAGCATTGTCATTTGCCCAGTGTGTCTTCTCTCATTCACCTCAATACCTTTGCCAAAGCCAGCTTCCACTCCCACTGTCAAACTTTGGCATGGGACACTCTGTTCACTTCTCTCTCTGTGCCCAGCACCAGGAGGTCTCCCAGAGACGCAAAGGTTCCTTTTAGGTACTCTGTCTCTATCTCTGAAAACCCTTAAAATGTTCTCTGCCCTTGTCATATGACACTGTGTTTATCAATCAATCCGTCAGTCAATCAATAAATTAAAGATGACAGCGCAACTAGAACTCAATAGTTAATACTAAAACTCATAACTCAAGTTTTCTTCAGCTGGTGTCGACTGTCCCATCTCTGGACCTGTGTTATATTAGAGCTCTCAACCTCAATAATGTATTGTGCTGGCAGAGCTTTAAATTGTGGAGTGGGCTGTTTGAGAAGTAATAAGAAGTAACATTTCCATACTCTAATCAGAGCTGCATTAGAAAAGTGACGAGAAAACTCTCATATCGCAAGGCATTAAGGAATCATTGAGATGTGAAGTAACTCTTCTTGGGAAAGGATTTTAATAATACAGTCTTCATAATGCTAGGAAGTTGTCAAATCAGTCATAGGTAGCAAGCGTTTTATTCTTTCCTCCAAGCTGAATTCGTGTTATGAAAACAGTCACGAGATGGAGTTATTAATAAAAAGCCATTCGCTCTCAAAGAAAATCTATGTTCATAGCCTGATGGATATGCTAGATTAGGGTAATCCATTTCACTCACACACACACACACACACACACACACACACACACACTGCTTGTGTTATGGTACACGTTTTCCTTTTGATTACACAGCCTTATGCCTGTTATTAAGTTCATAAATCAAAAACATTTTGGCCAATGAGGAGTATTTTATTCAGAAATAATCTTCATTTACTAACAACTACTTTCATACAGATTTAAACTATTTCATGGTCTGGAACACACTTCCACAAAGCTTCCACACAACTCTGATAACACAGGGTTCCCGACTGCAGGAAAGCTCCCAACTGAACATGCTTAGAAAACCTCTTTAGGCTTTTGTGCTGATTGAACAAAGATCTGAAGAGCAGTTCACTTGTGGCAGAGGGCAGTGAGGACATGGCTTGTGTTTCTGACTTTGAGCCCTCATGAGTTCAGATGAAAGCCTGAAGGGGATTCCTGTAAGAGGCCAATTCCACACAAGTTGTTTTGCATTAAGTGTTTGCATTAAGTGTAATCTTTTATCTGCTTACTGTTTACTCTTAAGGCTTGTTCACACTTCCGCTTGCCTAGAAAGCATGAGTCCAAGCAGTTTTGCCTTTACTCCACTGCTTCCCCCTAAAAAAACCCTGCTTTTTAGTGCTAAATCAAAACAAACAACAGTCCTTTGAAAACCCGATTGCCATTGGTCCTCTTTCAGCGCTAAACTGTGAGTTTCCCCAGGGGAAAGCCATGGGGCAAATGGCAGTGACATACCTTGGCATCTGAAATTTCAGTGGTGCCCTGTGGAACACCAAAATCTGGCACCTCCTGCACCTCTCGTCTTCAATTGAAAGTCATAGTTGCTGTGCTCCCTGTGGTGCCCCAATGTGACCACACTGGTCATGCTCCCCTAGATCTGCCTTTGCAAACTGAGGTAACAACAACAACAACTTACTTATACCCCACCCATCTGGCTGGGCTTCCCTAGCGACTCTGGGTGGCTCCCAACAGAATTGATGGTGATGATGATGATGATATACAGTAATAATATGATAAAACATCAGACATTAAAAACTTCCCTAAACAGAGCTGCCTTCAGATGTCTTCTAAAAGTCAGATAGTTGTTTATTTCCTTGACATCTAATGGGAGGGCATTCCACAGGGCGGGCGCCACTACTGAGAAGTCCCTCTGCCTGGTTGAGTCCTTAATCACCTTTTACACAGATAAAAGTAGACAGGGCCCTGTCTTCACACTCTAAAGTAGTGGGATTTGGTTTTGTTCAGGATTGCTTTTGTAAGAAGGCCAGGAAAATGTTTACATTTATTTTTTTCCCATTATTACAAAAGAGAGTATGGGAGAGAATGTGTTGACAGAGGGTTGATAGCTATTGAGCTAGTGGTAAGAGTTATTCATGACTATGTGAGTGAAATATAACGGAAGCCACATCTCTGAAGTGTCTTTGAAAGCAAGGGATTCTGAATACAGTGGGTCTCCCCCACTCAACACATACCATAATACACAGCTTTGGGAAAGAAAAGCAGAGATAAGCCTGCTTGGATGCACATCTGTGTAAATTTAGGCAGTTTGGTAGACACTGTGGGATAGAGCAGAGGAAACAAGCACTGAATTCCACTTCATGTGTGGTTATGAGACAGTGTAAGGGTTGTATCCAATTGTGTCCTTCTGCTAAATGGAAGGCTCTCAGGTGCCATGGAGGCTTCTGTGAATGGATGAAAGAGGGAAGCTTTCCCCCCCTGATTTGCTCTTCCATCCGATGCTCCCTGTACCTCCAAAAAATTTATGAGATTTCACTTTCTGTTCATGGAAGCCTCCACTAGATCCAATAACCTTCTGGGGGTGGAGGGATACAACTTGATCCAACCCCATATGCCTGCCACCCCTAGTCATTTATTCATTTATTATATACTGCTTTTCTGCAAATGAGTTTACCATTTTTATTTAGGGAGAGCAGACAAAATGGAGGTTGGCAGACTGATAAAACTAAGATTAGAAACAGTGTTAATCAAGAGGCACTTATTATCACTCCTTGGCTACATTTCTGAGACGTTGAGGAATATCCATTTTCCTCCATTATATTCCTAGAAGGAAAGTGATTAAGTGCTAGCAGTGAAAAGACTAAAGGAAATTAAAAGTACATGAAATTGTAATGATCGTGGTGTGATCTTTTGAAGCTAACAGTGAAGAAACTAAATTATCTCTAAAAGAGATCATGAAGAGGGTTTAAAGAACGATATGTTAGCTAAGGCAGTATCAAGGTGGCCAATTAATAAAATTGTTCCGAATGCAGCACTTTCACAAATAAAGAGATATATGAAAGGAAATTGAATCCAGATACGCAAATGTAGCTTTCAACCATATGTGCAAATTACAGATAATGGAATCAGCTGGCTAATGTGCCAAATGAAATTAATTGTAACAAGCCACCTCCATTTCTCAGCTCCAGATGATAAAAGAACTAAAACATCTATGCATTTTTAACAGATTAAATTGGGACATAATTGTAGTTAAGATAAGAACATGTCTAGATGGTTGCCCAGTGATACACAACTGGAATGTTTACTTTAACTACATTAGAAAACTGCAGTTCACTCCAACCATCAGCATGCAACTCCCTTCCGTCCCTTGACCCAGGAATAACCAATAAGTTGTTTATTTTTCATTCGCCCTTTATTTTATTTCATAAAATGAATATATACCATTTGATTGTAAAAAAAGAAACAAACAAACAAACAAACCTCGAAGCAGTTTTATGAGGTTTGAGACAAGGTTCGTTTTCACTAAAATCTTGAATCTACAGGACTTCTGTACATTTTTAAATCGCTGCCATTCTATGGGCCCAGAATTTGAATAAAGATGGAATGGAGTGAAAAACTGCACTAAATATTTCACTAAAGTTTGAAATATTTGCTGACTAAAGGTGGATGAAAGATTAAAACTTAATTAGCCACAGATAAAATAGAAATGTTTCCCCTTACTTTGGCATATACTGTAGAACCTTTATGATGTGCATGGCAGCTGACCCATGATGTACAATTGAGCTGACCCAAGAATCTTTTCTCTCTACATCTCTTAATATTTGTTTTTCTTAGAACTTTTATTAGGTCTATGTAACAAAAATCTAGGTCTTGAGCTTCATGAAGTTTCTCGTGAAGCTTCACCTAATATGAGCTATAATTCTTACAGCTATAATTCTTTGTTTAACTATACAAAAAGTTGAGTCCAATAAATGCCTGCCTTAGTACTTTTTCTTCCCTTCACACTGAATTAGATCATTGCCTTTTAAAACATTTAATTAACAATTCTATCAATTATCCTGAACAAATATGCAAATATAACCACTGCATTTCTTGCTGTGTGTTCAGACTTGGCATTTATTAAATACTCTTCCAGGCTGCATAGCATACTAAATTCATTTAGCAAATATAGCCATTGTCATAGCTTGGAAAAGTGCCCCGTGTATGCTAAGTGGTTTAGACAGCAATCCTATACTGTACATACTAACTTGGTAGTAAGTTCCATGGAACTCAATGGGATTTACTTCTGAGTAGACAAGTGTAGGCTTATACTATTAGGTCAAACGTGCAGTGAAAGACTATTTCGGAAGAAATATGTTTTCAGCATCATTTTTAGACCCAATATTATTGGGAAACTATAGACATCTATTGGAATGATGGTGATGTTAATTAACCTTCAGTAACACAATATATCTGATCTCTTTGTTGGCAGGGCATAATTAGTCCATGAGAGTCACTGCTACAGAGCACATAATTATAGATAATAAAAGTTGGAATGAAATGCTGGGGTCATCTGGTTGAACCTCTACCATGAGTTAAGAATCCTCATAAGAGCGTTTAACCATTCCTAATAAACGCTTTACCTAGCATCGATTTTTAAAAAAGAAAAATCACAGTCCTTCCAAATAACCCTGCATCTAAATCAGTATTCCAACTCCCAATTGTCAAGTACACATTTTCCTTTTGAATGTAATGTTGCACATTTTTCTTCCTTCAGTTAATCTTTAGATGGGTTTGGTGATGTTCGTCTGCTGTTGTTTTTCATAGAAGTAATACAGGCATAGGTGCCAACTCTATAGGGCTTAGGGGTCTTCAACCCCCTCCCCATGTCTGTTGGGATGGGGCTGAGCCCTCCCCCCCATCTTGAAGGGGTGGAGGAGGCAGAGTCTGTAATATTATTCTAGACTTATTCAGCGGATAGGGCTGAAAGTAAAAATAACCACAACAACCACACTTTCCTAACTTACTTTTAGCTATATAGCCCCAAAGGACTCATTGTTCAAAGAGGCAGTAGAATTTGATTCATCCAAGAGGCGATAAGGGTGCTGAAGACCATCCCCTCAAAGCTCCTGCCCTAAGGCTGAATTCACACATTATCTGGGCGGCACGGTAGCTGCCCAAATAACTGCTTTCGTGACTTAGTTATCCATGGTGCAGCAGCAACATATGCAAATAGCAACGGCAACCTGGATCTTTTAGAATGCATGGGCCAATAGATGATGGCTTTGGTTGTTGTTTCCATATGTTTGCACTACTACAACAAAGCAGCTTTCCATCTGCAGCTGAGAAGCTCCAATATTTTTTTAAAAAAGTATGGGTTTAAACATCAAAACACAGGCCAGCTCTGCTATAGATCAGCCTACATAACTCTAATTAAAGTATGTTACCACCACAGAGACTGTGTGAATGGGTCAAGAGATGCATTGTGTAAGATGGTTAAAACAAAAACAAAAAAGCACCTATGTACCTAAACTGGGGAGTGAGAGGGAATCCCTGAGTCTTTTGTGACCACACAGGTTCAGTTCAACCTGATTGTGGAGGAGTCCCCCACCTCTATTCCCATTCGCGATGCACACAAGGACATGTGCAATACCCCCTTTAAAGTACACTTAGAAGTGGCTTCAGAAGACTCACCTCCAGACCATCACGTGGGAACGTGAAACCCTTTCTTTCCATCCCCATTTCCCCATTGAAAATTCCACATTCCCCTGCTTAATGCAGTGCCGCTCACAATATGTGTGACACATGTTTTGCACTGGTCTTCAAAAACTGTGTTCACGGTACCTGCCTCCTATGTTTGCCGTGAGTGGTTGATCAGATATGCTCTTGCCCCTTCTGTTTATGCTGATCGTCTCAGTGAGGTTATTTGATGACAGGCTGGCTCTACCTGCTCTCTTCTCTGCTATGGACAAGATGGTTCTTATGCAGCCTTGAGATGACAGCTGGGGCGGAAGGGGTCACTTCAGCTGCAATTGCTGAAAGCTGGAGGGTGTCTCCTTGTACATACAAGGTATGCATATTTTTCTGTTCCTTGCTATTAATGAAATTGAATGGGGGAAGCTACATCCCCGCTGCCACCTAAAGTGTTTGGTAGGTGTTATGATACACCTACCAAACACATCATCATCCTTTCAGGTATATAAAATGTCAAGGTTTTAGTGGTCACTTGCTGTTCTTATCATAATAGCTGTGCAGCTATTTAGAGATTGTGCTCACTTAGGCAATCTGCGCCCATAAATAAGAGCTAGCAGCATGGAACGGGATGCATTCTCTAGGCTTCTATAAGAGATAAGAGATTAAACGCAATGCATTTGTCTCTGTTATGGGCTTTGCGTTCTGCTGTGTGGCATTTCATTGTTCTTTATGGGGCAATATTTGTGTTTGTCAAATTAGAAGGCTGCAGTATTGGAGACAGAAATCTTCTGTTTCTCAAAAGGGAGCCTGAAGTGGTGCAATCTCAGCAAACTCCTGAGTAGAGGCGGCAGGGAAATCAATCAGAGGCTTCCTTGATATGCTAGCTAGAGGCTTCCACTCCACAAGCTGCCGAGGATATAAGGCACAAGGGTGTAATCTCAATTCAACAGGGGTGTTCGGTTGCTTCAAACAAAGAGCAAACGGAAGTGATCTTGGAAGTATTTCGCTTCATCCAAAGTAGGCTGCTCCAAAATTTTCATATCTGTTTCAAAGGATAATCCCCCACCCCAGAAAGTGCAACTGGATACATCTTTTAAGAAATAGATTCTTTCAAACATTGGGTTTCTCTCATTTTGAATTAAAGCTATACCTTGCATCTCATTTGCATTTTAAATTGCCTGCTTCTCAATTTTTCTCTTGCTGGAAATACACTGAGAAACGGGAGTGTCATCACATCCTGTTTTGGTGCTGGCAAGTATTATATTTCATTCACAAATGTATTTTCCTTCAGCCATTCACAGTGTGAAGTTTGCTGGAAGCTGTGAATAATCAGCCTCGATTCTAAGGAAATACCCCCTTTGCTTGTTTGTATGGTCCTGACAGATCTGCTAGAGTAGGTAAGTCCTTCTTCAGTTCAAAGCATATTTATGTGAACAAAAGTGCCACTGAGATGAAGTCTCTTGTGACTAAGGTAGATAACTGTGTAAACAACAACAACAACAACAAGTGTGCCTTTATGCAATATATGCACCAGTAGAGAGCTACAGTTTGATCTTACACATCCAAACACAATTTATTGAGAAGTGGTAGCTCCTTAAAGATGTATTGTCAGCTCTCCTCATTTTTCCTCCTCTCTACTCTCCATTGAACTAATGCTGGGAGATTAACTTCCAGCTCATATAACTGACTGCTGCCTTTCTTCTTCTTCTGTTTGGCTACAATCCTATACACCACAGGTGGGGAAACACTGGCCTTTCGAGCCAGCAGAAAGCGGAGTCAGCACTAATGAGCTGATATTGCTGTTTCAGGCTCCCTGAAATCACCTCTACTAGAGTTTCCCATGGACAACTCCATACCAGCCAATCCTTGAAATGGCTTGCAAAGCCCCAGGCTAAGGGCCCTGCTTGGCACTTTGAAGTGCAGATGATCTCTGACCAGTGGCACTTCAAGACATTGTGAAGGGTTCTCTGCAAGCCCTACACGATCCAAAGATGACGGGTGCTATACAAAATTGATAAATAATAATAATAAAAATTGCTGACAGTTGTTGAGACTCCAAAGCACTCCATTACCTGATGTCATTGTGATGTCAGGTGACTGACAGGTGGACAGTCCTACCCACTTGTCAAATTTGGCCAGGGGAGGGGGGGGACAGGGAATATAATAATCTGTTCCACCAGCCAAATCCAGCTCCCTACTCTCGCTAGCCACCCTTCCCCAGGAGCAAGCCCCATTGAACGCTTTGGGACTTCCTTCAACTAAATGTGTGATGGATTACATTGTGAGTTCAGTAAATGCATAATTGCACAGGGATAGGAGTTTAATCAATTCAGTGAGATCATAAATATTTCAGAAATAAGAGGATGTATTTGTAATGCAATTAGTGTTTTAATAGCATAATAAATTTATTATGTACTGACTTAATTATATACTAGTACATCACGGTGAAAAAATAATGTCCAGTGCTTTAAAAGGAGCTTTTGCCACTGACATGAACTTAAAGCTTTCTGAGTTTAGTAATGCCCTTTGCCAAAGCAACAAATGAGGCCTCATGATTTGAAGGTAATAAATATAGCCAAGGAGCTGCACAAATGAATAAATACTGAACAATGTCCAGATCTGGTGACATCATGATCCACTTCTGATTCACTCATAGATTGATTACACTTTCCTATCTACCAATATAGTAATATGATCATAAACAAAAAGTAGTTGCTATATCCTCTTTTATGACCATAACTCATTTTAACAAATCAAGAGATGGTGAATAAAATTAATGCTATTCCCAAAATTTTGTGTCCCTGGGTTCCACCATAACCAGCAACCTCTCAATCAGTGCTGAGCTGGACAAGCGTATTGGCAAGTCAGTTTCGGCAATGGAGGAACCAATGACAAAAGCTTCTAATGACCCTGGTACTGTAGTGGCAATATTTATTTATTTATTACTTTTATATTCTTATGTTTTATTAGTACTCTCATTATTTTATTCTTGTCAAGTGCCTTGGGATTTATTTTTAAATGAAAAATAGTATAAAAAGAATTTAAAATAAATATGAAAACATGCATGTCTAATCTGCTAATGTCCTGTGAGCACTTTGCAGATCCCTTTCCCTTTAGATCTTTGCAAAGACACTTTGCTCTACATTGGTTAGAGTGCGGTGCTGATAACACCAAGGTTGCAGGTTCGATCCCTGTATGGGACAGCTGCATATTCCTGCGTTGCAGGGGGTTGGACTAGATGATCCTTAAGGTACCTTCCAACTCTCCAATTCTATGCTTCTATGATTTCCCCCTTCACACAGGTTGCTTTCAGACAAACTGTTTATTGAGCATTCATTCTGGTGTTTTTTTTTTTGGGGGGGGGAATTTATACAACATTGTACAAAGTGTCATTCCATGCTTTCCAGAGCATTTCCCCCTTACTTCATGAGAAGTTCAGTTTTGGGATTTGTTTGTTATGCAACAGCACCAAATAAAACTTAATGAAACCGGAATGTGCCAGAGAGTCAGCCACCTCGGTCAACCTGCTTGTACTATCTTTTGTCTTAGCCCTTTAGATGCACTGACTAATTCTGCCATGGGGCTAGGCTGCTTTGTACAGTATAGTTTTGGTGTTGTAATGTTACATTATGTGAAATTGTTCTTAACTGACGTTCTTTCTTTATTATACTATTTTACCCTTGATGAACACACTGCTTTTGGACCCCTTTCGAAAAGCAGTTTATAAATTCTATTAAATAAATAAATAAATAAATAAATAAGTGTCTCACCTAACGTTCAACCCATATCTACCCTCCTGTAACTTAACCCCATCAGGTCTAGTCATGCCCTCTGGGGCAGTAAAGATCAAGCCATTGCTTCCATGACACAATCTTCTTTAAAAACAAAACAAAACAAAACCCCACTTACCCATTATAAATCTCACTAACTTACCCATTATAAAGAAGCGTATCTCACTTGTCTCTGATTCAAATACCTAACAAGAATATCTACCATAGATCAAACACATCCACAATCAAATAAAGTTTCCATTAACTTTATGGGTGGATCCAGAATATTGAATTCAGCAGGAGAGGAGACAAAAGAAAATTGCTCTGAGTGTTTCCTTGAAGCACCTTCGCTATTGTCACACTAGGTGGTGGTCGGTGAATCTCAGCAAGCAATTTTTAAATTAAAATCAATGAATCACATTTTTGCCAATACGCTGCAGTATCATTTCATTTTAGTGGGGGATTTTTTTTATGAAAGCAAATTAAATTTGAGGACAGAATTTCCACAAATGATTCCATATGCTGAAATGCTCGCTGAGGCTGCGGCTTCTCTGAGGATATAATAAAATGTTGTTGTAAAATGGATATGTGGTGTTATGGGATTATGTATTTTTTATTTTTATTTTTGCTTTTGTATCCTCAGTTTTTGTTCAGTGTCCTGCACAACAGAGAGTAAGAGTGTCCTTTGAGAAACAAGGAACTCGTGTATGTTGGTGAGACTTTTAAAACAGGTAGAAGAATGGTGAGGAAGATAACATTTCAATGACAAAAAGGAAAAAAATAATATCAAATATCAGCTGGCTTCTCTTTTGGAACCACCATATCCCACAAATGTATAAATACCATTTTCATACATTATGTTACCATTGTCAGACATAGAGACTGAGCAAGCAACATGAATGAAAAAATAATCATTTGTGAAATGAGGTGTCTCCTTTCAACTGTTAATAAAAGAAGGAGATAGATTCATTCTTTATTTGATCCTATCAGGGAAATGGCTGGTATTAAATTAGTATTGGGGCAGATAGACAAGCAGGTTTCTCCCTACTATAATTGCTTTCAAAGGAAATGAGGTGCAGGTGCTGTGGCAGAAGCCATATAAGAAGATATATGCAAAGGCCTTATTGAAGCTTCCTGTTCGCTCATAGAAAATATTTTTTGTGTTAATATAAAAGAGGCGCCCTAACCCACACACCAGTTTAACCAGATTATTTGGATTTAAATATAATTTTTGTCCCTTTGACTGCATGCAATCACACATTTTAACCTTTTTTATGGCATAAGCTGGTA
Source organism: Lacerta agilis (assembly GCF_009819535.1). NCBI lineage: Eukaryota > Metazoa > Chordata > Lepidosauria > Squamata > Lacertidae > Lacerta > Lacerta agilis. Next base: position 42,669,147 of record NC_046313.1, read on the forward strand.
CACCCCTGTTTGCAACTTTATTTGGGGGTACAGTCACAGCCACACCACACCGTTAAAGTACTCATAACATTTTAACTGCCATAGTTTCCCCCAAAGAATTCTGGGAACTGTACTTTACAGACACAATTACCAACTCCCCTAGAAAACGGCAGTTCCCCACGTTCTTTGAGGGAAGCCATGATGGATTTATATCAATTAAATGAATGGTGTGGATGTGATAAGTCTCAGTAAATTCACTGTGTGTGCACAGATTGGACTTCAGCTTTAAACCAGACTTCACACCTTCCAAAATGGCTGCTTCCTGATTTAAACTTTTGCTTTTGTGCCTGTCTCCTGCCAGTGGTGCATACAGGGCAGAACTTTGGGGCAGATGCGCAGGACCCCACTCAGTGGAACAAATAGAAGGGTTGCCAAATGCAACAAGGCTGGTTTCCCTAAAATCACCTAATCACACCACTGTTTCCTGCTTTGATCCTGCTCCTTTAGACTCGCTGACAGCTTGGATTTTACCTTGGCAAATTCCCAGTTTACACAATTTCCCCTCCATCTCTTCTGCTTTTCCCTTTAGAGAGACATGCCCCATTTCTACCCAGTGGTGTAGTGTGTGGGAGGAGCACAGAGGTGGTTGCCCGGGGGGGGGATTCTTAGGGGTGCGAAATTTTAACACCCAGTGCTTCTGTCACTCTGCTCCATTGAAGATTGCTTCTCCGTGCAAACCAGGAAATGGCCTCTCCAGACAACGGAACGACTCTTCTTTTAATATCTCTGCAGTTTTGATCTCCTGGGTGATGCAGATGTCATTAGACAGTTAAATGTGCTTGTGTACTCTGCCCGTTTCCTTCCCTCCCTTCCACCCCCGCCTTTCCCCGGGTGCTGGCAACCCACACTATGCCACTGTTTGCACCTGACACTATATAGCAAGTCCATCCCACTAAAGCCATGATTATACTGGGCACACCACCATGTCCACTAGCCACTCTTAAGAACTCTGATTGTTCAATTGAGCAGGCTTAAAGAAATAACACCTCTCTGTGAGTGGGGACCCTGGTTTATCAGCATTCCCAATCCCAGGGAGAGTTTCCAAACATGTTCAATTAAACATGCTTCAATATCTGTTTCATTCCCCCCCCCCACTAATTTTTGAAGATCTGAAGAGTAGCTTGCACACCTGGGCTCGCCTCTGTCCTGTCAAAAGTTTAACCCTTCACATGCTCAGGCAAAAGCTTCAACACAACTAATATGACGAAATCTCGATATAAGGTTTCATTTTCTGGAGAGAAAAAATACAAAGCATTGGACCAAATGATTGTGGTGTGCTCCACCTAACCTATATCCAAATATCTATCTATCCATACATCACAGAGATATATAAAAAAAACCCAGTATTCAACTGAACTGCCCTTCTGATGCATCCGTTTCAATACTTAAAAGGCAAGCTTGAAATAAAATTTACTCTTTGCTCTCAGCAAGAACTAATGCTTATCAAATGCCCTGGTCAAACACAATAAAATCATACTGGGTAAGGAAATTGCTTTTGTAATTGATTTACTACTTTTCATAGAAAAGGCATTTCAATATCATTTTCATTAAATTGCTCATCTACAACAAAGAAAACCTACTTTTCTATGCTCAAAGGCCAAAGACTTTGGTTTCCATGAAAAGCCATAGAATGAACAAAATATTTGTGTAGCTGAACCCCAAGCCAACAGGATTTCAGGTTTTTGACACAGAGATTTTGAGCCTTGTCATTATTCTGAATTGCCTTTCATCAATAAGGTGGAAGAGGGAAAGATTTTCTGTAGCTAGAGTTGCAAGGCTGGAGCCAGTGCTCCCTCCCTCCCCCCTCCCCTGTGTGTGTGCATGCAGCTGCATGAATATTAGCTTTTACGCCAATTCTCTCAACACTCTTGCTGGGCATTCTCAGCCCTGCTGACCTCACAGCTTGGAGCCACCATAACACCATACACTGGTCCTGTGCTAGCTTCACTTTACTTTTCTTCCTCATTCTGGATTCCACCATTGACTGCTTTAACAGTTTCCATTCCTCCCTGAAACACTGTGAGGCAACCACCAAAGATCTTATGGTTCCCAGGAAACAGGAAAGCAATTGCTCATAAAATGAAGTGGGACTACTAAGCAGTTTCTGCTTCCACCTTCATCAGTCACACAGAGCTGTTAGATCTCAAAACAGGCACTGGAGCCACCGGATAGTCCTTGGAATACCAATGAGGATCCTAATAGAGGTAACCTCTGCCAAATAAATATGGTGTGTAAAAGTGAAAGGTTTTTTTTTTATAAAGGAGACTTGAACTTGAACTTTCTTCCTAGTTAAAGACATTGTGCAGAAGTCAGAAACCTTTTTCAGTCAAAGTGCTGCATTTCCTTCTGGGAAACTTTGTGTGCCCCCTTTTCTGTGGTGGGCAGGATGTAGCAATGAATGTAACTGTTATCTTTGTACAGTAGGCAAGTTTCTATACACCCACCCCTCTTTTGCATCTAGACAAGCAAGGGTCATTAGCAGAGTGATTTGGAAGATGACCTTTAGCCCCTGAGAGTGAGGTTCACCACCCCACCATAGAGTTTTCCAACAGCATATACAGACATTGCCTTTTGTATCTCAGAATTGTTCAGCTTTTCTACTGGAAACATTGACAAATATGGAAATTGGTGATAGTCTAGAATGTTAGTCAAGAATGATATGTCAGGCAACAGGTGGCATCCGCACTTACCTTGTTTGCTGTGGTTGCTTACCTGGTGAAGCAGGTACAAAGATCTGTAACGGTTTGCACAGCATCCTTGATATGCTATCCAAGGCATAGGATAAATAACAGATGCTGGATAAACAGTCTCCAACAAAAATGAATATGTTTTGGTATGGATCATATCTTCCTCACTTTTCTGGAGGAGAGATTCTCTGGTTAGGATAGATGTCTGGCAGATGTCAATGAGACCAGAAGGTTAAGGTGCTCTTTAAATGTATGGATTCTTTTGAGGCGATATTCTATGCCCTCACAATTGCCTTTACTTCTGAGGACCAAACTGTTCATGATGTTTCCTTGATGTATCTTCAATGGTAGCATGACCAGTTTGGCTACACTGGACACTGCGCTGCAATGCTGTAGAATTGGTGCGTGAGAGGCAGGGGGCACCAAATTTTAGCACTGCACAGGGCACTGCTGAAATTTGAGAGCCCAAAGTCCACCACTGATGAGTGTCAGTGAGTTTTACTGTAAAGATCTTGTGACTATTTTGTTTTATCCCATGGCAAGAATAACATAAAGTATGCAGTTTTGATGATGCTCTTGCATAAAAAATGTGATTGTGAGATGGATATTGATAATATAATTTACACACACACACACACACACACACAGAGAGAGAGAGAGAGAGAGAGAGAGAGAGAGAGAGAGAGAGAGAGATTAGTGTTTTGCCAAGAATTTCCATTAAATCTCCTTTAAATATAAATGCAGCATTACAGAGCCTTGCACTGACATTTAAAATACTTGCTTGTACAAACGACACTGTTCATATTACCAAAAATTAATTACCCTGCTCTCACTCTCTTTTATGTATTATAATTCATGGATTACTGAAATTCATAATTGAATAATGTGCAGAAGTCACCTAGAGGTACTAAAGCAATTCTTTCTTATAATTGCTTGACTAAATAAGAATGACACTAACTTTAGTGTTTTCTTTCTGATTAGGACTGCTATAGGCTTATAGTCAACTCAATGTAATATAAATCAATAAAGAATAATTTTCCAGGTGGTAAATCAATTGTCAGTTCACAGACCCTAATACTTCTGGGCTGGATTTATTGAAAAAATGAATGGGAGCCTTGTTAGCAGAGGTACAGCCTGCTTTATGGGGGCATAATCGTGTAAAACCCAAAGAATTGCATTCACTGCAGTATCTACTGATAAAACATATTAACCCTACTTTTGTCATTTCAGAGCATGATGCTGTGATCCAACACACTGGTAAATATACTGTGAAATATTGATGACTGCTTTGCAGCTTAAGAGCTGCCTCAGCCAGCAATGTGAACTGACCCAGTTCCTTCTGCCAATATAGCAGCATGAATCAACTCTACTGCACCAAATGTCGACGTCACCAAAGATGCTAAGATACAGATTCAGGAAGCCTTTACTCATACATCCATAATTTTATTTCCACCTGCCTTGCCCACCCTCCAGTCCTGGGAGTCTTTATAAGAGACCTGCTCTGCTCCAAAGGAAGAACTGAGGGGAGAGAGACTTTCTGCAGGCAATGGCGTTTCCATTATTTGCTGATGTTTAATTTTACTGTTTACTATTGGGTTCTAATGGATTGTTGAATATTGCTTTATTTGATATGTTGTTTATTTTAAAATCATTGGGGCCTTTATATTGGATCAGATTGTTACTATTAATGTTTGGTGCTTTATTGTTATTTTTATGTGTGTTGGGAGTTGCCCTGAGTGGCTGGGGAATTAATAAACAAAGTAGTAGTAGTAGTAGTAGCAGTAGTAGCAGCAGTAGTATGAAGCCTTTCCAAAATTCAAACCATGCTCCAGGTAGTTTAAAACATGAAAAATACATAAAATAGAGCATAACAAAAGTAGTCATATAGGTGGAAAATGGGCAGAGATATGGCAGTGCTAGAAATAATATTAAAGAATCACATCTACCACAGAGCAGTAAATGATTTGCAAGTGAAAGTAGCTCCTTTATTATAAGCATGCAGGGAGAAGCCACTGCACAACAAGGTGTCCTGACTGTCCTCTTGAATAAGCAAACTAAAGCCTAACATTGGAACAACAAATGCATTTCCTTATCTTATAGTCCAACATATTTTTCAGCACTGCTCAAAGCTCAAAACACGTATTTCAATGTAAGCAATGTTTGCCAGTGTAAGAAACGTTCCTGTTCTTGTCCTTATTCTTGCATTTTGGAACCTTGTCACTCTCATCCAAACCTCCTCACTTCTCTCATCCCCTTGTCAGGTAAACAGTTTTATTGACTAAAGTTTAGGCCTAGCCATTCCCCCTCTACAACACCATGTGGGGATAAAGACACAGGCTGTGCACTAGCAGAGAGATGCTACGTAGGGGCATTTTTATTATGTTTTAGATGAAACCGAACATGCTTCATGCTTTTCTTTAAATTAGGAGTGGGCAGAAATGTTAATTGGTCTTAACTAAACACTTTCTTCTCTACCTAATAATTCCTGGTATGTTTTGCCTTGGTTGGAACCTTTTGGTCCAAGTGAAATGTAGTGGCCACTCTAACTAGAAAAAAAGAACCACGAAGCTTTTCTTTCTTTTGCAGGTTGTATTGTAAGAAAGAGACGGAGCACAATTCTCCCATATCTCTAGGACCACAGCGGAGGAGCATAGCTAGAAAAAGCAACCAGTTGATCCCCCAACTTGCCTTGACACTTCAGAACCTTTGTGTTGCTTCTCCGGCATTGGCATGTCTTCTTTCCTATATTAGTAATATGCTAGCCATTGTCCTTGAGTTACTCTGCAATCCTATTAATAGATTGCCTTCTTAAATGCCTTACTATTTAGATAACTGAAAATAAGTTTTAAAAAAAACCCTAGGCCAGACACCAGAAAGACCTGACAAACTCCTCAAATATTGAAAAATCAGCCAACTTGTCTTATTAGTCCAATCCTATGCATTCTTGCTTAGAAATAAGTACCATGAAATTTAATAGAACTTACTCCCTGCTAGCTTTGTGCCAAATCAGAGGATGAATGTGCTAAGCAATAAAAGTAACTCCTTTGTTTGCTAAAAAGTGCACACTTCAGAGGGTGGCATTGACCAAATTTGCGTAGAACTGAAGGGCTCCAAGCCTGAAGGCTTACTGAAGCATCTTAATTTTTGTTGCCACTGTGCTTCCTCCTATACCAGATCTAATCACTATTGTTTAAGCAGTAAGCCAGCTATTACATGTCTACAGCTGACAAAAGAACTGAAGAGAGGAGAGCACACTGTCAAAACTTGCTGTCACGGTGAATACGTAGGGTGTGAAATTGAGGTAATAACTGGAATAGCCGCAGCATCTGTTCAAAGGTTTTTGACAATTTTGGCCAAGCAGGATCCTCCCAACTTCGGCTGAGTGATGATATTTAATACCTGTCAAGGATCTTTGTCTTTCCTTCTGCACGTAAGATAAAGTGTCAGTTGCCTGTACGTTGATGGGGAAAAGCTTTCAAATTGTTAGGGAGGATTTAAGGTTGACACTTCAGTCAAAGGAGGGTTGTCAGGGACAATAGTACATGGGGGACACGCACGCGGGACAGAACACTTAACTTGGGCTTGTTACACAAAAAGTTCAAGGAAGATAAAGGAGATTTGCATGTAAGTGAGGATGCTGATGGGTGCAAGTCATTCTATTGCACGGCGAGCCCCCGAGCCCCACCCCATTCCTTAGATAATGAAACACACAGACACCAATATTTTGGGTCAGTGGGATAAATAAGGCCACAACTTTATTGGTTACAGATGTGAGTGGTATTGTCTTAGGCACTGGAACTGAACCCACTATACTGAGTCCTGACTGCCATGCAAGTAGTCTCATAAGGGTCAACCACCAGTAAGGAGAGCCCTGTTGATGTACATCAACTGTGAGCTCCCCCAGGGTCCCCGATGGAGAAGTGGCATGGCCCTAGTCCTCACCCGGGCTTTGGACAGGATCCACACCCCCGGATCTCTTTAATGGAGTACCCTTAAAGAGGAGGGGCAGGTGAAGGCCACAACCTCCCCTCCCATAAACCAGGTTTACCAATGCCTAACCACCAAACCTTACAACGTTGTGACGATTGCTACAAGGTAGGCAAAAACCACATGGCTGGTGCCAATTTGCCAAGTGGGAAAATTCCTACCTGGCCCCCTCAACAGGTGACCAACTGTAGTCCACAGCAAGGCCAAGTTGGCGAACGCATGAAAATAGGGCAGGAGGGCGGGAGATCTGATGCAGAAGGAGAAAAGGAGACTGAGCTCCCAGCTGCACAGATGTTTAAATCAGGTAAGCCACACCCCCGGTCAACCAGATTGGTCAGCCGTGGGGCGTGACGTGGCCGGGACTCCCAATGATGCGGGTGGCATCGCCATGCCACCTGCTGTATATAGGGAGTGCTCGTGGCCAGCCTGCAATTCCGCCCCCCTAGGAAGGGGAGCTGTTTTAGCAAGAGCTTTGTTGTATTGTTAATTTACAGATTCCTTGCAGAAGTGGGTATTAGTCACTATGTACCAAGCTTGTGGACTGATCTTATATAGTAGCCAGTTTACAGAGCGTATAGTGCTGACTCATAAATGCAGATGACAAAACAAATAGAGGACTATTCAGGTTTCATTCATTCAGGTTTTGGAAGTCCTTCCAGAATCACAGAGTTGGAAAGGAACCAATTGACAATCCAGTCCAACTGTTTCATCCCTTCAAGCTGAAGCTACACACACCCTACAGCTAAAGCACTAACTAAATGTTTCTCTAACCTTCTCTCAAAAACCTCCATGGCAGCTTGGCAATCTTCCATCTCATCTTTGCTGAATTGCTCTGGCTGGCTGAGATCCAAGCAGCTACTTTAGGCATCCCCAAGAGCACCATGATTCCCCCACATTTGTATAGGTGACCCTCTATGGCAGGTTCCAAATGCCTCTTGAACCTCTTCACTGTTCCAAAGGAGGTCAACTATGTGGCACGGAGAAATAGCTGTTCAAGCAGCACAAACTCAGAGCTTCCTTGAGCATATGGAACTATTTGTGCAGTTCTCTGGAATCAGTTTATATTTGGATGTTTTCAGAGCTGAACCTTTAAGTTGAATAGCACCGCTTTCTTCCTGCTTCCTGCTCATATAATGCCACTTCTTCACACTGTGGCATAATTAAACCATGGGATCTGATGGCCACCAACCTGCAAAGTTTGAAAAAGTGTGTAGTCAAATTCATGGAGGATAAAGTCTATGACTACTAGTCATGGTGGCTACATATTACCGCTAGAATAATATGCATGCCTCTGAATATGAGGTGCTGGGGAGCACAAGTTGAGAAAGTGCTGTTGCACTCATATCCCACAGGCATATTGTCGGCCACTGTGAAGACAGAATGTTGGACTATATGGACTTTTTGTCCAATCCAGAAGGGCTCCTCTTATGTTCACCTTTGTCAGGATCTTTTGTTCTTTGGGTTTTGATTGGTGGGCGGCCAACTCTATGAGAGGCACATTCTTATAATGGCCTCCTCACAAGTGGCAGATGAGTAGTATGGAATTAAGTCAGATGACTAACCATACAGACAACAATGAAACAGAAGCCAGATTACACCTCACATTTCTAAAATGTAACATTATACTTGGACATCCTGGGACTGATTGCGATTAGGTTTCTCTCTTTGTAACACCAGATTTCATCTAGAAGCCGCCACCCCTCTCAACCCACTCTAGTTGTAATTGTAATTTGTTTTGAACTGCTTTTTAATGCTGTATTTTATATTGGTATAACCCAACCTGGGAATTCTGGTAAAGGATGGGTAACAACAGCAACAACAAAATTTTGAATCGGGCCTGGTAGTGAATCGGCAGCCAGTGCAAATCTCGAAGGATAGGTGTAATATAGTTGCTGCAGACAAAGGTTACAAAATATAAAGGGTCAGATGTCAATTTTATTTTTCTTCTTTTAGAGGTTGCACATCAGCGTTAAATATTATTCTGAAAAGCCGTCCACCTTGAGCCCCTAGGGAAATATAACAACACATCCTCCTATTTTGTGTATGTGTGTGCTTTCGCTATTTCAAATAATTTGTCAGAGGTTTCCCACCCACCCCCCACCCCCTTCTTCCTGAGAAAACAAACTTTTCTCGTGTTGGAATGATTGCTTCATGCCTCACAGCTATTTGTGGGTATCAAGAAGGGATCTAGCTGATTCTACTGACATCTTGCTGACAGACATATCAAAAAGCCTGGCAAGGATGTCATAATCTTTGGTTATGCAAATCTGTGGATCAAGATTGCTTAGAGGCAGACTGTGGAGCAGATGATAATGCAGCCCCCTTGTAGTACATCAGCAATTGTTTTGACAGATGAATTGGAATGTTTCGAGAATAACAAGGCAGGGAGGAAAATAGAGGTGGCTTTGCATGTTGCTGGATGTTCATCATCAAAACAACAACTTAAATATCAGTACAAACACGACCCCTCCTATATTTGTATTAATGACTAAAGAAGGTGGGGGGGATGTATTTTTATGGCTTGCTTCCCCCACCTCTTGATTGTCTATGAAGGTTCCCAAAGCCCGTTCCGATGGTCCGGCTGTGCTAGGGCCACAGAAAGACAGTAGACGCTTCTGCATGCGAGTCCTTAGCTGATGAAGAATGGAGTGGACTCTAGTCCACCAGAGTTTATGTCATGCTAAATATGTTTGCTTTTTAAATGTTTTATAATATGCTTTTTTGTTTTGTTTTGTTTCTTGCAGCAGATGGAAATGGGGATCATCTGGCAGTGGCTAACTGGATGAGCAACCATGCATGCAAACAGATGCTGTGTGTTCAATTTATTTTTTCATTCCAACCCAGCAACTGGGGCTGCAGGTGAAGAGTACTTTTTTTGGGTGGGCATAGGCTGGTCAAGGATGGGAGCAAAAGGGTTATATTTCCCCTGGTCTTGCCAAACTGCCAATGGGTACAAATAAGGACTGTTACCAGGCAGAGGCGTAGGAAGGTCAGATGGTAGCTGGCGCAGAAAATTTCTTGTCACCCCCCCCCCCCCACATAGATATTATTATTATTATTATTATTATTATTATTATTATTATTATGTTGAACTATGAATAATAATCTTTATTTCAAAATATTTTTAAAAAATACATTCACACACAAATATACAACAAAGAAAAATTCAAATCATACAATACAAGTGCAATCACAAAAGAAGAAAAAAGATAACCAACCCCCCCCCAAAACAGCAAAAAATAAAAAAGATAACCAACCCCCCCAAAAAGCAAAAAACAAAAAAACAAAAAAACAATGACTCGCCGTCATTTATATATCGATTCCCTCTACATTTTAACATTTCTTAATTTTCCTCACATACAATGCAACCATCTAACAAAATGCATCAATCTGTCATATAATATACTATCCATCTATATATTCCCTTATGTATCTCATTCTAGACAAATCACCAATTCCGTTTTTATACATTCTTTAATCAAGTAATCCTCCACATATTTCCATTCGCTTTTGATTTTTTTGTTTTGGGACATTTCTAATCGCTGCTGTCATCTTTGCTAAATTCATATATTCTACCAGAGAATTGTAAGGTTGGAAGGGACCCCTGAGGGTCATCTAGCCAAACCCCTGGGGCAATACAGGAATCTCAACTAGACCATCCTTGACCAATGGCCATCCTTCTTCTGTTTTTCCCCTCAGCCAGGACACACAACGGATAAAGACACAACAACGGAGACTGGAGATGGGGAAGGGAAGCCCAGCAGAGGGTAGGGAAGTAGGGAGGTTCATAAAAACTTTTTTTTTTAAATGCCTTATCTTACTACACTAGGGATTATATAGCTATATCTGAAATTTCATGGATATCAGTTAATATCTTGACCCTGCTCCACTGAATTGAAATTTCAGCCTTCACAACATAGAAAAAGGGCCAAGTAAACAGCTATTTTTGTGGAGGAGGGTCAAAGTATTAACTGATATGCATGAAATTTCATATATAGCTATATAATCCCTAGTGTAGTAAGATAAGACCTTTGGAGCAGGCATTTTCTTAAAAAAAAAAGTTTTTTTTTATGAACCTCCCTAGTAGGGCAGTAATTGTTCCTTGATAATTTGTCACCCCCCTCCATGATAGCAAATGGGGCGAACCGCCCCACCCCCTTCCTACGCCCCTATTTCCAGGGCTGGATTTAGGTTTGATGAGGCCCTAACCTACTGAAGGTAAAGGGACCCTTTATATGTCCAGCTGTCCTTTGTCAACAACAAAATGTCGCTGTTTTTTGTGTTGGATATATGCTATATGGTAATTTATGGACCTAATAGGTCTCTAAAGCCATTTGCACATAACAAAATATGAATTTTATCAAAGTAATTGTTCAACTGAAATACAATTATATTAATAGTGAAATATATTTCAGTATATTAATAGTGTATATTAATAGTGAAATACAACGTTTTAGGGTTGTATAGTATATTAATAGTGAAATACAACGTTTTAGGGTTGTTTTTAAAGGTCTGGAATGGATTGATCTGTTTTGCATTACTTTCTATGGGAAAGTGCGCCTTGTTTTTGGAATGTTTGGGTTTTGGAACAGAATTCCGGAATAGATAAAGTTTGAGAACCAAGCTACCATTGTATATAGAAATGAGCAAACCTGTGATATTTTAGTGAGCAGGCTAGCAGGCGGGGCCCATTACTTACATCATAGGAGCCTAAACAGCACAAAACACTGTTGCTGTATGTAGGTTTTATTTTATTTGTTTTTTATCTTATATTTTGGAAATGTACATCGGGTTATTTCCTTTGAATTTTTTGCAAACCCCCCCCCCCCCCCAAGAGAGTGGTGCCCTAAGCTACAGCTTGTTTAGCTTATATGTAAATCTGGCACTAACTGTTTCAGAAGCCTCCATGTCCCTGGCCCTTGGAAGCAGCTGCACATGAACTCATTGAAATAGGTCTAGCCGCATAAAGGCTTGCCAGATGTGTTGATTGTTGCAGCAGCACCACATGATAAAGCAAGAGATCTTACTGTGTGATATTAAGGGTGCTGCTTTGGCAGTGCTGGCAGATAATCAAGGACTAATGATAGGAATCTGCCATAGGGTTATCACCTCCAAGGGTAAGGTAAGCATGTCTAATGTTAGCATCAGGGAGAAGAGTCATATCACTTGGTCACTTCACACCATAAATGGGAAACCTAGAAAGATGCCTCATCCTGAGTCAGACCAATGGCTCATCTGATCCAGTACTGTCTACACTGAGCAGGCTTTCAGATGGGGCCTCTCCCAGCCCTGCCTGGAGAAGTCAAGGGTTGAACCAGGGACCTTCTTCATGCCAATTCCTCCCACCCCCCAAGTTATTAAAGGAAGCACCCATGCATCCAGACCCCAAATTTTCACACAAATCCCTCAACCTTCTCCGCTTTTTCATGGTGATTTATTTTCGTTCCCCCTCCTCCCCCCAAAAAAGAAAAGGCCAAAAGAACATCAGGTTGACATTTTTGGAACTGCCTTGAAGGCTGGTTCACACATTTAATTCATGTGGTTACTTAAGAAACCCCTTACCCCTCACATACCCAGTATGTCATTGTATTCCGCAGTAAATCAGAGCAGGGCTCTCTGTTTTGTGGAACAGCATCCATGCTGACACACAACAGAAGCATACTGTTGTTTCCAGAAATAATTAAAGACATTCTTTGTATTCACAAGTGCTTCCAGCTGGATTAAAAACAAATAAATCTTAAGAGTTATCTCAGTTGTTGTTTTGTAGTGTTTTTAAACCTATTTTTAGTTGTTTGTATAGTGTGATTGTAAATCACCTTGAATATATGAAAGACAAATAATAAAAGAGTAATTTTAGTAATAAATGGCATACCAGAAACAACACTTCCAAGGAGAAAAATCCATGGCCCACTTTAGATACTACCCAAAGAGCAGGCGTGAATCCACATCCAATGCAGTGCAATCACGTTTTTGGGCTTCAATGCTCCATGCAGAATGTTTATATGATGCACTGCCTTCCATACCCAGTGTTGGGGATAGCTGCATGCCTACTTTGACACCACTTGCCCAAGTGAGTCTCCAAACCAGACCATAGAACAGCTTCCCATGTGGATCGTTGCAGCTGTATGGAGACCCTACTCATAATGGATGCTCTATATAATGGAATCTGCATCTTGATTCTGTAGTGTAGCACACTAACCGTTGGGAATTTGTTTTCAGAGGCCTCCCTCTGGTGCATGTAATGTGTGCAGTTATTGTGCCTCCTTGGTACCATTTAAGTGGTTTTAAGTCGCTCGGTATCTTGAGAGGTCAGAAAGACACAGCGATTCTGCTGTACTGGGAAAATATCCTCTCAATAGCCAAAGGCACATTCCAGCCCATCACTGAGATGATGTAGTGACCTTAGAGTGAAGGAACCAAAGGAAGCACCATGTCATTGTGCTGCTTCTTACTCTATTTCTTTCTACAGCATGGGTAGGGAACATGTAGACCTTTAGGAGTTGTTGGACTGCAGCTCCCATCAGCCCCAGCCAGCATGGCCGATGGTCAGGGATTGTGGGGATTGTGGTCCAGCAGCATTTGGAAGGTCACAGATCCCCTATCCATTTCTACCATATATATAGTAATCCAGGTTAATCCAGCCTTACCAGGCCGACCCAAGGTGTTGAGAACTTCTGGTTCCCATTGCAGCTTTGATGGTGCATAGATTGCATTTCAAGGGAAGTGACCTCAGGTTACCATGGTGTATATTTACTGGATCAAATAAAACTCCAGGTGCTGCCAAAGGTGATAACCTTCAACATGGTGCTATAGAGCTGTATCTTAAAGATCTGCCATTCATCTGTCCCTGCTGCAATGCAGCTTCCTTCAGAACGTGCCCCTGGGCTGTCTTCATGTGTGCAGTCACCCCTACAATCGGAGTACTCCTCTGTCCTTTCCAAGTGAAATCTCATCTGTTGCACTGCCACGGAGACTCTCTGTCACTGTGAGCATGTGGGAAATGTTAACCTTTAACTGAATTGCCCGCCACTTACAGGATGTCATTTGCAAGGGTCTCTTGGAATTTTGCCTGTCATGAACATCTGATGCAACCATTAGGCTTTGCTAGGAAGGACTGCAAATAGCCATTTGCAATGGCACATTTTTGCCACCAGCACTAATATGTCTCTGAACATTCCTGCTGGTTGAAAGACAGAGTGAGAGAGAGTGGGGAAGGCAGGGGAAGGAGGGAGAAAGATGAAATCAGCTACTTTTACACTGCTGTCTCTGTGGAAAGAGACATTATGGTTCTTCCCCCTCCTTAAACCCAGAATCCTCTAAAATGTAAAAGGAAAGGGAGGGAAACCACCCCAAGAGCTCTGATTATTTTAAATGAAGTACTAAAAGGCTCAGCTTTGCTGAGGGGCAAAAGAAATAAAGTGCCTTCCTTTAAAATTTTATTTCTGCCGTCATGATGCCCTGCTGTATAGACCTTGATAAATGACTGCCATTTACAAATGAATGAATGCTTACCTGTTTGTAAGACAAGTCACCTTGGATGCCATCTGTCATTCTCACAGGGTGCCTGCTTTCTATTCCTTACAGCAATTGAACAATGTGCCTGAGAGAACTCTTTAAAATCATATCAGTAAAGATGTTTTGTTGAGAATCTATAAAGCATCTTGGAGGTTGCTTCCCTATTATTAGCTCCTGCCACTTTAGTGCTCTTTCAGTCAACTTTAGAAACAACAAATAAAGGCAGTCAAGCAGGCATAGGACATCTTTTAACCAAGGCTTTCATTTTTATGTTTTCCATTTTAATTATGCTTCACTTTTCTTTTCTTTTTGTGTGCCACTTCTTTATCAGGTGAGGTACACACACACACACACACACACACACACACACACACACACACAACCATCGCATAGGTGGAGCAATGGGAGCTGTTGGTGTTTGTGTAGGTCTCTTGGTGTGGTATGTGCATTTTTCTTTTCTTTTCTTTTTCAAATGGATATCATTTAATGTGCAACTCCTTGGTCTATCTGTAGACCAGAGAATCTAGAGCGGTGATGAAAATTGGAAGTGGACATCTCACTCATCTCTAAAGAAATGCCATAGTGTGATGTAATAATATGCTATCTAGAGCTCCTAAATGCCTAATGCTGACTGGGCCCTTTAGTTTACTACAATGAATGAGTTGAATAGGACCCTGGAAGCCATCTAGTCCACCCTACTTTCCAATGCAGGATGTGCAATGCAGAATGCAACTACGACATCCCCAACAGATGGTCGCCTAGTCTCAAAAATACTCCTAGCAAAACCGAGCATCTCCACCCCCTGCAAGGCAATCTGTTCCTGTCCCCATCAGGAAGTGTCTTCTAAGGTTTAGCTAATATCAGCTTCTCTGCAATTTCCACCCATTAGTTCTAGTCCTGCACTTCGATACAACAGATAACGGGTCTGCTCCATCTTCTGTGTGAGAGCCCTTCTAATATTTGCTATCTGATATCTGAAGGCCCCTATTTTCTCTCTTTCAATTTTCTCATAGGGCTTGGTTTCTACTTCAGACCACTCACTATCCTGATTCTCAACCTTGTGATGCGCTCCATTTTCTTGATGTCCCTAAATGTGCCACTGTGAACTGGACACACTACTTCAGATGTGGCCTGACTAGTGCAGAATAGAGTGGAACTATTCTATCTCATGATCTGAACACTATGCTTCTGTTTATGGAGCCTAAGATCACATTCATTTCTTTTCAGCAGCCACATCACATTGGCTCATGTTCAACTTATGATCAACTAAGACACCTGGAACCTTTTCATATGCCAAGCCAAGTCTCTCGTTTCCTATACTTAAGTCTTTGGGATGCATCACACATCACCTTCAACCATACTTTAAAATAAACAATGGCTTAATGCACATGAATGGTGTGGATTCAGGTGGGTAGCCATGTTGGTCTGAGGCAGTCAAAATATATAAAAAAAGAATAAAAAATTGTCCAGTAGCACCTTAGAGACGGTGCTACTGGACAATGAATGGTGTGCACAGCCAAGACAGTGTTGCTTTGCTGCTTCCCTGCCTCTGCCAGAAATCAAGTCAGAGTCTGGCTAATTTAATCTGAACTCAACTTGATCTTTTATTTCCCTTCTCTTCCCCCTCCCCTTTTTATGAAGATTACCTGCTCTGGGACCCCACAGCTAATTCTTCCCTGGCCTCCTCACTGGCCCAAGTAGGACTAATTTAGCCAGCTAGCCCTGGTGACTATCTAATGTTTATTGGATGGATTTCTCCCAAATTGATTTTTGAACTTTGAATTTTATTGTTATTCATGCTTTTATATTGCATTTTATGCTGCTTTTATGTTGTATTACAATTAAGTGTTTAAAATTTAAAAATTTTAAAATTTAAAATTTAAAATTAAAATTTTTAAAATTTGTTGTTAGCAGCCCTGAGCTTGGGTTTCTGAACCAGGAAGGGCGGGGTATGAATTAAAAAATATTTATTTATTTATTTATTTATTTAGATGTCCAAACCTGGGCTGTGGTTTGTTTCTTTCCTCACAAACCATGGTTGAAGCCAAGGTTTACTTTTGTCTTACTGCTCATGGTCTATTTAGAGGAACAAACCATGAAGCTGGATTTGGACCTCACAACAAGCTAGACTGTCTTGTTTTGTACACAGCACAGCAGAAACAGGGAGCTGTGTGCACCAGTTCATCGATTCATCATGCTAAAATGATCATTTATTTTAAACTGAGGTTTAGTGTCACACGTGAACCAGGCCTTTGATTCTTTGTACATAAATACCTCTGCTGAATGTCATATTGTGAGTTTTGGCCCGGCACTCCAGCCTTTCAGATTTGTCTTAAATCTGGTTCATTAAAGCCCTTGGGTTTGGGTTCTTCAACAGTTACAGAACACCATGATTTGGGCAACATGAGCACCTCTATGGTGTATGTATGGAACACAGAAAGCTGCCTTATACATATTGGTCCATCTAACTAGGTATTATCCACATTGACTGGCAGTGGCTCTCCAGGATTGTAGATGGAGTCTCTCCCAGCCCTACCTGGAGAGGTGAGGGATTGAACTGGAGTCCTTCTGAGTACAAAGCAGATGCTCTATGGCTGACCTATGGCCATATGATATTGTACTGGGAGTTCAGCTTTAGATCCAGGCTATTCTGCCCTCATGGCTCTTATTTTACATCAGCAAGACCAGAAAGCAGGGGATATGAAAATGAATTTCAGCCAATTTATTGAATCTTCTACATACTCCACATCCTCAATTGCAAAGAGTTTCCCCAAGTGTTTGAAACCTCATTGCCTGTAAGGTTTACTTTTAATTTCACAGTGTCACTTGTAAAAGAAATAAAACCAGGTTCCTAATTGACTTTGGAATGTACCCTACTTAGCCTTTGTCAACATAATTTCTCACCTTTTCCGCCAACGACATGATCTTTCTTTTTAAATCTCGGAGAGCTGCTGATTTTCTTTTTATTATGCCACAAGCTGTAATTCACAAAATGAGCAGAGATTGTACTTTCAGCTATTTGCCATTTGCATTAATGTTATTACTCCCATGAAAGCCACTGACAATACAGTGCAGTTAGGCATTAGCTGTAGCTGTTCTAATGTTAAAGAGCATCACGTACCTGCAGAAAAATGAGTGAGGCTTTTATTTGAGAGGGTAATTGGCAGGCAAAGAATATTCAATGATCCTAAAGCAAAAAAACAAAACAAAAAAAAAACCCCTTTTTTAACCTGGTCTGCATCAACAGCTGCATCTTTCTGCAGGAGCAAGAAAATACATTCTGGAATGTTTGGGGGATGGTTTTACTTTGGGGCCTCTTTGCACATTGCATATATAAATATAAACTTAGGGTAGCCAACATACTGCTCTTCAGATCATGTGGACTGCAACACCCATCTGCACCAGCCAGCATGACCAATGAACAATGAAAATAAGAGGATAAGAGTTGTCTTCCACAACATGTTGTGTCTTCCAGGTACGCACTTTCAGGTACTGCCTTAGGTACACACCCAAAAATGTAAATTGTGAATGTGACAGACAAGCACATGAAAACCAGTAGCATTTGTGTTGAGGGGCAAACTGAAGCTTGGAAGGAGGAGCCATTTTCACTGGGAAAGCACCATGCTGGAAGGGTTGGTTGCCTGCTCTCCTCACACAAATGGTCACTAAAAACCACAGAGGTCCAGGGATGGCTGTGGCTCCTTAGGGGCAAATTGGATTTGTTGCCTTGTAATGTATAAAATTGCTTTTAGTTTCGCCGCAGCAAAAACTCAGAATTTTATGAAAGACATTAGTTTTGCACCTATGGAATTTTTCTCCAGTGCCATCCTTTCTATTCCATTCCTCAGCCTGCAGTTTCCTGCTCCCTGTGCTGCGCAGGACAGTTCAGCCAATAAAGCTTTCAAATCTTCTCCTTGGAATGGAAATTATGAAGGAAGCAGGGTCTCAGGGAGGACTCATTGAATTCCAGAGCCTAGAGAAAATGGCAAGTGTACGCATAATTCTTGCACCTGCTCCTAGATCAGCTAAGAGCTGCTCCTCCTGCAGCTTCGCTTCTCCACAGTTCTAGAGAAGCCAACCATTCGTTTCGGTAGGAAAGAAAGGAAACAGGTCAAATTTTCCCATTCTCACCCTCCAGAACCACCTCTCTGCCCCATGGCAATGGTCAAAATTAAAATCATAGAATAACATAGTGGTAGAGTTGGAACGGACCCCAAGGATACTCTAGTCCAACCACCTGAAGTGCTGGAATCTCAACACGTGGACCTCCATCCAATTTGAAACCATACCGGACCCTGCTTAGCTTTCCAAATGTGCCAGCAGTTTTATTGCTGCACTATAACTTAGACCATGGGTGGTAATCCAGATAATTATGGACTCCAATTCTCATCAGTCCCAGCTGAGGTAGCTAATAATTGGGAATGATGGGAGTTGTAGTCTGAACCATGAGGACAGCAATATGTTGGGCCTAGGTTACCTCAGTTAGGTGAGATTTAGAAGCAACCACAGTATCACTCCTTCTGCTGTTTCTAGGGCAGCATGACAGCCCAGGTCCAGATGGTTTTGTAGTTCTGCTCAGATCCAGCCTATTCTGAACCTGCAATTCTATTATTCTAGGTCAGTCTGCCTTGAATATGAATATGAAGAGCTAATTTATCCTTCTTCCTCCCCCTCAAATGCTGCTGCTCCCATACTACCAAGGTAGCATGACAGCCCAATCTTAATCATCACTTCACAACTGAAACAAGTCCAAGTACTTCTTCTGCTACTTTTGTTGCTGTCTTCTTCCCTTTCCTTATCTCTCAGATGCCCCCACTGCAGTCAAAATTAAAATGTTAAGCTACTTGGGAAAGGAAACTTTCCCCTTTCCTTATGTTAGCCAGCTCTGTGCCATGTGCATTGATGGTGCTGTAGAAATAATATTTTTGTACTATCCTCATTTTAATACTCTTCAAAACTTTACAGGCAAGATCTCATTAGGGTTGCAGCTTGCTAGATGAACCTGACCGGCCCAGATGCATGCAGTGAAGGAAATAAAAACAGCAGACTTAAAACCCACAAAGGCATTCCCCCCTTTATCTTGTCGCTGTCGACTCATGTACATGGTAAATCAAAGTTGTACATACTGAGATCTTATCCTCATTAGCGGCAAGAAAGGTCATTGTGTGTACAACACTACAGCATATGTCAGATTAGTGAATCGGTATTATTATTATTTTTAAGATACCATATCTTTGAGATATGTTTCATTAAACTATTTTGTTTCAAATACAGATGGTAATCAGAAGTTGACCTTTACAACAAAAGAAATAGTCGTGCTGACATTCTCATGACAGGGATAAAAAGAAAACTGGTTCCAGAGTGCTGCATTGTAGAATTTATCTGTGTAATTGGGATATAACACAAGTGAAAAGATGGCTTTTCTAAACATCACAGCACCACTGAAACGTATCAGATGGGTGCTAATATTGAATGAGCATGTTGAATAGATGGCACTCAAGCCAAACATTACTTTTCTTTAGCCCTCTTAACTTGATCGGTCCCAATATATTTCATATGATTCTGACCTGAGAAATCTTTATCAGTGTTGCTTTCAGATGAGGCAGCTAGATTGTCATATATCTTCAAATCTATAAATCTGAAGTTTTTAGCCTTTTGGCTTTACAGTGTACAAAAAAAGAGTCCCCCACTCCCCAGTCCTAGAAGCTGAATAGGAAATATAAATGAATAATAGCGAAGAGTATAGAATGAGAAGTCAGATAAACCGAGATTAAGAAATTATGCTCTATGTCATGGGTAGGCAAACTAAGGCCCGGGGGCCAGATCCGGCCCAATCATCTTCTAAATCCGGCCCACATGAATATAATGTGTCCTTTTATTTAAAATGCATCTCTGGGTTATTTGTGGGCATAGGAGTTCATTCATTCCCTCCAAAAAAATATAGTCCGCCCCCCCCACAAGGTCTGAGGGACAGTGGACCAGTCCCCTGCTGAAAAAGTTTGCTGACCCCTGCTCTATGTGCTGTATCTTCCAACCCCTTTAGTTCTACGTGTGACCTGGAGAAGAAGTCCAGGCACCTGCCTCAAACCTCAAGGAAACCTTTTCCTTTAAGCCAGGCTTCCTCAAACTTGGCCCTCCAGATGTTTTGAGACTACAATTCCCATCATCCCTGACCACTGGTCCTGCTAGCTAGGGATCAAGGGAGTTGTAGGCCAAGAACATCTGGAGGGCCGAGTTTGAGGAAGCTTGCTTTAAGCTGATATCCGAGCAGAACTTTCTCATGAAGTAAGTCCTGGCTTTGGGATCCAGCTAAGTTCTGTTGAACCCAATGAAACAATTGACTTTGGGTGTATTCCATAGCTGAAATGTGTGCCTCCTGACATTTCTAAGCTCATGTCAAACTGTTAAAATAATTTGTTCACCACATAGAAATCTAAACTGAATTGCTGGGAGGGGAGGGTCAACTTGGTTTCAAGGCAAAGCCACGAATGGTCCATGTAGGAACCATCCTTAAATAAATACAGAATAACAACCAGCAGCTGCTTAATGTAGCTGTGCTTCAATTGACACAGAAAAAATGTTGCTTCATGCCACTTCTTCCATCCGACGCAATGGGCTTTGCGCCACAGAAGCTTTTGCCACAATAAATGTACACATCTTTAAGGACCCACATGACTCTTGTTGTTTTGACAAATGCACATGGACTTGGTTGTTCGGTAACGTGTAACATCCTCTGTTTGGCTTTCGTTCTGCAGATTTTGTTAGCGAAAACATCCTGCCAGCTCCGAGTTGGAGAAAACCTGTCAGGAAACCTTGTTTCTCCTTTTGCCAGAGATTTATACCACCCAGCAAAGATATATGTCAGAAGAAGAAGGATCTAAAAAAGGGAGAGACAGAGAATCAATTTGGCTCAGAAGTGCTCAGGCTCATTCTCTCAGAAACTTTTGGGGGAATGTATTTATCCTGACTTTTAAAAGTTCCAGCGGAAGGGTGGGGGGTGGGAAACAGACTCTCTGAATATGTAAAGAAAAAGAACAATGCCACCTCCTCGGGTTTTTGATATGCCGAGATCGGTGATAAGACGATCTCCGCTGTTATAATAACCTTGTGCTCTGTCCTTTGAAGCCATTCAAAGATTTCTTTGCTGCAGCCTACGCACCTTGCTCTCACTTATCCTCTTTGCAGTGCTGCTGCTTTTGTTTTTCTGGGAGCAGCCTGATCTGATCTAATCTGCTCTGTCTTCTTATATTGAAATTAACAAGCCATATACCCTGAGGCACAGGCTATATCTACGCCAGTGGAGCGCAAATGAACTTGAACACGAGGTCAATCAACTGCACAAAATACATCACACAGTTATTCCAAGCCTCACGCTGTGTCTATAATTGCCCCTTGTTCTGTCATTAGAGCTCCCCTACAAGTCATTATTTTGAGTCAGCAAAGCTGCAGGGAGTATTCAGCCCAACGGTTAGCGGAAAGCTGGATAGATAATATAAATATCTCCCTCTACTCGCATACGAGGAGCAGGTATTTAGATTAGCTCTTATAAAGTGTGCAGCTGTTTAGTCCCTTTATGAACCCAAAGCAAAGCTATAATCATGAAACTTTCAATATGGATTCTCTTTTAAGTGTTCCCCAAGAAGGAAGCAAGGATTCCGCAAGCTGATGGTGTTTCAAAGCAAAGCAGCAGAAAATGGACCCAATGTCCTCCATCACGGCTCGTGGAATTTAAGGAATATAACTGGCAAAATGGCAGGGGGTGGGGGAATCAAATAAGGCACCATAAAAATGTGGCCTTGAAAGTGGCTTTGTGTTTCTGTTTAAGTGAACAGTCCTTGGTCAGAAATACTTTTTTTGTTTTGTTTTTTAAGTGTCCAAGATGGATGGTAATTTATTAAAGGAGAGAGATCGAAGGCACAAATGCAGACCTGAATGAAGAAATTGAGGGGATGTGCATCAAATCTGCAGATGATACCAAACTGGGATGGGTAGCTAATGCTGCAGAAGACAGAACTGGGATTCAAGATGACCTTCACAGATTGGAGAAGTAGGCCAAAACTATTGAAATGAATTTCAATAGGGACAAATGTAAGGTTCTGCACTTAGGCAAGAATAACCTGTGGCACAAATATAAGATGGGGGACACCTGGCTTGCCAGTCTTACATGTGAAGACAGTGCACATTGTCTTCCAGGGCGGAGTGGTGGAAATGGGTTTTACATGTTCAAGATGTGCAGAAGATTTGGACAACTACTGCTGTAGGCATTTCATGTGAATACCTTTATCAACAAAAGTTGGAAGCCATCTTAACTCCATGCTGTAATATTTAATTTAAATTCAACAAACTCAGAAAACCCATAGAAGATGATGTGCTCCTGCTGATAGCAGCCACTCACACAATCTCTGTCTGCAATGAAGTGCTAACTCTTCATATCATAAAGCAAAACAAATAACTCTGTAGAGCTAGGGTCAAAGGAACACATTTCCTCATGAGCACCCTTTTGGGGGGGCACATGCCAGTGGTAGACAGGGTGGGGGGCTAAGGTAGGTGGAGCAACAGATGTCACACATGGCTTCATTCCATCCACATGCACAAAAAACACAGAGCTTTCTACACACACTCAACCAATCTAAGCAAGTAAGAGTTATTACCACAGCTGAAGAATATATTCTTCAGATTCTTCAGAAAAAACACTTCACGAAGGAAGGGAGCAGGGCAATGTTCAGGGATTAAGGGAGGGCCACATCTGGAGGGCCACAGATTCCCCACTCTTGCCTTAAGGCAGGCATAGGTAAACTCGGCCCTCCAGATGTTTTTGGACTACAATTCCCATCATCCCTGGCCACTGGTCCTGTTAGCTAGGGATCATGGGAGTTGTAGTCCCAAAACATCTGGATGGCTGAGTTTGCCTATGCCAGCCTTAAGGGCACTAATACTATTGTTAAGCAGTGATGGAGCTTCATGCTCCGGCACCGGGGGGGGCAGAGAGCAGGCGGGGGCAGGGCTGGTGCACATCCCGGGGTGTGGCACACCCCCCACAGGGGCGTGGCAGGTGTCCTGGGGGCATGGGTGGGGGGCAGCTGCGATGACACCCCACCGGGATCGTGCTGCCAGGGGCGGTGCACTCCCTCCACACTCCTCTTCCTCCGCCACTGTTGTTCGGTATTCAAATACAGAACACATTGAACTGCCTTCTATTGAGAAAGACTACAACACCCACCTTCCCCAATAGTGTCTCCTTTGATTTGCTGTGGAATTCCAAGTTCTCAAACTGAGGTCCTGCCATCTGAGATCTGGGGATGGTATATGTTTTAGGGATTAACTTTGGGGCTCTCTACATGCAAAACATGTGTTCTACTGCCCTGGGAATGATGAAGCGATTTCTGGCATCTCATTATTTTAACTGTACCTCTTATGTTTGCTTGGAAACTGTTGCATAGGATGAGGAAAGATAGGCCTCTGTGAATCCATTTTCAGTATATAACGTGCCTCTTCCACTTGGCTTTTGTACAATAGAGGGGGGGGGTCAACAAGGAACAAGAGCAAATGAATAAGAGAGGAAAGCGGAGGAGGAGGAGGAGGTGAGAAGAGAAGAGAATAAATAAGGCCAAGGGATGAGCAAGAGAAAGAAAGAGAATAAAGCACAAACGATAGCAGAAAGAAACAAAACTATTCTGGAGTTTGATGCTGCAGCCTGCCTGAAAAGTCATGGCCACCGCTATCCCACAAGGGACGTTATTGTAAGGAGAAAGAGAAGAGACATATATCTTCTTTGTTTGTTGTTGATGTGATTACAGTAAAAGAAATGGGGGTTTCTAGGGAGACCAAATGAAGTACTGCTGTGTATGCATCTTGAATCCCAGAGCTGGTCTGCTCTGCAGATGTA
Organism: Lacerta agilis; assembly: GCF_009819535.1. Classification (NCBI taxonomy): domain Eukaryota; kingdom Metazoa; phylum Chordata; class Lepidosauria; order Squamata; family Lacertidae; genus Lacerta; species Lacerta agilis. Next base: position 42,693,261 of record NC_046313.1, read on the forward strand.
AGCCACTACATTTCTGTCTATAAGCGAATCTTCCTTTTCTTGAATAGAGATTGAACAGAGCATATGTCAAGAACTGAGATTCCTCTGCATTTTCTTTCAAGCTTTTGTGTACATGATGAGCTAGAATAACCTCCCTGAACTGAATTATCCTTCTGTACTATGGTTCACTGAACATCATTATATTCCAGCACAGCTTGAGTGATTTTTAATGCCAAAAACATCAGCAAGAAATACGAATTTTACCAAAATAAAAAATAAAAAAAATGAAACAATACTTTTATAAATAAATAAATAAACCCTTGCCAAAAAAAAAATCCCCGACGTCACTGGATCATAAATACTTTACTTTGCCTGGTCGCTAAGGTCAACAGCTCTTGAGTGTGGGAAATTAAAATGCTCTCCATGTGGATTCTTTTGGAGAATAGACATTCACAATTTCCTCTTAAAAGGGCAGAATTCTAGCCTTGGAATCTGTTGTTGGCCGTTTAAGAATAAAAGACCATTTTTCTGGTAGTTGGAACTGACAAAAGTTAGTCGAGTGTGTTTTGCATTCTTGTTCCTCTGCATGGTTTTACTAATATTCTATTAAATTAAGACAGTAAAATAGTGCATGGAAAAATAGAATCAATTTAGCTGCTTGCATATGGAATATAGTGTGTGCCCACAAACAACTAGGAGATATGGCAAAAACAATCACAAACAAGAGAAAGAGAAAGAGATGTGATTTGAAATTAGCATGCTTTACAGGCACAATTTCCTGTTGTGTAATATAGATTTTTGTTGCTTCTAACTCATCACTTTACGACTGTTAACATGAGGCCTATAAAATTTCTTATTTTTTTTTTAAATGAACATGTAGTATGGTTTCACACAACACTGATGACTTTACTGTAAGTTGATCTTTATAGTCCTCTCTTGATTCATAGAAGAGTTGTCTCATGAATAGGCATTATTATTATTATTATTATTATTATTATTATTATTATTATTATTACCTTTATACCACCATGGATTCAAGATAAGTGAGATTTAGTATATTCTAGCATGCTGTGCTAGAGGAGCCCACCTAATTCACTTTTCCTGAAGCAATATACAATTTGAAATGCAACAATCTTTCGAGATTTTCACTTCTCTGAATTTTTCAATACAGTTCTCCAGCCAAATAATAATAAACTTGGAAATGAGTTGTGATAGACTCAAATGCTGCCACATTTTTGTATGCAGACTTGTTCAAAGCATGTTATCAAGGTCCCGGGGTGGCTTACAGCAATTAAAAAACACAATTTAAAACAGATATAGCATTTCTCCCAAAACTCATCTCCTGATCCTACATCCTGCAGCAGAATCAGAGTCACAGACAACATTTCAGGAAACCAAATAATTTTTGTTTGGCCAATATAATTCAACCTCTTGTTGCCAGCATAAAAGTGCCAGAGGCCGGTCTGTTTGGGTGAATGGAGCATTGACCCACCAATTTCAGTCTGTCAAGAGCCAGTTCCCACCTGCCTACTACAACCAGTCGAGGACTGACACAGTCTGCCAGCTTCTTCCTCCTTAGTCTCATTGTTGCCCTTGTAGGAAGATGGGGATGAAACTAGAATTAGTTGTCTCTACCTAGGGTGAACTTTCGACTTTCACATTTCAGTAGCAACCCGTGCAAAGCCAAAATTCAGCATGCCCCCCCCCCCGCCTCTGCCTTCACTACATCATAGTTATGATGTTCTGTGCTGCCCTTTGGCTCGGTGCCCAGTGTGGCAAAACAAGTCACACTACCCCAAATCCACTTCTGCTCTGCTTGTCATTAGCTTTGGGTTGTGGCCCCAAAACAAGCATTTTCTACCATTGCATCTGTATTGTGGAATGCCATATGTAAAACATCATCTACTTATTTTCAGGTGCCTTGTGGTGGCATACCCTTTTTGTTAAGGCTTTTCCTGACCCATAAGATCAGACTGTAATTTCCAAATTCCTGCTTTTACTGTGTTTATAATGCTATTTTACTGTGTTAATGATACTGTTAGATCCACATCTCTCTCTCTCTCTCTCTCTCTCTCTCTCTCTCTCTCTCTCTCAGAGGGAAGCACAGTTTTCCCTTTAGGCAAGCAAGGTTATCAGTTTTGGCACATGGGATGCCGTGGCTCACCTTCAATACACTCTGACTTTTAAATGTCTCTGTAATCAATAGTGTGAGGCTTTAAAATGTATAATCATTAATCCTTAACTCTCAGTTATGTAGCCTTCCAGACACTCTGCAACAAATCACATAATTTTAAAATGAGAGAATGAAGTGTTTGTGCCAACACCTGATCAGAAAACAATCATTTTGTGCAGTCAACACATGCATGTCTTGCAGGGATATGAATATATGGCAGCTAATCGAGATGCTGATTTAGTTTTTGATGATAACCCAAACAAAGGGTCACCTTGCAAAGCTTTTGTCTCCTCTGCTCTGTCTTGAAAGTACAAAACTTAGATCTAAAGGAAAATAACATGTTAAGAAGGAAGGCTTTTACACATACATATGCATAATCTACATGTTTAGCTCAACTGCATATTAAGTAAATAGGCGAAAAGGAAATTGAAGGTGACATTCAGCTGGAAGCTCCTTGAGCCCTTGGGATGGTGCAGGGATGGTGCATGTGCCTCGAAACATGACTTTTTGTGGTAGACTCTGGCTAAGGACCCCTCCCTGCCATGTCCTTTTTAATTATACAGTCTTGATGATCTGTGCTCATAGTGGTATCAAAGCAGTTATAAACAATCCCACTTTTCAATACTGTTTGCGCATGCAAAAGTTTCAGGGCACCCATGCTGCTTTGTTTCCATTGGTGCAGGTCTTCATGCTGAAATCCTGTAACTTTCCATACCAAAAACGTTCCATTTTGAAATTATACTTTTGTTGCACTATAGTGCAAGGGTGTCCACCGTGAAGGCAATGATGCAGTAGCATTGGAGAAGCATCACATAACAATTAAGCAGTAGTCCAGAATAAATGTACTACTGATGCATGAGTGAAGTACTGTACAAAATCCACCTGCAAAAAACCCCCGACTGGGCAGAGATATTTGTGGAGGCAAGTACAATATACTGAGTGATAAAAGTACAATCATGGTCATGGAATTCCTGAGAATGATTTCCATCATCATCCATTGAATATATCAGAATTTGATGTTACAGAATTCAGATTTTGAATTAAACATTTCACCTTTGAATTTGAAAGTGAGAGCTTTAGAGTTGTTTGGAAGTCTCTTGATTGTTTGGTGTATGGGTGTGTGACTCAGCTTTACTCAGGTGTCAAATATCACGTGCTTTACTTCCGGCGGCGACGCAATCGCCGGGTGGTCGAGGGCTGCTTCGGGTCCGAAGCGCCCGGTCCATCCCGGGGGTTAGGAGCCGCGCTACCGCAGCGCGCGGCTCCGGTTGGGGTGCGGGAAGAGCGTCCCGCACCCTGGGCTCCCCGGCTGCGCCCGCGGAGGCTCCGAACCCTTCCCTTGCCCCCCCTGTAAAGGGGGAGTGGGGGTGAAGGGACAACGGAGCCGGGCTTACGGGGACATGCCCCAACCGGGATGTAAATGCGGCGGCAAAGCCCGCGGTGAGCGTCTAAGTTCTACCTGTGAAGAATGGAGCTAAAGGAACCCGGTGGTCGTGAGTAAATAATCTTGGCAGAAATCGTGTTTTTGGAACGATCCGGGGGGAAGGAGAAAGGCAGCCTGCCTCCCTCCCTTCGAGCCTAAGAAATTAACCAATTTGAGGGATTGCTGCCACAGAACTGGTTACAAAGTATTTAAAATCGATACATGAGACTGGCAAACTTTTTTCTTGGGAAGCTAACTAGCGGAAAATATCTCCATATAAAGTTGCAGTGTTTGCGCTCCAGCTTAGGAAAATGGCGACGAACAAAGAGACAGGGGAAGAAATATGATACCCATTTCCTCCTCCTCTGCCAGTATGTTGGGTTTCGTCCTTGAACTGGTATTGAACTCTGGACTAACAGATGAACAAAGGCTCACTGCCCTGAATGTGGAATTACTTTATAGAAAAGTCAAAGTCTTGTGTGGGGGTCTGAAATGGAACCAACTGCCCACAGAGGAGGCTTACAAAACTTTTGACACTTTGGAAGAAAGTCTTGCCAAAGAGCTGAGAGGGTGGATGGAAAGATGGAAAGAAATGAGTGAGCTACTTCGGAGAAGAAATTCGCTCTTTGGGGGTGGCAGCCCCAAGGCGATGTCAAGATTTGTTATATCCAGTCCCCGAGGTGTGAGCTCGGGGGCCAGGGACAGAGAATTAAGGTATTTACAAGAAGAAAAGGAATGTTACAAAGAACCGGAGAAGCTGAGAGAGGAAGAGATGGATACCTCGGAGCTCGTGGCAAGGAGAGTTTTGGACTGTGCCCGGATCTGTGGACGTTTGGAGAGGGAAGCTGCAAGGAAGTTCAGTGCTGATGCCATCAGGAGAAGAATAATGGACAGAGGGGGTGTGGGGTGAAGCATTAAGTAAAATCTAAAGCAATCTGTTATGGTATTTTGAAATCGGAGGGTGAACACTGTCAACAATAGTTTGTTTTATTATTTGTTTGAACATGAAAGGAGATATTTCAAGTTTTTATGTTATAAGCAGCAGTTTAAAGGATAGAAGAGATAGATTTGATGAGGATGATTTGTGAGGATTTATGAGGATGTAGTATAAATAAAGTCAATTTAAGTGGTTAAAGTTTATAGATTAAGACGATTAAGATTAAGATGAAGATTAAGATGAATGTTTTACTTTATATATATAATTAAGATTAATTTTTTAAATGAAGAGGTTAAAAAGTAGATTGTGGATATAAACTCGAAGGTGAAAAGGCAGGGGAAGTCAACTGTCAAGATTGGAAAAAGAAATTTTTTTTTTGAGATGTCTAATTAAGAAGAAAAATCATGGCAATTTTTGTATTAGATGTGTAATTGTATTTGTTTTGTATGTGTATAAATGTAGGTGTGGTTAAGGTTGTATGTTGTTATAAGTAAAAATGTCAATAAATTCTTATAAAAAAAAAATAAAATAAAAAAAAAGAAAAAAAAGAAAGAAAGAAAGAAAAAAAACAAATATCACGTGCTTTAAGTTGTCAAATTCTAAACAAAATTGCATGTGCACTGCATCAATGAGTCAGCTATCAATTACGGAAATCACATATCAAGATTCAATACCAAATAGCATCAGGTGGCAAATATTAGTATACATCTAGCATACATCAAACACCTGGAAGAGATCCATCACCCAACTCCACAGTGTTGGCTGCTGTACAGCATGTTTATGTCAACAGTACTTGATGTTAGTGTGTCCTAAATGGAGTATGAGCTGACCCTGTAGTGCTCCCCACAGAGCCCGTGCTGTGTCTACATCAACTGCTGCTTATACAAAGTAAATAAACAAGGACAAGTGTGAAACTAGCAAGCATGAGATGGCAGATGTGAACTGCTGGGAAGAGATCAAATGCACACTAGATGCATATCTGGGTAGGTCGCAACTTGCACAGGGTTGCACAGGGTTTGCTTAGCAAACGTTGTTCAACAATGCTCTACTAATGTCACCTCTATGATGAGGGGGGAAAGAAGCAAGAAGCTCAAATACTCTCCTGGAAGCACCCATGTGGGCATGTGCTAATTGGGCTTTTCAGCATGAGCTGGAATACGCAACAGGTTGCTCCCTCAGAAGTTTCATGCCAAAGAAGTCAGATAATTTAATTTGATAACACAGCAGTTTACTCTCCCTGCTTTTGCTGCTTGTTACAGGCTACTCCTTTTGAGATCTGAAGATTAACCTTCCCCAAAATGGGAGCTGTAACCAGATGAGAAGTGCTAATAGGGATACATATGTGTTTTCATATCCTGGGAGAGGGGCAATCACAGAGTAACATTCTTGCTCATTTCTGGCCTTTCTCCTTCCAGGCTAGAGGAAGTTCTGAAAGAACCTGTCCCTAAGAATGAAACAAAGCATTGGTAAATCCAAAGCCTGTTTGATACTTTGGAGAAGGCTTCTCAGTTGACCTATCACACAGCAGGGGCAAGAGGCAAATATTATTGGCCTCATTTCGCCTTTGAGTGCTGTCTAGCAAGCTGCCTCAAACTTAAGAGGTACAATTTCATTCTTCCCTGTGTCCACTGTGGTTCCAGACCAGTTTGAGCCTCTTCTTGAGGAAGAGGTAGTCTTAGTGGGACCCCAAAGCGATGTATCTTGCCTTGCTGTGTACTTTGTACTGGGAACAGGCAGAACTGTCACAGTTTTTTCTTTGTCAGGTAAAAACAGGAAATATGGGGAAGGGCACAGTGGCAGAGTATTTGTTTTGTATGCAGAAGGCTGCAGGTTCAATCCCTAGTATCTTCAGACTGGGCTGGAAAGATGCTGAAACCCTGCTACCAGTCAGTGTCGCTGGTACCGAGCAATGGACCAATGATTTGACTTGGTATAGTCAAATCATTGACTGTGTTTCTAAATTTAGCAGTAGTCTGAAAGTTATTTAAAACACTGGTTCCTTGTAAGAGAAAGTACACCCATTACAAGGAGATAAATAATCTGAGACAACTGTGCAAAGATAAATTTTGCTGCATTTCCATGCAGTAGGCCCATGTTCATTTGCAGCCAGTAACAAGCAGGATGAAAGCAAGGAAAGTGAAGCACATCAAAAAGTTTTACCTTCCCTCAATAGAGAAACATGAGTTGCTATGTGACCTCTTTCCTCCCTCTTTTGGCTCCATAAAGGGCCATGTCAGAAGCACAAAGTTATCACATTTTCCCCCTTAGGCAAGCATTTTTAAAAGAGAGGAAGAAGGGGTTGAACAATTTGCTGAAAAGAAGTTTTTCACTTTTTATTGCCTGCAAAATGTAAGGAAAGTTCATAATGAATAACAACGAGCATAAAAGGGAATAGAAAATGAAGAAACCTTTATTGCCTCAGATGTCTCTTTTGCCTTCTCCTACAGCATCACATTTTGCAAGCATTAGATACCTAACATGTCCTTTTCAACTCAGAAGGTGGGAAACCTGCTTCTGTAGTGCTGCAAAGTGAAATGGATTTTTGGCTTTTCTTAAAGTAATTACTTGCTTTGATTCTGTAGTAAGTGGGAGCTGCAACAAAATGTTTCAGTGTGGAATGCTCTTGTTCGGGGTTCCAGTTGGCCAGCCATTCAATATCCACTTCCCTGTCCAGTTTTCAGGAGACGTTCCACCCAACAGAGACTCAGCATTTTGTGGCCATTGGGCTGTTTTGGTTCCCCCAGCTTTCTAAAGGTTTTTTTTTTTTTTGTAGTTTTGCAAACTTTGGGGCCACCCCGTTTCTGAACATGCTTTCCTTTCAGTACACAGATGGTACCATTTTGAAAACATAAGCCTCCGCATTCAGAGAACAAGCTTTCTAATGTGCATAGGCTACTTTAGGGCCAAAATAGAGGATATGTTGTCTACATATTGATGCCTTTAAGGGCAGGATTTTTTTAAAACACACACACACACACACAGAGAGAGAGAGAGAGAGAGAGAGAGAGAGAGAGAGAGAGAGAGATTGCAAGTGTGTGTGTGTGTTTACTTGGATTGAGTTCCTAGCAATGGGAGGCAAGAGGCTTTCTATTTTCTTCCCGCACTGTGGTCGTGATCCAGATCAGGCCCCCGTGCCTGCAGTTTGCATTGAAAAATAACTCCCATTCCCCACACCACAGTCTCCGCTGACCTTCCTTCTAAGGAAACTGAAACTGGGAAAAGTACTTGGAACCCCGGAGTCTCTCAGCGTTCGGAGATCGGAATGATGCGCAACTGTGTTTACAACCACAAGAATGCATCAGTGGCCAAAGTCATTCCCCCCTGTAGCGTGTGTGTCCTGCTGTCCAAGAAACAATACCTTCCTGTGGTCAGCCACCCTCTTATTACTGAGGGAAGAGCAAAGGCTTGAGCCTAAAGCACCTCGTTCTGCAACAATTGCAAGTTACAAGCCAGAATGCACGCCAGCTTAAGTACCATTTTATCTCCCTTTGCTCAGAGAAAAATTGCTCCTTCCCCCCGGAAAATAGAGCCCTTGGTCACTTTTAAGAGAGCCAGAACAAATCTTCAGGTTGTAATAACTGCCTCTTAAGTGAATTAACCTTGTTTCCCCTTGGGCTCATGTTAAAGGAAGAGGAATTGTTGCCCATTACCTGGTAGAATTATGATACTCGGCTTGCACTGTGTGAAATTTACTATTGGCTTTGGGGGAAGGGGGTTGTTTTCTAAGCATTGCAAGCAAGTGTTTTGCACTTTAACCTCCTTAAGTATGACAAAATGCAGGAAATATAGTAAATGAATGCAGAATTCCCTGTGGATGCAATAAGTGGAATCACTCCACAGTCCAGCGGTATTTATGAAAACAAACCTCTCTAATGTTATTATGTAATTTAGTGGCGGCTTTGGACACAATGTCTGCTCAAAGGTGCTGACGGTCTCCAACGGATGGTCATTACTAATTTAATAAGCAGCCCTCAAAGCTGTTGCAAATACAAAGGGATCTGGCCTTACATGTGTAATATGCAGTGTGCATGAAATACTTAGTGCTGTTCTCTTTGAAACCTAGGAGGACAGTGATTAAATTTTTATGGTGCAAATTAAAATTTAAGATTAAAATACAAGATCAAAAGAATCTTCTTTCCTCCCACCTCCCCTATCCACTCTATTAAGAATAAGCCTCTTGGAAGAGAGAAACTCAATGTCTTAGTGTCATGTCCTTCCCCTCTGGAGAGCTAGATTTGAACTAATCAGAGCTGACTACAGAAACATCTCTTTCTGTATTTTATTTTATTTTCAAATGAGAGTACAAGTGTCTATTACTTTTTAATGTGTTAAGTCATTTTGAAGTCGTCCACTAGTGAGTGCATCTCAGGAACTAGCCAGCCTGGGTTCCTTGGAAGAGCCACACTCCAGTTCACCAGCAGAATTCTAGAAGGAGGTGTTGCCACCTCCATTAAAATTATGCGGTAAGTGTTAAAAGATTCATCTCTTGTCCAAAATCAAGACAGCTTACCCATAACGCCAGGGGATGATTCATAACCCCTCTCTTTATGGTGGCTTGGCATAAATATGTCAGCCATTGTCCAATAGTTATTAATTCTGTGTGGCATTCCTATAATAAAGTGCAAAATCAATAAAGTACTCAAGAAGCTATAGAAAATGAGTAATGGGACACAAGGAACAAACATATGAACACTCTATTTTCCCACCTGATTGTTAGGTTTTAACTTCAGTGCAGCTTTTCAAATCTGTTTGTGGTGTGTAGGTGAGCAATTCATACATGCATGCATGTTTTTAGTTACCCAGCTTGATGGAGCAGAATGCTAATATAATCAGTGAGGACACACAAGAAATAGCACAACCAATGAACATTATCTTTACAATAATAATAATAAAGTTTTGGGCAACTATTAAAAAATAAATCAGCATACAACACACTCAATGCAGAGAGCTGCTGTAACACTAATCAGCAAAGCCCTAACCAGCATATTAAAGTTGTAACTTATCAGTGCTTTTCAAATGCTAAAATAAAAATAAAAATGTATCGCTATTGCCTTAACAGCAAATTGCATATGCGGGAACTAGCTTATTAGGATGGTGACATATTAAAGACCGTAACAAAGGTCCTAACAAACCTTTCAAGAGTGGGAAATTAAATGGCTAGCAAATGTGGGGTAACAAAAAAAGTACATATTATGCTACTATAACGCAGGAATAATGTGGAAGATTTTGACCTGGAAGAGCTTGCAGCTGACCTTGGAAACCAAACTGGAGAAAAGTAGGTGATGAAGACTTCTATGAAGACAAGTCCTAATGAGCATTTAAAAAGGTAAAGGTAAAGGGGCCCCTGACCATCAGGTCCAGTCGTGTCCGACTCTGGGGTTGCGGCGCTCATCTCGCTCTATAGGCCGAGGGAGCCGGCATTTGTCCGCAGACAGCTTCCGGGTCATGTGGCCAGCATGACAAAGCCACTTCTGGCGAACCAGAGCAGCGCACAGAAACGCCATTTACCTACCCGCTGGGGCGTTCCCTATTTATCTACTTGCACTTTGACGTGCTTTCAAACTGCTAGGTGGGCAGGAGCTGGGACTGAGCAACGGGAGCTCACCCCATGGCAGGGATTCGAACTGCCAACCTTCTGATCAGCAAGCCCTAGACTCTGTGGTTTAACCCACAGCGCCACCTGGGCGTTTACAATGTTGTAAAGAAAAAACAGGAAAAAACAACACATGGTAGCTTCCGCTGGTTTGAGGCTGATCTACCTCTATAGGCAATGTAGATTATAGTATTCCTGGGACTACCATTTCAGAATGCCGGTGCTGGGTTGCATATATGAATGATTTCTCTATGAGGGTCTCTAAATAAACCTTAATGGAGCTTTCATCCAGGAAGCTATGCATAGAATTGCAGTCATGACACTTGATACCCCTAGTGCCTTTTCTTTCAACTCTCCTTGCAGATATATGGCTATGGACTGTCTTTGAGGACATAGATATGGGGACTTCATGATGAGCTCCTACACTTCCAACGTTTACCATTACATTACTGGCTCTGATATCTCCCCTGTACACCCCTGTTAATTTGAGATTGGTATGTGTGGGCATGCAACCTTTGTCAAATAAAGTAACAGAAAATATTATTCATTGTGTGTGCATTTTAAATATCTGGCTAGAAAGGGATGCCAAAAATTATTTGGATTGTATCCAACAGTGCCTTTCCACTCTGATTGTGCAATTGATCTTTGCCCTCCTCTCCCTGTAGCCCCTCATGCACCCTCAAAAGTTGCTTCAGAGGGTTAGAGGACTGGGGAAGATTTTGAGGGTATACAGGTATGGAGAGAGGGGAGGAAGAGGAAGTCCCATTGCATGAACAAAACTCCATGTACACAGAATTGGATACAACCTTTTACATCTTGTAAAAGCTAGTGAAACATTTAGCTTTGTCTGAATATAGCAAAAAATGCTTTATAAAACACCCAATTATATACATTAAGCATTTGAAATTTTCTGTATCACCCTCCAGCTTGGGGGTGGGGTGGAAATAAGCTCCTGTTATTTTACTGAAATCCTTATAATGGGCTGACTGGCTAGTGTGAAATTCATTAATTGATCAGATTTGGTATAATCCAGTCCCACATTTCTCGAGAACTAAAGAATAAAGGACATTATCAGGATTTCAATGACAAATTCCCTAGACTGACAAGTATTAGTTATAACAATGAACAAAAAGCACTGCATGGAACCCTAAGCTACAAAACTCATTAATAAGAACCATTGGGGTGGGGGTGGGGGGAAGAGACATACTAGACTGTCTCCTATTATAGAATCCAAAGCCTGTCCATCTGAAGTTATCAGTTTCTCAGACATATGTATCAGTAAAGCCAGACTGATGAACAGGCAGGCTAGACCAAAGAGATGTAATTTTATTTGATAATGCAACAGGGGAAAAGAGCAGGATCAAATGAGCAACATGAATAGATTGGAAAGAAGAAAATTACTTTATCTCTAAAGAGCAAGCAAACAGAGGACAGTTAGAGCTGACTGTACAATATGAATGGATTTCTAAGATAAAACATTGGAGAACTGGTACTTCTTAGCAGTGCCACACACACCCTTTCTGGCCCAGAGCTTCCCTACAGGGTAGGATTTGGATTGGCAAACCAAGCCCTTAAAAACCTCTGTGAAATTGTTCGGTTAATTCTGAGTCCAGTTCAATACTGTGTCTCACGCCTGATGATATAATTTTACAATGGGGTCTAAATATTTCTCACCAATACATGTGAGCAACTCCCCCTCAGAACCCCTTCTGGCTGCTACTGCTGCTTCCTTGGTTCCAGCTCCCAGTGACCCTTAACAAATTACAGTGCCTAGAATTCTTTGAAGGGGTGGGGGGAATGCTTTTAAGCTATAGTATGTATGCAGCCCTACAACCTTGAACTACAATCAGCTATCTTATTTTTAATAATAAAGACATCAAAAGCAAGTGCTTCTTTCTTCCATCATGCCTTTGGAAAGCAGATGACTCCTCATATAAATATCAGCTCTTTACTCACCAAAATACTGTTGCACACTTAGGCCATTAAAGCAAAAACAGAAACAAAAATTGGGAAATAACAGGGTCCCATCTTATGGGTATTTGAAAGCATAATAACAACTATTAGTACCAGAGAAATACTATGGGAATGGAAATAGACTGTCATAGATACATCATATCTTAGCTGTTTTTATTTGAATTTATTTATATTCAGTATTGTCTAGTGTGGTGGGGCAGAAATTTGGAGCTGCCATCCTGACACTGGCATTGCCAGACCTTGCCTGGATGCAGTGGCTGACTTAGATACACCTTACGCAAGGCCAAAATTTTGTGCCCCCCTCCCACTGCATTCTCAAAAGTGGTTAAGGAGATGCCAGGCTTTGGGGAGGAGGTACGAGGCTCTGGCAGGGTCCTAGAGCCCTCCCATTTGCTTCCCAAAGCTAGGAAAGCACTAACTAGGCTTTGGGAAGGAGGCAGGAGGACTCTAGGCCCCTGTAAGAGCCCCCACATCTCCTTCCCCAAGCCCAGCACCTCACGTACCAGGCTTTGAGAGAGCATGACCTAGGCATGCCCTCGGCTCAGCACCCAGTGTGTGCACACCACTGACACAGCCTTAAATCTGTCTCTGCTGGATGAGACCGACCAGGGCAGCTGCAAGGTCAAGGCTGCATGGACACGTTGATTTCGAGTGAGGGAAGCTTGTATTGAAGTTTCTGACTCAGTGTGCAAATCACCATATCTCAACCTAACTTATTCCATACAGTTGTTGCACAGATTCAATGTGAACCCCCCTATATGGTATCCTGAGGTACATGGAGGGATACAAGGATGACAGAAAATTTCCTCTGTAGTATTGATCAATGGTTCAATACAATATGAACCAACATGCCAGTAATCATAGCAGTTACTTTTTTCTTCAGGAAGTACTTTGTAGTGTGTGGTGCGAAGCTGAAACAAAAGGCACAGATAAACCCAGGGTGCTTCCTTCCGGATTTGATTTCATCGCACAAAAAGTCTTATCCTAAACGTAAGATGAAAAAACACCCATAGAATTAGGTCAACTCATCTGTGCAGAATAACCCCCCCCTCCCCGTTCCCTTTCTGTTGTGGCACCTGCCTTAGCAAAGAGGCAATTGGGCTTTTGAAGTAGGGTGATAAAATATGCCTGTTTCCTGAAGGTGCCCTGGTTTCTCCCCTCTTTTTTCTGAGAGAATATTTGTGTGCCAGCCAATTAGATGAAAGTTTTCACTGTATTCCCTTTTCATTTCAAATAGCGGTCTGGCTGACTTTCCTAACTTCCTACCCAGTGACCCAAAAATTGTTGGAAAAGTATCCTCAAACTGTGAATGCATTTGATCTTTGTGCCTAAACTATTGCAAATCTTCACCCCACAAGTGTTAACTTCAGTCAGATTCTAGATAACTCCATTTTCCAGTGGGCCCTTGATACACAATATGTTCATAACTGGGATTGGGGCCCTAGGCCGCTTTCCAGCAGCAGCAACAAAAATCCTCCCCACCTGCTGTTTGCCTTGAAAAGAACTTGGAGAAAATAGCACTTTTGTTGATAAACAGCAAGCAGAAGAGGAGGTGGTTTTCAGCAGGACATCAGTGTGGATACACCAATCTGGAACGAGAGCCAGATTAGCCCCACACAGTGCTTCTTTTCCTTCTAAGTAAAATTGGCCAGCCTCAGTATACTTAGTGTGTAGTTTGGCCCTTAATCTTCCACTTTCACAGAAACCCAAAATCTTAGCTATCCCAACACTTTCACAGAAGATGATTTTACAGGAATGCAGTAATCCGTCTGATACAAGTGCAACTTTCCAAAGATTTTGAGTTCAGCTTTGTTCAGCTTTGAATATTTCAAGCTGGAGTTCTCAAATAACATTTGAATGTCAGGTTCTGGGCTAGTATTTGCCTTTAGAAAAGATCTTAGCATTTGGAGTTATTGCTCATGTGCCAGTTTGTGATAGTATTTAGAGATAATATCTCTAGAGCCATGATTTTCAAACTATGCTCCGGTGAACTCTGGGGTTCATGGGAAGCTTATTGGAAAAAGCAGAGAGGAGCAGAACAATTTGGTTCTGCTCCAAAAATATTTTATTGGGTGGTGGTGGTGGGATGAATTTATTATGCTCTGCCAAAAATCCGGTGTGGATAGGAGCATCTGGAATGCATTCAGGAAACCACTTTGGGCATGGCCAGTCTCAGGCTGAGTGAGGTGTAGCATAGTTAGACCCCAAACAATATCTTCTGAGACCTCCAATGTGCAGAGAAGGTAACTATATCACTGCACAGTTGGGTTTCTGTCCAATGCAATGCTAAGCAAGGGCCCCATCAGTACAGAGATTTCTGCTTGCGCAGTGATGGACTTTCTCCTCTTTCCTCCCCTCTGCTGTCCCTAAATCTGTTCTGTGGATTCCCCCAACTCTCTGGAACAGATATGGGGAGGGGGGAATGTGTGGTGGGAAGAAGGGGGATAGTCCTATCACACATGTGCGGTTGGGAAAGTTACTTAGGACTGCACTGGGATACTACAGACCTTTGTACACAGCATTATAGCAGAAGGAGAGAGAGAGAGAGAGAGGTGGGCAGAGCCAGCACAGAGTTAGGTAGACTTCAAACTGGAGAAATCCTTCTCCTTCTCCTTCTCCTTCTCCTTCTCCTTCTCCTTCTCCTTCTCCTTCTCCTTCTCCTTCTCCTTCTCCTTGTAGAATACCAAGATCCACTGGAGAATAATGCAGAAGATATGCACCTAAAATGAAATAACCCTGAGCCCACGAATTTGTTTTGAGTACCAGAAGAGAGCTTACAATCTTTCAACACACAAAACCACTCCTGCCCATCCTCACCAGTTTACCTAAGTTCAGCAGGGGACCATTTTGTTGCTACTCTTGCTCAACCACTGGCAGACAGAAATCTTTGTTGTGCTACTGTAAATCACTCAGAAATCTTCCAGGGGATCAAGGTCTACGTTTTCCCCACCCTAACCCTGCCATAATACTGCAGGCTTTTCTACATTTTGCCTCTTCTGTTCCAAGGCTTTTGGCATGGTGAATGAGTAGCTATATTGTTGCCCCCTTTGACATGGGTAGTGGGGGCAGCAAAGCCTAATGACACCCCAGACTACACTGTGCCCACCTTCCATGTATTTGTGGAACAGGCTTCTGCTGCAGCCAGGATATTCATTTCATGAATGTTTCACTAAGTGTTTGACTGGGCCCTGAAGGAGATACAGTAATGTAAAGATCCTATATTTGAGTTTTGAAGCTTAGATAAATGAAACCACATCAAGGAAAAGGTGAGTGCCATAATGGGCTGAAAATGAGTTTTCCATGGATAATTGTCAAAATACACTAGAGAAGACTGTAACAAAAGACTAAAAAGAATAAGCACATTCCATGGTTGTAGCAATGGAAGTTATTTCAAATTGATTTGATTAAACAGAATATTTCATTTTATTCTTATAATAATGTATTTATAAATCACACATTCTGATGAAATGTAATATTTGCAATGCCATTAAAATAGTGAAATGTAATTTCTTTTGTACAGTGAATGAATTATGTGATATGTACAAAATACTTCCCCTGTTTCCGAAGTAGAAGTTTAGCATTTAATTATTTCGTGTCTCTTTTCTTTTCTTTTCAAATCTGTTTCTCTCTTGGAACAGAGCAGTCACTGTGCCATATTCTCATAATAGCTAATGCTGAGAACAAAACTTGTTTGTCATAACTTAGTATTGAATTGCTTTGTCATCTTGAAAAGTCTCTTGAGTGTTGTATTTTTTTTATAAAAAAAATGTGTTTATTTAAGGAATTTAAACCCTCCTTTTCACTATATGTCTCAAAGCAACTTACAGAAAACATGGAACATAACTTATTCAAAATGTAAAACATAGATTAAGACATCAGAAAATATAAACATTAGAACAGTGTTTCTATTGCAAAGCACTCCTGAAATAAAACTGTTTTAACCAGCAACTTAGCAGGTAGGTCTACTGGTCTGGCTTTTACTGTGAGTTCAACTGAGTTAGGCCCACTACATTGAAAGACAACTCTTTGCTGACACAAGACATGCTTCTGGTCCATTTAGGACCACTAATGGTCCTCCTGATGATGATCTCAGTGCTTAGCTTGGAATATATGGAGTAAGGCTGCCATTAGTATTATACAACTTAATCACCTAAAAACTTCCTGCAGTAACAGATGGATTTTTGCTTCCATGTTTTGTGTACATATAACACACAGGGCTGTAGATACTGAGTGGATCATTATATGGAGTGGACACAATGTAAAATTTAGGCGGGAGGACTTACATATTTACTTTTTGGATTGTGTTAAGGATACTGACTTTATAACTTGCTCCATAAATATTAAAAACTTGTTTGAGTTGACAAAGATAGTACTTCAAAGAATGCATTGATTCAGAAACAGTGAGTAACAAGGGTGGAGTGCTTCTGTTCAGGGTTCTAGTCAGTCAGCCAGCCTTGCCCTCTTTTAGGATACTCTATTTAAATTCAATTTCAATAGGATTGCCCTGTTTTTGTGTTTTAAAGTATAGTCCTTTCAGGCACGAAGGTCGAGATTTCCTAATAGGGTAATGCTATCCACATCAACCTGTCTTAGTGGACCCCAGACCTTTCTTTCTTTCAATATGCCACATATGCTGCAGTAAGATATAGTTAACAAATTTGCCCACATATGATGGCTCCACATTGTGCTGAACTATGCTTACCTTCTGGTCAGGCATTCCTGGGACTTGGTATGCTACGAACAATCTGAAATTCAGGTATCCTTTGTCAAATCCTACTGAGATATGTAAGTCACACCCACATCCCTGACTGAAAACCTGTTCGGATGTTGGTCTGACCTCAACTTTCTCAACCGTGGTTTCCCAGATGTTGGACTACCACTCCCATCATCCTTGACTGCTGTCCTTGTTGGCTGTGGATGATGGGAGTTGTATTCCAACAACATCTGGAAACCTAAGGCTGAGGAAGGCTGGCCTAACATGCATGTGGTGGTGCAGAGAAAGTGGTTATGGTTTTTTTATGGAGAGAAAAAGAGCAGGCTTTCTGGATAATCTTCCTGCTTCACTTTCCTAAGAGTAGGGCTTCTGGCCCAAGTAAAGGTGATTTAATGCATTGGTTTGTGAAGTTCCTACAGTAAAACATAATCAACATAGATTTTAATCACAGTAATGCTCAAGATTTCATTGGTGAAATGAAAGTCTGCTCCTACATTATAAAGCCTTTCTTTAACTTTTCCATTATTTCATTTTAAAAGCAAATCTTCACTTGGTCATTCTTGCCCATATGCTTGTGCTCATAACTTGGATGTGACATTTGGAAGTAGGCAATATATTATGGATAATTTTCTCTGTGCTGTACTAAGGAATATTAAAAATGGTCGTGAAATAAGCTTATTTCATTGCTCATCCAGAAAAAGCCTTTTATACCTTGCCTTATACCGAAGTAAAAGAGTTTTGCATGATTATAAAAAATTATGCATTAATAAAACAATATGAGGTGCATTCATAACAAAATATTTACACCGCACAGTAGGGACTCATTCTTTGTATTCACATGCATTCATTTAATGAAGTATTAACATTCATAAAAATATATATCCATGAAGCTTAGAAAACAAATATATCTATTAGTGTCAATTTCTTTAATGACCTTCATGAAAATGTTTAAAATAAATGTTTCAGTAATCTTTTCACTTTCTTCTTTTCCTCATTCTTTACTTATATCTATAATTGCAAAATCTCAATTTCCCTTCTACTGCCAGGGTAATTTATGTTCATGTTGTAATAGGAACAAAATGATCTGTCTTGGAGGCAAGTCAATTTTTTTCTAATAAGATTGTAAAAAGCAAATAAGATATCACATTTTATAAACTCTACAGGTTCTGATGCTTGAGTGTTAAACAAAACATAAAAATAAATCTACAAATAAATGGAGCAAAAATCAATAATGATTATAAACTGCATGAGAAAATAGCTTCTTTTAATGTTCAAGGACAAATTTTCTATTAAATCTATAATGCATGAAATAATTTAATCTGATGATGAAAAATTGGAAACAGTTACCTGGAATTTTCAGTGCACTGATACACCATATATTCAAGAAATAGTTGATTACTTATTCAGGTCTAGCACTATTCACTTGGGGTGACTTTAGGTGATTATTGTAAGGTGACTTACCTGATGAAGATACATGTTCAACCAGATTGTGAGAACAGTGCCACCTGACTTGGCCAACCCCATAGTGTCGCAAAGTCTGAATGTGTGCGTTGCTTAACTAAATAAGAAAGTAGATTAATTTTTAAAAAGGAGATTCTGGCTAAACACCAGGAAGAACTTTCTGATGGTGAGAGCTGTGGAACAGACTCCCTTGGGAGGTTGTGGGCTCTCCTTGATTGGAGGCTTTTAAGCAAAGGTTGGATGGCCATCTGTCATGGGTGCTTTGGTTGAGATTCCTGCATTGTGGGGGGTTGGACTAGATGACCTTCAGGGCCCTTTTCAATGCTACAGTTCTATGATTCCATGACCTCTGGCAACAGGATTTAAGTGCCTAACACTGGCCCAATCCCACTTTCTGCTCATCCCTGCCTTTTTTGTTTTTGTTTTTAAATAAGCAGTAGCGTTTGTCATCTCCCTCTACTCTCTGTTTTTTCCATAACTCTGATTCTCTTTCATGGATTGTCATTCTTTTGCTCGTGCTACTGCATGCTGCTTCACTCTCCTTGAATTTAGTGATCCTGCTTGTAGCCTCAGGTAAGAGTCGGCATGAATAAGGGACTCCCAGTGTGTGCACCCCAGTGTTTCTTTGTGAGGCTTGTTCCTGGCATAGCAGACAGAGCATGTTTCAGACTGGAGGCCCTGAAATACCACAGAGGTGCCTCTAGCAACTTCTGTGTATAGCTACCACTGTCTGCTGAAGATGTGCCTCTTTACCCTGACATCTGATAGTTAAGGTATTTTGTTTTGTGAGACTGACCTCTTTGGCTCAATCTATTCTGTTTTCTTTTGGCTGGAATGGTTTTTCTTGTTTTTACAACTGTAACTTTTTAGTTGTTTTCTAACTGTGTGATTATATTGTTGCAATCATCAATACTTGCATTTATTCAGCCTTATTATTTGCCGGTTATATAGGTCAAGGTAAAGGACCCCTAGACGGTTAAGTCCAGTCAAACTTGACTATGGGGTGTAGCAATCATCTTGTTTCTGGCCGAGGGAGCTGGCATTTGTCCACAGACAGCTTTCCAGTTCATGTGGCCAGCATGACTAAACCGATTTTGGCACAATGGGACATCGTGATGATTGCCAGAGCACACAGAAACGCTGTTTACCTTCCTGCCACAGCAGTACCTATTTATCTATTTGCACTGGTGTGCTCACCCCGTCATGCGGATTTGAACCACCAACTTTCTGATCGGCAAGCCCAAGAGGCTCAGTGGTTTAGACCACAGTGCCACTTGTACCCGCTGGTTATATGAAGGAGATTGTTAAGTTACAACATCACAACAACCAATAACCACTTGCATATTTCAAAAGAGTGATCCACACACTGCTTGCATGGATGGTCAGTCTGTTGCAGAGGCCCTTATCTGCACAAACAAGACCTACTATCAATGCCGAGAACCAAGGCTGTTGTCCTCAGTGCCAAACGTTTAGTTTGCAGAGCATTCTTGTCACTTCACTCTTGGTTGACTCCAGGAATAGCTCAGTCAGTGGAGTGGAGCATGAAACTCTTAATCTCAGGGTCCTGGGTTTGAGCCCCCCATTCAGCAAAATATTCCTGCATTGCCCAAGATTACCCTTCCAATACTTCCAGAGTTTGCATTTGAGGTTTTTTTTATTATTATTAAAGATTCCATAAAGTTCAAGTAGTGAGGTTGTGTTTATGGAAAAATAATGAAACAGTGATTTCTTTTCTAGCTAAAGTATGATTACAGTCCTTATTTATTTCAATAGATTTACAGCCTCCATTAACAAGGGAGAATCTCAAGACCTGATCCTGACCAGCTTCAACTGAAGGCAGATGGAGGCAGAAAATGCAGAATTCGGGGAGAGTGGGAATTGCATAGGCAAATGAGTTAGCCTTCAGACAGAGAGGACTGGTGGTTTCCTCAGTCCATAGGTAAGGAGGAAACAGTACCCAAGACTTGGTCAGGCCAGAGAAATATCTAGAAAAGGTGTAAACTGGAGATTTCTCATTTTTCCTCCTGCCAGATGTTTCCTTTTGTCATGCGCAATAGAATAAATCAGTGTCTACATGTTGGGTGGTTTTCAAGATTATGGACAATGAGAACCTTCTTTGTAGTGCTGGACACAGGAAAAAGTCAATGACAGATACCAGCTTTTTAAATGGAAAGAGGCATTTGAGCTTGGTTCTGTTACAGGAGCTAATCTCTTAAAACCCTTATGTTCTATTCATGGCATTATGATGCAAACTCATAAATCTGACCAATGGTTTATTTCTCGGGGATCTTTGCACATTAGTCATTTCCCTCTGCTTTCTTCCATTTCCCACATTCAATTTCATGTCATACATCAATGTGATATAACCTGAAGAAATGGCACAAAAAATAAAAACTAGGCAGGGCAAAATCTGAAAGCATTATTTAAAGCATTTGTATATGAAGAAGAAAGAAAGGAAGGAAAAAAAACCTGGAAATTTTTATAGAGAATATCTGACTGACAGGCACTGTAGCTGAGACAAGGCTGTCATTATGTACTTGCTTTCCATCTGGCATCAGGTAGAAGACCAGCAAGGCAGCATTTTGTACCAGCTGTGTTCCCTAATTGTGTGTGCAGGGAGACCAGCAGAATGTAGGTTATTATAGCCTGTGTGGAATGAAACAAAGCCAGGAACATCTGGACTTCAGCATCAACAAGACAAACATTCGAAGAAGGCATATTGGCAATTTTTTTCCTAAGGAGACAGGAGGTATATTTCACCACAGTAAACATGTGGTATTCAAGTGTAAAAGTGGAAACTTAAGTGGACTTCATTCTATTTAGCCATGTGTAAGAGATATAACTATTTAAAATTTTAAAAGATGATGCTGTTAAGGTGCTACACTCAATATGCCAGCAAGTTTGGAAAACTCAGCAGTGGCCAGAGGATTGGAGAAGATCAGTCTACATCCCAATCCCAAAGAAGGGCAGTGCCAAAGAATGCTCCAACTACCGCACAATTGCACTCATTTCACACGCTAGCAAGGTTATGCTTAAAATTCTACAAGGCAGGCTTAAGCAGTATGTGGACCGAGAACTCCCAGAAGTGCAAGCTGGATTTCGAAGGGGCAGAGGAACCAGAGACCAAATTGCAAACATGCGCTGGATTATGGAGAAAGCTAGAGAGTTCCAGAAAAACATCTACTTCTGCTTCATTGACTACGCAAAAGCATTTGACTGTATCGACCACAGCAAATTATGGCAAGTTCTTAAAGAAATGGGAGTGCCGGATCACCTCATTTGTCTCCTGAGAAATCTCTATGTGGGACAAGAAGCTACAGTTAGAACTGGATATGGAACAACTGATTGGTTCAAAATTGGGAAAGGAGTATGACAAGGCTGTATATTGTCTCCCTGCTTATTTAACTTATATGCAGAATTCATCATGCGAAAGGCTGGACTGGATGAATCCCAAACCGGAATTAAGATTGCCGGAAAAAATATCAACAACCTCAGATATGCTGATGATACTACCTTGATGGCAGAAAGTGAGGAGGAATTAAAGAACCTTTTAATGAGGGTGAAAGAGGAATGCACAAAATATGGTCTGAAGCTCAACATCAAAAAAACTAAGATCATGGCCACTGGTCCCATCACCTCCTGGCAAATAGAAGGGGAAGAAATGGAGGCAGTGAGAGATTTCACTTTCTTGGGTTCTATGATCACTGCAGATGGTGACAGCAGTCACGAAATTAGAAGACGCCTGCTTCTTGGGAGAAAAGCAATGAAAAACCTACACAGCATCTTAAAAAGCAAAGACATCACCTTGCCGACAAAGGTCCGTATAGTTAAAGCTATGGTCTTCCCAGTAGTAATGTACGGAAGTGAGAGCTGGACCATCAAGAAGGCTGATCGCCGAAGAATTGATGCTTTTGAATTATGGTGCTGGAGGAGACTCTTGAGAGTCCCATGGACTGCAAGAAGATCAAACCTATCCATTCTCAAAGAAATCAGCCCTGAATGCTCACTAGAAGGACAGATCCTGAAGTTGAGGCTCCAGTACTTTGGCCACCTCATGAGAAGAGAAGACTCCCTAGAAAAGACCCTGATGTTGGGAAAGATGGAGGGCACAAGGAGAAGGGGACGACAGAGGATGAGATGGTTGGACAGTGTTGTCGAAGCTACTAACATGAGTTTGGCCAAACTGCGGGAGGCAGTGAAGGATAGGCGTGCCTGGCGTGCTCTGGTCCATGGGGTCACGAAGAGTCGGACACGACTGAACGACTGAACAACAACAACAAAGAGATATAACTGCAACAATTCTGCTTCCACTACAGGTTGCAGTCTATACTTAGTCTTTAGACACTCCCTTGGCTTTGCTGTAGTCTAACCACTACAGTACACTGGCTTCCAAAGCTTTTATGTGGGCAGATCCACACAATACATTTAAAACACACCCAACATATATTTAAAGCATATCACTCCTCCCACCCCACAAAATCCTGAGACCCGTAGTTTTTTATGGGAATGGAGATTGTAGCCCTGAGAAGGGAAAACCACACTTCCCAGGATCCTTTGCGGGAAGCCATGTGCTTTAGATGTGCATTGGCTGTGTTGTCAGGCCAGTTGCAAGAAATGTAAGGGGCAAAAGTTTTAATGCACACCTTTTGAAAAGACAAGGGTTTTTTTTGTGTGTTGCACCACTCTCCTGAACACATCTGCCTGGCAAGATTTGGGAAAAACTTAAGGATGGCTTTAAAGGAAGAGTAGACAGAGATGGAAAGAAGACAAAGTCCCTACCAGAGAGGAGTGGCAAACTAATGTGTTGCAGTATGGCCAAACGGCAAAACTGACTGGAAAGCTCGGGAACCAAGAAGACAAAAACTTTAATAAAGAATGGGGGGGGGGAATTATAATTTACCTGGGAGACCACTGTAAGCAGATGAAAGCATTAGCAGGATTGCAATAACACTTGTAACATAGCAAATATTATGGACAAAATGGAGAGACATAAAATATAGATTATAAAATAATACGCAGGTGAAAAGGTTGATAATAGGACCGATGAAGGGGGAGGGGGAAGTCCAGACATTCGAAGAAATATCTAAATATGGATATGTATTTTGTATTGCTACAATGCTATACTTGGAAATCAAATAAATTTATTTATTTATTTTATTTTTTAAAAGGAGGAGTAGACAGATTCATGGAGGATACAGCTTTCAAGGGCCACTAGTCATGATGAATATGCTCTGCCTCCATGGCCATGGGCTGGATGCTTCTGAATGCCAGCTGCTGGGGATCCCAGGTAGAGAGAGTGCTGTT
This sequence comes from Lacerta agilis, assembly GCF_009819535.1. NCBI lineage: Eukaryota > Metazoa > Chordata > Lepidosauria > Squamata > Lacertidae > Lacerta > Lacerta agilis. Next base: position 42,716,819 of record NC_046313.1, read on the forward strand.
GCTCTCAGGTTTTGCTTGTGGGCTTCTGGTTGGCCACCATGAGAACAGGAGGACTATGTATGTATGTTCTTATGAAGCTGTTTTGGCAGCAAAATTGTCATCTTTTCAGCTCCAGGTAAACATGTTTTTGTTTTCACGGCTTTTGAACTTTCGGTTTATTTTATATGCTACTCTATATTGTGAATCTGCATTATTGTTTCATTTCTATTCAAACTGCCTTGGAAGCATGGCTGAAGGGCAGTCTATGCATATCTAAAATGTCAGAGAGATTGCATACATTGATAGGAGCAACACAAAGTCATGACATATAATGTCACTGTGGCATCGAAAGCAACTCATACACTCCGTTTCCATCTCTTCCTTTCACATGAGGGGATCTCCGTTTCCCATGCCAGTTTGAGGAAGACCATGGTTTGCCATTTTGTCCAAACTGTGAGCAAAAGATTGGACATGGGAGTTTCTTTTGCTTTTCTCCTTGCCTGGTCTTTCTTTTATCCTGTCTATACAGGAGGAATAAAAATAGCTTGGTGTGGGTGGGTGAGTAGAATCTCCTAGGATGCTTAATAATATTACTTCCAACATGAAATTCTTGTATGCCAACCCCATAGAAACGGATGGGAATTGTCAAATTGTTCCCATTGTTTGTAAACTGCCTTGCAGTGAAGAGAAGCTCATTAGAAATGTATGAAGTATTCCCAAAGAAGAGGAAATTGTCCTTTCTGAAAGGAAACTATGAAAGCGACTTTAGTTTAAATAGGACACATTTGAAGTGGAAAAGCTAGACAGACTGGGTTGTTTGATGATTTTGTCCTTTAAAACTGAATTATTTATTATTTCTTAATGAAACAAAGAATAAACTATCCTCCCACACACACCACTTCACACCTGGCCGTATGCATAAGATATACCTAATACACAGATCTATCTGTGCAACCTCAAAACAGATTAGCATACTTTTAGTGCTGTGCTGTGATTTCTGTGACCTGCCTCTGGAAAGCAAAACCTGACACTCTTTTCCAACTTGCAATGAAACCTCATGACCATTTTCACTTGGGTGTTTCCTTATAATGGTTTCATGCCTTTCTACCCCCACCCCCCTACCCTGTAATGCAGTTTAGCAGATTGATATTCCAGATTAAATAATTGTCTGAATTGATTGAGTGACAAATAAGATGAAACACACACACTCAAAAATGTATTTAGTATTTCACTCTGTATGGAGCAGAGAAGCTAGGAGGGATGTTTAAGCCTTCCTCTGCCCACTGTTAATCTGTTTGAAACCAGTCTCTTCCAACGTGACTTTTAATAGTTTTCTCCTTTTTAAAGAAAACTTATTCTGTGATGTAGTCAGGCCCTTTCTGGCTGCTGTAACAACTCTTAGGACTGAGCCCCCTTGTTGAGAGTTGGTCTGATTTATGACTGTGCACAATTTGTTGCTTCTTTGACACAGAACATAGAATGTGTGCATGACGACTCAGTTCTTTTTTTTTTTTACCAAAAAATTATTGGTTTTCCATACAAACAAAAAGACATAACACATCACAATAAACCACAAATACAATAAAAAAAGAAACCAAAAAACAAAATTAAAAAGATAAAAGAAAAGAAAATACAAACCTACATACATACCTACACCTAAACAGGAACACCAACTCTTCATTTAATTGTTTATATCTTGTTTCAAATCTAATTTGGGGACTTCCCCCGTTTCTCTCCTATGCTTCCAATTCAAATTTACTTTAATAACATTCTTATTCTCAAAATTTAAATCATTTATCTTCAAGATATCTAACCATAATTTCTTAATACATAAAATAACTTCATGCCATCTAACTTCTTAATACAAAAAATAATTTCATGATATAAAATAACTTCTTGTAACAAATCTTACCTCCTTATTTTGCAAAAAACTGCTACTGTACATAGACAGACCAAGTATTTCTCCACAGGACTAAATCAAAAGATACTGAACACACTGACTTCAGGGTACCATGGTGAGCCGTCCTAACAATTTTTTACAAATCCTTTACCCTACCCCACTTCTAGCCATTTTCCATAACCAACCCGAGATCCACCACCAAGCCTCTCCCTGATCTTCTCCAACCTCCTCGTCCAAAATAACCTCTTTTTCTTTTTGTCCAAAAGTACCATCCTCCTCCTTCCTTGCAGAGATCTCCAGGAAATACCGTACATCACCTTCCAGCGTCTCCTTTTCCAGCTTCCAATCTTCATCTAATTGCAGTTCCCAAAGTCTTTTTTCCTTCATTCCTGGGCTCTCACCCCAGGAATCGGATATAACGTATTTCAATTTAACCCTGGGTCTCTCACCCCCACAGGGTCTTTCCCTTTCATGGAGTTGCGCTGTCACTGTCTCTTGCTTTTTCAATATCTCCTCAAGTTCCCTGGCAAAATTTTCTTCCAAATTGACACAGTTTTTAAAAGTCTTTTCCTTTCCAGCAAGCTCTCCATCAATACTTTGGATCCACAGTTCCAATTTCCGATTCAAAAGTTCTAACTTCAATAGAAGAATCTTTTGTCCTAGGGTTGTACCCGGATCTAACACCAACTTGAAAACGAAACCAAGCATGGTAGAAGTAGGCAGGAAATAACAAAGTTCAGTACTTTTCCATCTTCATACCAGTAAATTCAGCTGCCATTTTTCCCCTAATCAGGGTGCAGAAATTGTAATCCAAGAACTTTAAAGAAGGAATACCTCCATTATCTTAGTCCTCCCTCAGCGGGGATTTTCGCACTCAAAGCAAAGGCTCTAATGAAACAATGTATCAGCTAAAGCAGCAGCAGCTAAAAACGTTGTTATTTCTTCCGATCGGCAGGGGAGAGGAACGGGCTTCCTTTTAACATTCCTCCCGATAAGCCAAATGTCAAATTTAGAGTCCAAATCACCCCCGTACTTACAGCTTACGGGGTTCTTCTTTTACTTCAAGTCCAGAAAGAACGAAATCGCTCGTTGCCGGCGGCAGCCGCCACTTTGCCTCCCAGTTGGGGCATAGCCTCCACAGCCCAGCGCCGTTGCCCCTTCACTCCCGCGCCCCTTTTACAAGGGAAGCGAGAGAAGGGGTCAGCGCATATAGGGCCAGCTGGAGTGCCCAGACCGCGGGACGCCCCTCCCGCGGCTTAACGGAGCCCGCTGCGCGGTAGCAGAGCTCCAAACCCCCGGAGAGGCCAGGGTCGCCTCGCAGCCGAGGAACCCACGACCACCGGCAATGGCGATCTCGCCGGAAGTCGACTCAGTTCTGTTTCTATTGCTATTTCGTTAACTTGTCTATTCATAGTTATTACAACCCTGCCCATGTTGTCCTCTTTGGTAACCAAGGATCCATTAAGTTATCTTAATAAAATGTGTGGAGGAGGCTTTCAAAAGTTAGGCAGCATTCCCTTGGGAGAAAGTGACCAGGGAGGCACATACCAACAGTAGATCAGACCAAAGATAGACATAGGGTTGAGCCAAAGCCAAAAGATTCACACACATCCATCCATCAAAAAATCCATAAGTACAAGGCTTTGTAGTAGTACGTGGATCCTTATATTTCTCATTTTCTATTCTCCGGCTGCACTGGGAAGATATTTCAGAAGTTCTCTTGAGTTTTGTGAGCAGTTTTTCAAGCAGTAAGATCAATGTTAGAAGCAAGAAACTTGGAAGTCCTACTACACAGAGAGATATTGGTGCATTGCCCTTTGACTTCGAGCTAGAGTACATTATTATCATATACTTTTGGGGTTATATATACATTCCTCATTCCCCTGACATGCAGGGTTGAGAAAACGGCATCTTTACCCAGAGTCCCCACCCCACCCCCTTTTTTATTGCCTTGGTTTCTTCTGCCCAAAAGACAAGCTGCTTTTGGGTGACAAGATGGCTTGCCTCTCTGCAGCAATAGTACAAAAGAAAAACTCTGGCTATGAACCCAGCAGCCTCCTGCTAATACAATTCCCTTTGTTAGATATCAGCCATACTCAGTTTTTCTGCACACTTAAAAAACATTCATAATACGTTTCTTTTAATTAAATATGCACAGTACTGTGCTTAACAAAAAAAAAAGAGATTAACAAATTGTGTGTGTGTGTGAACAGGTTTCCCACTTTGTAACATAGGAAAAGTCATGTGTTTTCTTGTAATCTTTCTACACTAAAGAGAATAAAATCTGAAAGGAGGAGGACTAGGGGCAGGGACGGCAACATGCACTTAAATAAAAGAATATTGGAATTCAGAGGATGTTCAAAAGTACACAATAAAATATATGCTGAAAAGGCAATGCAAACGAAAATGAGATTCATAGAGAGTAATAATAAAACACCATTTGGGGAAAAACACGGAGAAGCATAAAATAGAACTGTGTCTGCTGATCTTTTTCTTTGTGAATGTACAAAGGCTTTTGCATAAAGACATAGCCACTGATTATAATTAGTTGAAGATTTCCCCCAAATCTTTTAAATGCAAATTAATGGATTCTATGACAAAAAAAGTCCTTGACACCTCTTGAAGAAAGACTCACGTTAAATGAATTATTCTCTAAGACGAGCAGCCAAACGCTATCAAGGAAAGATAGAACTTCATCTCAAATAAAGTGGACCAGCACTGTTCAAAGACATCCATAATTTCAAAGTGGATTCTCTGGCATGCAAAGGTTTGCAGTGAGTGAGATGAAGTGCCTATGAATCTATGTGTGGAACCCTCATTCCACAAAGCTTGGAAGGTTTAATCTGAACATAATAGGACCTCCAGTATGCTTACTTCTCTTCTGTTGTAGGGAATATACTGTATTTCTATTTTAAACATTTCTCCCCTGGAGTTGTAGATAAACACGTTCACATTTTCAACAGAAAAACAGATAAAAGATCGACTGAAGGCACAATTGTTGGACTCCGAGACAACATGCTTGGGGGTATAGGCTATACTGGACATCCCTTTCTATGGGTGGGATTCTATGGATTGTGGGAACCTCCACAGCCACCTCCCCTCCTATGGAAAGGGCATAGGTCAGTGGCAGAGCATCTGTTTTGCTCTCAGAAGGCATTAGATGGACCAATAGTCTGCCTTAGTAACAAGCATCTTTCTGTATTCCACCAGTGCTCTGATAACAGTAGGGAGGCTTGTTCTGGAGTGGATTGAGGAAGACTTTGAATTGGCAAGATCCAAAGCCCTCCCATTCTTCTGATATGCCTTCAGCAGCCCTGGAAGTGGCATAATTATTTTCTCTGCAGTTGTCATCACCAACACCACTTAATGCCCTTGTCAGCACAAGTTTGGCAGGATGATGGATTTGGTGACTTTCTCACAATGGACTCTCCCTCCACAGAATTTATTTGCCTGCATAGCCAAGAATTCATATTATGATGAAATTGAGGCTGCTCAATTTCCCTGCTGGTATTTGCATTCCTTCAGTCAGTCCTGCTGTGATTTTTTTCCACACACACCTGCCCACCTGAATCCACCCTTTTCCAGCACAGGGGACCATGAACTGGAAACAGCATTCAAACAAACCAAAGTAGCCCCCAACTGGTTACCTCATTCTTGGGTGACTATTTGGGAGTAGTAATTTCAGTGCTATTTGAGAGCGGGGGGCTGCAAGACTTTGCCTGGAATGTTTTGGGGGGGAATTTTGGGGGTGTACCCCCCGACACACACACACACACACAGAGAGAGAGAGAGAGAGAGAGAGAGAGAGAGAGAGAGAGAGAGAGAGAGAGAAGCATTATAGGAAGGAAGGAAGGAAGGACCCACATTGCCAACAAAAAAATGTCAAGAGTCGGTATCTATTACAAGCTTATTTTAAAACAACAACTAAGAACCACATCTGTAGGCCCCTCTCCCCCTAAAATGGTATGTTTTGCTTCATGCAACCCACGTTCTCTCCCATTTTGGTGTTTGTTCCCAATCCCCTCCTCAAACTATATGAATCCTGAAATGGGAAGAAAGGAGACTAGCAGTACATTCCAAATAATTTTTCACTGGTATATTTAATAGTAGTGCAAACACCTCCTTATCTATACTAGTAATGTATTTGTTTTCATTGCAGCTGCATCAAACTGGATGATATTCTTCCTGCGATCACTTTTCTCATGAATTTCAGCTGATGAGCCCTTGGCTGATAAACATATTTGTCTTCAAACGTATCCCTGAATATTATTGCAATACTGAATGTTTTTATCCCCTGGTCGTTACAATGGAGCAGCACAATCCTACACATGCTTGCACAGAAGCAAGTCTCATTGGGCCTTACTCCTAGGTAAGTTTGGATGAGATTGTAGTTTAATTTAAATTAGTCAAGGTATGCTTACAGGGGATCAAATCTACACAGTTTAGGCCCAGGTAATGGGGTGGAATGTAAGCTGGTGTGAAACTACTGTACTTCACAGCATGGCAGTACATAACATTATCTTCAAGATCACCTATACATTTCCACTTCACTTCACAAGTCCACAAATGAAATATTGAATATTAGTCCCAAGACTTATCCCTGAGGAATGGAACACTTCTCTCCAACTTGAAATATTTCCTTTTCCTTTTGCTACAACACTTTGTCTTCCTCCTTGCAACTGGAGTGTGCCCTTCTGATTGTAACTGCATTGATACCCATCTTTTAAAATTTCAGTAACTAATATCCTATGAAGCTCAGTATCAAATACTTCCACAGAACAAGTAGATTAGATCAGACACTTGTGCATTTCTTTTTCTGGTCTACTGTCATTCTTTATTCCCCTTACCTACAGAAATAGATGGAGTTTGGCTTGCTTGCATTATTCTGCTTCATCTTTTGCCCAATTCTGTCCCTCCAGAAATGCTGTGCAGCAAAAGCATGCTAGACATTTGTGTTTTTAAAAAAATATTTTTTCTCTCTCCTTTCATCTACTCTTTTCATGTTTTGAATAAAGTTGAATCTTCTGTTTGAGATTGAAGCTTACAGAGGACCACTGCCAAGTTGTGGGTGTGTTCACAGGGTTTATGCCTGTGGGATACCTGCAGCTTCAGCCATGGCTAGGTGGTAGAGGGATACAGGCAGGTGATAGAGATTACACACAGTATTGGTACAGCATCATTCCATCATTCACTAGTCTACCCCTGTATCATTATGATGTGGAAGATAGATGAGGAGACTGTCCAACCAAGTTACCTCAGTTGAGGAGAGACCACAGCAAAGTATCCTCTGGGGGGTCCCTTCCTATGTTGATGGGCTGTGAGTTACCTGATGGCAGTGGCAAGCAGGTAGGAGCCACCATTTAAATTTCCCTCAGTACCCCAAAGCAATAAAACATAGAAAATACAAAATGGTGGCTCATTAGCCCAGTCTCTAGCAGCTCTCCAAAGCTGCTGTTGTAGGGTCTGAGTTAAAAGGGCAAAAATTTACTGAGCTGGAAACGTCTCCTGCTGCATCTGGGGCAGGGCAAATGTCTAAGACTAAAGGAGGAGTCATCAATAACTTTCTTCTACCTCACCCACGCGGGTGGCACTGTGGGTTAAACCACAGAGCCTAGGGCTTGCCGATCAGAAGGTTGGCAGTTGGAATCCCCGCGACAGGGTGAGTTCCCCTTGCTCGGTCCCAGCTCCTGCCAACCTAGCAGTTTGAAAGCACGGCAAAGTGCAAGTAGATAAATAGGTGCTGCTCTGGTGGGAAGGTAAACAGCGTTTCCATGTGCTGCTCTGGTTCTCCAGAAGCGGCTTAGTCATGCTGGCCACATGACCTGGAAGCTGTACGCAGGCTCCCTCGGCCAGTAAAGCGAGATGAGCGCCGCAACCCCAGAGTCATCCGTGACTGAACCTAATGGTCAGGAGTCCCTTTACCTTTACCTTTACCTTTACCTTTACCTCACCCATATTCTGCAAGTTCTGGGTTTTCTCTCAAGTTTTGGGTTTTAAGGAATTATTGCACAACAAGGTGGAAATGAAGTCAGTGGCATGCCAGAACTACTATTTAGAATGGGCAGCATGAGGCATGGGGTGCCAAATTTTGGCATCGCACAGGGCGCCGCTGACATCAGGAGGCCTGAAATATCTCCTGCCCTCGCCAGACTGACATCCACACAATGTAGCAATAATCTGTGCAATAACAATGAGAAATTCCTCGAAATGTTCAATCCAACATTTGCCTTCCACTTCCACTTCCAACACGGAAGGTTTGGACTTGAATAAAATCCTCTCGTCTTGTAGCACCACAAAACTGACTGTAAGGCAGGTCTTTTATGTGCAATTTGACTATTGCTCAATAGGTAAGTAGACATGTTTGATTTAGTTGTGCCATTTTTAAATTGTGTTATCTGACAAATTGAGTACAGAATGCATAATTAGATCATGCTACTGCATTTATGATAATGAATGCTGCATTTGCAATACTTGAAGCTTCACGGTAGGCAGGTATTTAATTTTTTATGGCTGTTTCTGACAGGTAACATTTTTTATCCTGCACATAAATTTGTATAAGAATACTATTTGTACGCATGTCTCACATTTGGATTTTTAACTGGAGGGGCCTGGGCATGTGTTTTATTTAAGCACAATCCGTTTGAAAAACTCACTGGCATTTCTAATTACCCTTTCTTTATTATGCAGCCTCGTTTAAAGAACATGGCAAGCCTACAGATATGTAAAGTGATTCTCCTTGCAAAGCTAATGATTTTATAAGACATAATTCTGAAGTACAGAAATGAAATCATTTGTAATACTTGTTTAGGCTGAATGCAGCAGGGATAAGTTAAATGAACATGTGCCAAGGCACAACATCTTCTTTGGGCTGATTCACATATTTCCCTCATAATGAGCAAACATACATTCAAACCTTGCTCTGCCTGTATTAGCATCTGCAAGAAGGGAGTGGTGACTCTCACTGTTCCTTCCTCTTCCCTTGACTTCTGCTTCCTGCAAAAAGAGTTGCACAGGACAGATGAGGGAACTGATACAGTTCAGACCATATATGAATGCAAACCTATATAATCCACATTTCCCCAAAAAGTGTACAGTAATACAGTAATCCTTCACAATTTCTCTGAATTATGTGGTGCAGTTTCCCCTAAAATATACAAAATGCATATATCAGAGGAAAGTGTACATACAAATCCATATATTTGTAAAAATATGGAGATATCATGTAAAACAGTGCCCTGAAAAGAAGACAAGGCTTTTGCCCCAAGGCAGCCTGCATGGGGATGATTTTTTTAAAGAGGTTATATTTAAGAACTACCGGTATTTTATCTGCTGCTGATATTTTAGCCTTGTTGGTTGTTTTCACTGCTATTTTTCATCTTGGCATTTTGAGATGGTCTTTGGTGGTTTGCTTTGGGAGGTGTGTCTTCAGCATTCAAAGAAGTTACCATTATGAAGTTGCATTATGAAGTTACCAGATGTGGAGGGAGTTCTACAATTTTGGGGCAGCCACAGATAATGCCCTCTCTCCCTGAGCTTCTGAAAATAGTGAAACTACCAAGAGGACTCCCCTCAGCTGATCTTAATCTGAGAGGAAGGAAAGAAAGGAATTGAGCTTTCGTATATACTAGGGCCCTGAGTCATGTAAGGTTTTAAACACCACAGTGAGCACCTGGAATTGGGCAATCAGTGCAGCTATTTTAAAACAAAGGTTATATGTGTAGCCTGTAATCAATTGTCTGGATCAATTGAAGTTTCCAAGTGATCTTCAACAGCAGCCCTGCACACAATCCAATCTGGAAGTTACCATGGCCAAGTCATTTCTGTGCAGAAGGAGTCATAGCTAATGAACCAACCAGAGCTGGGAAAAGACACTCCTAGCCACTGAGGTCACCTGATTCTCCAGTGACAGGGCTGGATTATCACAGTAAACTCTGCCGGAGAGGACCAGAGGGACAAAGTTCCATGATTGTGGCCCCAACCACTCCACTTAGAAATAGGGTTATAGCAAGATTATATGGAAGGGACGGTGAGTGAGCCATCCCTTCCATATAATCTACTGGTAAAGTGAGGCTTTTCATTTGATTTCCTGACTTACTACACCAACTGCAATGGTCTGCAGAGTTGTTAATGTCTATTGTTCTTCAGAAACCTAGCTCTGATATCAGTCTCCTCTCTGCTCCATTTCCTCTCCAGTCGTGATCCAGAAATTATCAGCATTGAGCTGTGACTAAGCTGTATCCATGTGGTTGGTCCTGTTTGCTCAACTTGCACAGTAACTGTGGAGATGAAGGAATAATGCTCCTGCATGGAATCAGCTGGCTCCAGTCCCAGTCCCCGCACCAGGGCATGCAGTGGCCACATAACTTCAGATGGAGGATTGTGCTGAAAATCCTCTTTATTATAAACGAAAGCTGTTTGAAACCATTGCTTATAAAAACAATTATAGCATATCTTCTTTGGAGTTTTTACTGCAGCCACTGTAATCCCCATGAATGGATGCTGAATTTACTGCCCTTGTAATAGGAGGCATGAATATTTTATTTGAAATACTTTGGTCAAAGCTTGTAGCTCACAGTATGGTAGAATTTACAGAATGTGCTTTCCCCAATAATTTTATGTCCTTTAATGCTCTTGAAAAAAAGTTGGCTCCTGAATGCACTTAAATGTCAAAGAATTGCATTGTGGCCATTCTTTTCATTACCTATTTCATCACTTAAGACCAGATGTTTTAGTTAATTAACATCCATAGCATCTCCCCCCCCCCCCCCCGGAACCCTGAATGGAGTCAGATTTTGAAACAAATGTTCGAACTTCTATTTTGAGCTTGGATAAGCAAGTTTAGAAACTGATTTCAGGTTTCCTTCTGATACCTTTGCTAGCTTTTAAAAGTGGTTAGTTATGGGCAGGAGTGGGATTCCTTGGGTCCGGAAGTGAAATGCTGTCCTCCAAACTCTGTTCAGCCCTTGGGGCAGTGGCAGACTTTGAGCTCTCAAATTTCAGTGGCGCCCTTGTGAGATTATAACATTCGGCACCCAGCCAAACTGGTTGTGATGCCATAAAACCACTTTTGCTTGGGGCTCTGCTAGGCTGAGCCATGCCCCCTATCTATCCTGGTTAAGTTTATTTTTTTTGTAACCATAAACCATTATTGCTTACTTGTTTGTTTATGACACTTATACACTACTTTCCCATAAAATTCATCCAAAGTGGCTAAAAATAGAATTTGTCTGACTACAGCCAAATTTCCTGCCACTCCAGATTGGTGGAAATCATTTCTCTAGAGATTGAAAAAGTCACAAATGCTTAGACAAACCTAAAAGATGATTGCATAAAAAAGAAAGGTAATCTGAACCTTTTCGATTTACCAGTGCAGCCCTGTACATTTGCTGTTTAACTTTGTTGGTTCATATTCTCTTTGTGCTATTGTCTCATTTTACGTTTATTCTATTTTTAAGCATATTGCGTTCATGCCACCCTTATGTGGCACTGGAGACAGAGATTTTAGGAAGGAGGAAAGTAGCATGGAGACATGCCCCCAAGCTCAACACTCCTACAGTGAGGTTAAGTTGTCTATGGAATCACCCAAGACACCCAGCAGAGACAATTAGAGTGTATATACTCCAAAATACCCTCTAGCGAGCCACTGGAACTAGCTAATTAGAAACACATATACAGCCCACAGAGCTGGTGATGTTGCACATCTTTTTACCTCCATAGAAAGGGAAACAAATCAAAAAATGCACAGATACTTATGGTGGGAGGAAATATAATTTGTCTGGGTTAAGAATCCTGGAGAGCTTCAGGCTGCTGCTCTGACTTAGACTGGGATCCTATAGACAGCCACGTATTTGTAATTCTTATTGACCGTGCAATGAGACATAACATGCAAGAAACAATGAGAAGAATTGCAATCTTGGTTATGTTGAAATCAGCCAGATGCTTATCTCCAGCTCTCCTTATCTTGAGCTGCCCTGCCGAGATTAGTGGCTGAAAAGCAGTGAATGGATTATTGGAGGAACAGAGGGAGTCTGCTTAAAACTACAGGTGGGGTTTATAGATACATTAGGACTTTACCCCTTTAGTTCAAACATGAGTATTCTGAGCCATAAGAAACAGGAAAAGAGAGACCACCAGTTGATGTGGCCATGAGAAGTTTGGTCTTCAATCTGTTTTTATTTGTTTTGCCAAGTCCTGCTTCCTTTGTATTACCAAGAGACTATATATATATATATATAGAGAGAGAGAGAGAGAGAGAGACAGAAAGAAAGAGAGAGAGAGAGATCATTTAAAAAAGTAATAAATAACATTTATTTACAGAATCTTCTCCATCTGTGCTATGTTAAAAAAAAAATCAACCTTTTGACTAAGATTTGGTGAATGCAAGTAATGGAGAAGAGTCATGTTTTAAGTACCAAATTGGTTCAATCACCCACCTCTCTCAATCCCTCGCTGATTAAGAGGATCCATTGATGAAGAACCATCGATGCTCAGGTCACCCTAATTAATATCCTAGAACCAATCCTGAAAATAAGAGGGATCCCCCTATTGATGCAGCCTTTCTAGCTCAGCTGCCTTTCTACAACCAACAATTAGGCATACCTGGTGCAAAATTCTTATTCCTCTCATACTCTACCTCTCCCTATCCCAACTTTGAGAAGCAAACTTCAGGATTAACTATACAATATTTTTTTTAAGGATGTGGGCAACCAATGTGGCATCTTCCATATGTTTGCTTATCCATTTACTGAGAGCATTTTAAAGCAAAGTTGTTGGACTACAAGCCCCATCAGCCATAGCCAGTATGGCTGGTGGTCAAGGGTGATGGGATTTCCAGTCCAACAACATCTGGAGGCACAAAGCTGCATACAGTACTTCTAATTTCAAGTCTTCTTACAGTCCAATTCTGTGTTTAGTCAGAAGTTAGTTCCATTGAGTCCCGTGGAGCCTACTATTGAGTAAATACGTAGAGGATTGCAGTCCTATTCTCCTTCTGTCACACGTTGTCCAATTTTAGCCACTTCCTTGTTTCATATTGCTTTGGACTGCTACTGCATTTAAATTACCCTTACCCTGCTTCTGTCATTTATGTCCCATGGGTTTCTGGCTGTAGAAAGAAAAGAAAATCCATCAGTGGGAAATCTGAGTTACATAAATGAATGTTTTAACAAATGCAGAAAATCTGGCATCAGAACAGGACAAATCAGTAACAGCAAAGTGATTCTGTATTGCATTTAAAAACAGACACATTAAAATGACCAAACTCCCCACTATGGAGAAGTGGCTGTATTTAAGCAAGTCGTAAAGTCAGTTTTATTGTTGCATAATGAAACTCACTGCCATCAAACTATTAGAAGCCTGTTATTCATCTGTACTATTAATAGGCATTTAGATTTTGGGCTTCATGCCAATTTTTTTTTTAAAAAAAGCTCAAATTTATCTAGCTGACTTCAGTTTTAAAGCTTGAGCTCCTTCTGATTTAGAGAATGTAAATTTTACTTCCCTGCAAGGCAAATAATTGCTGCATTTTAACACTTGCCGTAACCTCCCTCCCTCCCCTTTTGCATGTGAAGTGATATGGTAGATGCAGTCACATTTCTGTTTCCTGTTGGCTACATGAAAGAAGCACAGCAGCTTCCAGATTGTTGTGCCCTTCACAGCAAGAACAACAATTGCACATCTTCCTGGTGCATAAATGAAATATGAAAATAATTCTTGCTCATTTGCATGATCCCAAAGGGACTTACTTGTTAGCAAGGTAATGGAATGAATTTCCAGGATTTCTCTCTCTTTCTCTCTTTTTGCTTAAGTCTGCGCTTCAAGATAAATCTTAACACCTTGAGATGTGTTTCCAGGGACACATTCTGCTTGTTTTGCACATAGAACAGCTAATGCCCAATTCACCCTTATTAAAAGGAAGAGCCTCTTTCCCTCCCTTCCCCCACTCAAAGTGGAGCTTGGAAGGAAGCGATGTTCCTTTGAAGGCTGATGTTGCCAGCCATTGGATGTCACTGTTGCTCTACACAACTCCTGCACAAAAAGAACATTTCTCTAGGAAAATTGTGCTTCTTAAAGAAGTTGGAACACAGATAAATCAGTAGTTATGTCTTTTCATTCTGAGTTTACCAGGAAGGAAGAAATCCAGTTCATTTTTTATATCATTCTAGCAAGGGAAAAATTTGCTAGTGGTTGGAAAAGATTGGAATTGGATGGAGTACTCTGTGGACACTGAAAAGGTGGAGTCTTTGGACAGGTTTTTTGTGGGGGAAAGGGAATTTTAACCCCAAAAGAAGGAACTTGTTTTGGAATTTATTTAGTGATTTTTTAAGCCACAATTTTTGTCCTTCAAAGACTTATCATAGTGGTCTATTGCACTTTTACAGTTTAGCAGAAATGTGGGTTCAACACTAAGTCCTAAATGAGGGGTTTCCAAACAGTGGCCTGGAGCTTCATTCAAGTGGTCTGTGGTAAGCCCCTAAAAATACAATAGAAAATCACACAGCATCCAGCACAGTGTGTTACAATTACTTACAGCAGGCAGAAAAATCATTCATACAAGTAGTTCACCTAGACCCTAAGAAATTTTCAATCTGTCTGTAGGAAAAATGAGTCTGGGAATCACTGTTTTAAATAATAATGGAATGCTGCATTTCATCAGTGCACCTCAGATGCTTACTCACACCTCCCTATTCCTTTTTTGGGATTGGTTCTCTGTGTGTCAAATTGTCTGGAACTAGCATTCAATTCTTACATAGAATGAAGTCAGTGTCATAACTAAACATTTGCATACTGTGTTTTCTGTGTTGTGTTCCTTTAAAAAAACAACTTTGTGGACAGGCAGAATATTACTGAAGCACTTGGTGAGAGGAGTGGTCCAGAGGTAGTTGGCACTGTAACTGGTGAAACTTCAGATTTCCGCATTGCTTACCCTCGATTATGTCCCATGGCATCACTTGTCCTGGTGGGAGCTTCTCTGTTTCAGTGGAAGCTTCCACCAGCAGAATGGGAGAAAGGTAGTTTATGCTGGTTCCCTCTCCCCTTGCAGCCTGCTGCACCACCTCCCACACTGTTCTAAATGGGTCCCCCAACTAGGGTTGGGGGGGATTCAATTCAGTTTGCAAATTAGATTGTTGTTGTTCAGTCGTTCAGTCGTGTCCCACACTTCATGACCCCATGGATCAGAGCACGCCAGGCACCCCTATCCTCCACTGCCTCCCACAGTTTGGCCAAACTCATGCCAGTCGCTTTGAGAAATTAGATAGCTTCCTCTTTAAATGCACTTGCCAAAAACATACATGAACAGAAAGCCACCTGTAATCTGAAATTTGCACTTCTCTAAATTCTGCAATGCAAAACTGCATATATCAGAATCAAGTGTGTACATAAATGGATTTATTATTGGAAATGATATGCAAAACACATTACATTAGGGGAAAATGCTTACAGAAATGAGTACATTGATCAAAACTGTATACAAAAATATGTTCATTAGGAGGCATTCGTACTAAAACGCTGGTGATTTTCCATGAGGATTTCTTCCGTTTTAGGAAAAAATGCAAATCACTGCAGAAATGTGGAGAGCTGAATTTAAGGTTTGAAAAATTAGAAAGTGAGAACCAAAATTTGTCCATCCTTACCTCAAACTTCCCGAGGGGAATTTGTAATGGTGCATGTGAGGCTGCCAGGGGAAATCAGCTAAATCTGTCTTTGTGTGTTCAGACCCAGAAACCTCCCCACTAAATAAATTCACACTTGACTCAAATTTTAGTTTGGTTTTTGGCAGAATTTAGGCTACAACTTTATTGATTACAGAAAGTGAATTGTTGCATAGGCTCTGGTTCGACTAGCCCCCTGCCATGCAGGTAGCGCTGACCCAGGGTTCCAGCATAGGTCAGCCAAGGGTGAACACCTGAATAAGCAGAAAACCAGGAGCAGGCTATCTCCGCCACCCAAATGTCCCCCTGGACTCAGGCACGGGCACAACCCCCTCTCAGGGGTTGACCAAACCATTGAATCCCTGAATTCCTTTAACGGAATACCCTTCACATAGGGATGGCGAGAGTGTTCTCCCATCCCTATCACCTGAACCAGAGCCTATCTGCAACCTTACAAGTTGTGACAATTTGCTACGCAGCAGGCGAAACCCAAATGGCAACAGCCAATCAGCCAAGTGGGGGAAATTCCTGCTGTGCCCCTGTCCCAATGATAGACAACACACGACGACATAGCAAGGTCAAACGCAAAAGCCCTAAAGTAGGGAGAGGTGGGCGGGTGTTCCGAATGCACGCGCTGAAAGAGGAAGCTCTGGGTCATGTGCATATATAGGTCCCTCAATACCTTTGGACTGTGCCCCATTGGCCCGATTGAACCCAGCATTGAGGGACCTTCCAATCGGGTGTTGTGGCTGACCAATCGTTCCCACCCACAACAGAGGGTGTCGGTTTTCCAGGTCTCACCACAATATGTCCCCTCTTTAAGGGAGGGCCCGATTTCTCCCCATTACACTGACAGAAGCCTACAATGGAGCAAAGAGCTTTCTGGCAGCACTAAGGACATCACTGGAAACAATGTAGTCCTGCAATGATGATGATGATTAATTGCCCACCTTTTACCGTAAAGTTACAGGGTGAGTTACAACAATTTAAAATACAGCATTAAAAACTTTTCACCCAACCAATATTCTCTCTCTCTCTCTTTTAAAAGGTCACTTAAAACAAGTTTACAATTTTTAATCATTACTTTCTCTAAAGCATGATTGCAGTAATAGAAATTATGTTGTGTGTTTTTTAAAGAGTGACCTATCAGCAAAGAGAAATTAGAAGCCAAAAGGAAAGTTGCTGGTAGTTAAGGATCCATTTCTAAATAACTTAGTGACATCAGTGAAGGCTGTCTTGTTTTCAGACTCTTAGGGAAATTGTGTTCATGGGCCTAGTTCCCTTTGCTGTTTTAGAATCAGATAGGATTTACTTCTGACTAAAGATACCTAGGAACTTGCCAGTAGGGATGGTCCCTGCAGCAGTGGTGTTAGTGGAGCAAGGACAAGCAGAGATAAAGTGACACCAATTATTTCACAGGGATTATCATGTCATCTCCTGGGGGGCTATTTGCCCATTCTCTTCATACATGCATGCAAAAGGAAAAGTGTTTTCTGAGAG
The DNA here is from genome assembly GCF_009819535.1 of Lacerta agilis. Classification (NCBI taxonomy): domain Eukaryota; kingdom Metazoa; phylum Chordata; class Lepidosauria; order Squamata; family Lacertidae; genus Lacerta; species Lacerta agilis. The sequence continues at coordinate 42,733,850 of NC_046313.1, forward strand.
AGAACAACACCGAAAAGAAAAAAAGAGGGGGGAAAAGAGCAGAGGAAGAGGTGGTTCCATTAGCATGCCTGGCTAAACTGTTTAAAAACAAAAACAAAACAAAAAACAAATCCCTTTATTACAACCTTTATTATTGTATGATAATATAATAATATAATCAAAAATGTCACAACATGGTGAGCAAGCTTTTGAGTCCACCAGAAAAATGCTGGATTGGTCATGAAGCCATAATGTCTGCATTTGTCAAAAATTCATTTTTGTTTTATACTCTTTGAAGGGTCATGGCTATGCGTTTGTGGTTATAGGAGTTGTCAGGAAGAGTACTGGTGTTTCAAAATGTAGCACTACAGTGCAGGGTTTCTGTGACCAATGGAGCAATATGCTAAGTGTTGTGGGGAATCAATTGTTCTCCCAGTTGGTTGCAGAAGACCAGTATCCTTCTCACTGCCAATACTCTGTGCTTGATGCATGTGGGAAGGGGCTCCTAGTCCAAATAGAAGCCCTATTCCCACGGAGGATCTCTACAGCATACACCAGTACATATAGCCCCTTCTTACATGTGTACTGAACACACTGATGGGGGGAGGGCAAGAGGAGCTAGCAAGAGGGGCAGCAGGTAGTGCTTGGTAGTGGCAGCTGTGGCAGGTAGTGGGCGGCGCATGGAGGTAGCTGCTGTGACGGTCAGCACTCAGAGGCCTTGGTCCAATCGCTGCCATGGCACAGGAGCCGATCTGTCATAATGTCGCAACATGATGTGACATCACAGCGTCATGTGCATGTTGACATTGGGCACACACAGTGGGGGGGCAAGTTGGCACCCCTGCTGCAGTGTGGCATGCCCAGTGATAGGGGGTTGGGAAGTGGGTATGGGTATATCCAAGAGGATGTGGCCTGGCCAGAGTATTAGAGGTTAGGTAGAAACACTTGGTGTTGGACTTGTGGGCTAGAGTTTCCTAGACAATTTATCAGTGACCTTAAACAGTCTATATTCTCTGTAAAAAGGTGAGTGACTAAAGGGTGGCAATTTCAGAGACAAGAGCTAGTGCTGAAGTAATCCATGTTTGCCAGCTGTGGCAAACATTTCTTGCTTGTTCTGTGTGAGACCACATAGTCCAGGCCACATAGACCCAACTCCTACACATAAATGTCAACTTATTCATCAGGCCTTCTTGGATTGGAAACAGACGTGCTGTTACAATGGGGGGGGGGGAACTGGTTATAAAAGTAAAGGACTGTTTTGCTGCAGCCTTCATTCAGTGACCTTGATGCTTAATGGTGGGTTGTTCTTTAATAAAATAAATGAGTATGCCAGCAAGAGAAATCTTCACATTAACAATGAAATATTATCAGTGGAGTGCTTCTTGTCAAACAAAAACAAGTCAGATAATAATTGGCTAGGAAATCTATCTACCGTTCTATGGTAAGAGAAGACCCTGAGCACTTCCTTTTGTTGTGAGTAACATTGTTCCAGCTTCGAAGGCAATAGGTAGATAGCGTGGGAGTGCCAAAACCTGTGAGCCTAAGTGCACTTATTTCTAAATTGGTTCTATGGAAATCAATAGGACTTGCTTTCAATTAAAAATGCCTGGGATTGGGGTGAAAACACTGGCAGAAGAAAGGTAGATGTTGCTTTAAGAAATACATGATGAAGGGCTCTTCGGGGAAGTGCTAACTGCTCATTAATTTGAGATGTAATACAAATTATAACTGGCAGCCCTACCTTCTCCTTCGGAACAATTAGCCATAGGCCACAAGTACTTGTTGAAATAAAACTGGTTGACGTTTTCAAATTAATGACACCGTGTGAAATGACTGCAATTCTCTCTGGTCATCTATTCAGTACGTGTGGGAGTCAAATGCCTGAGTTTGTATCTGTTTACTGTGGTACTGTCAGGGACTGGTGATGAATCTCCCCCTCAGAGCGTCACCACTAAGCCTCTTGATGTAAATCTAAAATATGTCCTCTTCCTCCCCCACCCCCTTCTGCAACAATATAATTGGGGGAGGGGGAGTTGCCCCGGTATTGTAACCCTGACTTCTTGCAGATGTCACATGATGCGATCAACAATGCCATGTCTTGTTTTAGACCAAGTTCTTACTGAGTTGAAGAACCTGAGTTTCAGTTGTACTTATTGCAGTCTGCTGGTGGGGGCAGCAGCATGTTGCAGCATCTCTGAAAACCATGCACACAGAACACTAGCATGCCAGGGCTAAGACTAGGCTAGAATCCCCTCCCTGACATTTAGCTTTCTGTGTGCAGATATTTAATTTATTTGCTACAATAGCAAAGCACTAGATCATGTAGCCTCCGATGGGGTCAGCAGAGATTCAGTTCAGGTACAAGTTTTGTGTCCCAGTGAGTACAAAGCCTTAGTTCTGCTCTTTTCTTCTCCCCCCCCCCATTTTTTTTTACATATGCAAATGAAACCACACATAATAGGTATTGCTATTGAGTTGTGAGTTGCTTTTTTTGGAAGGGGGGGGGTGTCCTCTACTGCTACTAGCATAATTGCCCTTAAAAGTGTCAAATAACCCATTGCTGGATCTAAGTATGTATGTATTTGTGAACAACAGGGAATCTGCACATTATGGAATACATGCTGTGTGTGTAATGATCAGAAACATTTGGTTGGTTCAGTAAGAGTAGCAGAGGAGCACTCTGAAAGATTAATATGCTGAAGCCATTTTACTTATGAATCATGGCAGTGATTGAGTCAGAAATAAAGTAGTTTTTGGGTTAGGGCTTTTTTGGTGTGTGTATGTGTGTGTGTTGCAGGTGGCAGGTTGCAAATGTGATGTTGCTACGAAAGTTTCAGCTTAGATTTTAAATGCTACTTTCCTTATATGACTATAAACATATTCTAGGTATGTCTTCCATCTGGGATTCTGTTTTTCAGTGACGCAGCTGTTTGCCTACCTGCAGTGTGGACAACAAACAGCATGCACCCTCACATTATTGCCTGCATTTCAGATCAAGAGCAGCTCACAGGTGAACAAGGACTGTGTGATAACAAGGGGACAGATGTTAACGTCTCCCTTCCAAATGAATTATGATGATGCAGAGCTTTTGGACACAAATAATGGATCATATCATGATTTGGATTTTATGGCTTACTGCATACCTGTATTTCAGCCACCAGATGAAGGTCTTTGTGTCTTAGATAAGCACAAAATATTTTCCACATTCAGGCTGTAATGTTAAAAACACCTTTTCATTATATTTTGAACTTCAGATTTCTAGTAATTAAAATCTGGCTCTACGGTTTTAATGAGAGTGGGGGCTGATGAATAATCATCTAGGAAAGAGTACCTACCTCCTAAACATTGTCCCTTCAATCACAAAAAAGTGACCATTTAAGTGGTAATTGTAAGGATCATCTATGTTTTGGCCAGTGCTTGGATTTGGCCAGTGCTTGGATTTTAAAAAAGGAACTGCTTCAGTTCAATTTCACACAAATTAACTTTTGTGTTCATAAAAAAATTCATCCTTCAAAAAAAAAAAGATTATAACATTCATTATGTTATAAATCGCTGTGCTAAAGTTTAAAATATACTTAAGAAGACCAAGAAAAACCCACAAAGTAGTTTTGTGCCCTTGCCTGCACTTGCAAAAAGAAAAGAATATATCTGTAATATTTTAAAATAAAAATTAAAACAAGTATCTATAACTGTACACATGTAATATATGCATAAATGTAATGGTTAGATTGTTGGAAGACAAATATTTGATTCCCCACTCAGCCACCTGAGAAAGAAATGTGCAAAGAAGCACATTTAAATGCATTATTGTTGTTGTTTAGTCGTTTAGTCATGTCCGACTCTTTGTTACCCCATGGACCAGAGCATGCCAGGCACTCCTGTCTTCCACTGCCTCCCGCAGTTTGGTCAGACTCATGTTGGTAGCTTCAAGAACACAGTCCAACCAAATGCATATATGGATGCAATTTTTGAGTGTGATATCCCTCCCCCATTTTCCTCCCTCATGTTTAAAGTGAAATAAAAATGGACTTAGCTATGAACATGTGCCGAACATGGTGCCGAAATAAACTGATTTGACCAAGTAATATGGGTGAATCACACTGTATCATGAACACAGCTAGGTCGACTCCTTCATGTATTCAAAGACCATATGAAGGGGACAAGGGGTTGTATAAGCTCTTCTCTTTCCCACTGCCAGTGCCCTGCCTCCTACTGGCTATCTCTCAAACGAGTGTTAGACGGGACCCTATATGCATACCAATGTACATGCATAGAGTTGTTCCTTGGGAGAGGGATCCCGGACCAACAAGGGTCCCCACTCACAAGCAGGAGCTCTACCTTCATATGCTGGTGCATGGATAGGGTTCCTTTTAACATTTGCCAAGCACATGGCCGGCAGGTGATATGGTTGGTGACTGTCAGTAGAGAGGGTGTGGCTGTTGGGGTGAATCCACTGTGTATCTCGATTCGTGAAGGCTTTGAGGCTGCTGTTGCTTTGGGATTGCTGCTATGGAGCCACAATCACCTTGTCCCTGCATCCCACCCTCCAAAATAGGCTTGGATGCATTGGGAGAATCACCAGAACAGTGTTGGAGGGGGAGAGGAGGAAATGTGTGCACTGGTGGAATGGGTCCCATAGTGCTACGTTGAATTCCTGTTACCATATTTACCTCACGGGATTAGCCATTGCTGCTGCTGCTGTTGCTACCATTGCTTACTACCACGTTCATTTGTAAAAGTTTCTTATTCCAATTCCAGAATTGTTCACTGATCATCAACAGGAAGGGGGGGAGCCTACATTTGTAACAACACTGTAGAATTGTAGAGCTGGAAGGGACTCTGACAATCATCTAGTCCAGGGGTCCTCAAACTTTTTCAGCAGGGGGCCGGTCCACTGTCCCTCAGACCTTGTGTGTGGGGGCAGACTATATTTTGAAGGGGGGGAAGAACGGCGGTGGAGGGATGACGAGCAGTGCACGAAAGGGCTCCAGAGAGGGGCTGCTTTAAATGGCAGCCGCTAGAGAGAAGCGCTCACCCAAAAGCGGCTCCTGTGTCTTGCGAGTGGCAGGGGATGGATGATGAGCGGTGCATGAAAGGGCTCCGGAGAAGGGCTGGCAGCAAGAAAGCCCAGCCCCCTTCCTCCTCTAGGCAGGGCGGAGAGAAACCAGGAGGAGGGAGGGAGGTGGCACCACCACCACCTCCATGTGAGGGTGAGGGAGGGAGAGGGAAAGAACGCGTGTGTTGGCGATCCATGCGGCGATTCCCAGACCATCCGTGGGCCGGATTTAGAAGGCAATTGGGCCTGATCCAGCCTACGGGCCTTAGTTTGCCGACCCATGATCTAGTCCAACCCCCTGCAATGCAAGAATATACAGCTGTCTCATATGGGAATCAAACCTGAAACCTTGGCGTGATCAGCACCAAGCACTAACCAACTGAGCTATCATAAACAGCTGTTTTCAAATTCCAGTGTTTGATTCTTGTCCACAACAAATACATAATTGCACTGAATGCAGCAGGACACAAGCAGGCAACTCAATTTGCGCAGGCAATTGGCAAATTTTAGATTACGTATTATTATTATTTTCAAACCAATGTTTTGTTTGTTTTGTGATGTCAGCAAAAGGCAGTGCAAATGAATAAATGAAACAATTTGCTGGCTGCCATACAAGAATTGCACTGCTCGCCAGTGAAAATAGGAGGCCTGACTTATTTCAAAGAGACACGATGCAGAACATTTTGAAGAGTCTGAAACTTTTCTTTAAAACAGAATGAATTGCTTCATTCTTGTTGATAGTGAAATGAAATTCATTTCTCTACCTCCCAATAAATCCAAAGAGAATTATGCAAATTGAAGAATGCACCCTTGTCACAATGCTGTCAGATAGGACCTCTCACTTTGGAGGACTATTTGTACGCACAGAAAAACATTGAGAAAGTAGTAATAAATTGCTATGGTGCACACTTCTGGCAGCCGTTAATAAATCAATATGAAGGGGAGTTCTGAAGGGCAAAATGTTGCTGTCGGTGGGTGTCCGATTTAATTTTGCTCAAAATTAATATTTCGGATATGATAAGTGAGCTGGCAGGAACAGATTTCATGATTAATTCTACAGAATTGAAAATGCTTTGATGGCACTTTAATAGCAGTTCCAATCATCTAAAAGTCCCAGAAACTAACTCATGCACCTCAGCTTCCACAGCATGTGACAATGACATTTTTGTTTCCCTTCAAATAATAATAAATGAATGCTATTTAATTTAAATTGTGGGATTAAATTAGCAGCGATACATGGCCAATGAACTCACTCCACCTGGAACCAAAGACTGCAATCTTCAGGTCACGTATTTCAACAACCCAATCTTATCTATGTTTGCTCAAGAGCTCGGTACTGCTGATTTTATTCAAAGTTACTCTCAAGTACCGGTAACTGTAGATAGGATTGCAGCCATAGAGTTGTTTCAGAGAATCTCCATGGACCCCAGGCATAAAAGGACCCTTTCCAAACTTCTGTCCAGTGGCTTGTGAGCTGTAGTCATTACAAGCAATTGTAAATAGCACACTTCTTCAGCAGCAATCTGTTGAAATCAATGGAACTTGTATCTAAGTAAACATGCATAGGATCCATGTAAAATTGATTGATTTTCACAATTGATTTCTCTAGGAATGGGAATGTATCTTTGAGGAAAATATCAGTTGGCTTCTTTAATTCATAATGTTTTCTTCACCAGCTTTCAATTCCACAAACTTAAAAAACAAATTTCATGGGTGTTGAGGGTATGGTGCAAGTTTAAAAATGGAAAATGCTATTTAATCATTACCTTACATTCTCTTAACACTGTATGCTTACCATTATCATTTTGGAGATGTGGTATAGGAGCTGAATTATCTATCTATCTATCTATCCTGATACTATGTAAAATGCAGTTCTACATATACATGGAAAAGAGTTGCGTTGAACTCAATGGAACTTACTTCCAAGTAGACATGGAGATGATAGTGTTGCATGTTTTTTTGATGGAATATGACCAACACATACATTATCATTCACACAAAGGCCTTCTACCAATTTTGAGGAGAGATGATTCATATCAAGTCAAATCAAGGGGCCATATTAAGTTAAAAACAGTGATGAAATAGCAGCAGATTGCAGAATACTTACTGTGAACATACGCAAAAATGCATCAGAGTGTGCTGGTAGGTTTTTCAAACTGTATTTAATGGCAACTTTTGCATTTAAGGTGAATATTTGGAGGCACATGGATCTACATTCTTGCAAAGGACTTGGTGTGTGGTATGTGTTTATGTGTCACATTCAAAACTATCTGGATCCAGTAGGGAAGGTAGAAAAACAAAAAACCTTCCTCCACATTAAAAAAGGGAGGGAGAACAAAACAGAACATTAGAATAGAACCCCTAAGGGCAAGAAGATTTTGGTGTGAGAAATTTGGACATGTGATCTGCCACATGAAGTCCAAAATGCATTGCTTCTATAATTTCCTTATACATAGTGCTTTAACATTTTTGAATGTTAGCCGATAGCCAGCTGCTCACACTCACAGAGTAAACCCACCTGAAACAGTGGAATTAAGGCCATTAATTTCAGTTGGCTTTCTCCAGATATTGCTAATGTTGGCTATCACTATTTGCTTTAAATATATTTATGATTTAACTATTTAGTAGAATTTTAATTATTTGTAAAGAAGCTGAGAATTTGCTGAAGGGCAGAGTATATAAATCCTTTAAATAAAGCAATTCATGAAAAAAAATGGTGCATGCCTAGGAATGGCATTTAGCATGTAATCTGCATGTGTAGATTAACCCTGACCTCTGAGCGTACACACTTTAGACCAGTGTTTTTCAACCTTTTTTGGGCAAAGGCACACTTGTTACATGAAAAAAATCTCGAGGCACACCACCATTAGAAAATGTTAAAAAATTTAACTCTGTGCCTATATTGACTATATATAAAGTAATTCTCTTGAATAGGAATCAAATAAACACAAAGAAAGTATTTTATAATTACTTTATTATGAAATAGTAAGTAAACAGAAATATGAAAAATTATAAAATACTTAAGCATAGTGAAGCAATCTGTGGGGCTGGAGAACAGACCCCCCCTTTTCGTTGCCCTCGGCGGAGAAGGGAATTAATTCGCCGTGGGGACGGGGAAGGAGCGAGCAGAGCAGGAGAGGAGGCGGCGGCGAACAAAGGCCAGTCCTACGCTGCCCACCCCCGTCGCTGCCGCCTCATTCAAGCGCGCCTTTTACCACCCTACCGGCGCAGGAGAGGCGAGCTCCAGGCCGCAAGCTCCTCCTCCTCCTCCCGCTGCCGCTCGCCTTCCCCACCTGGTGTGCCGGCAGCTCCGCACTTACTTGTCGAGCCAGAAGGTCCACGGCGAGTGCAGCGGGATCCCCTCGCCGGCGTCGGGCTCCAGGCCGCTCAGCTGCTGCTGCGGGTCGGGGTCGAGGTCGGCCTCGTCCTCCGCCTGGTGCTGCCGTGGCGGCGGCGCCGCCGGGCTCGGGGGCTCGGGCAGGCCCAGCTGCCTCTCGGGGGGTGCTGAGCGCCATTGCCCTGCGCTTCCTTCGGCCCAGGCTGAGTCAGCGCCGCCTCGCTCGGCGAAAGCCCGTCTTGTTGCGCACAGCCAGCAGGCAACAGGGGTCCCTGCCTGCCCGCTGCAAATCGGGCACGCCGAGCAGGCAGGCCTCGCTCACTGGCTGGCTGGGGGGGCGGGTTTTTCGCCTATTTATAGCGCCCTTGGCGCGCGGGCTTGGCTGAGCGGCGGCTCCCTGCTCCGAGCGGCTTGCCGTCTCCTCTCCCACTCCATTCAATCTCGTCACAGTGGAGGGAGGCACAGCTGGTCCTTTGAGCAGATCCCGGGGTGGGTTTTTGTCACACTCTCTTCGCTGCCCACTTTTTAAGTCACGGCACACCAGGCAACATCTCGCGGCACACTAGTGTGCCGCGGAACAGTGGTTGAAAAACACTGCTTTAGACTGCAGCCTTTGGCTCACAGTGCCACTGGGCTGTATTCAGCACAGATATGAGCTGTTGCAACACTAATGACTTTGAAATAGCTTCACATGCCTAAGTGATTTGTCAGTAGGACCACCTGTGGAAAAAGACTCCGCTAAAGTTCATTTTGCAGAATAGAAATGGAGATAAAGGAAGACAAGCTTGGGACTAATATAAATGATGACCACATTGGATAGAAAATAGGAGCAAGAAGGAAGGGCAGTTTATCTTGCACTGATCTTGAAAGCAGTGGGTCTGCATAATGAAGGCAATTTAAATGACATGGTGAATGAAGAAGTGTGTAGAAGGGAAGACAACTAAAAGCAGCTGGTAAGAAGGAGGATTCCCCACCCCCCACATCCACCCACCCAGGATATTTTAAACTCCACTCTTCAGAAATGACCGTTCCCCACATCAAATGGGGTGCACATTTTGTGTGGTCGTGCGTAGCTTCCTGTGATCACGGGGCAGCTCCTGGCAGTTGTGTCTGGCACCACCTTCTCAGGCTGGATACCTGTGGTCTCCACCTACTCCTTTTCTTTTTACACTTGGCAGTTAGGCATATTTGTTCCTTAAACTTGCGCAAATCACCTTGGCACCTTTTAAAGCTAAGATGAAAAGGAAGTAAAATGTGTCCTAAATAAAAATGTATCTATATGCATGTTTGTGGAATGCAAACTAAAATAGATGCCCATATATAAGAAAGCTGATTAACATCGTCAGCGTAAATTACCCTTTTTATGCTTACACATTTCTTTTCATTTAGAATATTCATAAGGAGGTCTGGAAATAAGACATCTTGCTGGCTATATTTCAGTGAAATCGAAACTCTTTCTCATTAACTCCCTAGAAGCACTGGAGATCTCGGTATGTGACTACATATGTGTATTCTAGCAAACTGCTTGCATTTAAAAGAATAGATGTATTCTTGACTGATGCTGAAAAATGCTCCATGTTAAAGTCTATCCAATGCTAGTGCTACTCAAAGTAGACCCATTCAAGTTTTCTAAAAAAAATGTTTAGGGGTACTCTCATTTTCCTACTCATATGCCCCCCAATGAGGCTAAACTTAGATTCACAAAATGTTTAAGGGTATGCATACCCCTGCGTCCCCCCAGAAAAAAGCACTGGACATTACTACTTAGGTTTATTAATTAGTTGGATAGAAGTCTGAGGTAGATACAGCATATAAAAGGTCAAATTTTCAAATCTGCATTCCTAGCAAATCCCCACTCATCCAAATCTGACATTGGTCTAGAACTTCATCATTCCACTCTCAACTGTGGCATGGCCTTCTCTCAGCCAGAGGATTGCTGATAGGAGGTCCATTTTATGTCTGGGTGTTTGATAGAACTACAAAAATGCCCTGTTTTCAGGTACTTATGTATGCAAGATCTTAGCTTTCTCAAGCCTGGAGTGATCACATGATCACCTAAAGGAGTCCGCTTCATCCTGGTGCCTTCCATATGTTTGGGACTGCAGTGGAACCTCTACTCACGACCACAATCTGTTCTGGAGGCCCATCCTTATGGTGAAACAGGTCGCTGGGAGAGGTGCCATTGTGCGCAGGCACGGGCGGCGATTTCCCGCTTCTGCGTATGCACGAATGGTGGCAAACCCGCCGGTTACTTCCAGGTTTGCCGTGGTCGCAAGTTGGAATGTCCATGAGTGGAGGCGGTTGTTAGTAGAGGTTCTACTGTACAACACTCATCTACATTGGAATGACTGTAGCCCAAAGCATCTAGAGGACAGCAGAAGGAGCTGCCAGTGGATAGGGCTTTCCATCCTACAGAAAGCACAGGGAAGCACTGATGGTGAGCACCTCGATGTAACGACAATAGATGCAGACCTTATGATTTGAGGTCCTTTTCTGAACCAGGCAAATCATGTCATCCTCATTTATTTCATGCCATCAGCCACTCCATGTAATTTCTGTTGGGTTTCAAGCCAGCCTCTCATGTTTCAATGGCTTACGTGTAGCAGAAGTCAACAGTTAAGCAATTTAGGCAACTCATTAGTGAGCGAGTGATTTCCAGCCACTTATATTGAGATATACTCAAAAGTAGTCATTCATAGAATATAGCATGATGTGCATCCTTCATGGCAAGGAAACACATCCACATTTCTCAGAATTATATATTCAGAATTATATATATTAGATCGTTTGAAAGCAGCCACAGTGATGCTGGAGCATTTCAAGCGTGATTATTGCCCAGCCATACAACATCCTCATGCCCTTCAGAAAAACAAGTAGTAAATGTACTAACTCCTCCTCTTTCACATTTGTGTAGCTCCACACAAATTGCTCCTCGTTCTTAACATATAGTGGACATTGCTTCCCAATGCCTTCAGTGAAATTACTTCAGAATCTTAACCAGTGCACAATAAATACATTTCACATCCTCCTCCTTTACGATAAGGACAGAAGCCCATTTCTTCCCTGTTTCTCAAAGCAGGCACTTGAAGACCAACCAAAAGCCGGTCCCTTGGCTATGAAGCTGCTAGCAATTAGGTAGTTCTGAATCATAGTTGCACAAGCAATTTCTCAATGTTTCTTTTTCATCATAAATCCATTAAGGTAAGAACGATATAAAACAAGGATCTGTATTATTCACAGCCAGCACATAACACTTGGCTGTCAGTTGTGGAAAATACATGTTACATTCCGAGTGGTCTCTGTCTCCCTCCTTTTCTCCCCTCTTTCTCTGAATGCATGGAAGAATGCTGAGGAGGAAATGAAAAATAAATTCTCTTACACAAATTGGCCATTCTAATGATAAACTAGCAATCATTTTCCCCATGTTGCCACAGAAACATAGAAAGACTGAGTGTTCCTACGGTTGCAGTTCCTTGACTCATTCCTTGAAATTAATGCAATCTTTTTATTTGAGAGGGTAGATTCAGTGGAGGCAAAGGGGGGGACTTCAGAAGCAACACTTTGATGTCTTTCTGTTGCTGAGGAAAAACCTTAATTAGGTCACCTAAACTTCATTTTCTTTCAAACTGTTCACTTTTACGATTCCTTTTTTCTTCTGCTCCCTTTGATGTTTCAAAATATATGCCAGTGATATTTAAGTTTATTTATTATGCACAAGCATTAAACTTCTGCTATTAACATTTATTCATGCCCTTGAAAATTGATTAGTTAATTAAGTGCAGAAGGCCTCTTATGGAAAGCTATTCATTCATGTTTCATTTAATAATCTACATGTACTATGTACAGTACCGGTACATACTCTCCCCCCCCCCCCAGCAATAACAGCTGTTACTTATATGACAGTGCTTTTATAATCTCCAATGGGGTGGCATTTTAATTGAACTTTTCTTGGTGCTATTACTAACCCCCTGTGCACCTTGATAAAAAACTTCTCTAATATAACATACTCATTTGCTTCTAAAATGGCATCTTGAGATGAAAACTGGGCTCAAATAAACCCTTAATAAAAAAAAGCTTGGTAAGAAGAAGAAGAGTTTCGATTTGATATCCCGCTTTATCACCACCCGAAGGAGTCTCAAAGCGGCTAACATTCCCCTTTCCCTTCTTCCCCCACAACAAACACTCTGTGAAGTGAGTGGGGCTGAGAGACTTCAAAGAAGTGTGACTAGCCCAAGGTCACTCAGCAGCTGCATGTGGAGGAGCGGAGACGCGAACCCGGTTCACCAGATTACGAGTCTACCACTCTTAACCATGACACCACACTAGCTCTCTTGAAATGCAGTTCCCTTTGCCTTGGTTGAAGTGGAGCTCATGTCTAGGGTTTAAAGATGCTTTGGCCTGAACAGTGTTTTTAACATCCCTCTGAGCCTGGCTGAAGAGAAAATATATGGAAATCTGCACCATCTGCTGATAGGTGTAGGCAGGTTGCCTCTGTTCAGTGATAGACTGGTGCCATCACATCATCAATGTATGTCTTGAAGACTGGGAGGGGGGGCGCTTCTTATCTTACCCAAGGATTCTCTGCATCAGTAACACCTTACCTGTGAAGTTTTAGAAACATACTCCTAATAAGTGGCAACTACATTTCCAGGTACTATTGATCTACACATGTGAACTAAGGACAAAGCCATTATGTGAGATTGACATTTTGTGGAGAGGTTTTCTAAGGCTTCTGCCGCAGAGTAGCATTGAACACTATGGCAAACTGAGATAAGGGGAGGGAGAGATCACACAAAGTCTGGTAATTGAGATGACTTTTTGAGATGAGGGGAAGAGACACAGACAAGCTTTCAGCACAAGTGCCTGCTGCTTGACACACCAATTTCGCACTCTTGCCTTGCGATCACTTCTGGGGCCAGGAGAAGGAGAAGTCGGCATTTGCCATAAGCCATCTTTGTGGCCTTTACTTAACCTGAGGTAGAGCAAAATGTTTTGGAGCTGCTCAGGCTTTTGCCCTCTTCTCATGGCCCTGTATAGATCTTTGACATTGTAGAAGACAAAGTTGACTGGGAAATGTAATATATGTGGAAATCAGCTGTCTGTTGCTATTAAAAATATTCTGGTCTCCATCAAGACTCATCCTACTTAACCGCAAAAGAAAGACTTCTAATTAGACTTTAGAATCCTATTACAAAAAACAAATACCACTACTTAACTGCTCATATATGACATGATGAAAATTACTGACATAATTAGATTTTTAATAGTGTTAATGAGTCTTGTATCTTATTAATAAGAATTAAGGCTAATGCAACACTGTATGATGAAAGATTGCCACGGCATGCCTTCCTACAGTTAAACCTAATCACAATCATGCCCATTTCCACGGCAGAGAAATTCTATTTTAATTTTGTCTCTAGCGTGCTGTTGTAGATTGCTGTAGCATTTAATACTGTTCCATTTTTATAAATATTCAGATTAAAAGTTTTCATCTGGTTCCAGCCAGCGGGTAGTTGTTGGCGAAGAGCATGTGCCTTTAAAAAAACAAAAAAATTTTAGTCAGGTTTCACTGAAATCTCTGTAAGGCAAAATATGGTAGATTAACAATGAGATATTCCATACTTTTACAAGAGGCAATTATTCTTGCTTGAGGGTGCTCAAAGGAATATGGTATTAATGCAGGCTGAATTCATGCAGAATTTGCTAGCATGCAGCTGGGCAGAGAACTTGCCATCATGATTCCACCACCCACTACATATGTACACTCTGCTTGCTTATGGACAAATGAAAAATGTGGAGGTGTTCAGCAATCAAATGTAGAGAAATCAATAGATAAAGGTGCACTTGTGAAACAGGTTGAAGGGTCCTAGCCCTAGAAGTGAAGTGTATCTGAAGAAGTGTGCATGCACACAAAAGCTCATACCAAGAACAAACTTAGTTGGTCTCTAAGGTGCTGCTGGAAAGAATTTTTTTATTTTGTTTTGACTATGGCAGACCAACACGGCTACCCACCTGTAATTAGTTAACAACATTCAGATAGTTGGTAAAATTACATTATTACTGTGGACACTACCTAATGCCCAGGGAAGTAAATCATTTTATTGGCATAAGGTGGCATTATTGGATGAGACTTCTGAACTCTGTCATTCAATCTGCATGGCAAAGCTGTTGTCCTCCAGCTGGACAGTATGCTAGGTCCATTATTATATGTTTTTTTTTTGTCTTCTGACAGAAAGATACAAAAATGACCTGAATGTCCATTTGGCACTTTTTTTTTTTTTTTGGTACAGCCAACCTTTGCATGCCGTAATTTGGTGATGGTTGAATGATTTTATTTTGGAAGGTAAGAAGCAGACACAGCTCCACAGATAGCCAGAAATTGGTTTCTCTGCAGTCAGGCTCCCGCCCTCTCCTTTCCAACCTAGCATATCTAGTTTTAGCACCTGTCATCAGTTCTAGTGCATTTTCTTTGTGAAGAAACACGGCATGCTGGCCCGAGGCTGCCTTTTATTCTGGCATTCAATAATAATGGACAGTGTGTAAAGATCTGTAATCAAAAGGTAAACACTCCAGTATTGTGTACAAATAACTCCTGAGATATTTATCCTGAAAAACAGCAAGGTTAACATTACTGTAGGAGACGCTGGGGAAAACCCACCTGATAAGTGAGCAAGCACCTTTGTCTTTGTCTTTCCCTATAAATTGTTTGCCAAGCATGTTGAAGTTTGCAAGCTCACATCAGGAAATTTAGGCTGGATTGAGCCAGGCAAAGAAAAACACGACTCTTGTCGGCTGTAACTAAAAGGTTCTTTGGACCATCTCTGTTTTGAATTCTGAGATCTAGATATAACACACACACACACACACACACAGAGAGAGAGAGAGAGAGAGAGAGAGAGAGAGAGAGAGCAGAGCATTCATGCTTTGGGATTTCACGGTCCAGGCCTTCTTTTTTTCCCATTAGCAGTTCCTTGATTGACAGTGGGCTTCACTCATTCTCACAAAGCTAAGTAATATGCCTGAGGGTGGGGGGAAGCAGAAAAGCACTATTGCCAGCCTTCAGCAATTTTATACTTTGTCTTGAGATGTATATGTGGAACGAGAGTAATAAATAACAATCAATCAATCAATCAATCAATAAGCAAGCAAGCCATGGCATCTGGAGTCCTCAGCCCAGCCTGATACAAATAATTGGGACATGGTAATTTAGGGGATGAGTGAGGGATGAAAGTCTCCTTTCATTTCATCATTTGATCAAGTTACTGAGAGTCAGTTCTAGACAAGGCACTCAGCTTGCACTGTGCTGGGTGGCTTTGACTACTGGCAGGGTGATTTTCAGTGGGGGTAGAGGAGATTTCAGGTTTCCTTTCAGTGGTATCTGCCTGCAGCCAAATTTCACTGGCTGTGTGCATTGTGATGCCATCCAATTCACTACATCACCCCTGATTGGCTAAGGATGCCCACAGTACTATATCAGAAGAAAGAAGGAATAGGAAGGAGAGAAATGGAGGGGGGGAAATACAAAGAAGAATGAACAAAACAGCAAAATGACAGGAGTAAATAGACTTTAAGCATATGAGCAATCCCACAATTAAGAGTTTGGGAAGGAAGGCATTTCTGTTCCACTCACTTTTGAGTTGAGAACAACCTGCACAACACTAAAAGCCAACTAAGTGGAGGCAGGATTAACAACAAATTTACGTTATGGACATTTTAAAAAGCAACAACAATTTCTTCCCCCTCCTTTGCATCATTTTAACAAGCTGCCTCATTGCTCTCTGATTAACAATCCCCTTTCCTTTTGCAGCATCCAAGACTGTACATATCAATCATGTATTGGACTTTTCTTTCTACATGGTGTTTATCTGAACTTAATGAGCTCCCCACCTGCTGCCCGCCTCCAGAGGTACAAATACCGGTGTGCCAAATTTTGTAGATGATTAGTAGTAGGCAAGGAAAGGGTTAAGCTCACTATCCAATCCAGTTGCTTCTCTGCTCTAAATTGATCCCTCCTGATGCAGCTTTTCTATAGAGAAAAAGGCCACCTGCATTTCCTTACATGTGCGTCATTCAGCCAGGCCTTCTGGAACGCAGCAATGAAACAGTGCTTGTTTACTTTCCCTCCCAATAAGAAGTCACTAATCATTTAAATTATGGGTGTTTTTTCAACCCTTTCCATATTTCCCTTTCAATATGTGTAAGGAACAAAAAACCTACCTGGTGTGCCCCCCCTCCCACTTCTGTGTCTTTTAGTGTAACATGCATATATTTAGAAAATACAAGTATTTGTAGGTTGTGATTTCCACACACACACACACACACAGTGTGTAGGTTGTGATTGTCGTGCCTATTTATGATATTCTGGGCATGTTCCTGTAGAAGAAATATGGGTCACCCACAGATTAGATGGTATATAAAAGCCCTTTCTCCTAAACAAGACTTGCTGCAGGCGCCTTCACCAAAAGATGAATGTCGGAAGTCATAACTAGCATTGACGGAAAGATATATGAAGAAACCTATGTGGGTGTGTTTATCACATGTTACAAACCACGTACAGGGTCCATGTGTTCAATATCTCCTTATTCAAGACCTTACAAATACTCAGAATGTGAAGCCAGACCTTTGACTCATTTACATTCTATGTCCTTTTAAATGTACTGTGGGAGGAGGGCTTTGGATTGCTTCTGCTTTTGCTTTTATTATGTATTTTATTTTATTTTTTTGTAATTTAATGTTGCAAACTGCCCTGTGATATTCGGACAAAGGGCAGCATGCAAAGGCCTACTTACTTACTTACTGAATGTATGTTAGTTCCGTGTAAATAGATTCATCTTGAATATCAGGGATATGGAGGTTGTGGCCCTCCATATGTTGTTGGATTCCAACTCCAGTCAGACCCCACCAGCGTGACCAATGGCTATGGCTTACAGGAGCTGTATATGAACAAATAGAGAGAGTCAGATAAAGATGCTCTGAGAAATGAGTGGAAAGCCCAGTTACCCCTGAATGGTCACCTAGGTTTCTTCACTGCCTAGGATTCTTTTTGTAGACACTGGATTAAAAACCAAGGTTCTTCAGTCTGGGGATATTGCTTATACTGTGCATATAAGAGAGGGAGGGGAGGGAGCATGTTTGATTTCACGTCTTTCCTCCTTCCTTTGTGGAGAGAGTAAGGGTGCTTGCGAATGCAGCTGCAATTGCTATATAGTGGAATGAGCCTGCCCTTTGTTTTGCCTTCTCCAAAGAAAACCAGCTGAGAAGGAAACCTTTTTAATTCATGTGGCAAGGCAACCTGTTGGTGACAGCAGAGATACACATAAGCGGCATGCTCTCCAACACACAGAGATTTCATCTCCAAACATTCGCACAGAGGGATGGACACAGCTTAATGCATTTTCATTAAATTGCTTAATTACTTTGATATGAAAAGCACCTGGATTCTTCTATTTATAAAGTAATGGCCTGACCTACTAAGATGAGAAAAAGCAAAAGAAGGGCAAAGAGGAAATTGCTGGTGCTTGGAAAGGATCTGTATTTCTTCAAAATTCCACTTTGAATGCTGATGGAGAGAAGTGTTTGTTATTTTTTTCCGCCCCCTTTAAAAAGTAGCTTGACTAGTTATGCTAGGTGGGCGGAGCCAACCTGGAAAACCTCCCCTCCAAAGTTCTGTCACCTTTACCTGCTACACAGACACTGAAACTGTATTTTCATAAGAAAAAGGAAGTTAGTGAAGTTGTTTCAGTTACACCTCGCCTCAGAAATTAGGCAGAGAAGGGTGTGAGGGTACTTGGCAAGGTGAAAGAAACACCCGGGAAGGAAGGCATATGAAACAATGAGTTGGATGTCGTTAATTAGCAATAATACATCCACTTTCAAATTTGGTGAAACTTATTTTATTTATTCCAAACCCTTGTCCAATGACTGGGATGTAGGTCTTGGCATGTTGTGATAGGTTGATGACACTATGTAAACATGTGTGTCCAGCTCATGAATGCACATTCTTAGTTATTTGTTTGGGCCATTTTGAGCTGCTCATTTAATACAATTGCTAGAAAATTAGTCTAGCTGCAGCTGTCTTTTTATCCTCATTGATTTAAGCAAGCAACAACAAAAGCAGCAGAAGAATCCACATTCATATTTTCAGTCTCTACCTGCCCTGTTTAGTTTTGATGTTGCACAGGTTTCTAATCAGAGTTGTAAAGTTATGAAAAGCTATGGGTTTGTTTGTTTGTTTTTTTTTAAATGTCTGAAAATAGTGACTGCAGTTAAGGCTGTAAACAGGGATGAATCTACTATGAAACTAATGAAACTGAAGTTTCAGGGGCCCTAATCCCAGAGGGGCCCTAGAAGCGAATTCAATCTGCATCGCTTAAAATTTTTGGGTGTAGTAGACCTAAACTGAGTCACACGACTCAAAATGAGTATTTTTGTTGTATATATTTCAACAATCCCAAAATTTGAGAGTCAGTAGCACGGATGTTGTAAAAGTGTGGTGATCTGCTGTGGAGAACCCCACTGAAGAAGATAACAGTGGTTACCCAGACCTTGTTGCTGGTTACGAATGTAGGTCTGCCACTAGCTGTAAGAAACATTGACTCACAAATGTTTGTTAAATTTGCAATATACAGTACCTTTAACTAAGCAATGTCATAGCTGTCAACTTTTCCCTTTTTTAAGGGAAATTCCCTTATTCCGAATAGGATTCCTCGCAAGAAAAGGGAAAAGTTGACAGCAATGAATGCTTACTGTAGAATCAATGCTTAGAACCAAGCCTAAAATTGGCAAGGTTCCACTCTGGTTCATTGTTTTCCATGTTTCAATTCTCAGAATCCTATGAGGCTCCACATTTGTCTCTCTAGGTTCTGCTCATTGTCCACCTGATGCCTTCAGGCTACATTAATCTTCTGTCAGATCCTGCCAGACTCCACTCCTGACCCTTTATTCATTGGTGCACCCACTACTATGTTTGAAACTTAAACTGGAACTGGCAGCCTTACTTCAGAGTTTCAATGAACATGGGGGTGATGGAAAGTGCCTGATTGTGGACTAAGCCTGGCTGCATATGTCAAAATCAGTAGAAATGAACAGGTTCAAGAGGACTGTAGTTATGAATAGTCAAAGGAGCAAAAGGGGGTTGGACAAAAACCCTTCAACATGTAATTTTCTGCATATATCAAGCACCCTTAGACAAATTGCCCTTTCTTATCTGATGCCCTCTAATACTTCTTGAATGACAGCTAGGTAAATGACAGCTGGTTAAAGATGAGCACCAGGTTTTACAGAAGGCACAAATCTATAACAATAACTGAGTAAGTCAAGGGATTTGTTCTCTGTATCCTTGTTTGCTAAGCGATGACAGGAGATTACCATACAAATTTGCTGGAGATGAGCTATTCAGCTTCCTGGTAATCAGGAAACTTTGTTTTCAAGCCCCCCCAGCCCAGCCCTATATTGTGGACAACGGTTCAGATTTCTGCCTGATTATTGCATTAAGATGGGGCAGCACACTTTCTTCAGTGACCACGGTTTCCTAAAAGGAAAAGCAATCATACCAAGCTATTTTTCAAACTTTGCAAGCAGCTATTTCACTGCCTGACAGGTTGTTTTATTTCAAATTTGAAGAAACATCTGGGTCCCACCTCTCCTTCAGAAAACTTTTGCCTCAAGTTTTAATATTGCCAAGTTACTCAGGAAATTCATCTTTGTTTTGCTGTTTTGGTAAATTGAATGCAACCTAATGTATATCTTGCTAGATAAAATTGAGTCCATGTAACATTATAATCCATTATAATGTTTGCTGGCTGACTTTTTCTTTGATACATGTTAACCTACAAAAACTGGATAGCTGACCTGGGAAATACTGGTATATGAGAGGCTTTACTGGTGGAAAAAAATGACCTGCTTTAGATAATAATAATAATAATAATAATAATAATAATAATAATAATAATAAATACCCCACCCATCTGGCTGGGTTTCCCCAGCCACTCTGGGCAGCTTCCAACAGAATATTAAAATACAATAGTCTATTAAACATTAAAAGCTTCCCTAAACAGGGCCGCCTTCAGATGTCTTCTAAAAGTCTGGTAGTTGTTTTTCTCTTTGACAGCAGGTGGGAGGGCATTCCACAGGGCGGGTGCCACTACCAAAAAGGCCCTCTGTCTGGTTCCCTGTAACATGGCTTCTCGCAGCGAGGGAACCGCCAGAAGGCCCTCGGCACTGGACCTTAGTGTCCGGGTTAGAACTATGGGGGTGGAGACGCTCCTTCAGATATACTGGGTTGAGGCCATTTAGGGCCTTAAAGGTCAGCACCAACACTTTGAATTGTGCTCGGAAACATACAGGGAGCCAATGTAGGTCTTTCAAGACTGGTGTTATGTGGTGTCGGCGGCCGCTCCCAGTCACCGGTCTAGCTGCCTCATTCTGGATTAGTTGTAGTTTCCGGGTCACCTTCAAAGGTAGCCCCACATAGAGTGCATTGCAGTAATCCAAGCAAGAGATAACTAGAGCATGCACCACTCTGGCGAGACAGTCTGCGGGCAGGTAGGGTCTCAGCCTGTGTACCAGACGGAGCTGTTAAACAGCCGCCCTGGACACAGAATTGACCTGTGCCTCCATGGACAGCTGTGAGTCCAAAATGACTCCCAGGCTGCGTACCTGGTCCTTCAGGGGCACAGTTACCCCATTCAGGACCAGGGAATCCCCCACACCCGCTAACACCCTGTCCCCCCAAAATAGTACTTCTGTCTTGTCAGGATTCAACCTCAATCCGTTAGCCGCCATCCATCCTCCAACTGCTCCCAGACACTCACACAGGACCTTCACCGCCTTCACTGGTTCTGATTTGAAAGAGAGGTAGATCTGGGTATCATCCACATACTGTTGAACACCCAGCCCCAAACCCCCAATGATCTCTCCCAGCGGCTGCATGTAGATGTTGAAAAGCCTGGGGGAGAGGACAGAACCCTGAGGCACCCCACAAGTGAGAGCCCAGGGGTCTGAACACTCATTCCCCCACCATCACTTTCTGAACATGGCCCAGGAGGAAGGAGCGGAACCACTGTAAAACAGTGCCCCCAGCTCCCAACCCCTCTAGACGATCCAGAAGGATGTTAATGGTTGATGGTGTCAAAAGCCGCTGAGAGATCCAGTAGAACTAGGAAACAGCTCTCACCTTTGTCCCTAGCCCGCCGGAGATCATCAACCAGTGCGACACCAAGGCAGTTTCAGTCTCATGATGAGGCCCGAATCCTGACTGGAAGAATCAGATTGCTAAACCACAATAAACCAAGGTTTGAACTAGTGATGAAGAGAAATTTGGTTTGGTTAGCATCTTCGTGGAACTTTCCTAATGTAAACTGAAACATTCCCAACTTGTTAATCTATGATTTAGCAATATTACATCTTCCATTTGTTTCATGGGTAGGCTTTCTGATACAGATTCAATATGTAAGACAACCAAAATCTAAGCACCTTTAAGCAGAATTAGAAACTTAACTTTTGCATTGAAATCAGTGGAACTTTAATATCCTTTGCTTTGACTGGATTATACCCAATGGGAACATGGTGCCTTTTCAAATTATATTCAATGTGGTTTCTTTGGATGGATTTTTAAAATAATTGTTGCAGGAGTCTGTTAGACATGCTTGTGTAAAGAACCAACCAATTGGATATAGTTATGGTAGAAGCAAGGAATGATCCTAAGACCAGCTTGATGGACCCAGTAGTTAAATGAAGCTTGGCTAGGTTTTTTAAAAATATTTATTTTATTGTTACTCAGTTCCTTCACCTCTCTGGATGGTATTTAGAAGGCTTTGGTAACTGATAGGAAGTTGTTGATGGCATCCATTTGTCTTGGGAGACAATGGAAGAATGCAACTTTGGGGGTAAAGTCAACCACTGTAGAGTTACAACGCCTGCTGCAGCTGTAGAGACTGATATGCGAGAGACATGCTTTGTTGCAGCTGGGGCAGATGAAGGTGTCAGGTTTTGCTGTTACAAGAAGTACCACTGTAAATATTGATGAAAAAGATAGTTCACTAGAATATGGCTAACATATCCAGATCTCTAATCAAGCATATGTTTTCATAGTCTTTATAATTAATGACCACATTAAACAACTGAATACATCTTAGGGTAGAGGTGTAGTAGTTAATAGGGTGGTAAACTACAGTGTGTTAGTAATTTGTCTGAAGCAGGACCCACATGGTTTGGGCTAACTATAAAAAACCCACAGATCTAACCCCTCCACACTCCCAGAGTGGTACCACATGTGGTTTCTGTCAAACTAAACAACATAGTTGTGGCTTCACACAAGTAAATACCTGAATAGTTTGAGATCATGGCAACATGCACACTATTGTGCAGGATATTATGTGACTCATTCTTGTATCTATTGAAGAAAAAGTATACATTTGCCATCTATCAGCTGGAAAGAATTCCTTATCAGTTTTTACAAGCTTTGTGAGTTGGAAGGCTAAATGTTCATAGTTTAGCAGTTTCATCGTTTCTTAGCTGATAACTGAAACTTTCCCCCAGCTATTTCAAGTGAAATATCTTTCTAGCAGTTGCACTTTAGCAGTGGAGCAGTATAAAGATTTGAGATCCCGATTCAAAATCTATGCAGGTACAAAAACTGGTTAAAGGTACATAAAACTGCATATGTATATGAGATGATATGTACAGATAACAGAATGTGAGCACTCTGACTGTAGTTACAGATAGTGATGCAATGAGGACACTGAAGTGAAAGTATTGAGATTTGTCCCACACAGGATTTAAAGATGGCAGTATGTGAACTGGCCCGTGTAATGTACATTTTCACATGGGAGGGCATGGTTGGGTGGTGGGGAAGAAATTTGGTTTGGATTGGATTTTAATGAGCAACCACCAAATTGACGCTTTTGAAAACAGCTATCCTGAATTTTCTGGTGTAGTTCTCCAACCAAACGATGTGTACAAAACTGCATATGTATATTAAAGGAAAGTGTGAATAAAATGCATATATTGGTGAAAATAACATAAGAACACATTGTATTAGAGGAAATTGCTTGTGGAAACTTGTTTATGGGGCAAATATTACAAGAAATTTGCACTAAAATGTGGATGAATTTTCATTTTTGTTTTTTAACAAAATCACCAGCTGATGAGCAGATGTGAAGAAATGAACTGAAGGCTGGGGGGGGGGGAAAGAAAAACAGATAAATTGTAATTGACAGATTTGCCCATCTTTAATTGTTAGTGAGATTGTATAAGAATATAATAGGAACCAAAAGTAGACCTCTCTTTTCCTTTGAACCACATCTGTGAAGTTGAGAGTGGGGTCTTGTTGTCTGGGAAGCCCAGGACCTCCATACACATTGCCCAGGCTTGCACCCCAGAGAGGTCACTTCAGCCCAAACAACACTCCAGGCAGCAGTTACTAGTTACTGGTCTCTACAGCTACAGTAGGCACTGTGATTCTACAGCAGTTTGACTTCACCCCCAGAGGCGTCTTTCAAGACAGACGGTCCATTATCGTGTTGCCACCTTCCAGACCTCTCATGAAGGCACATAGAGAAACGCCTCAGATGGCAATTGTAGGGTCTGTGTTGCTTCATGGGGGGAGACGTGATCCTTGTGTTACTTGGGCTCCTGAGACACATAAGGCTTTGTAGGTCAAAAGCAGTGCCTTGAACTGAGTCCAGAAACTAATTGGTAACATTATGATACTGTTTTAATGGCTTGATACTGACAGCTTTAATTTCTACCTCTTTCCTAATGTTCCCTAACCTGAAATTTCTTTTTTTGCCCAGCTGCTGTACACTAGATCAACATCTTCATAAAATTGTTGTTTCAAAACTCTCATTCCTGGTCAGTCACTTGCACTTTGGACCTCACTACTGTTTGTTTGGTTTTTGTTCAGAGGTACATCACTTTACACTACCTTACATTGAATTGCATTAACTGTTTTATTCCCCATTCACCCAGTTTGGCGAGGACCCCTTTGGAACAATGTCCAATCTCCATTTGTTTTGACCACACTAAACAATTTGGTAGCAAACCTGGCTACCTCACTGTTCACCTCATCTCTGGATTGTTAATCCACAATTTAAAAAGCACAGGTCCCAATGCCAGTTTTTGGAAGATTCCTGTTTTTACAGTCCTACACTGAGAGCGCTGTACTTTTACTCCTACTCCCTGGTTCCTGTTTCTTAACCAGTTACTAATCCTCGGAGGTCCACCTCTGACTTTGTGGCTCAGCTCTGGACTCATTACAATTTTGCTAACCTCTCTAGCAATGTCAGCAATGTCTTTTTAAAGTTGGGGCAGGGGGAGAGCAATTGTGAGTGTTTCTCCATCTCAAGTTTGTGACAGTAACTGAAAAATGGACAAGGCAGCCAAATGGCTTCTTATATTATTCTTCCTCCTTTGTTTAAGCCTGAAAGTGCTTCAGCCACACAAGTTCTGTTAATGCTTATAAAAGTTTTATATCTCATGATTAAATTTTACTCCCCCCCCCCCCGGTTAACACACTTTTGACTTTCTTACATACTTTTCATGCTCAGAATCACTCCTTTGTTTGTATCTGCACATGTTCTTTCATCCTTCACTCCCTAGACTTACCTTCATCTGTTTCCTCAGAAATGCTTATAATTAGCCACGTCGTACTTGAAATGCTGGTGACGTTTACTTAATTTCTCTTTGCTCAAAACACTCCTCAGATTAAAATGAAAGCCTACAGATAGCAGAAGAAACAAAGTTTTTGTGAACGTTGACAGTTTCTATTTTCTGTTTCATATGTTTTGCTTTCTCCTAATTAACTTTTCCCTTCCATTTTGTTTTATAGATCAGACACTGAACATTTATACTATGAATGAGGACATTTATCTTACTCATTCTCACATTCATTATTTATCTCTACCTCTCTCCCCACCCCCCTTCTCTTATTTGACATTGCTTTTACTTGGTGTTTCTTCAGGCTTGGGTTGAACTCCATAAATTTCAAGGAACAGTATATGCAGTGCTATTTTTTTAGAAAAAGAGGTTCCAGAATTCACCATAACGCCTCCCTTGTTCTCTTAGAATGGCAATGGCACCCACCTGAGAGGTGCCAGAACTGAGTTTCAGTGGGTTCCAGCTGAAAAAGCCCCCCCCTAAAGTCCCATTGTTTCCCCCCTTCCTTGTGCCCCTCTCTGTTTAGATGATCCTCAGAGTCCCAAAACACTCTGGCAAGAACTAAGAGGTCCTGGTGAGCCACTTATTAATGAACGAGGATGTTCAGGCCTCCTCTCATCAAAGGATTTGTTTGCATGCTTATACACCACACCACACTTTGGCTTGTATTTAAGTGAAAATTACATAAAAATGGATGCTTTGCAAAAATGTGTATATTAGGAGCTATTCACACCAAGATGAATTATTTATTTAAATTGTATACTGCCCTATACCTGCATGTCTCAGGGCGGTTCACTGAATAAAATCATGATATAAAAGCACAAAATGGTTTTAGTTTCCCTCAGATAGTATGTTATTATTTTACAATTTTATTTATTATTAAACCTTTGTTTGACATATACGTGAGCTACTTACTTTGCTGAAAGAAAAGAAACTCTGTTGAGGAATGGAGGCATATCCTTAACTGGGTGAGTGAAGGGATATTCCCAGTCTGACAGGAGGACTGATATTTTAATCATCCCCACCCTCTACAACATTGCCCTCCCTTTCCTCCCCACACAGATCAAAATTCAAAGTGACAGTTTCAGCTGACTGTCTTTCCCCTCAATTCAAGTTACTTCATCTCCTCATCTGTTTAAATAAATAGTCATGCAACTGACCATTTGTTAGCAGTTCTTACTTCCAGATGTTTACTAATTTGCCATATGGTAAAATTTCTACATTGAGTAACTTCCACATTGATTCATAATTCTGTTATACACAATTTGAATGTTATGTGTGGGTTTTAAAATTATCTGTAATTTGCAGTGTTATATTTTGTCTTTGGGATTTCATTTAAGTGTAAGTCCCTGCTGGTATTGCCAGCCAAAGGACCCATAGCCAGGCCATGATTCTTTATCCTTATCATATCCACAGATTTCCAACCTGTGAGACCAAGCCAGGCTGCACATTAGAAACATGAAGGCAGTAGGCTTAGCAGGTTATACCCCTGGTAGAGCATTGTACAGGCAAGCTGTTGTTGGCTTAAACAAGAGCCGCACTTTATTTCATCTCTGCTTTACATATTTCTAAGAAACCTTTCTCTGAAAGCTGCAGGAAGATTTAGGTCCCACAACCTTGAAATCTTTGATTTTCATATAAATGTTTCTTCTGATTTAAGAACGAGAGCTATTTAATTCAAATGAGTGCAGCACATCTCGCAGCTAGGTAGAGAGTGAATGTACAAGATAGGGCAAAATCAAATAGAGCCTTGTAATACTATTATCAGTGCTTTTAATGCCCCCTTTTGTGTTCTGCAAGCTTAGTTCCTTTGGTATGTAGAGACCATGTATGACTTTTTAAAAAGATGTTAAATGCCATGTTATTATGATTCGCGGCACTGAAGTGCCTATCTGTTATTAATGTCCTAGAGACAGGCATTAAAGAAGTGCTATATATAAAAAGCAAACTGTTTCTTAGTTGGCATTACACTCTGACTTCAAGTATATGAAAATGTGGACATGAAAAAATAATACAAATCCTTAAGTGCCCTGTGTTCTCCTTGATGTTCATCACTGGAAATGGCATTGACATTGTTCCGTCAAGAGCAGTGAGATTGAGGGTCAAGAGGATGCAATCCACAAATTGAGAACTAATATATATATATATACACACACACACAGAGTCCCAAGGAAACAAGACAGTGTTATTATTTGATTTATAGTAGTGGGGCTGTTTTGAAGTGTTAATCAAAAAGTGGTGGTTTGTTGTATTCACCACTCCCTTCATTCCCCAGAATAAACCATCCATTAGGTTGACCGAGCACAAACTGCTGTTGTGAGGCTACCAACCTAATACCTAGGTCAAAAAACAGTTGATTAGACACTGACGTTGCTCCATCTGAAGCTTCCAAACTCTTTTCAAAAGCAATCCTACAAAGATTTGATTTGTAACCAAGGCATCTCAATGACCAGTTTAGCCACCTTCAGGTAAAACTCAACAGGGACAGTAGGAAGACAAAATTACTCCTGGCCACAGTCATCATCGGATTGTCCAGGAATACAGCCAAGAACACAATTCTTAAACTTCATGTATGCTGTTGAACAGGATGGGAGACAAAATGAATCTTTGTGGAACCCCATAAATCAAAAGCCATCAAGAAGAACAGTGCTACCTTCTGGAACTTGCCATCCAGGAATGGTGAGAACCACTGCAGGGTAGTGCCCCCTGCATGCCTATTCCAACTAGGCAACCCAGGAGAATAATGGGGGCAGTTATATTGGAAATTGCTGAGTGGTCCAGTCAATGGGAACACACTCCCTCTTCAGATGCTAATGAAGGTCATTTACCAAGGTTGCCACTTTCCTGAAATCAGACTGAAAAGTAGGTTGAAAGGGCTTCTAAGGTAATCAGTGTCATCCAGAAATCCCTGCAGTTGAGTTGCCCAGTTAAAAGATGGCAGGTGTAACTTTGACACACTAGCCTTAAAGGAGTCTTTTGTTGCCTGCTTTCATTACATACTGTGGTTAATTCCTTTAAAAATGTTCCTCTGGTCCAGCACTTTCTGCAAGGACACCAGTATAGCTATTAGTCTCTGAGCTTTCAAGGACAACACACGATGGTGTGATTCCCAGACACAAGACTGCACAATGTTGCCTCTGAGGCATCCATGCTGTAATACAACAGAACCCTGCCTGGCTGATAAGCTGAAGGTAGATTTGGGGAAGGCAGGGCAGGGCAGCCACAGAACAGCCATATCTTGTATTACCAGAGTTGCAAACAGGAGTATACAGAAGGGATTATTAGAGATTGGAATGAAAGTCCTTTACATTTTCTGCTTACTGAATTAATCCTATTTTAATGCGTGCTGTCAGACACTTTTTTGTATTTTTGTTTACATAGACCAAGGACTTTATTTTATGTCTAGTGTAACCTTGCAAAGGATGCGGTGTTTGTATGGAACTGTGCCCTTCAGTGCCTATAATCAGCTGAGGTGTGGATCTATTTGTTGTGACATATGCTGATTTGCTAATATTAAGGGTATGTAGGAAACGAGCAGATGTTAAAAAGTGAAGTTGTGGGTGATCTTTGTGCAGTGTATAAGCATTACCTAATGACTGCAAAGGGCAGGTGGTCTATTATTTATTTATTGCCTTTATATAACAATGTTCTGCCAAGGCACCCATGGTGGCTTACAATTTTTTAAACACTAATTGTATAAAATGTTAACTTGGCTTGGTGGACAGTCTGAGTGGAGATGGCCCTGAGGTCTTTGCCTCTCTCCTTCCCTCTCTTCTCCCACAGGGTAGATGGTGCCTGTTGGCCCTGTGGAGAGGAGGTGGTGTCCCAGGTGTCATCTTGGCTTGCTTCCCCCTCTTTCTTTGGGTGTAGCTGCCCCTTGTGGTGAACCACTGAAACGAATGTTAAAACCTCTGCCTAAGACGTTTAATACTGTCTAGCTCCTACCACACCTGGCTGGCTATTGAAGGAGTGTGTAAGGACTTACGTTTCTATTCCAGCCTTGCTGAAGCACAACAGGTCTTCATGAGCTCCAGTGTGTTGCTGTATGCTTTGGTTGTCCTGATATCTGACTTGCTCCTCCGGTTGTTAACTGTCTGCAGTGTCATAGACAAAGGTAGGGTATGAATTTTACTACCACCAGTTTTCTGGGGGGGGGAGCACAGGGGTACGCATACCCCTAAACATTTTGTGAATCTAATGGGAGAAGAAACTAAAAAATTTAAAATTCACTGATGGTGAGTTGTCAGTTCCGTTGAATAGCACAGTGAATAATCAGTTCTGTTGTTTCCCCCAATGGCGGACTCATTTCCTGTCACAGTGTTTCCTGAGTCTCAGACAGAAGCAAGCGTTTAATGTGTGAAGCAGTGTGCAATGTGGTTGTGTGGTATTTTCCCAGATTTGAACTATAAAATGGTGATTTTCTTGAGTCAAAATGAGAGTACCCCTAAACGTTTTTTAAAGAAAAAAATGCACTGACTACCACTAATAATAATTGCAGCAGCAAAACTGTTTTAATTAATTTGTTTAGAGAAATTGCGTGAAGTATTTTCTTTTTCAATCATACAGTTTCTCTTGATCCCTGCAAATCACTTTGGGATACTTCCATTCACATATTGGAAAATAAATATGAGGGAAATGTCCGTGTAACTTGTAACAGAATGCAGGCCCACTCATTGCCACATGTCACAGCAGTCTTTGGTGCATCAGACACATAAGAAGAGCCCTGCTGGACCAGGCAAAAGGTCCATCCAGTCCAGAAATCTGTTCTCACAGTGGCTGGCCAACCACATACCCAAGGGGAAGCCCACAAGTGGAACATGAGTGCAGCAGCACTCTCCTTCCTCACTTGCTATTCCAAGCAATGGGTATTCAGAGATATACTAACTCTGAGGTATAATGTTGCCATTGTGGCAAGTAGCCACTTCATTGATCACACAATGTGTGCTGATAATAAACATAAAGATTCCCCAAATGTGTCTTGACTGGTGTTTAAAGATGTGTGTGTACTCCACATGTGATGTTCACATGATTTGTGGGGTGCTGTTGTTGTTTTGCAGAACACCAGGTGTAAAGCCAGTGTGTGCCATAGCAATGATAATGGATGGTGCTGCTCTAAGTCTGTGTATACACTGGAATGTGAGAAAGGTGCCACAGATTGAGTTGTGGTAGACTGTGGTGACTAATTTAAAACAATTTGAGCTCCTTTATAAATGCTCAGCGAGCAAGACCGAACCTTGATAATGAGATACGACTGCTGGTATCTGAGTGCTTTGCTGATTAGACCGGAGGCAGCAGCACAATATAACGTAAGAATCATTTTACACCAAAACATAAGCAAGAGATGTCTTTGAATGTGGTGAAAAGAAATGCAAAGCCAATCATTTCTGTAGGAAAGTGAAAAATTATGTGTAGATTAAAAACCAAAGAAGCTGATAGCTATCAGGTGTAACAATGCAAATAGATGACAGTATTAAGAAAGGTCTATCTATGTTCATTTTTTTCACTATATATGAAGGTACCGGTAGATTCTGAAAGTTAATTCAGTGTTTTGCTCCCTGATACCAATTTACTGATTGAAATGTAAGTGGCAATAATTTCTATCTGGCCTTCAGTTGTGTGAAATATACAGGTTATCAGGCTTACAAATTTGCTTCTCCTAAGTAACTTGCCACAAAAGATTAATGAAGTTCCCTCCCATCTGGAGAGTGCTTAGGTGCTTGGTTTACCAGTGTTCTGAAAGCCCAGGGAACAGTGCACTCCACTGACATTTTAGATTTCCTTTTTATGTTTCATTTCCCTGCCTTTTCAATTTCACTTTCTAACCGTCAGAGTTAATTCTCATTGCTTCTCTTTGTCTCTTCTGCTTAAAATCTCAATTTTAAATCTGCCTCCCATCTACAAGCCACAGAGCACTATTTAACAACAAGGTTAGCTGAACAGCTTTAATGCACCATCCGTTGACCACAAAAATGCTGGAAGAAGATCCAGACTGTCCCCAATAAATAGACTATATGAATTCAAATGCACTTCACTACCTCCTTCTGTATCTCCAATTCATAAGCAGCAAGGACTTTAATTCATTCCAAGAGAATCTTCTGCCTTTCCAAAGAATTGCTGGGCGTGATTATCATAACAGATCAGGCTGTTGGCCTGTGTTGCCGTCTTTCTGCAGTGCTGTCCTGAAAGGGTGCCCATGTCTTAAAAACATAACAAGGGATGTATTCCCTTATTTAGAAGTTTAATCAGGACAACTGTTTTCCAGGTCACTTAGAAGAAAGTTTTCTTTTCTGAGGTTATAGTGTAAATGCAAATTAAAAATCAGGGAGCCTTTTAGAAAGATGGATAGATAAAGTAATGGCTATGACAAACGAAAATAATTTATTCTGGGTCAATATTTGTAGAACCTATCTGTGCAATTGATAACAGAACCCATACAGCTTGACATGGGTTAATTCGTAGAACAAAGCCCTATTGAAGATGTTCCCCTACTTGCCACTGTCCAGACTAGCAAATGGAAGTTGTGTTCTAGCATGTACCGGAAATACCAAAATTGTACCACATCTTGAGCCCATAGCACATGTGTAACATTTGATATATCACAAGCTCTTACATTTTGCTACAAGTCTCATAATTGCACCAGAACCTTGCTTTCTACAATTCATGATACACTGCTCTATGTGTAATGCTTAGCTGTAAGAATAACAAGAATAATACAAGATTCCGCCAGGAGTGAGAACATTGTTATACAAGTCAATAATAATAATAAACATGATCATTTGTGCTGTGAAAACAACAACTGATCTTGTGGACAGGGATGTATAATATTGCTGAGATTCACCAAATGAACAGAAGTAAAAACGTCTTTCCTTAATCAGCAAAGGCAATATGAACCTGCAAGAAAGCAAGCAGCCAGTAGGACAACTCAGGAAAAGATTGAATGAACTATTTTAGCAAGAGCTTTCATTGAATCTGTGCCTAGGGAGAAAACAGAAATCAGAGACAGGAGTACAGAACTGACCCACATATGGAGTGGGGTGAAGCAGCCACCTCAGGCGGCAAAATGGAATTGGATTTGAAGGTTAAAGCAGGAGCATGACAGGGTCTGAAGAAGGCGAATGGATGGTGGCTCCATAACTGGGCAGACAGTGAAAAGGGACCTTGGTAATTGCAACGTATGAGAGGAGAAACAGGAAGGAAGCTATCATGGGGGTGGTTTGTATGAAAGGGAAGAGTTGCACAAAAGGAGGGAGAGGACATGGACATGGGTGTGAAGGTGGAAATAGGGGTGCAAAGCTGGGTTGGAGAATAGAGGGAAGTGGCTTCAGAAATGGGGTTAGGAAGATGAGGTTGGTAGTTGTTTGCATGGGTTGGGAAGAGGAAGTGCTAAGGAGTTAATATAGGGGGAATTGTAGAGGGGCTTGCAAGCAGGGGAACCACCCCTAGTTAAAAATAATAAGAGATTCAGTGGAAAATCTAACACTGTTGTTATTCAGAATAGTAAGTACCCACAGTATTAAGTTCACTAAAACTTACTCATATGGAGTCACAATAATTCCCACTACATGGCCCCTTCCTTTCTCTGGTTCATTTCTATGTAACTCCCTGACCTCCTGTTTTCTGCAGGCAGCATTATGACGACTAAGATATTTTCAAATCCTGCTTTTAAACCTACATCTCATATTGATTTTCTGGGAAGTAGGGGATATAGGGATATAGGAAATCAACAGCAAGCAGAGGAGATGAGCTGTTAGTGTTTGATAATAGCTGGTACACAGGCGGAAGTGGACAGCAGCATTCAAGCAATTACGATGTTCTAAAGAAATGAGGTGATAATGTGTGCTGATGTTGTAGGGCAGCAATTCTTTACAATACATAAGACAACTCACTTCCTGTACTTCCTTCCCACATATTTGATGAGGGAATAATTTATTAGTTTTATTAGTGTGCTCCTTTTTATAAGGAGGTGCATCAAGATATCAACTAATTGTGGGAGCAGCGGGGTTCAGGATGTTATTATCTACAGTCAGGAAATCCAATTTTTCATCTAGAGCTATTACTACTATTGTATTCCTCCCAACTTCAACTCAGTAAAGTAAATTGGTGACTGGCCTGGAATCACCCTGTGAAATTCAGAAAAGAGCAGGGCTTTTAACATGTGATTCCCATATCCTAGTTTAACACAAAGAAGCACAAAGAAAAGTATTACACTGCTAAGCAGGACTCAGAAAAACCAGTTATTTTATTACAAAAATAAAAATAAAACATTGCCTACTCCTACACTAACACTGTTCTCTGGAATTGCCATCTTTGTTCACTCATTTTTTTAATGGAATATCCAGATGGTGTTATTTCCAAATTGTTCCACACTTAGGCAGGAAGAACCAGTTGCGCAAATATAAGGCAGGGAACACCTGACTTGCCAGTAGTACGTGTGAAAAGGATGTCAACAGTGTGATGCAGCAGCAGAAAACGCCAATGCTGTTCTAGGCTGCATCAACAGAAGTATAGTATCCCAATCAAGGGAAGTCATAGTCCTGCTCCGTTCTGCCTTGATCAGACAAATGGGGCATCCCACTAAAGGGACCCTGGAGGAGGATCCCTCACCAATGATTTGACCCCCTGGTTGATATAGGTTATACCCAATGCCTGCACAGAAGCCACTTATATGCGTAATCAACAAAATTGTTGCCTGTTTTGAACCAAAAAACCAAAAGTTGTTGCCAGTACAGTAGTCATTTAACACAAGTGTGGGTTGGAGGGTCATGATGCCTGGGCATGCAGATAAGATTTGCCTTCTTAAAAAAGCAGAACTACTGCACACACAGGTTTTTGTGGGGTGCACAAATGTGAGAAGCATTTTACAATGCATGTTTCATACAGGTACACTCGCCAATGAGCTCCCATTGATTATATAGTGATACCTCGGTTGTTAAATATAATCCATTCCAGAAAACCATTCGACTTCCAAAACGTTCGGCAGTCGAGGTGCAAAGGGTTGGCTGCAAAGTCAATGGAAAAATTGGGGGGGAGAGAGAGAGACACGCAGCGGAAGCCATTCGATTTCCAAGGTGCGTTCGAAAACGGAAGCAATTACTTCCAGGTTTTCAATGTTCTCTTTCATTCTAAACTACCGTGCAGGATTCTTGTGATAATAAAGTGGTGGGTGGGTGTCAGACAGAAGAGTTAACCGAATACACTACCTTTATCTCCTTAGAAGAACAGCAGATACTAATTACAGCAAATAAACAACATATTGTATGAAAGTGAAATGGCTGTAAGTCGAGGGTGGGGAACTTGTTTTGGACTTTCCCAGCTAGACAACATTTTGAGGGCCACATGCTGGTGGTGCGTGGGTCCAGGGCAAAACGTGGGTGGAGCAGCAGTGCTAATTTACTCACACATCCCTCTCTGTTCTCCCTCCAGACAAGCAAGAAGCACAATCTAAGTTCAAAGACACAACTGAGCCAGGCCAAACCACTTTAGGAGGTGGCAAAGCAGTGCTGGTGAGGGGTTTGTGGCTGTGGAGTGTGGAGCATCCTGAGGGCCAGATGGAGACACTTGGAGGGCTGCATTCAGCCCCCAGGCCTGAGGTGTCCTATTACTGCTCTAAGTGATCTCCCAAAGCATATTTTCCAGCTTCTGGAATATATGTAGCTTTTTTCCAGAGGGTGGGGTGGGGGGCTTCTTTGAACTGCATATGCTGCACTTAGCGAGGCAAGTTAACATTTCCATTTGAGCTGTTTCTTTGGCAGCAGGAAAAGCACCAAAAGTGCTTTTGCTTCTCCATTCCCCCACTATGCTCCTTTTGTTTTGTTCTTGTTATTGCTGTTTACTAGATGAACACATTTCTCTGTAAATAGGATAATTTTGTACTCAAATTGATGATGCTAGCGTTTCCAAAGCGTCTCTTATAAGTTGCTTTCAGATGAAGAGGTCAATTGCTGGCGCACATACTAGTACTCAATTAAAGGATTTATCAACCTAGAGGAATTACAGGCGGAGAGTTTGCATTGGAGCACAGATTTCAGTTTAATGGATAGTTTAAAAAGCATATTTTGAGGATGGCAATTAAATTAAAAAATGTTTCTCAAAATTACTGCTTTCTCTATAGCAGAGGATCAAACTCCATCTAAGTCTATCTTTAATATTTTGTTATGTTTGTTTGTGTGCATGACCATAATAACTCTGCAGAAGGCTATTATTTGTTTTTAATGCCACTGAAGCTAGTTACTATGTTATTAAATGTTCTTAAGATTCTTAACACTAATACTTTTCTTATATGTGAAACTTCAATTGTCCTCCTTTTCAGTCTATTCATCCAGTCTATTCATCCAGAGAAAAACAACAAAAAATATTAAGTATGCCTATTAAAAATGCTTCTTTTGTAATTTGCTTTTCATTTTGCTTCAGTTGTGTCACAAATCCTGCAGTCTTTTTCTGTCTTATTTTCTGCAGATTGGCTTTTCTGGGGACTATTTTATTTTATAAACATTGCAATTATTTTCTCTTCGTATATGAACCTTAAAAAATTGTTCCTTTCTAGAGATCAATAAAGGAGAGAACAAGAGAGAGAGAGAGAATTACAAAGAGATGTGAATAAAAGATATTTGCCTGGTTTTGATTTTAAAAGGGAGTACATTTAAAATGGTCGTTTTTTATTTTAAAAAAAAAAAACTCCAACAAAGTTGGGAACCCCTTAGGGTATGCAGTTTGTTGGTGAGTTGGATTTGTGCATTTTTCTAACTGTCATGCTTTGTGTGTTGTTTAAGAAAAGTTCTTTGGTGGTAAGGTACACATAAAGGGAGGTAGGGCCTGAACAAAGCCAAGTTAATACAATCACAGAGTTGGAAGGAACTCTCAAGGGTCATCTAGTCCAACCCCTTGCAATGCAGGAATCTCATCTAAAGAATCTATGGCAGATGGCCATCCAACCTCTGCTGTTCCACTGTTGAACAGCTGTTACTGTCAGAAGGTTCTTCCTGATATTTCATCGCAATCTCCTTTCTTGTAACATGAAACCATTGGTTTGTTTCCTACCCTCTAGAGCAGGAGAACAAGCTTACTCCATCTTCCATGTGACAACCCTTTAGATATTTGAAGATGGCTATTATAACTCTTCTCAGTCTCCTGGCGGGAGCCAGTGTGGTGTAGTGGTTAAGAGCGGTAGACTCGTAATCTGGGGAACCGGGTTCGCGTCTCTGCTCCTCCACATGCAGCTGCTGGGTGACCTTGGGCTAGTCACACTTCTCTGAAGTCTCTCAGCCCCACTCACCTCACAGAGTGTTTGTTGTGGGGGAGGAAGGGAAAGGAGAATGTTAGCCGCTTTGAGACTCCTTTGGGTAGTGAAAAGCGGGATATCAAATCCAAACTCCTCCTCTTCTTCTTCTTCTTCTTCTTCTTCTTCTTCTTCTTCTTCTTCTTCTTTTTTCCAGGCTAAACATACCCAGCTCTTTCAACCGCTTCTCATAATGCTTAGTTTCCAGACCCTTGATCATCTTGGCTGCCGACCTCCGCACATGTTTCAGCTCGTCGGTATTTTTCTTAAATTGTGTTGCCTATATCTGGACACAGTACTCCAGTTGTGGTCTGACCAGTACAGAATAGAGCAGTACTATTACTTCCCTTGATCATGACACTATACTTCTGTGGGTGCATACAAAACTATCATACCAAGTTCAACCACCCTTGGACTTCTGAGAACAATGGTGCTATAGGTGTTAGGCAGAGGAGGTGGTCTTTCCTTGCTCAGCTCCCTGAGGTCATTTTAATTGGAGACCCTCACAATGGGACCTCAAGACTTTTGGCATGCAAAGCATGTGCTGTGCCACTTACCTACACCCTCTCTCCATTAATAGGAGCTAGAAGGCCTAATTGGACATATCCATTTGAAGTTCTTCATCCCTGCTCTGACATTTGCATTCCAGCAATGCCAGGGCAGTGATTTGGCTTGCAATTAATGCATCAGCAGTCATTGCGCCCTATTCCTGCCACTAATGAGCTGAATCTGACATGATAATTTTAACTAAGCTGCAAAAAGGTTACTTGTGGTCTGCAGAAATGATTCCGTATGAGTGAATGGCAAATGGACACTAATGAATTATTTAACTAAGGCATGGGAAGACTGGGACTTAATGAACAATTAGTGGTGCTCGGGTAAATGGCAGAAGTGGTCTGTTCTGTGTGTGTTTATAAGTCCTGAATTCAAAGGAACATTGGGGTGTGACTATGAAAAAGTAGTATTGCTGCTTATTTCTATGGGAGGTGCAAACAGACCTCCCACTCACCACAATGTTCTGAAGTGGACCTGGAGAAGTGCAGGTGTTTGAAAAATTGTGAGTTGTTCCCTATGCTTGGTTACAATCATCAGTCTCACTGCAGTGTTTTGAATGATGTGGGGTTTCCAAACAGTCTACAGGGGCAACGCCAAAGTAACCTTGATGGGATGGTATCAGAACATGGGCAACAGTGGCCAGACTAACTGTGTCCAGGAGGTACTGCAGATGCTACATCAGTAGCAACTGATGTACAGTGCATTGTGCTATGGAATCTACTTTGGCCTCCGATGTATAAGGCTGGAACTAATAATACACCTAGGTTGAGAACTTTTAATGAGAGCAGGACTCCATCCATAAATGGGTCCAAGGTAGATGAACCAACCCCCAGGAAGACCAACATTTTGTCTGGATTGAGTTTCAGTTTATTGGACCCCATCCATTCTGTTACAGATTCTGTTGCTGATTTCAGCACTCGCACATTTTAACCTGAATTGGATGACAAAAAAGATACGGAGTTTGATGTTATCGGCATACTGAGCTGTGAATTACACAACAGAAGGACATCATCATCATCATCAGTAGTAGCAGTAGTAGAAAGCTGAAAATCTCAGGGACACTTTTTCTTTTATTCAGATGCCAAATATTTTTGGGGTTTGTAGAGTTTCTTTTTGCAATACCACATACAAACAAGACATGGGTACAGCCCTCCCTTTTGTTTCTTACATGAGGAAAGTGAGTTTCCACAAAAATATGAATGGCTGTTAAGGCATAACATAAGGACTTGTGAGGCAAAATGCCTGCTTTATTCCAACCTTTTTTTAAATGTGACCTTTTATGTGACACATGTAAATGTCAATACCTTTGCTCATTCATTTTCCTCAGGGACAATTATTTATATAGGCTCCAGATGCTATGTGTTAGTAGAAAGGGTGAAAAGGGCTCGAGGCAATGGTACTGTAAATGTTACTGAGCTCATTTTCCCTTCAAGGGCATGGATTTAATTTTTTTCTCATTTAGTTGATTGCATGATTCAGCAAAACCCATATTTAACAACATCATTACTCCTTCCCAGGTGATGTGATTGAAGCAGAGACAGAGAGAGGAGTGAAATTTTAAAAGGATGTGTGCCTTTGTGACTATAGCAGGATTGGGTATAATGGAAGTTCTGCATAGTAGTGATTATATTTTATTCCAAAAGCATCTGTGAACAGAAGTATATTGATATCTATCTATTGTCCATCCAGCCTAGCAAACACACTAAATGCATGAAAATAAACCAGAATGTTAAGGGACGTGTCTCAGTTGGTAGAGCAGCTGCCTTGCATGCAGAAGGACTCAGCTTCAATCCCTAACATCTCCATGGATGGCTGGGAGAGAGCCCTGTATGGACAACCTGGAGAACTGCTGCCTGTCAGGGTGAACAGAATTGAGTTAGATGGTTCTGTGTTCTGACTCATTACAGTCGTACCTTGGAAGTTGAATGGAATCCATTCCGGAAGTCCATTTGACTTCCAAAATGTTTGAAAACCAAAGTGTGGCTTCTGATTGGCTGCAGGAAGTTCCTGCAGCCAATCAGAAGCCACAGAAGCCCTGTCAGACATTTGGATTCAAAAAATAGTTCGCAAACTTGAACAGTCACTTCTGGGTTTGCAGCATACGGGAGCCAAAACATTCGGGAACTAAGCTGCTCGAAAATCAAGGTATGACTGTATAAGGCAGCTTCCCATCTTCCTATGGGAAAAAACAACAAAATCAATTATAAATATAAGAAAGCAAAATAAATATCTGAAAACATAAATTTAAAAATCAGCATAGTGGTTAAAGATAATTAAAATATTGCAACTGTGCTATTTTGCTCAAGAATCGATCAACACCAGATTCCAGTTCGGTTTCTTTTCTTTTCTTGCTTTATTAACAATCTCTTATATCATATGACACATTTCATATAGCATATCTCGTATAACATATACATATACATATGTATTGTACATCTTCTTGAGTAAACATTTATATATAATCTGTGTAAGCAAAAACCATATACAAGTAGTATTCTGTTTACTCACATAAATTAAACTGATTCGTATTTTAACTATCTTTTGTTGTCTTATCTATTTATTAACATTAATTAAAGAAAGAAAAAACCAGGAAAAAAGAAAAAGGTGTAGTTGGACTTCCTATCATTTCCCGGTGTGTAGCCTTATTCTAGTAATGAATATACCTATCATTATTGAGTTATTCTTTATATTCCTTCTAATACATTCTTACAACAGTTTGACTTATTTCTCATATGTTTCACTATATATGGGTCAATCAAATGCTGCCATAGACGTTATACCACTGTTAAAATTTCATAAATATTTCTTATATTTATCTCATTTTTGTATGAATACTTGTCTTGTGTTGCCTCTCAAGCTATTAGTCACTTGTGCCATTTCTACATATTTCTGTAATTTATTTTGCCAGTCCATTATGGTTGGAACATTTTCCCCTTTCCAATTCATTGCGATCAATGTTCGAGCTGCAGCCGTGGCATATAGAAAAATTTCTCTCAAATTTTTCGGAAATCATTGCCAAGAATGCTTAGCAGAAAAGCCTCAGGTTTTTTTAGAAAGGTTAAAACCCCCCAAAAATTTCAGCTCACCATAAACAAGGCACCAAAATTCTCTCATCTTTCTACATGTCCACCACATGATACATGTCTCCATTACTTTCCCCACACTTCCAACAGTTGTTTGCTATGTTTTTGTACATCTTTGAGAGCTTTGATGGGGTTAGATACCACCTATATTGCATCTTTAACATGTTTTCTTTAATGTTATAACATTCCAGAGGTTTTCCCACTCATTCAGCATTATAGGGTGTTCAATATCTTGAGCCCATCTAATCATAATTGCCTTAAGGTGATTCTAGTTTGGTTTCTAAGGGAACTCCCCAATGCCCCAGCACTGGATTCTCACAGAGAGGAAGATCCGGCCTCTGTGTGTTGCCAGCTCCAGAGGGACTGGGTAGTCTCTTGCACACTTGCCCAGAGCCAGGGGAAGGGAGAGCAGTTGAGTGCCCGGCCCCCCGATTCCAATATGGCTCTCTTTCCTTGAGAGATATCTCCTTAACAAAGCACCAACTCTGCTAGTGCCATCAACAGAAACTCAAACTCAGCATTTCCCCTTAACCTTCTCCTAACCAACTCCCAGTTTTACAACCAAGAATCACAGGGCTGTGAGGGACCCCACTGATGACATCTAGAAACCCCACCCCACCCCCCAATAATAATAATAATAATCATCCAGTAACACAGCTTTGAATTATTGGTTATTAAGGATGCCACTGGATGTCTAGTGAGTTCCTAGTACTTGGACTAATGAGAAAGGACACATCTAGTGTTGGTTCATTTGGGTTCTAGAAACTCCACACACTGCACAGGTGTAGAGGCCCTCTTTGACAGTGGGATTTCTGACCTGCAGGCTTTGTTTTGTTTTTAAGTTGAAACTTGAGGTCTGCTGGTGCAAAGTAGTAGCCTGTGTGTGTGGTGTGTGTGTGTGTGTGTGTGTGTGTGTGTGTGTGTGTGATGGAAGCAGGTGCAAAATGGTGATTTGAAGAGTGCAGCCAGCTCTCTATTGCAACTAAAGATCCAAATACTGGTCTTAAAATTCAAGTTTAAATCTAGATATGATTTACTTCAGATCAGATATCTTAAATTTGAAGAGGGGGGTAACATTTTTGCTGCCACTGTGGCACAGGTAGGCATCAGAAACCCTTTTCAACATACTACAAACCACCCAGAGATCTGCCAGTAGTCCCCAAACTACCTTTTGAAAAAGAAATCACCATCTTGTTCAAGTTGCTGGAAACCTGCATTGCTCCAGATGTTCTTTCACAGCCTGGAATGGTACTTACAGACTCTGGTAATATTCTGAAACTATTCAAAATCCAGGTGAAAGATCCAAGTTTCCCAGACTAGTGGATCACAATGAGTTGTGCCTATATCTACTAACTTATCAGATAAAAGTAAGGAACAAATAAGGAGAAAATGGAAACAAAAGCAATGAGGAGTATCTTCTCTCTCTGGATCTTCTAGTCTGCTCCTAAGCATAAGTGGCAGCTAATCTGCCCGCAGTGTCGGCACAACATAATATTCTTTCAGTGCTAACACTCCATGATTTGCAAAGCTTTGCTTGTTGCAGGAGTTGCTGTTCCACAGTATAAGCACTTCTTTTCTGACAGAGCAGGTCTTGAGATAGTGCTACTTAGTCTAATGCAATTAAGGCAAATCTCA
Organism: Lacerta agilis; assembly: GCF_009819535.1. NCBI lineage: Eukaryota > Metazoa > Chordata > Lepidosauria > Squamata > Lacertidae > Lacerta > Lacerta agilis. The sequence continues at coordinate 42,775,426 of NC_046313.1, forward strand.
TATGTAACGCAATATAGCATCCATCACAGCCAGTGAAAGGCTGTCCTCTGAGTCAGTGGGCACAACCTTTTTTTCTTTTTTCTTTTTACTGCTGCTTCATATTTTAGGCTCAATATATGGACAGCCTATTTAAAAAGGTGACGTTATCGAGTATCCACTGTTCATGCTGATTCTGCAGCACAATTTAGCAATTGAAAGGTTCTTCCATTTCCACTACTCTAATTCCTCACATTGCCCATGAGACCAATTGCTCTACTACATGTACGGCATGCAAATTCCTAATAATAAAGAAATATTATTATTTTTTTCAAAAAACATTTTTTATGAAGATCTTTCTCCGTCATGGGTTTATTGTTTTACAGATTGATGATAAGACAGCAATGGGATTTCAGGGCATAGGCTGTTAAAAATATTTACCGTAACATTAAAAAAACAACCCCAGAGATAATTGGGAAGGTAATGGTGCCAGTTTAAAGCTTCTCCAGTTTAGGAAGAGTGTGATGCCGGTTTAAAGCTGACACCTTTGTAGATCAATCCAAGATGACATCCATCAGTAACTCATGGGGTTGTATTCAATGGTGCCACACAATCTGTTGCAGAGGAATGGAGGACCTTCTGTATCAGATTTAAGGAAGTGGGTGGGGTTGTGCAGAAGCTGAAGGAGTATACTGTCAGCTGAGAAAGACCATAGGATACAATTGTGGCTGACTGAGATCATGTTCAGTCACAAAAGTTTCAGTCAGGCTCCACTTGGGTGGAATCTACACACGTATTAAAAAAACGCTGTGAAAATGCTTTTTTGCGTTTTGAAAAATACATGGAATTTTGCATAGCTCACTGTCACCATCTAGTGTCACATTTGTATATTGCACTTTACAACACATTTTAAACATTTTAATTGCAGCTGTCTAGCTGAGTCCTTGGATTGTTAAGCATCAAAGCCTTCTTTACTTAGGTACAGTCCAGGAGAAAGGACAGGGCCACTAACCTTTTTACTGTGAATTATCCAGACTGCTACCTCAGTTTCCAACTTGATGAAACCTTTACAACCCCCTTGATAATGGTTAACATTCACCCCTGAAAACAGGAGTTTTTTAAATTGTCACACTTCTTCTTCACGCTTCCCATTAATTTCAATGGGGCTTTTAAGAAGAGCTGTACCTCAGTAGTTCAGCAGTGCTTTGCACACCAGAGGTGCCCCCCTGGCAGCCTGGCTCAGTCCTTGACACCTCCAGATAGGGCTCCAAAACCCCGTCTGAAAATCTGAAGAGCTACCACCTGTCACTATATACTGAGCCAGGCAGATTAATGATTTGACCTGGTATAAGTGGGACAAAAACATAGCTGAAATTGGCTCAGGAGATCATGCCAGATTCTTGAGGTTCCCTATTCAGTTTGTTGCTGTTTTTTCTAATACATGTGAGTTTAGGAAAATAATTCTCTATTCTGAGAAAAAACCAAACCACGTTATTCTAGGTAGCCTTACATTAATGCATTGCATTTCTGCATAGTCTTTTATGCTGTCTATTATTTTCAATTAGGGGTTTAATACATTTAATCCTTCCTTTGGAAGTCTTTTGTTGCGTTTGTTTTGTTGTGTCACATGTAAACCTGTAGCGCTGCTTGCACTTATAACGATTTAATATTAAAACTGTGAATAAACATTGACAGATTTAAATTATTTATAAAAGAAAGCTTCTCTTATGGAGAGAGGCTGTCTTCTTCTAGCGCTTCCTCTCAGAATATGGTATAGTAGCCCCCTTCTTTTCCTATCAAGATCTTAACTTTAGAAAGTCATGATGGTTGAATCCACTTTCCCATGCTTCATTTTTAGTTCGATAGAACCACAAAGTGGCAGAAGCAAGCCTGCTTCGGAGGAATAGCTCCTCCCACCTGCCCAGAAGAACAGGGAACCAGCACTATAATCTCATTTTGTTGACAGCAAACTTAGCTAGCCCTTGTTGTAAAATTGAGGGCAGGTTAAGAAAAACTTTTGACTTCCTGTGGGCATCTCTTCAATTTTATTTTATTTTAAAATGTCTAAAGTGTTTGTGGAACTGCTCTTTCATATTATCAGACTCTGAATGTATTAGGGCACCATTATGCACAGGCAAAATATGACATTTGTTTACTGACTTGAAGTTTTTTCTTTCGCGTATCAAGACCCTCAAGCCAGCCCCCCTGATAGAATAAAGAAATTCACACTGACACCAAATTTTGGTTTAAGGTTAATGGGCAAAATTTAGGCCACAACTTTATTGATTACAGCAAAATGTGAGCGGTAAGACTGTATCGGACTCCTGCCCCCTTTGCAGGAAGTCAGTAAGGGTAAACCATCAAAAGAGGGAGCTGCTTTGGGGTAACCCGCCTGCATCTCCCCCGGTGTTCCCAGAGGCCTGGCATGTCCCTAGCTCCTCAACTGGACTTTGGACAGGATCCAGGCCCTGGATTCCTTTAACAGAATACCCTTGGACAATGGAGGGGCAGGTGATGGCCGACCTCCCCTCCCCCACTCATCAATAAGCCAATGCCTAACCGCCAAACCTTACAAAGTTGTGACGATTGCTAAAAGGTACGTGAAAACCAAAACGCTAGTGCCAATCTGCCAAATGGAAAAAAATCCTACCCAGTCCCTGTCCCAACACAGGTGACCAACTGTAGTCCAAAACAAGGCCAGAGGACACCTAAATTAAAGGGCGGGTGGGTGGGTGTTCAGCAGCACGAAGCAGGTGTTTGGCACACATCATGCTGCTTCTTTTATACCCCCCCCCCATGATCACCCACTCAAAATGGTTGGTCAATAGGCCTGGGGTAATCGTAGTGCCACCCTGTTGTGAGGGTACTACTCTGCCTACGCCAAGGTGGAGGGAACTGGGTTAAGGAGGGCTTGCCCGCAACCAGGACCATCTTTTAAGAGGATCCCACTTAACACATTCACACACAAGAAGCACAGCCATGTATCATTTGGTGAAGTGGGGTGATTTTGTTTTCATCCTTCCTCAGAGTTGTTTTATATCAGAAAGGTCCCTGATGTTGAACTAGCTCAATAAATTTTGAATCTCATATTTAAAATGCTTAAGAGAATTAGATGAGCCTGATGAATCAGGCCAGTGGTCCATTTACTCCAGCATCCACCATCCTCACAGTGACCAACCAGATGCCTGTGGGAAGTCTGCAAGTTGGAAATGACCACAACGACACTCTCTCCACCTGTGATTCTCAGCAACTGATATTCAGAGGCTGGTAGCCATTGATAGCCTTGTCTTCCAGGAATTCATCTAATTCTCTAAAGCCACCCAGGTTGGTGGCCACCACTACCTCCTTCCATTGTTTACTTTGCACAGTGTGAAGAAATACTTTATTTCATGTGCCCTGAATCTTACAACATTCAGTTTCATTAGATGACCACAAGTTCTAGTATTATAAGTCAGAGAGAGAAAACTTTTCTTAATCTGATTTATCTATGTGATCCATGTGCTCCAAAATTAATATGCTATGGTTGTTGCTTCCACTTAAGGAATAAGGAGACCCATTGGTTGATCCTTTTAGTGAATGGCTGGGAACTAGTATTTGATGTGACAAGCTCTACTTTTAAGAAAATATATTTTAGCACATTAACCTAATCCCTATGGATAGAATTTATGTAAAACATTTAACCCTGTTACATTGTGTCAGGGCACCAACTATATTATGGTGTTTACTTTTCTAATTAAGTAAACATGACTGGTGCAGAGAATTAAGATAATAAAACACTTTTACAAGATAATTAATCTTTTCTTTCTGATCCAGCCTGCCCCATTGCAAGCTTGATAATGTTATTTACCTCCAAGGCAAACCAAACGTCAGGATATAATTGGAAACGTTTGCCATGACCGTTGGCTGGGACAGAGATCAGGTAATTTGCATCTCATCTATTTAGAAATTAAAAATGAAGGACTGACCACTTGACACTACAGAAGTTCTTGAAATAAATCCTGCTGAGATCTATTTGCGGGAGCTGTTAAACGATTCTGCTCGCCAATTTGAATACATGATGAAATTCCGATTAGGACACAGTGCTGCAATTATTGCCAGTGTAAGGGAAGTGTAAGGTTCCAGCTACAAAGAGTTTTTGTGTTAACCCTTTACCTGCATTAGCTTCAAAGAAACTTGTTGAATGATGTATTTGTTCAACATTTATATTTGGATTGTTCTTTTCTTGCAACTGGACTTTCCAAACCAATTGAAGCAGGTGCAGTCTGAAGGAAAATGTTTCACTGGTGGGCCACCTCCCAATTTCTGGTTGACCAAACATTCCTGGGAAACATTTAAACAAGTGTGAGCTTATTTTCTTAAGTAATGGTGCATACTCTGGGGTCACATAACATAAACTAGTTGTGTTTTTTAAACCATAAATTAAGAACATGTGCTCTTGCTTTGTAAATTTCAAACATGTAGGCAGACCATGAAAATTCTCATTGAAAAGTAGCATGAAACTGAAGTAAAGCCACCGCTGAGTTGAATACATTTCTTCTGACACAATTCAGTCTGATTTTACTCTGTGCGTGATACACCATGATTTAAATATCATAGCAGATCAGAAGTGACAAGTGTACAGAGGTTTGGTGAGGTTTGGACCAGGTGGTATTTCAATCCTTCTCTGATCCCGTGAAATCTATTTTTTTTCTTTTTTAAAAAGAGCTCTGATTTATATAAAACATTACTGCATGTTTGACACTCGCTTTCTCTCTTTTTCTTTTATCAAAACAGTTTCCCCTTGTTTCATTACATTAGATTGATTCATTTTCCCAAATAAGAAAACTTAAGAAGCTTTTGGAAGGAAAGTTTCCCTCCCCTGGTCTCCTCATCTCTGTTGCCTCCACACACAAAAAGGCTTCTCTGTTCAGGAAACTTATGCAGTGCTTAAAAAAAAATGGTGCTGGTACTCACCATGAAGTTGTTATAGTAAATGTCACACTTTTAACAATTGGGGGAGGGGAAAATGTGCTGGTACTGTGTACCATTGGAAACAAATCACTGAGCTTATACATCTGCCAAGGTTATGACAATGGGATACTTCTGAGGGGAGGGAGAGGATGGGATACTTTCTTTATGTGAACGAACTTATGTTAATTTATATTAGGCTCCAATACCAATTTGGAGTGATTTCTCCCAGTATCCCACATAGTTCAGGAGAACCCACTGGTGACTCAGAGAGGATTTGAGGGGGTGGGGGATACAGGTGGCTGCAGAGAAGATGACAGGAAACTTTCCTCCAATGAAGCTATTTTAGTTATCTTATGAAGACACAGATATAGATATAGATGATATAGATATAGATATAGATATAGATATACAGTGGTGCCTCGCTAGACGAAAATAATTCGTTCTGCAAGTATTTTCGTCTAGCGATTTTTTCGTCTAGCGAAGCACCAATGCAAATAGCAGTTTTCGCTAGACAAAAAAAAAAAAAATGTATTGCGAGGCAGCACTATTGACAAATTCGTCTTGCAGGGCAGCCTTCCGCTAGTGAATGCCTTTCGTCTAGCGAGGCATTCATCTAGCGGGGCACCACTGTAGATATAGATATAGATATATCTTATGATCTATTTTAAGAGACATAATACAAAACTGGAAAAAGTCTTCCCTGACAAAAAAGTGTGTGGGGGGGGGGAGAAGTCCTTTTCCAATCATTACTAGGTAATTGCCTTGGACTTTTCATTTTTGATGCTGAATTCATGCAGAAAAAAAAGTTCTGTCAGAGACATCATGCAGAAATTAGCTACCACAAAGTAAATTCGAAGGAATTAAATCCTTAGCTATTTCATATCTATGGTTTTGGTATGTGGTTTTTACCTTTCAGAAAAGAGGAAACTGCTAGTTTGCCACTAATTTGAAATCTTGGGAAATGTAGCTTCCTTTGGTAATTAAGTATGAAATGATATGGTCTATTCAGATCTTATTATTTGAAAGTTCCATAAAAGCAACCTCTTTTAGAATACTTCCTTTGCGATATTAACAATGAGCCGTCATTAGAAGCCTATGAAAATGGAGAACAGAACTGCATAATGAGAAGCTTGAAATACTTCACCTCTCTCCCCCTCATTCCTTTGTGTAATCTTCATATTTAATTGATATCTTGTAAGTGAATTATCAAATGTACTTGAAGGTTAGTGACTGTAGGACAAGACAGCAGCTGTAGTTCTTTCTCTCATGATTGAATTTGACATCAAGTCTAAATTTAGCCCTCTGTCAATGGAAAGAAAATGCATGGATAAAGAAATCCGGTGGGATCTTAGAGAAAAAGGTATGGAGCTTGAATGAACCCTGACAAAATGGGACTTGATTGTCCCAAAGAAAGGAAAAGCTGTTTAGAACCAAGAAGTTGTGATAAAGCAAGCAACTTTCTTGAAAAATATAAGTGACTGTTCACTCATCATGTTAGGAATAAATCTAAAATTACCAAGCCTATTTTCAAAACTTAAAGTGTTTGTATCTGCTGTCGAGCCCAGATAAGTTCCCAAGGTGGCTTACAAATGTCAGCAATACAAACAGTCCCTGTCCTCAGTCCTACAATCTAAAACACACAGCACAAAAGGAAAATGGGAAAAGATGAAAAAAGAAAGCTTAGGAACTATTTATTTGTTACATACTTCTTTTAATGACCAGCTAGGGACGCGGGTGGCGCTGTGGGTTAAACCACGGAACCTAGGGCTTGCCAATCAGAAGGTCGGCGGTTCAAATCCCTGCGATGGGGTGAGCTCCCATTGCTCGATCCCAGCTCCTGCCCACATAGCAGTTCGAAAGCACATCAAATTGCAAATAGATAAATAGGTACCGCTCCAGCGGGAAGGTAAACAGCATTTCCGTGCACTGCTCTGGTTTGCCAGAAGCATAGTCATGCTGGCCACATGACCCAGAAGCTGTACGCCAGCTCCCTCGGCCAGTAACGTGAGGTGAGTGCCGCAACCCCAGAGTCGGACACAACTGGTCCTAACGGTCAGGGGTCCCTTTACCTTTACCTTTAGGAATGAAATATTTCAGGGAATCAAGCCCAAGATGCTGGTCTTTTGGCAGGTCTTTGTCCCACTGTTATAGCCTCTTGGAATGGCTGATGATGATGGTTGAGAGAGGAACCTGACAGATCTGGATGAAAAGGCCATTCAGCCGGTTCTCTCATCCATCTGTTGGAATGCCCACAGTTCTGTGGAGAAGAGACTATTGTTGCTCCTGGCAAATGCTGGTGGGGGTCTGATAGTCACAAATGTCAGCTTCTCAGTGAAGGTCCCTGGAAAGGAAGTGTCATAACCAAACAGTATTTCCGTAAATAACATATTGAGAACTCAGAAAGCACAAAAAGGAGCAAGCAACTCATAAACGAAAAGGTAAAATTTAGTGATAATTTTATGTTAGCTGGTGAATTGGCAGTAGTGTTCAAGACTAGTTATAAAACTGAAAGTTTCTGAAGTAGGATTTCAGTCCTCTTATTCTTCAAATTAGGTAGAAATTGGCTGTATTTCATGGCGTGTACCCTCCTTGTTTCAAAGGCATCTTAAAGAAACTTTGGTTGGTTTCTGGGTGCTGGTCCAATCAAGTTCAAGGGGCTGAACTAATTGAAGATGTCAGTCTAGCCTCAGTCAACATTAAGAGTCCCGTGACCTGGTAGAGATGTTCATGGAGAGAACTTGGTTCTCCCTTCTTTTTGGTATTCGTATTTGTGAGAACCATTGGGGGAGGAAGAGTTTCCTGGGGGATGGAGGTGGCTTTTCTAGCCAACCTAGGGGCTGGTCTCTCCCTCCAACAGTTACAAAGTTCTTTCCCCTCTTCATTGCTAGGGTGCAGAGAGAGGTGAAGTGTATTCACTTCAACGTGGTGTGTATTTGAAAGTGGGGTTAGGTTGACTGACAGTCGGCAATTAGGGAGACGAAAACAAAGACCGTAGTGGGATGATAAGATAGTCAGTAGGTCATTAAAACTATAAAACTATAAAAAAGGATTCCTGGAGGGCTTAAAAACAGTTTAAAGTCTTGATTACGGGCGGCGAGGCTGACTAAGCTGCACTCCTCGTCGCCATCTTGCCTCCCTGACAGTGCCAGTGGGGACTCCCCAGTTCCAATCCACACCTTCAAAGCATTCCTAGCTTGTACATATTGGCCAGATTTCATCCTCTGCTGTGCATTCCTTCAGTTCCAACTAACTGGGACTAAGCAGGGTGTGCTCTGAATGTGCCTTTGGAGGCATGGAAACATAGGAAGCTTCCTCTCCACTGGTCTATCTAGCTCAGTATTGTCTACACTGACTGGCAGCATTCGCCAGGATACCAGACAGGAAATCTCTTCCAGCTATATCCGGAGATGCTGAGGATTGAACCTGGGTCCTTCTGCATCCAAATTAAATACAGATGGGGCTCATTCAAATTCAGGTTTTTCTTTCGCAATAAATGAAAGGAAATCCCTATGGTGCATTGAAACTAAATTTCACCTAATATGCTAAAAATGTTTTCCAGCTGCATTTGTTTATCAGATTAAAGGATCAATACTTGCAGACTATTACTTCAAAAGATACAGAAGGACCATCAAGAAAAGAGAGACTAACTGTTTTGGTCATTTGCAGCTGACTAGCACTTAAGATAGCCAGACAAAATGACATTTAGTTGTACTTTGAAATGCAAATTTCCTGACTGACACTTGAGCAAATCACATTTACAACACTTTGTACTTGATTTATCAGCCTGGTGTTACAGAGGCAAGTTTATTGATGTTTTAATGTTTCAAAACATGGATAAAAAAATAACTTTTCTGCAACAGACATTGTGGAATGAGGGCCTGGCCATAAAAGAGCTGTAAACCTGAAAGAAAATATCCAGGTCTTCAGACAAAGTGACTTGTCTAGCTGCTAAGGTCAAGCCAGCTTCATCATTGACTCAACCCTTGAACAATCACACAGTCCAGAGGCTGAACCTTTAGCAACAATTTCAATTTTTTTTATATCAATTTCTTTCTTGTACAGAAAATGAAAATTTACAGGAAAAAATGTATCTTCACAACACATCATTTCATGGGCAGAGTGGGATTCGGAGTTTTAAAACTAAGTGCTGTGTGTCATTACTCAAAACTCTTCTGAGTTTAGGCATCATCATTTCTAGTGTACAATATAAGTGATTTATATTGTACACTAGAAATGAGGAACGGCTTAGGGAGCTGGGTATGTTTAGCCTGGAGAAGAGAAGGTTAAGGGGTGATATGATAGCCATGTTCAAATATATAAAAGGGTGTCATATAGAGGAGGGAGAAAGGTTGTTTTCTGCTGCTCCAGAGAAGCGGACACGGAGCAATGGATTCAAACTACGAGAAAGAAGATTCCACCTAAACATTAGGAAGAACTTCCTGACAGTGAGAGCTGTTCGACAGTGGAATTTGCTGCCAAGGAGTGTGGTGGAGTCTCCTTCTTTGGAGGTCTTTAAGCGGAGGCTTGACAGCCATCTGTCAGGAATGCTTTGATGGTGTTTCCTGCTTGGCAGGGGGTTGGACTGGTTGGCCCTTGTGGTCTCTTCCAACTCTATGATTCTATGATTAGCACCTTCAGGAAGTTGAACAGCATAGCAGTCTCTTTGCCCATTACCTTATCTTCCATGCATCCCTTCCTGCCTATCAGCTGAAAATAGAATGGTGTGTGTATGTGTGGGAGAGAAGGAAACTGTGCTTCTCAAGAGGTCCATTCTGGCTCTGAGGACTTAAGGTTACAATCCTTAACTGCCTTTCATAGAGATTCAGACAATGGTGTTTTCTTAAGCAAGTACACAGACCCAACAATTAATGTACAATCGCTTCCAAATCTAGTTTGGGGGCACCAAAGGGGAGGCTATATGCTGGTCCATCTTTTATTCTTATTGTGTAGTAAACTATGACTGTTGGGGCCAAAAACACATTTTGGGGTGACATTCAACTAAGTTTACAAAGTTTAATTTATAAGAGACCTATCAAAGTTCACGAACATGAATTTAAAGCCATGAATTTTACTGGGTCTACTCTGAGTAAAACAGAGTTGAATACCCCTCTTTCTTTGCCGAGTTTGCAAAGATCGTGGCTTTATGAAGCTTAACACAATCATAGACTCCTTTAATCAAAAAGGGCAGATGCAGTCAGAGAAAGTTATGCATACTTAAGTTGTGCTGATTTCAGGGGCGCTTAAGTATTCTTAGCCTTGTCAGGATTGCACTCAGGATCAAAGACAGCAGAGTCACCTCTCTTTGCTTCTGGTAACCTTATATATGTATGAACGTGGTTGTTGTTTTTTTTTTAAAAAAAGATTCAGTTAGACTCATTAGTGCAAAGACTGAGATACCTACATATGAAGGGAACGTTGGATAATGGACTCTCAGCACATTAGAAACGTCACTTTACATTGATTAAGTCACCTGCCACATACTAGTCCCTCATTTGCAACCCCACTTTAATGAATGTGAACAGCAGCTGTTTGACCACTTGGAAGTAAAAAGAATATACTTGAATATTTCACAAAAACAAATATTTAACATTTGAAGATTGTTGTTTTTAAAAGCCTAATTGAAAATGTTCCATTTACAGTCGTGCCTTAGAGCCCGAACACCTTGCGAGTCGAACATTTTGGCTTCTGAATGCTGCAAACCCAGAAGTGAGTATTCTGGTTTGCAAATGTTCTTTGGAACCCGAATATATGACATGGCTTCCGCAGCTTCCAATTGGCTGCAGGAGCTTCCTGCAGCCAATCAGAAGCCACACCTTGGTTTCTGAATGTTTTGGAAGTTGAACGGACTTCTAGAACGGATTCCGTTCGACTTCTGGGGTACGACTATATTGAGCTGATAGATCAAAATATTATAATAGCAAATGGGTATGGGTCTGGTACTACTGAACAACAATGCAATATCACGAATGCAATATTTTTTCATACTTCAACTTTTCATATTTCTTAGGTGAATGAATGGCCTTGGAAAAAAAGAAAATCAGAAAAAGAAAACCAAGCAAAATAAAACTTGTAGAAGAATCATAGAATCATAAACTTTAAGTCTGTTGCTGTCATAAATTTTGTGAAAGGTTTGGTCAGAATGAAAGAATATTGCAACATTATTCCTCATATATGAGAAGTAGCTAAGCAGTGCTACATGACATTTATGGCTATAGTATTATGAGTTTTCCTTCTACATGCTGGTCTACTCAAGCCAAAGGAAAGAAATTGAAAAGAACATAATCTTAAATCAAGCATGAGAGAAACACACACACACACACACACACACACACTGGTAAGTCAGACTACAGTAGATCATTTTAAATATTTTCAGCAAACGTACTGAAAACTTTTATTACATGTTACCTGCTGGAATGTAGTTAGTTAACTCTTTGAAGCATATAAATAGCTTCTCTCCGACAAATAAACTTGCTGGTGAGCAGAGAGTGTATCTCTAAATGACTGTGTGGATATCACTGTGCAAAAGGCACACCAGTTTATTCTTGCTTCTCTTCATACTCTGCTTTAAATGTTTTTGGGGCAAGCCTGAATTTTATATCTCAGATTTAGCGGACACCCTTGATGAATGGTAGTGGCTTCTTATACCTTGACTTGTTCAAGGCATATCTTGATATCTTTTCCTAGAAGCAGATGAGTGCTGAAATGCCTGGAGATGGCAGTAGGAGTAGAAGACATAAAGATCTCAAGGGCCGTTTCTTTCTTTGGTTTCTGCACATCCATCCTCAATTGCGTTTCCCAGAGCTTCTGATACCTTATTCAACAAACTTGCCTTCCAATTTTATCAAGAAGAGATGTTATCCACATCTCTAGGGTCCTTTAGGGGTGGTCTTTACCTTCTTTTTGTCTTGGCATCTAAAGGGTCATTTGACAAATAGATTAGGTAGGCAAAGCATGCCCTCATCTGCAGGTTAAAGTGGAAGAGTTCTAATTGAGTTAGTGACTGAAACTGTGCCAGCTTTCAGTCTTTATCCATAGAACGCTTCTAGATAGTGAACTCTTTTCCAGGAATTCTTGACCTTCAACAGGTCAAATGCATTAACATGAGGATCAGATAAGGTTAGAAGTTCCCTTGATCAGAAAATGCATGCTTATTTAACCAAGAAATCAGGTTTGTTAGAAACTGAAAGGAACTTACAATTGCAGCCAAGGAAATAAAAAGAGGAAAAAGGTGTCTACTTTCATATATTCCCTTCTTGCTGATATAATAGGCAGGTAGGTTACATCAGAAGATCCATAAACAAAGTCAGTAGTTATTGCATAATACATTTTTTAAAAATACCCATAGCGTGGATCTAGGGAGCACAACTTCTGCTAAATCATGTCCTCCCTAAAAGAGGGCACGTGTTGTGGTGAGACCTGGAGACTGACCTCCTGGTTGTGGGTGGGTGTATTGGATAGCCACCACACCCGATTAGTAGGTCCCTCATTGCTGGGTTTTATCTGGCCAATGGGGTGCAGTCTAAACAGATCGAGGGACCTATACATAACTATGCACGTGACCCAGAGCTTCCTCTTTCGGCTCGTGCATTGAAACAACCACCCACCTCTCCGATTGACCTTGCTATACCGTCGTGTGTCATCGTTGGGACAGGGGCACGGCAGGAATTTTCCCCACTTGGCTGATTGGCTGTTGCCATTTGGGTTTCACCTGCTGCGTAGCAAATCGTCACAACTTGTAAGGTTGTGGATAGGCTCTGGTTCAGGCGATAGGGATGGGAGAAAGGGTATTCCGTTAAAGGAATCCAGGGACTCAACTTGGTTTGGTCAACCTTCGAGAGGGGGTTGTGCCTGTGCCTGAGTCCAGGGGAGCATCTAGGGAGTGGACCTGGATTAAGTCCCACTGAGCTCAATTGAACTTACTTCTGAGCTTCAGAGTTGTACTGTTAGAAATAGTTTCCTGTTTTAGGATATTGGTCACGGCAATTCTGATCTGGTGATACCTATTGAATATTAAGTGTCTAAGGTGAAACAATGATCAACTAATGGCATCATTGTGCTATTTTATCTTTAGCTATGAAGGCATATTCATATATTCAGATACAGCCCTACAATACAATAGGCGGACAGGCAGGCATTGGAGCCAACCTCTAGGTGCCGAGATCCCTTTGCCCCCCCCCAATAAAATATTTGAGGGGGCCACCCCAAAAGTTGATGAGCATTGCCATTCAAATAGTTGTGTGTATACCGCATCTTGTGATCAATTATGTGGGGTGAGGCTTACCTGCCCCCCCATATTTTATTCAAGTTGGCACCCCTGCAGGTAGGCCACAATGAGTGAGAAGTACTTCCTTCTTTAAAACTAGGCTACGGAAGCTCTCTATTTAGAGGGATCCAACATATAGTACTGGCTTTACAGAAGGTATGCTTGTTTCCTGTGTCTTCAAGACTAAAATATAATTTGTATTTTAAGTTGCTCTGCATAACCTTCAGTTATATATATATTAAATGCTGTATTTTAACCTTTTCTTGGCTGGGAAGCAAAACAAACAAGCAAACAAAAAAAGCCAACATTTTCATTAACACTCAGCAAACTTTTTATCCAGCTGAAAAGATGCAAGTTGTTAAAAAAAAAAATCATAGCACAGATTGTATTTTCTCAGCCTTAAGCTCAGAGATGAACATGATGTAAAATCAATAGGCTGCTCGGAGTACAGTTTCGTCATTTATTGATTTACATGTCATTTGTCTCCATAGAAAATGCAATTACTGCTTAAATACAATACAGTATTTTGCTAATAGGATACAAATGTCACCACCGTGTATAAAGGCCAGAGATGCCTGTAAATGGCTGTCAGAGAAAATATATGCTTATTGCTCCTTTTAGTTTATTAATAGCCAGGGAGTAGATCCTGCTTTCATCTAAGTTAATGGAAGCTTTACCACTGATTATCAAGGGACCAGCAGTGGACCTTAGTTTTTGTATTCTGGTTTGATACTGTTGCACCACATTGATCTAGAACTGCAAATGAGGCCTGGAAACAGTGCTTTTCTCTCTTAGAAAGCGGGAGAGAGGAATCCAGCTGATCAGTGACTTCCATATTCCTAAGCAAAAACTGTTATAGAAGACTGGAGGCTGATGTACATTGTTTTAAAGACATGCAGAGTCTATGTGAGGGGCTGTCTTGAATTCTTGGTAACTTCCTCGGATCATTTAAAGCTACTTGTGCTGCTTGAATCATGACACAGGGCACCTTTTTTACTTCTGGTTTCCACTTTTGAAACACTGTCAACTGGATTATGTGGATTTATATATGTAGATGATTCTGTTCTGTGCTGAAACTGAATGTGATGACTGTTTGGCACCTGCTAGGTCAGGTTATAAATTTGTCTATACAGTCATACCTTGTTTTCAAACAGCTTAGTTCTTGAATGTTTTGGCTCCTGAACGCCGCAAAGCCGGAAGTGATTGTTCCGGTTTGCGAACTATTTTTGGAAGCTGAACATCTGATGGGGCTTCCACGGCTTTCGATTGGCTGCAGGAGCTTCCTGCAGCCAATCCAAAGCTGCACTTTGTTCTCTGAACGTTTTGGAAGTTGAATGGACTTCCAGAATGGATTCCGTTTGCTTCCATGGTACGACTGTACATAAATATTGCTAACACAGGCATAGGCAAACTCTGGCCCTCCAGATGTTTGGGACTACAATTCCCATCATCCCTGACCACTGGTCCTGTTAGCTAGGGATGATGGGAATTGTAGTCCCAAACATCTGGAGGGCCAGAGTTTGCCTTTGCCTTTGCTAACACAATAGTCATGATCATGAATGAAGTTTAAGTAGGAAGAAATAATTATAAAAAATATTGACATAACGTAATAGCATAGGTTATGACTTAACTATCTTCTTCAATGGCAGCATGATGGACCAGCATGCTTTCTGGGAGTGCTGTTAGATTTGTCTTTATCTCTTGAGTCTTATATAGTAGGAAGATCTGCCAGTTGAGATGGATATGCTGACTGTGCAAAGGTCACTCATCCTGTTTCACTGCTTGAGGCAAAACGGGATTTGCCGCCTTTCCCTGCCCTGCTACTCCCACTGCCACTGCCAGAGCTGTTGCCAAAGCTGATTCTCCATCTGGCCTGCCACTTCTGGTCATAGGAGCCAACTCCAGGGGGCCTTGGGTGCTTGGGCACACACAATAATATAACTGCGTAGGCCAGGCACCCACAAAGTCAATGAGAAATGCTGACAAGTGATAGCAACTCTGCCTTTGAGAGAGTAGCGGTTCAGCTCTGCCCTCCACAGCCAGCGAGTGGGGCACCCTTTGCTGGGTGCCCCACTCTGAGTCTAAGCCCCTCCCCATGGAAAAGGGTGCCTCACTGGCTGCGGAGCAGAGGAGGAAGAGGAGCTGTGGACATGTGACATCGCACACACATGCCTGCATGTAGTGCGCGTGACGTCACACACACTATGTGCAGGCGTGTGTGTGACACTGCATGTCTGTGTTGTGGCAGAGGGCACCCACAATGCTGAGGGTGAGATGGCACCCCTGCTTCTGGTAGAGCAGGGGTGCCAGCATCAGCACCAATTTTGGGTGAAATCTTGCTCGACTTCACCAAAGAACTCACATGATTTCAGATGTGAACTGAGCTGATATGGCAGAGCAGGCTCTGCAAGTGTGACTCCTCCGAGACAGACAGAGCCTAGCCACATTTCGCCAGCTGTCTTTGAAGACACCTACTCCAGAACATTGTGAATCAGCTGCTAACAGGGAATGAGGGAAGAGATTATATATTGCCTATATTAAAACAATTTCTTTGACTTCCAGCATTTTTTATTAACTGAGTTCAAAATTCTGGTCGCAGCTTTTCATGGTCTCCATGACATAGAGCCTGGACATTTTCTCCCATATCAATTCATTCATTCAGTGAGATTGTATTGTGGTGGGTTGTGGTGAGAAAGATTGGTCTACTTGGCTTGTACTACTTTCCACATCTAATTCTTTATTCTGAGCATGCCATCTGCCTTATCATTCTGATCATGCTACTGGGCTCGCTTACTCTGACACAACTATTTTCTTCCAGTTGTTGACATCCTCAGCCAACATTGACTTGAGGACCCACCTCTCCACCTCCCTCAAATGTTTTGGGTTTTAGCATAACATAATCTGCTAAATCTGATTTGCCATTTATTTTTTTGCTTTGGGGACACTCTGATTTGCTTGATTGCTCTTCAGTGTCTGGTTACAGTAAACTTTAAAAAAAATAACGAAGAGATCCATAAATTACAATGGTGTCCTCAATCAGTCTGTTTTAAATACCATTTCATGGACTAGTTTGATCAGAGAAAAAGTTCATTTGCATCAAATGCCATTATCTGATATTAAATGCATTGTTAAATAAATTAGATCAAACACCTACAGTTTAACACTTTGTTGTGCACAGCTTTGAACAGATGTGAATACTGATCTATATATACTTTAGCAAGTGCCAGTTTAGCAGTAAGCATAATGAAACTACAACAGCCCTGACAGATATCCTGGCAGCCTTTGCTTAAAGACCCCCAGTATTTTCTTACCTGGCATGGTGGTCAGGGATAATGGGGTGTTGTCGTCCAGCAGCATCTGCAAAGCATCATGTTGGCAACCCCTGTCTTGGACTCTCCCAAGTCTTTGAATATGTTAACTTAGATCCTGCAAAGTAGGCTAAGACTTCTTACTTTGCAGCAGCTTAATTAAAGTGTTATACAAATCATACTATATTAATATACTTTGTATTTTATTTCCAATCTGGGCTGAACTATATTAGGCAACTACATCTCAAAAGTTTCTTAGCATTTAATGTAAATAATTACTGCACTATGAGGTTCTAAATGCAGATTGCCAGTTTTATAATTAATTCTTTTTGTTCTGTCCCTCTTACTAATTGAAAAAAGCTTGAACACAAAATGCTCTGAGACTGGGTGAAAAAAAATGGAATTGCAAATGAACATAATTAACTGAAAACTGTCATAATCAATCAGGGCTTGAGAGTACCATTATAAAGTACAGAGTTCATCATTTACTGGAATGGTTGCATCCAGTATTCCAAAAGCGAATAATAATCATGCTACCAGGTAATATACATTTACAGTGATGGAAATATACTCGAAATCTAGTTATCACACTGATAATATAGTGGAGCAAAAGGATTTCTTTTTATTTAACATACTTTAAAAAAAGAATTCAGATAGCCTATGGGGTAAATATAATTATCAGGATCACAGCAGGTGGGGAGAGAAGTTTAACCCTTTTCTTCCCTGCTGTAGTTCTAACATGTTGTTGTTGCAGATGCCAACTTGATCACAATTAAACACAATGTATATCCTTGCATGAGCGATTGGGCACACCAGTACCTGTCTTCTTAAACAGGTAGAAGATATAGGATTAGGTGCAAATGCAAGCAATAACCAACAAGTGAGTATTTCGGGCACCTCTTTGGTGAGCTTCCCTTTAAGACAGAGTTTGCCTTAAAATTAATCTCAGACTTTTAAACTTTCTGCTGAAAAAAGCAGTCACTTTACCCAGCAGCTTAAAAGAGAGAGAAAAAGATTCAGGTATGCATATAGTGGCATATATTTAAAATCCAGAGAGTTAGAACCAGTGCTTTTTGTTTCTTAAAAAAAAAAAAAATGTTTAGGGGAACTCTCATTTTCCTACTCATATTGAAATACTGCCCCTCAGTAAGACCAAACTTAGATTCACAAAATGTTTAGGGGTATGCGTACCCCTGAGTCACCCCAGAGAGAGAGAAAACCAACTGGTTAGAACAGAGGAATGTAAGAGAACATCAGGTCACTTGTTTACAAAAAGCAAAGGAGGGGAAAAGACAGGAGTTCACAGTTTAGGATAACTTTTTATCTGCTAGTGTAGAATCATAGAATTGTAGAGTTAGAAGGAACCCCAAGGGTCATCTAGTCAAACCCACTACAATGCAGGAATCTCAAGTAAAGCATCCATGACAGGTGGCCATCCAACTTCTGCTTAAAAACCTCCAATGAAGGAATGTCTTCCACCTCTTGAGGCAGGCTGCTTCACTGACAAACAGTTCTTACTGTAAGAAAGTTCTTCCTTTCCACATGTATAATTGGAAAGCCAGATGTCTATCATCTTATATTTGTGCAGTGGGTTATTCCCGCATAAGTGAAGAACCTTACATTTGTCCCTACTGAAATTCATTTACTTAGTTTGGACCCAGTTTTCCAATCTGTTATGGTCATCTTGAATCCCAATTCTGTCTTCTGTGGCATTAGCAACTCCAGCCAGTTTGGTGTCATTTGCAAATTTTATGAGTATCCCCTCAATTCATTGATACAAGTCCTTTATATATAAAGATGTTCAACAACAATGGGCCCATGACAGAACCCTGTGGCACCCCACTTGTCAATTTTTCCAGAATGATAGGGTACAATTAATAAGCATTCTTTGGGTTTGGTCGGTCAACCAGCTACAAATTCACCTCATCAAGCCCACATTTTACCAGCTTCTCTGCATTAATATCATGGGGGACTTTGTCAAAAGCATTAATGAAATCAAGATACACCATGTCCACAGCATTCCTCTGATCCACCCAGCCTGTAACTCTATCAAAGAAAGAAATGAGCTTTGTCTGCATGACCTGTTTGAGAAACCCAAGCTGGATCTTAGTCATCACAGCATCCTTTTCTAAGTGCTCACAGACTGATTGTCGCATTATCTGCCTAGGACCTTTCATGGTATCAGCATCAAGCTGACTGGTCAGCGGTTACCTAAATCATTCCCCCAGTTTTTCAACATTGATATGGCATTTTCCTGCTTCCAGTCTATAGGGACTTCACTTGTCCTCTGAGATTACATACTGGTAGATTAGTACAATGGTACCTCTCAAGACGAATGCCTCGCAAGATGAAAAACTCACTAGACGAAAGGCATTCGCTAACGAAAGGGTGACTCACAAGACGAAGTTTCCTATGGCCGTGACTTGCAAAATGAAAACGTTTTGCGATTTCCCCCACCGTCAAACCACGCTTCCTCCAACCGTGCTTTGCAAGACGAAATTTCTGCTATATGACAGCACTCGCGGAATGAATTAATTTCATCTTGCGAGGCACCACTGTATAGGGTTATCAGACATCCCTGGTTCCTGGGGATAGTCCCCAGATTTGCAAATCTGTCCCCAGACAAATTCCATCCCCGGAATGTCCCCCAATTTGCAAATCTGTCCCTGGGAAATGTGGCAGTGGCAGTCTTGTGCACAACACATCATATGGGGACTACCAGAGAGGGAAAATGGCAGGCGCCAGCGAACAGCTCCTGAAGTCAGCCAGAGCTAACTGTGCTACCAGGCTGGCTCCAGGCTGCTGACTGTTGCTGCCCCCGCCACTGCCGAAAGGGAACCAGGGATGTCTGGTGGTACAGATCTCCTGCCCCCTTCTCCCTTTGTTTTGAATGATTGGGGGAGGCTCAGGAGTCGCGGGCAGGCAGCTGTTGCCCAGTTTTGTTTTGTTTTAAAAAACCCCTGTGCATTTATGTTTCACAGGGTGTGAAAGAAGGGCTTTGCACCTTTATACAATATGCATGTGTGCTTGGGCCCAAGGTCTTTTGCCTCACCATCCCTACTACTGACTTAGTTGCTACTCAGCTTCAAAAAAAAGGGGGGGGGCGGATTCATTGAAAAAAATCTGGTACTGTAACCATAGATTAGTACCCATTGGTGCAATAGCATTTATCCATTTTCTCCATGACCTACTAATTACTTGTTATTCCTCTTGCTTTGAACATCGCCAAAGAAAGAGCAAACGTAGACATTAATTATTCTCAGCGTTGAACAATGAGTAAGGCATGTCACTTTAACCTCCATTGACAAGGCCAGATTAAGTTGGTTGCTGCAGTTCCTCAAACAGATTCCCAATCCCCATAAATGGAACAAATGAAATAAGGTGGCACAAAATCAGTCATGTGGTACCTTAAGGACTTTTTTGTGAGCTACAAAAAAATACCCTGAGCATGCACAGTCTCACACCTTATTCATCTAATTCATCATTGCTTTTGCTCACTTTATGCCTGGGGCCAGTCACCAATTCTCATCCTAATTTACCTCACACTGTTGTGGATATATAGAAGGAGGCATAAGGTATCTCCAAAGGGACATTTATTGCCAAGAAATTTGGGTTCCTTAAACCAGAGTGATCTTTGTACTATAAAGGCCCATGGTTTCCCCTCCCCCCTTAGTATAGCTTAAACTGATCACTGCATGTATTAGATGCATAAATCCATTGTGTTAAATTGAACTTTCTCCAAGGTTATTGTGCACAAGGGATTGATTCCTATGAGGAGCTATTGTAGGCCTGTGGCCATTGTTGGTGGGAGACCATGGAAAACATATATATATATATATATATATATATATATATATAACACTTAAGGATTTAAACACTTAAACATACATATATATATATATATATATATATATATATATATATATATATATATATATATATATATATATATATATATATATATATAACACTTAAGGATGTGTTAGACTGAGCTCTGAAGGCTGAACAGGTTTTTGGTTTAAACAAGATGGAAGAGCATTGGCTTTCTAAGTTACAAAGAATGATTTCCTTTAGTCAGAATATGAACAGATATTAAAAAACAGAGTACATTCTAACTACATGATAACTAATACAACATATTGCAATGTTTTTATCACACCAGCATGATCAGAAGGAAATATTGTGGGAAATATTGATTTTTCTCTGTGTGTTTTTGTAGGTGGAAGACATACCTAATAGGAATTCCAACAGAATAAATGTGATTAAATGAATGAGGGAAATCAATGTACTTCTGAATCTGAGTAGACAAAAAAGCTTCACAGAGGGGAGGAAATGACATGAGCAAAAGCTGAATGCAGTAAAGAAATTTAAAGAAAAAAAGAAAATTTGGCAGTTTACAACCAAATAAAGCGAGAGAAAATTGAAACAGGGACATGGATCAAACTGTTTCCTACATCTTAGCTAAAGAAAATTTTAAAACATATACAGTTCAGGGGAGCGATGTTACAAATAACAGACAGGAAAATTGCACAGATGGTAAATAATGATTTTGTATGCTCTTCCCACTGACACTACCAATGAAATGTGTGACAGTGTTCTTTTAGAAGTAGAGTTTATGGGAACAGAACAACTTCAACAAGGAAAAAATTGAATATGACAAATCACACTTGATCAAATCCATTTTTTTCTGGATAATCAAATCTTTACTGCTGTGAGGAATAATAATGGCAAAGCTACTGTTTTGACTGCATGTGAAAACTCTGTTTTATGATGTCTGCATAAGAAACCTCTACCAGCATTGATAATTCAGCATGGGTAGGTTTTATTTGCAAAGAAAAGTAAAAAGTGCCGAAACTTAAGACTATTTGTATAGCCTCTGTACTGTATACCTCTCAAGGGCAGTTAAAACACCCTAGGTGTAAAGGTTGATTTCTGAGCCCCACATAGTTTATCTCATGCCATGTGTAGTGCAATTGTGGCATGCCTTTATTATGCCACTGTAATAAATGACACATATTTTTTTTTAAAAAAAAACATAGCCAGCTGAAACAAAGACCAAATGCCTCTGAAAGATAGGTCAATAAACTCAACCAGTGACTACTGCCCCCAACTAAAGTAAAACAAAGCCAGCCAAATACTGCAGTGTGCTCTGATCAATGACCGCAGAGGCCACTGAAGACCTGGTAGAAACATCAGTTGGGTATATTAATTCAGCTTATTGATCTTTCATGGTAGATCATGGATTAACGCTAGAAGAATAAAGTCACAAAAAGAAATGTTTTCACATTAGAAGCTGGACTGCTGAGTCCAAGTCTGCAGAGCATCTACACAGCAATCAATATTTTTATGCCAGGTAGAGATGGAGAATCTACGGCCTCCTGTATGTTGTGTAGGACTACAACTCCCATCAATCTTGACCATGTGGGCGGGAATGCTTGGAAGTGTAGCCCAACATTTTCTGGAGGGCCATTATTGACTATGGGGATAATGGAAATACAGGTCCATGCTGACAATAAATTTAATTTCTTCTTTCTTTATTTTTTTAAAATTAAGGTGTTGGGGGGGGGGTTGCTATGGCAAAATCTGCCAGGATGAGCTGCAAATAATCCAGTTGGGAAGTCCCTGTTGCAGCCAGGCTACACAGCCCAGGTTCCTACTTCTAGTGCTGCTAGGGACATGCAGTTGAGTCCTTGGCCTCTCTGGGTGATCTGCAGGCACTTCCACAGGAACACCCCCCCCACACACCCCACACACCCCACACACCGTCCCACCCTGCCACTGGTTCCTCCACAGTTGTTTTAATAGCACCTGAGCTACATATGTTCTTACCCCACAAACACTGTTTGCAGAGTGAACATATTTGGATGCTATGCAGACCATGGAGCCCTGGAGATGGAGAGACAGTATTGCATTCAGCACCCCAGTCATTGTCCCCCTACTTGCTCTATAAAGATCAAGCAGCAGCAGCAGCTGTGGCCTGTGTCCCCTGTTTATTAATAGGTCACATCAGCCAGGGAGCCTACATTCCCACCAATAGGCTCCATGGAGCCGACTACTGAACTCTAACTCCCAGAGGCCCCTGTGGTGGCGTACCCTCCAACATACCCCAGTGAGGAAAACCAAGAAGTGTGCTTTCAAGAAAACAATCTCCCAATCTTGCCAGGTGACTCGCAAGAGAGCATGCCTCCCCCCAATGGGATGTCCTACTTTAATTGGTGCAGTTAAGGGATATGTGGTGGGAATGGCAGGGGTCCAGCAGAGGAGGGGCAATGCAACATGGGTGGCAGAGCAAGTCTGGAGCAACAGTCCAGGGGAGGGATGCAGAGCACCATCACTGGAGCACACCTCAGGGCATTGGGCAGGGCAGATCTGTGCAAACATGTGCAAACCAGTTCACTAGAACAACAGGCGTGGGATGGCAGATGGGGGATGAGTTGCCACCCCAGCTGGGGCAAGGAGGGTTGCAAGAGCTTGTGCAGCAACTTCCTGTGATTGGCAGGGGGCAAGCATGGCCAAAGAACTCCCTAGCCATGCAATCAACTGTAGGTGGTGGAGGCCCCTCCGCTCCCTCCTCCAGGGTCAGGTGTTGCACTGTTGCCACATTATGCAACATGGCATAGGCCAATACCGCAAGAGGTACCCTTCTTGCACATTTAGGCCTATCTTATAATCAGCTTTTTAAAGCAGAGGTCCATTTGCTCATTTGCTCTAGTAATGAAGGATAATATTTGGGCTCAGGAACTTATTTCAAGAAAACTATTTTTGCTATGTTCAGGAAAGTTAGAGGGTTGCTTGAACTCTAGTTTTAGTTAATAATAATAATAATAATAATAATAATAATAATAATAATATACCCCACCCATCAGGCTGGGTTTCCCCAGCCACTCCCAACCAAGTGGTCTGCCTTCCCACTTGATATGAATTGCTGTTGCCAGCTTATGCTTTTGGGGGGTCCTAATGTGGCTTTGATTTTTCTGAAACTGTTGAGAAACAATCTTTTAGTAATAACAGTAGCAATCGTACTCTACCTTACAGAAATGAGGGCTTCTTTTCCCATTTCACCTGATTAAAATGCTCTATCTTTAAGGTTGCATTCCCCACTATTTAATGATTCATTGATTATGGCGGCTGACACAATATTGGGACAAATATAATTTTGATAGTATCTACAATACACTACTTCTAACAAAAGGAAACCTATTATTATATTTTCAGAATTTTAAACTGTGAGAGACTAAGGCAAAGTGTCAAACATTTTGCCACACAAATAAATGTAAGTTCTCCTTTATCTTATTATTTCGGATGCTAAACTTAACAACTGAACAAACTTGGGGTTGGTCATTTATATGCATAACACTAGTAAATATATAAACAATATTCTTTACAAACAAGTTAAGGGATGCGGGTGGCACAGAGCCTAGGGCTTGCCAATCACAAGGTTGGTGGTTCAAATCCCCGCAACGGGGTGAGCTCCCATTGCTCGGTCCCTGCTCCTGCCAACCTAGCAGTTCGAAAGCACAAGGTGCAAGTAGATAAATAGGTACCCCTCCGGTGGAAAGGTAAACAGCATTTCCATGTGCTCCTCTGGTTCGCCAGAAGCAGCTTAGTAATGCTGGCCACATGACCCGGAAGCTGTACGCCGGCTCCCTCGGCCAGTAAAGCGAGATGAGCGCCACAACCCCAGAGTCGTCCATGACTGGACCTAACGGTCAGGGGTCCCTTTACCTTTACCTTTAAGGGCTTTTGGGGGGGGGGTTAAGTGTGGGAAAACCCTTGAACAATTCAGCCCAGTTGAACACTGTGAAAGAGCCTCCTAATTGTATGTACAAATTATGCCAAGCATGCATAGTGGTGGGCCAGTTAGACACAATAATCTCATTCCCTTCCCCTATGTACATTCACTGTACACACGTGTAATGAGTATAGCCCCAGGGTGGTACCAATGTGATTATAGTGTTTTTTCAGCACTGTGTGTCGTAGTAGTTAGGGTTGTCGGACCAGGACCTAGGAGACCTGGGTTCAAATCCCCATTTGACCATGAAACTCACTGGGTGACCTTGGGCCAGTCACTGTCTCTCAGCCTAACCTACCTCACGGGGTGCTTTTGAGGATAGAATGGGGAGGGGAACATGGGCATAGCCAGGATTTATTTTAGGAGAGGCAAGCCTTTTCTTGGGGTGGGGCAGAACCTCAGTTTGCTATGTATTTTTATGTATTTGTATTGATTGGGGGGGAGGTCCTCTAAGTCCTTAGAGGAAAGGTGGGGTGTAAACAAGAATAAATAAAATTTTAACAGACCTTGCAGCAGTTAAAATGAATATAAAAGTCTGCCTGCAATATATAAAATACAGCATGCATAAATATATAATTGGAAAAAGACAGAGTCCACATTGACTTTCTTGTTTTGAATCGTGCTCTGATTTCAGGCAGTTCACATGAATTCTTTCCTTCCTGCTTTTTTACTGATATATCAATTCATTATTTACTTTAGGCTTGTAATCTGGCCTTTTACTTACTGTATCTAATAATATTGTTGTTGTTGTTTTTAAATGTATACACCGCCTTTCATTTTGACAAGAAATTCTAAAGTGGTTCACAAACAAGTAAGAGTTGAGAACAAAATACTAAAGCACTTGAATTCTGCATGAGGTTAAAACTCTGTGCCTTTTGCTGCTGAATGAAATGAAAACAACTCATGTACATGCAACCACAACAGTTCATCTAAAGGTATTTGACAGGAACAAGGGGTAATATGCTCTTATGGTTATTAATACAACCTGTCTACTAGCTTTAGAGTGTTTTAAGGTTGGGGAAATGGCTTGACTCCAGCACAGCAGCTGAAAGCATGCATATTAATGAAAAATGAGGTCAACGTTGAAGACAGAAGCTTCCCCTTATTGATAGCAAGCTGCTCCTCTTTGTTTTAAAAAATAAAATAAATGATATAATGTTGAAGTCTTATAATTTTCAAGTTGTACAAAGAAAGAGCTAAAAAGGTATATTATGAGTGCATGGCTACCTAGGTATAGATATATAGATAGGGTTTTTGGTTTTTTGTTTTTTGTTTTTTGTTTTGTAGGTACACTCTGATATACAGGTATAGGAAGACCATCAATCTAATAATAATAACTAGGGGAGAGATAGTGTGGGAAATTGCAGTCAGACATAACTATGCATGAGTGCTAGTTAGTGCATGGAGGGGTTAAGACAACAGAGTTGTAATCCTAGAGTCAGCCAGGTCACACACCCTTCTTCTCTGATGAGGGAGGAAGTGAAGCTTTATATTCCTCTTTCTCACTTCCTGTGCCCCATGTAACTGACCAAGGAAGATGTGCCTAAGCAAGCTCCAACCTTAGATGTGTTCAAAGACATCTTTCTATATTTTCTACTCAATAGTATTTGCCTGCATTCTGCTAACTGCTTTGATAAACACATGAATCTGGCCTTTGGAATGTTTTGTAAGTAAAGTATTTTAAACTTTCCTAACAGTGCACGGTCTGTTCATTGCAAGAGTGGGTAGAAAGAGAGTCACACTGTATACAACTAAATGGGAGAAAAGGGTCTAACAACCTATATTCCTAATGATATACTGCTGCTTGACTTTGTGACTTTGTGAGTCTGCTACTGAAGACTCTTTCCTGCTGGAGAGCTAGTTTAGCCCAGCATTTTGAATCCAGGCAGCCAGATGATTCTTTTGTTATTTATCTCACCCACAAGGGTCACAGGGATTCATATTTCCCTCCCACAGATAGATGGATAGATAGGTATGTAGTTTAAGCTGCAGTAGGATAGCCTTTTCTTGGATATGTATCTTGGATAACACATAACTTCATCGCCTATAGGAAGTTTCAGTTTTAAAATCTGCAAACAGTATATAATCTCCAAATTATGATTTATGCAAATAATGTATGTATACCAGTGAAGCCCCAGTCTCCTTACATGATCATATCTTTGTCATAGTAGTTTACGATAATGAAACTTTTGCTAACAACTAACTGAAGGTTGCTACAGTATCTGCAAGTTTGCTATTTGTCACAGGGACGTAAATATAGGAGCAATTGATGTGAGTTTTCTACATGAATGATTAATCTAGGATTAAGGATAAATAACTCATTAGATAGGCTACAAACCATTCTTTTCAATAAAAGTTAAATAAAGAATATGGTATCACATAGTCTCATGGAGACAATGGAATTCATGAAATAGTAGTAGGTTGCTCTGTACATTCAGTTGAGTAAACTGCATTCTGAGAATCCAAAGGTTTTAGGTTTGGACTGTTGAAATGCAAATGCAACAGGAAAGGTTAAGAATCTTCTTTAACTTTACTACAAATCTTAACAAAGGAAGGGTGAAGCAGTGAGATAGAAGACAAAGCTGCATAAGGAATGCAGTAGGCAGGAACAACCAATTGCAGATTTATGGTCTGAGATGTGACTACATCTCAAAATGGGATGGAGCTAAATTCATAAGAATGAATCAGTAAGTAACATGGGTTATCATATTATGGACCTCCAGATCTTCTGCTTGAAGAAAAAATAAGCAGGTAATATGAGCTCCAGATGTTGCTGAATTACAACTCCCATCATCACTGACCACTGACCATTTTGACAGGGGCTGATGGAAATTGCAGTCCAACAACACCCAGGGCATAGGCTACCCTTGTTCTAAAAGCCATTTTCTCAAAACCTGAGTTGAAAATCATTTGCTAGTTGGCTAATTGCTCAACCTATTCTCTGTATTATGGACATGGTGTCACAATGAAGGTCTCTTTTTGTCTACTTCTTGTCCTGGCTTTTTCTCTGAGTTGATGGACATGATATCTTAGAGCAGACATTTAACTAAACCTAGTCTGATTGGTGGTGGTGATGAGGTCACTGAGATGCTGCAGTATCCGTGATATGAAAAAAAAATGCAACTATCATACAACAAATGCCTTAGTTTGTGGTTGTATTTGAATGACTTTCTGTTAATCTAAAAAAAAAGTGTGATAGGTGAACTGTCAGAAAAGCAGCTATTGTAGAAATCAAATTGTTTCCACCTGTAATCCTCAGCCCTCATGAACTTGCTACTTCTCTCTGTGTCTCTACATGTGTCCTAAACTCATCCGATCACACTGAAAACCCCTTTGTGTTCAGGCCTGTCCATCACGGCATAGGTACCATTGAGAGCTATTAGCTCAACAGGTATCCAATCAGAACCAGTATCTAACAGGAGCAACTTAATCTGACATTCTCTGGCGGCCAAAGGGGGAGCCATTAGAACCTATTACATTTAAAAAGAAACTTTTGCTGAGCACAATAGGGGGTTCATTGTGATTAAATGCTCCCCTGGGGTTCCTTAAAGTGGATCCCAAGGCACTGGATAGTTTCCTTGCTATTGCCCTTTGGTTCTCCCTTCCTCCCCCTCCCAGAAGGCATTGTTGAGATTTAGAATGGATAATTAGGTTCATATGCTTATTATTTTATGAAAATGCCTCTCACCTATTCTGCTTTCTTGATATTTCTCATCTCTTAGGGCCAGCCCAGACCTGCAGTCACAGTTCCCAAGGTTTATTTATGAAAGTTATGCAGAAAGAGGAGTCTGGTTTTAACAGAATCATAGGAAGCTGCCTTGTGCCTTGTACCAGGTCACTTAGCCCTGCGTCTGGCCAGAAAAGGCTTTTTAGGGTCACAAGCAGAATGTATCTCCCATCACTTTGTAACAGCACAATCCTGACCATGCCTGGATCTACATAGATCTTTTAAACGTTATTAGAACAACATTAGATATATCATTCTATAACGTCACCTTACCTTTAACATTCAGTTTCCCTATTGCTGGTGGCTCGTTGCTCTGCAGCACCCTCTGGTGTCACATTTTAACAACACTTTATTAACGTTAGAAACCACGAGTGTAGATCTGCCCCAAGTCCACTTATCAGTCCTAGGTTGCGATCGAAATGATTCTTCTAACTGGAGGCGCTAGGCCCCAAACCTGGGATTTCCTGCATGCAAAACAGGTGCTCTGCTACTGAGCTAGGGTCCTTTCCCTGCAAAAGGGATGGAGTCATTCCTGAGTCTTTCTCTTAATTTCTTGCATCTTCTGTCTCTGTTTACGTATTGTGCAACTGAGGTAATTCTTGGTATTTTATTTCAACTTGGAGGGCAGGAAAGCTCAGAGAATAGTGATGCAGGCAAGTTGCACAGAAAAGAAATCTGTTGTACTCTGGTCCTCCTGGAAGGCTTCCCTTAAGCATCTGGTTGGCCACTATGAGAAGAGGATACTGGAACAGGTGGGCCTTTTGCTTAATCTAGCAGGCCTTTTCTAATAATATTATGATCTAATGAGGATAGTGCTTAGTAGCAAGACCTGTCCATGTATCTCTTTCCTGATTAAATTATACATACCCCACATTCCCATTTTCTATGCAGATTAACTGCTGCAACTGCATCTAGTTTTTCCTTTGACTTGATGGCAGATCTGCGATTCAATAATGTTTTAGATCAGGGGTCGGCAAGGTTTACCTTGCCTGGGCTGGTTCACTCCAGTGGAGATCCCTCCGTGGACCGAATCGTGTGCATGCATCAGTGCATGCGCCTGCAATTTCCAGCGTCTATGTCTGCGTAGACATGATTTCCGGCACCACGGAAGTGAGTCCCCACAACGCAATGCGCTGATTTTGCCCAGTGTGCAGGGACTCGCCAAGCAGGTGGCTCTGTTCTGGGGCAGCTCGTGGGCCGGTTAATTGACCCCTGTGGGCCACTTGTGGCCCATGGCCTTAAGTTGCCAACCCCTGTTTTAGCTGCTGTGCCTAGCTAGTGTGAGCACCCTAAAAGCAGTAACCGTACTTAAGTGCATTGTCACATGCATTGAGAAATCAGAGGGAAAGCAGCCACGCTGGGTGTGGGTATAGCAATAGCATGAAAATGCCAACCAGGATAAAGAGCAACAAGAAGAGCTGGTAGAGAAGCAGATGCACACATTTTTATCATCCCTATCATACAAATTGAGCTGAAGGGCAGCAAAGCACTGTGAACTGTTCATTAGAGATTCATATTCAGAAGCCAGGTGCCCTGCCCTCCATGAATAATGTAGGGCCCCTCTCTCCACCTCCCCCCACATGTCTTGCCCACTAAGGCTATATCTGAACCTTCTACACTATTAATTGAGACATGCTTTGTGATCTGCCTTGGAGGCATCTGTATGTTTTGAATATATTTATCGGAAAAGGGCAGATTGGTTGTTACTTTCGCATGAAAGTACAATTTTTTTAAAAAAAAAAAAATAAGTATGCTTAAGCAGCAGTTAAGAATTGGAGTTTGCCTTGGAACAATTTTTTCACAGGCACTGGATTATAGTTTGAGATCATCACAGATACGTTGCATAGGTCATGCAGCTTGGACCTCCAATGGTAACAAATGCTACAGATGTTTGGCCTTTAAAAAAAAGAAAGAAAACATTGGTTGAAATGCACGTGAAAAAGAAATAACCCAAGTTACTCTGGCGTGGAGTCTGCCTGAAAGTTTCTCAAGTACAGGCAGGTTCCCTGTTGCCATCTACTGCTTTAATCACCCCAAATCTCCAGTGCTGGGTGCATCTAATTGCTTATATTGTTTTCTTGGTTCCCTTCTTTTGCCTCTAACTCTCCATCTTTCCAAATAGCCATGAAAGCCAAGGAGGGATCAAAGGATAAAAAGGCACATGAGCTTATGAACAAAACAATTTTCTATCCGAAAATTCAATCAAGGTTCTTTTAATCAGGACATAAATCTTTCAGACACACATCACGAAACTTACAGCTAACCTGATTGCCATTGGAATCTTTTTTCAATTTTTTTGGTAGATTTTCTACAATTACAGCCTATTGGGGAGACACAAGTGAGGGAAAGGGGAGTTATCTCAGGACAGAAGAGAGCCCCTGTAAAAGCACTTTTAAAGATGATGAACTATACTTTTCGTTTATTTAAGTCTGGGGTTTCAGTCCTTTGGGGAGGGAATGAGATGAAATTGGTCTCTGGCAATCAATAAAACGAAATTTTCTTTTAACAGATACACTATAAACACTGAATCAACCATCCTCCACCTGCCTACAAAAAAAATGACTTGTGATTTGCTGTTATTTAATGGTGGATGAAGAGTTCACAATAGTAAGTATGCTCATTTTTAAGGAGCAGCTCTGTCTGCTTGATGAGTGAGGATATACAGTATATGGAACAATCTAGATTCGATTCTGCTCCATTGTTGCAAACCCACTCCATAAAGATCAAATTTTGTATCAAATTCGTTTAAAAACCTGTAGCAACTCTTGGGCCAATTTACAGGCTCTTTTGTGCACTAATGTGTGAGGATCACGTGGACACTAATATTGCGTGATTCCTGCTTTTTCCTTTGTTTACACTTGAATATAATGTATCCTTTCTTTCTTAGAGGTTGTCAGCACTGATAGCTGTTCTATTTTGATTGATTGTCTCCACTCATCTTGGTGGCTTACAGAGTGTTTGCCCCTTAACTTGAGGTTTCATTGGGTGTCATTTTGTTTCCAGATTCAGTTCAGGTTTCCTGTGTTGAATGGCTTTTAAAAAGATTAGATAAATTTATGGAGGACAAGGCTACCAATGGTTCTTAACCACAATGGCCATGTTCCACCTCCACTGACAGAGGGATGATGTATCGGCACACCAGTTGCTGGGAATTTCAGGTGTTGCACTCAAGTCCAGCTTGCAGGCTTCCCACAGGCATGTGTTTGGACACTGTGAGAACAGGATGCTGAACTAGATGGTCCATTGCCCTGATGCAGCAGGCTTGACTCACGTTCTTATGTTTTTAAAAGACTTTGAACAATGGGTGTGGCTATCTTAAGTAGTGTCTTCTTCAGTATGGTCCTACTCCAGATTCCTCAACCCTGTAAAGTACAGCTGGTGGTACCCATACTTAGGACTTTTCTGTGGGATGCCTTGGCAATTGAGGTGCATCAGACCTCACTGCTTTTCACTTCATTCAAGTGGTTGGGGAAACCACTTGAATGAAACATTTTTGCTGAACATTCTCTTGATTTATGTCTGACATTGCCTTAGTTTGATGGCTGCTTTAGAAATGATTGTTGCGGTTGGTTCATTATGTAAAGCATTCTTGGTCTTATGGTTGTGACTAGGAATGGGGACTATAACATATGTTTCAAATACTGTATGATGTGATTTGTTAGCCACGTTTGAAAAATGGACAGGATTCGCTGATATTATTATCATTATCACTGTTATTATTTTATAGAATGCATTTACCCAAACATCTCCACATTTGGCAATGAACTGGATGTATGGCACAAGAAAGCCAATGCAGTTTGTCACACTCTTATATTTCACTTCACTTCATGATTGTCATAAGGGAATCCCTGTGTTGTATGTACAGACTATGTATGGAGTGGCATTGATCTTAATACTAATCATGTTGTTCGGACAGAGACACAAATAATGGACTACCGGGGGAAATTGTCTAGAGGGGGGTTAAAAATAGAGTAATAAAACATATCCCCTAGCGGCTGGCTTGCATGGCTTCTTGGACCATTTCAAATTAGCTGAAGAAATTATTTTTTAATGACTCTCTCTATCTTGGGTGAAGCAGGAGGGGGAGGGAATGATCTGAGTAGAACTTACAAAAACAATAATAACAGCAACCCCTGCAGCAGGAAATAAAGGTCTAAGGGAACATGTTATGCTTTAGAATTGATTAGTTTAGGATTCCTATGCAGTATGTACTAAATCTTTCTGGCCTATATATTATGTGATACAATAGTGTTTTTAAAAATTCTACAAAGTTCCCATCTCTCTTCCCAACTCAATACCTTTCTGGTGTTAATTCAAATACGACAAGCAGCAAGTGTTCCAGAATTGAATTAGCTCTGGGCCAGTTCCAGTCCAAAAGTGCAGCACTCATTAAAAACCTAGTGTGTCAGCCCAGTCTTCTTTTTGACATTGTACGTTTCCCCATAGGACACTATTTTCATGTATGTGATATAAATCACATAGCGTTAGGAATGTATGGTATTAAGTTAAATGTAATCCTTATGTTTGTACTGTGTGATCAAGGTGCTTTACCGGTAAATTGTATTTCTGTGTGTGCTTAAACTTTAGGGGAGACATTCAATGTCGTACCAAAGTGACTGTTCTGCCATTGCAAGCATCCAGTCCCTCCCGCCATGTACTGTTCCAGGGGTTCATTGAACCCCCTATCAAGCCAATTTTGGAAGCTATGCAGGGGGAGAATGGGGGCATTGCTATCATCACCTTTAGTAACCAATGATATCTCCTTCATAGAATTATAGAACATTAGATGCTGGTGGAGCTGTGGTCTAAACCACAGAGCCTAGGGATTGCCGATCAGAAGGTCGGTGGTTCGAATCCCCATGATGGGGTGAGCTCCCGTTGCTCGGTCCCAGCTCCTGCCAACCTAGCAGTTTGAAAGCACATCAAAGTGCAAGTAGATAAATAGGTGCCACTCTGGCGGGAAGGCAAATGGTGTTTCCATGTGCTGCTCCGGTTCGCCTGAAGCGGCTTAGTCATGCTGGCCACATGACCCGGAAGCTGTAGGATGGCTCCCTTGGCCAATAAAGCGAGATGAGTGCTGCAACCCCAGAGTCATCCGCGACTGTACCTAATGGTCAGGGGTCCCTTTACCTTTACCTTTAGAATTGGAAAGGACCACAAGGGTCATATAGTCCAAGTGCCTGCAGTGTGGGAACCTTTTGGCCAACATGGGGCTCTAACCCATGACCCTGAGATTAAGAGCCTCATACTCTAAACAAAATAAAAAAATTAAAAAATTCCTTCCAGTAGCACCTTAGAGACCAACTAAGATTGTTCTTGGTATGAGCTTTCGTGTAAATGCACACTTCTTAAGATGCACATGAAAGCTCATACCAAGAACAAACTTAGTTGGTCTCTAAGGTGCTACTGGAAAGAATTTTTTTATTTTTTATTTTGTTTTGACTATGGCAGACCAACATGGCTACCTACCTGTAACTAGCCTCGTACTCTAACAGCAGAGCTTCAAAGGAGCAGCAAGCGCTATCTGTGGTACCCAGATGAGTGGGTTATGCAAAAATCTGCTCTAAATCTGGATTGATCCTAAGGTTGCTGGGATATGAAGAGGGATGAAAACTACCCAAAGGATGTCAGGAATGTCACAGGATGCTTTCAGACAAATGTGTGAAATTTGTCAAATGTGTGAAATTTGAAGTGGAACCACCTCAAAATGCAAACTATATGACTTCAATTAAATATATTTATAAAGCAAACAATTGACTATCAAGTAAAGATCACAAACTAGGCTAATAATAACCCAGCATCAACCAACGAGCCAGTTATCACCTTGTGAATCTGTTTTACTGCTGTTTTTTTTGTGGCATCAGCATTTAAATTTCAGATTCAAAGTTACCACCTGCAGAAAAAAAGTATATTATGGAAAGTCATATGCAAGCTTAATTCATTATCAGCTGCTAATAGCGAGTGATTGATAGCAAGTGGGATCAAGCATTTTGTTTGCAAAACACTAGAGATGAGTTTAATATGCAGTTTGAAAACGAACCAAACAAAACATTTTGTCATGGTACACACACTACTGTGGTACAATATATCTGTGTTTAAAAAAACAGAGATGATACATTCATTGACACAGCAGATAGTTAGCACCATGTGAAATTCTAGTTCAGGGCATAACTAGGTCAAGGTTGTCTCTAAACACCAGTGAACTGTATGTGGTCAACAGGAGCCGGAGTACTGTGATGTTATCACTTTAATTGTATTCTGATTGCGGTCATAGATAGAAATAGATAGAAATGCATCTTTGCCTAGTCCATTGCAATTATTTTTGATATTATATCTGTTTTATGATTGTTTTATGATTTTAATTCTATTGTATATTTTGGATTTGGTTTGTATTTTTAAATTTATTTTACACTGGCTGGATATGTTTGCAATGCAGGTGGTATTTAAAGTTTTTAAATTGTTTCATTTAACAAATGAATGTGTGTGTGTGTGTGTTTCATTTGTGCATACAAAACAGTGGTTACACTTCCCACTCCTTGCAATCAGCCATATTAAATTATGCCTATAGGTCCTAACTTGAGATGGCCCCAAGGGAGATGACAGTGATTGCTTTGCAATAGGAGACTCCTCTATCTCAGATTGCTCAGCATCTGGATGGAAATCAGCCCAATGATAATATGATAAGCACATCATTAACACAATTCAGAATGAGCAATTTTCATATTAATAGCTTTCTTACGTATTAATGAAAACACAATTCAACACACTGGAGTGGGGACCTCACTTAAATTACATCACAATTGCTAACATGCAAGGAGACTGTTAATAAAGTGGAACCTAGTATATGCGCTAGTAACATTCCAACTGTATGAACGGGGACTTTTATATTAAGAGTTTGGATTTGATACCCCCTTTATCACTACCCGAAGGAGTCTCAAAGTGGCTAACATTCTCCTTTCCCTTCCTCCCCCACAACAAACACTCTGTGAGGTGAGTGGGGCTCAGAGACTTCAGAGAAGTGTGACTAGCCCAAGGTCACCCAGCAGCTGCATGTGGAGGAGCGGAGACGCGAACCCGGTTCCCCAGATTACGAGTCTACCGCTCTTAACCACTATACACCACACTGGCTCTCACTAACCACTATCAAAGATGAACTTCGCTTTTAGTCCTCCTCTTGACATCTGTTCTTTTGGAATTGTTGCAAGAGTGCAATTTGAAAATTAAGCTCTTTGGAATCAGATTTTGTCTGAAACCTGTGAATTTTGACTTTCCTCATGGGCCCTCTTGATAGAATAGGAACTCTTCCTTTATGGATGTTGCCACACATGTGCACTATGGCTCTATGTGTAAAGCAGCACATCATATGAATGTGGTCATGCCATCACACCTCATTTACTGCTGGAATTGGGAAGCCTGACTGGTTAGCCTTGATTAGCCACTTGTCACCGAGCTTAAGAACCTATCGAGAAATTAATTTGGGGTGGGGGGTGGGGGTAGAGAAGACCTGATCCTCACTGACCCATTATATTATTTGGTGGGGTTGTTCTGCCTGCCATGCACTCTGTACTAGTTTTCTCATTCAGTGAGAAATTTCTGAATTTCATTGAAGACCTGATGCATGTGCCCTCCAATGGTGCTGCAATGGCCCAGCAGCTCTCTGAAGGCCTTCATAATACTGTGGTTCACCACACCACCTGTCTGTGGCCAAGTGAACTGCAGTGTGAAACACTTTTGCATTTTATAATATAGTAAGATATATTCATGGGGGTGCGGGTGGCGCTGTGGGTTAAACCACAGAGCCTAGGGCTTGCTGATCAGAAGGTCAGTGGTTCGAATCCCCGCGATGGGGTGAGCTCCCGTTGCTCGGTCCCAGCTCCTGCCCACCTAGCAGTTCAAAAGCATGTCAAAGTGCAAGTAGATAAATAGGTACCGCTCTGGCGGGAAGGTTGATGGTGTTTCCGTGCGCTGCTCTGGTTCGCCAGAAGCGGCTTTGTCATGATGGCCACATGACCCGGAAGCTGTACTCCTGCTCGCTCGGCCAGTAACGCGAGATGAATGCCGCAACCCTAGAGTCGGACACGACTGGACCTAATGGTCAGGGGTCCCTTTATTCATATTTGGTGAATATATTTGTAAAAGAAATTACTTGATGTACAAATAATTTTAGAATTGCTAGCTAATATATAAAGTACTCTATGTACCCAGACAAAATATGGTCTGAAGCTCAACATCAAAAAAACTAAGATCATGGCCACTGGTCCCATCACCTCCTGGCAAATAGAAGGGGAAGAAATGGAGGCAGTGAGAGATTTCACTTTCTTGGGTTCCATGATCACTGCAGATGGTGACAGCAGTCACGAAATTAGAAGACGCCTGCTTCTTGGGAGAAAAGCAATGACAAACCTAGACAGCATCTTAAAAAGCAAAGACATCACCTTGCCGACAAAGGTCCGTATAGTTAAAGCTATGGTTTTCCCAGTAGTAATGTACGGAAGTGAGAGCTGGACCATAAAGAAGGCTGATCGCCGTAGAATTGATGCTTTTGAATTATGGTGCTGGAGGAGACTCTTGAGAGTCCCATGGACTGCAAGAAGATCAAACCTATCCATTCTCAAAGAAATCGGCCCTGAGTACTCACTAGAAGGACAGATCCTGAAGTTGAGGCTCCAGTACTTTGGCCACCTCATGAGAAGAGAAGACTCCCTAGAAAAGACCCTGATGTTGGGAAAGATGGAGGGCACAAGGAGAAGGGGACGACAGAGGATGAGATGGTTGGACAGTGTTCTCGAAGCTACTAACATGAGTTTGGCCAAACTGCGAGAGGCAGTGAAGGATAGGCGTGCCTGGCGTGCTTTGGTCCATGGGGTCACGAAGAGTCGGACACGACTGAACGACTGAACAACAACAACAACAAATGTATCCAGATATTGAAAATGAAGCTAGAAGATATGCTCTAGAGCAGGCACCACCAAACTTCTCCAGCTGTTTTGGAACTACAACTCCCATCATCCCTAGCTAACAGGACCAGTGGTCAGGGATGATGGGGATTGTAGTCCCAAAACAGCCGGAGTGCCGAGTTTGGGGGGTGCCTGCTCAAGCTGTTGTCTGCTTTTCTCCCTAAAACACCATGGCTTGCTACACTGTTTTTCAAAATGTTGTGATATAAAGAGAGAGGGAGAGAGGGAGGGATGGCAAGGCTAAATTACTGTGAAAACAGCATTTGCATAATGTGTTGGTCATGCTGCTTATATTTCCCTTTGGAAACATTTGTGCTGTTAAAGAATTATGTAAATTCAAAATAGATGGCTGACTGCAAAGGATATATCTTCAGGTGCCTTGTAAGAATTAAATAGATGCTTAAGCAAGGACACAGAAAATAACGGATTTGACTACCTACTGTGATATCACACTAGTTCTGAAAGAGCTCCACTGGCTGACTATATGCTACTTACCCAAGTTCAGAGCGCTTGCATTGTATTGTCATATAAAGCCCTATTATTACAACTCAGCACCTAAATATCTGATAGCATGTGGGTACAGAAGAAGATGCTCTAATACATTAAGACCTCTGGGAGAAGCTGTCTTGACAGTTAACTAACATGTGACAAGGCCTTCTCTGTAGTGGCACCATGGTTATGGAATTCCCTCCCTTTTCAGATATGGCTGTCACCGATAAACTGTTCTATCTCTGTGTGTTTTTAAATACTGTTTTATATTTGCAATTTTGTATAGTGCTTAGAGATTTTAAATATTAAGCGGTTTAGAAATGATAAATCCATAAATTCAGTGTCATAACAATGGAGCAACATTTCATGGACAGCATTTAAATAAGTTACATTCAGGACATATAACCAGAAGGAAATCTGATTTTAAGTCCACTTTATCTGCATTTGTCCCCCCCCCCCAATTATTTCTATTTTATATATTACATTTTCATACTGCCCTTCAGCTGAAGATCACAGGGAGGTTTGCAATATAAAAACATAAAAGTGCATGGCATCATAACAAACAAAAACAATAATGCCCCCACCCCCAGTTTAAAAGATATTAGATTGTTTAATTAACCAAAGGCCCATGAGAAGAGGATTGTTTTTTGCCTGGTGCCTAAAGTTATGTAATAAAGGTGCCAGGTGAGCCTCCCTGAGGAGAGCATTCCACAAATGGGGAGCCACCACTGAAAAGGCCTGTTCTTGTGTTGCCACCCTCTGGACCTGTCATGGAGGAGGCACACAAAGAAGAGCCTCAGATAATAATCAGACAGTCTGGGTTGGTTCATATAGGGAGAGGCGGTCCTTGAGGTACTGCAATCCTGAGCTGTTTAAGGCTTTATAGGTCAAAACCAGCAATTTGAATTGAACCAGTGCTTTTTTCTGCATAGCCTGCATATATTTTGTGAATCTAATGGGAGAAGAAACTTTTTTTAAAAAAGTTTCTTCTCTAGCATGGGGAATTGTCACTTCCATTGCTACTCCCGATGGTGGCCTCATTTCCTGTCATGGTGTTTCCCAAGTCTCAGACGGAAACAAGGGTTTAATGTGTGAAGTAGGAATCTAGCACGGTGATCGGTCAGTTTCATTGTATTTACTGTATTTATTTTCCCTGATTTGAACTATAAAATGGTCATTTTCCTGAGTCAAAATGAGAGTATTCATAAAAAAAAAATTAAGAAAAAAAGTACTGAATTGAACCCAGAAACTAATTGGTAGCCACTGCAATCAGGCCAGGATTGGTGTTACATTTTGTCACAAAGCTTTCAAAGACTGTAGAAATTTTTGATTTATTGATAGGTATGATGATTACAGAAGCATTTTATAAATATATAAAAAGGAAAATTGCACTTTAAAAGTTTCAAGTGTTAACTGGAAGTTTTGAAATTGCAAAGTTTCCAGTGATGTTGCCATATATTGTCAATCAGTGGTTTTTCATTTCCTAAATGAAATGCATTTTTGACAGTCAGAATTCTGGACCACCATTCTTTTGTTTCAGATCCCATGTCAGCTGAATAAAATGTCAGTGAATAATGCCTTCATGCTTACATAAATGCCTCAGATGAGGGAAAACAATAATTGTATTTTATAATTATCTTTTAAAGGAAAAATAAATGTTGAAATGAAAACAGCATGTTTATTTCCAATGCAAGAAACACTGATCCTGTGACAACCCCTTATTAGAATGTCTTCCCTGCTATTATTA
Source organism: Lacerta agilis (assembly GCF_009819535.1). Lineage (NCBI taxonomy): Eukaryota > Metazoa > Chordata > Lepidosauria > Squamata > Lacertidae > Lacerta > Lacerta agilis. Next base: position 42,814,635 of record NC_046313.1, read on the forward strand.
TACCAGATGATTGATAGGTCACAAGCCAAAACATTATGTCCCATGGGAACTATTGGAGCTGAGTGAATTTCACACCCTATTAATTCTGATATGTTGAACTCTTCCCAATCTTGACTGTGTTCATCATTAGCTTCCAATTCAAAAAAGTCCTTCCAGTTCAAAATTATGTGGTCAAATTTATTTCTATAGCTCTTGATTATAATATGTACCTTTTTACAAAACCTGCGTCTTTGGTTTGGGGTGCTACAGCCTCAGTTGTTTAGATAAATACAGTCATACCTCAGGCTGCGCTCGCTGCGGATTGCATTCGCAGCGGGATACAAACACCCTGAACCTGGAAGTACCGGAATGGGTTATTTCCAGGTTTCGGTGCTCGCACATGTGCAGAAGCGCAATTTAGTAAAACTGGTGTACAGTGGATGCTTAGGTTGCAAACGTGATCCGTACGGGAGGCGCGTCCGCAACCCACAGCGAATCGCAACCTGCTCATGTGCAGACACGGCACTGTGGGTTACAGATGCTGTGGGTTGCGGACGTGCCTCCCGTACGGATCACGTTCGCAACCTAAGCATCCAGTGTACACCAGTTTTACGAATAATTAGTGTACCAGATGTGAGGGTAGCTCTAGAGTATTTGGGGCAGGCCATGGATATAACAAACTCTCTGAATTCCGAAAATAAATTTGAATTCACAGCCCCAATTGTCACAAAAAACTAGCATGCCATTTCTTATGTCATCAATATATGTAGGATGGAAGTCCAGAGAGAAAAGAAACTGATAATACTTTACTGGGTAACCTGAACTAGAATAGGATATAACTTGAGGAGAAATAAACAGAGAGATTTTGGGTGAGTTATCTCAGTGGCCATCATACCACTCTGACTGGTTACTAAGCAACACCACCAGCCACTTCGTAAGCCAACTTTAACACAAACAGATAGGTGAAGGACAAGACTGCCCCCCTTCAGTCTTTTTTATTATTATTGATACACCAAAAAAGAAAACAAAAATACAAATAAAAATAGTGATAAACACAATATTAATTACAAAACAATAAAGCAGAAAATGGTCTTTGGACTATAGACCCGACCTCCTATCTATTCCTTATTTCAGTTTGACTAATTCTTAGTTTATCTTAAGTCTCATATCTTTCTTAAAGCTACTAGTGAAATTATTCAAATGCTGCGACAGAGTTTAAACTGCTATAGTTATTTTTCAAATAAATTTTGAAGACCTCCCATTTTGAGACAAATTCCTGTTTTGATTTGTTCTTTATTGATTTTTCTGATAGACTATCTAACTCTGCATATTCTGTCAGTTTTTGAATCCATTCATGAATAGAGGGGATTTCATCACTCTTCCATTTTGTAGCAACAAGAACTCTTGCTGCAACTGTAGCATATAAAAAGACACCCTTCTTTTTTGTGGGATATCCAAATCTGTAATCCCCAGAAGATAAGCTTCTGTTTTTTTCTTAAAAGAAATCTTTAGCATTATTTTTTTTTTGTAATTCAGAGTGGGTGCTCTCCCAAAATGCCTGGATTTTCTTACATAGCCACCACATGTGATAGAAAGTGCCTCCACACCTCCAGCAATTGCTCGGGACGCTTTTGTAAATCTTTGAGAGTTTCCAAGGCATTAGATACCATCAGTGTTGCATTTTTAGAAAATTCTTTCTTAAGACTTAACAGTTTCTAAATTTCCAATTATTTCCCCACAAATTTTCCCATTGGGGCATGGTTATTCAATACCCAAAGTCTTGTGACCACTTGACAATGGCTTCTGTGACCTCCTCCTCGACTTCCCAGTCAAGGAGGAGTTGGTATGCTTTGGAAAGGGTTTTTCTTTTATAATTTACTAGCTCGGATTTGAATCAATAAATTTCTATTGCAAGACTCCTTCGTTTATCATGTACCTGATGGTATTGGAACCAATCTGAAATGTACTGTCTTATTTCCTTGAAGCTTTTAAATTTTAGTTAGTTGTCTTCTTCCTTTAGAAGTGTTTTATATGTTGGCCAAATTTCCTGAGTATTTTTCCTTTTCACTGCGGAGGCTTCAATTAGGGAAGTCCACCATGGGACTTTGAGCTCCAACAGGTCTTTATATTTCTCCCAGACTGCAAGAAGTGATTTCCTAATTATATGATTCATGAAGTTTTTTTTATGAATTTTGGCTTTTCCATATATCAGGTAAGTGTGCCATCCCAAATGATTATCGAAGTCCTCTAAATCTAGGAGGTCTCGGTCCTGCAATGTGCACCAACCCTTCAACCATGTGAAGCAGGCTGCCTCGTAATATAATTTCAGATTGGGTAGGGGAAAGCAAGCAAAGCAAACTTTATTTGCATAGCCCACAGGCCGTTGCATCAAAACAAACAAACAAACAAACAAAACATATTACAGATACTGATAAAAACCATATATAACCAATAAAAATGAGCTGAATCGGGATTCGGCACAATTAAAACAAGAAATAAAGCCTCCTCTATAGCTATTAAGATCAGATGTTTAATTCTGGGTCTCTTCCCTTCCCATAAAAATTTGGAAATCTCTTTTTGCCATATCTTGAGGCCCTTCAGTCTTTTTAAAAGCTGTACATTGTGTTAAAATATTTCATTTCTTAAACTTATTTTTTTGCTTTTCTTTCACCATGAACACAAGTCAGCATACCTGTGGTTCCCAGGTGGGCTCCCATCGAGGCACTGATCAGCTCTAGAGCTGCTTAGCTTCATGAAGATAGTAGCATTCTGTGCCTTCAGAACGTATCTTGGGACTGGATTACCAGTCAAGTTTTATTATGGGTTCCAAGCTCAGATTTGCCTCATTCCATTAAAAAACTTCACACTTGACCAGTTGTAGAGCATCTGCTTTTCATGCAGAAAGTTCTGCATTCAATCCTCAGTGCCCCCAGGATGAAACATTGTGTGGACAATCCTGAGTTAGATGGACCCATGGATCTAGACCTTAAGGCCCCAACATTTGGTTCATCCAAATGTTGGCTCTGGCCCTAATTTTGTTGTTATGTCCATGCTTCCAAGCCTGGAAGGTTCTGTTCCAGGCACCACCCACCCAAGTACCAGCATTTTTTATTTCATTTCAAGAGTTCACAAACCCATGACTGTTGCAGTAGAAGCTACATCTTTTCTCTTCAACTTTCACAGCAGGAAACTGACAGTATTTTATACTTTGGCTACATAGTGTCATAGTGTTAGAGCAAAGTTTTGACTGATGCACAGAAGAGCAGGGCTGATATTATTTCTTGAAATTCATCTAGATGAAACATTGAAACCTGGTGCTCTTGAGGAAAGGCAGAAGAACTTATTAGTGGGAATATCTTCCGCACATCAGGCTGAAGAGGTATGACATCTGATGAAGAATTCCAATCACCGCATTAGTCCAGGATGTGCAGAGCAGATCAGTTCATATCATGACTTGAAAAGAATTACAGGTAATTCCTCAAACAGACACATCTCTTTGTGGATCCATTTTCTTGAATGCCTCCTGGAAACATTTTAACCCTCCCTTGTTTCTGGGTATATTTGTTTTTTTCCAGGGAAATGGTAACTATGTCAAGTGGCTCTCCACAATGGCTAGTGGTGGGAACTACCACTTATTGGGGAGGGGGTGAGAGAGAAAGAGAGAGGGAAAGCTATGATAATGTCTATGTACTCAGAAACATCAGTATGCCAGCCATATAAACTAAGGGAGAACTTTCAAAAACTTATGAGATTTCTTCTGAATTCTTATAATCTCATAAATATGTAACCAATTCAGAATGAAGAGAAAATGAGTTCACCCATCACTAACATGCAAGGTTTGAGAAGGTAGGGTAAGATCTTTGCCCTCCCATACATAAAATAGAAATTGTAGAGACCCGAACAGTAGCCTCCATATATAACCCTGGAATCTTCCCAGAACTTCCTTTGTTATTAAGTAGTCACCAGACTTCATATGAAACTTTCCAGTTCAGATGCTATGCATCAGATTGCACTTCTGTTTTGAAATTTTCATTAGGGTCCACATGATTTCTGACAGCATTGCTAGCTATTGCAGATGTGTCTACTGACAATCTTTAATACTGTTTTTAAAGTTATGTGTGAGGAACAGGTATTATCATAGCTCTCAGTCTGGAATATCCTTGTCCATATAACTGATATATACCAATACCACAATGCCAATCTAGCCATTGGCATTGTATGGGTCATAGCAACAGGTGAAGCTGGGTGTAGTGTATGGAAGAGTGAAAGGGGATTCATTTTCCATGTTAAACACATTCCCTCTGATGATGATGATGATGATGATGATGATTTAAAAAGCCTTGTCAGTCCTGAATGACCTCTTTCTCCCCTCCCCATCCCACTAGGGTGATAGATAATAGTGGCTATGTCTTGTCAACACACAGTTTTACACTTGTGCAACAGAACTCCCCTAATCTGTTCCCCCTCCACGTGCCCTACACCCTCTCCATGTCTGCTCCATAGGGTTAGGGAATCCCTAGAACAGAGTTAGGTGGTACACAGTAGAAGGAGAAGGGAGGAAGTTCCATTACACAAGTGTAAATCCTTGCACTGATGGAATGTATTGCTTTTGCTTTTGCAAGGCTGCTCTTCCCCCAAACCATTGTATAATCATACCCTCTGACTAAAAGCTAGTCCTTCCAGTCATAATGGATCTTTTCCTCTGCAAACTCTCCTAAACCAGTGATTGCTTTTCTTTCCTTTTCATGCCTTTCTTGTGTTACAGTGTTATGGTAAGCTTAGGGATGTTATTTTCACTTTTTACAGATGTTTCTCCACAGCATTTTTTAAATGCCTCAATTGCTGAAGTGCTTCAGGTATCCCTGCTTTGGTCTGCATCATCTCATAGAGATCTTGCTTCATCTCTGACAAACCAATAATATCTCCATCGTGCAGAAATTCTTTAAGAGTCAAGCTCAGGATTCCAAAGATTGAGATAGACATGTGAGTACACAGGAAGAAACAATTTCACTTGTGTAGCACAGGCCAGTGTGCATGGCTGGGCCTCATGTCCTCAGGGTTTAAACAGTCCTGTCTCCAGATGAACCAGTATCATAAGTGTAAGTCAGCCTGCAGTTATTATTGCAGTCTTAAGTGTTCTGTCCAGGGCTTTTCCCAGTGATTTGCAACAATAAATAGTTGAGTTATTCAGAAGCATCCATTGTGTGCTGATCTTCTCACATATCCAATACTCTCAACTTCAGAGTTTACCAGTGACATTTAGTTGTGTGCATTTCTTCATCTTCTCTTCAGATGGAGAAAATGTTACACCAGCACAGTAGGAGCCACATCTGATTCACAGATCTAGAATTGCAGGTATCAAGTTTTATTGCCGTCAGAACAGTAAAAGTCATATTTTACCAGTGAACTCCTGTCCTGCTGATGGTGCAATGGGGAAACTTCATGGGCAGATTAAGGGTTTAGGGAAGACACTTACTGGAGACAGAGGATGGGAAATCTATCTTCATAATAACAACAGCTCCTGCTCTTAGGTCACTGGTGTACCCATTGCGATGTTTTAACCTTCGCCTCTTCTTGATAGCTTAAGGACTCAGCTGGACTCCATAAGCATGCTTTTTACAAGCAGAGGTTCTAAACCTTGTGCTCTGTGGGACACAAACATCCCTACAGACTACAATTAAAGAGAAATGTGTCAGTAGAATCCGGCCCCTGCAAGTGCTCCAGGGCATCTGTCAGGAGGTGACTAACTAAACACTCCCCTGGGAGTTCTGCTCTTAAAACTGCAGGTCTGGTTTTTTGTTTTTTGTTTTAACCTCTTTCCTCTCCTCTCAGAGCCAATTTTCCATTTACATTTGGCACTCGGGGACAAATGCATACTCCTCCCTCCAAGTGACAAACGCACATACTTAAATGCCTCAGGTTGAAATAAAGGAATTTAAAAGTGTTTAACTTTGCTGGCTCATGCCCCAAGTGTTTAGTAATCCAGTGATGTACCTGCATGTGTGAACGGGTCTACAGAGAGTAGAAATAAATTCCGGCAGCTATTCCTATATTGATTCTTATTGGATTTGCTCCATTGTGAAAAATCTCAGCTCTGAGAAGCCTCAATAATGTACAGTAACAAAAGAGATACACAGCCAACTGGGTTGATATCAAATTTCATCTCTGAAGGTAGGGAGAGAAACCTCTGGCATCTCTTTCTATTAGATTTACTTACCATCCCTGGAAATTCACCAGGATTTTTTTCTTTTCTTTCTGAAATTTGCACCATTGTATTCATGTAAAGCTGGAGCATTAACATACTCAATTTCAGCGCCTCAATAAAACATGACAAATTTTTCAATATTGTTAGTTTCAGATTAGGTTGTTACTGAAGACACAACATGAGAGGGATGATTTGTAAGCAATTGCCTGCCTTTGGGTTTTTTGGAATTTCTAGCATTCTACCTGCAGAATAGGTTGCCCGATGAATGAGCAAAAAAAAAAAGTACCTATAAAATGCTTATTAATATTGTGGAAGTGGTAAGAGCAATCTCTCTTGCAACATTTGACCTTCATCCTTATTATACCAAGCTGATGATTTGTTCCAGAAGCAAAACACAAAACCTGCATAACATCTTTCCTACCTTATTGATCCATTCCATTGAGCCTAGAGAAGCATTTTTATCCAGTGGCCCATTAATGTGGAACACACTTAGACATTTATCTGAGGAAGACGGATGATATCATCAGCTGGGCAATAAAATCCCCAATTCGATTTTCCACATTCGAAATAGTGGCATTCCATTTCCTTACCTCGAATAAGGATGCAGCTAATTATGCTCTACTAATTTCCTTTGCTGCATGTAGGCAATGTATTTCAAGTGCTCAATCTCATGTGTTACCCATATGTGTAAATAGTAGGATATTATTATTGGATATGCTGGTGACTAGGCAGCTCTCAGATCTTGCTTTTTACCGGTACTTTCATTGGCAGTTTGAAAGCTTATAACTCTGTTCTGCTTCTGTATAAGGCTTACTCCGTGTTTGTCAGGATTTGTGGGTCTCATCATAGGTCTTAATGTTGCAGTGAAGGTGCCCTACTTTGGAATAATGAGCCCTTTTGGTGACTCTAAAAATAACAATTGTCTTCTGAGAGGCAGGAAGCGTATTTTTCATTCAGTGTGTACAGTCTTAAGGACACATCTGCTCTCTAAATTACAAATCAATTTTAAACCAGTCATTGCTTTCCTTTTTATATCTAGGAAATGTAGTTTTGTGAATGTACAGAGATTCCTTTATTAAATATTCCTGGCCATTTCACACCAGTGATGAGTGATCGTTCCACAGTGAGGATTAGAAAGACATGTAACAACTGTTCAGTATTTACCCTGGATTTTAAAGCACACACACACACACACACACACACACACACCTCACCCCACCCCACATAACGTTTCTGTTCCTTTGCCATTTTATAATAGCAGCAGTGACCTTGGCACCAAGCATCTCGCAGGATTAATGATCATTTGAAGTTAATGGCCCTTAGCTGCACTTTGGGACATCAGCTCCTCCTAGGTTGTCATTAATCCCCAGAAAATGTGTAGTGCCTAAATCATCTTCACTTAATTAGGTAGCATGAAGCTGCATGTTAATTGCCAAATTATAGGAGCCCAAGAATGGGCAGGTGACTGCAAAGATCAGAAGTATCAGAACACAGCCACCCAATTTGCCTGAGCAGGTCTAGCTTCCCATCTTTGGTATTCCACCTACATTGTTGGCTTTGTCCATGGGGGTTGGATTATGTATAATTGGTACATGGTAGCTGTAAGCCTAAAGTTGCTGGGGATTTAACAGGTTTGCATTTGAGCTTTTCCGTTGACCAACTGGGCCCCCACCAAAAAATAAAAAAGATGCAACTAGAACCAATTTTTAACCCAGCTAGATCAACTATCTGTGAACTCAGTTCTCCATCTAGATCAGGCACTAGGTTGTTGACATGAGGCAAATGAGAACAATCTCATATCTTCCATAGTTTTATAGAAGAGGGTGATGTTTTTTTAGCTGCAGAATGCCATATACAGGTGAGATAAATCATATATGTTGAAGTGCCCTCCTCTGTGCAACTATTAAAAGTAAAGGAACCCTGTCCTCCATTGCATCCAGGCATCATGGGTTTTAGTGTGCCAAAGTGATCCAAGATAGTGAGCTTTAATCAATACAAATATGAACTGCTTTTCTCTACAATAACTTCCAATGCCTATCTGTTCAAATTGTTAGCAGGTTATAGAAGTGGTTTTTGGGGAAGTGGAGAGTTTAGCTCGTTCCTGTCTACTATTTTATTTTTCTTGCTTATGCCCTTTTAGGGCTGAGATGGAGAGCACATCTCCCTCCTCAGTATCTCTATGCTGTATCAGATGGCAAAGAAACAGAAAAAGGCTTAGCTGTTTCTCCGCTTTGTATTACACACCTTCAGGTTGTTTCAGGTTACCTGATTAAGGATAGAAAAAGAAATACCAGCTAAATTGAAGAGGGGATGGAACCCTCACATCTACAGAGAACATGAACCTAAATATGACTGTTAGTACCAGACTGCCCTTCATCCAAATTTCACATGGTGATATACAATAACATATAAAACCATGCTAAAATTAAAATGCATGCAATCTCCAATTACTGCGAAAATGCCAGGAACTTCACAAAAACCCTTAAGCCATCATGGCTTTTCACTTTGTCATGCAGAGTCCCAAATTACCAACTTCTAGTCTTTCTTCCCCCCAACTAAAAAAAAATATTAAATAAATCTTTCTCCATCTTTTTATTCATTGCTCCTTCCATCTCCTGGCCAGGGAAAGAGAGAAGCAGAAACCTACTTTGGGTTCTCATTTGCACACTCTTATGAGCTGCTCTGATGAAAAGACCCTGATGTTGGGAAAGATGGAGGGCACAAGGAGAAGGGGACGACAGAGGATGAGATGGTTGGACAGTGTTCTCGAAGCTACTAACATGAGTTTGGCCAAACTGCGAGAGGCAGTGAAGGATAGGCGTGCCTGGCGTGCTCTGGTCCATGGGGTCACGAAGAGTCGGACACGACTGAACGACTGAACAACAACAACATGAGCTGCTCAGCAACAATGGACACAACAGGGAGGTTCTGTTTTGTTTCAAAACCTCTTAGATCCCTGTCCAGCATCTTTGCATTGCTGCCTCTCCTTTCACCGCCAGTTTCATTTTGGAATCTGAAGTGTCACAGAGCCACCGCCACCACTTGTATATGTAGTGGGCATTTCCTCTTGGGCTCCTGCTTTGAGAGAGATTCAAAGAGATCCTGCAACTTGGCTCTCTGTATAATTTAAATGAACTGGACTAGATTCTTAGAGAGGAAGGGGATTTGGGGAGATGGGGAGGGCTTCTCCAGAGCAAAAATGCCTCCTTTCAAAGCTCCTTCCTGCCTGGCTTCTCACAGAAGAAAGGCATTTATCTCTCCTATGGGCGCTGTTGGTTCAACCACAGAGCCTAGGGCTTGCCGATCAGAAGATTGGTGATTCGAATCCCCATGAC